>NC_139721.1:98880876-100080876 GCF_964211835.1 Anser anser | reverse complement strand
CAGCATGAAGGTTTTGTTTTTCTCCTTTTGAGATATTTTGTGCTTTCTCCTTTGTAGCATCACACATCATGAAAGAGATCACCCCAGACAGTGGACAGCTTTCTGCTCAGAACAGCAGGTAATAATTTGCTTAGCAATAGGAGCAATGCAAGGACTATTTGCACATTTTCTTCCTCCTTCCCTTCATTTTGCACTGTGGGCTGAGGGAGACAATGCGGTAAACCCTGTATGTCTGCTGTCACTGGCCACTATTCAGTAGGAGTAGCTTTATCAGAGGCATAGTCCCTTGTGCTACTAGAAGTAGTGTTCTCCTCTGGGGACCCACCAGCCCAGCTGTAGCACTGTGATTGCCATGCCACTGCCCTGCAACTCTGGTCCAGTACTTGTTCCAGGTCACCGATTTCTGAGGATTCTCCACAGGATTCAACATCCCCTTGTTTCCCCTTAGCCCTTAGCACTACTGCACTCTTCAGGAGCCAGGACCACAAACAAGGCATCTGCCAGTCAGCTGAAAAAAATAAAATAAAAAAAAAAAATCCTGGTACTCTGCAAGAGCTTGGAGTGCTCTCACTCTGACATTTTCCCACAGCAACACGGCGCAAAAATGTTTTTTGGGGAACTTTGAGCAAACTGCACAGAACAGAGGCATTCAAATAAGCTGACTGTATGTGACCTGGGAGATGTTTTTGTGTGCTGTATATTTGTGCTAAAATGTAGGGCTCTTTAACATCTTTATTACACCTCCTTAATTGAGCAAGTATAACTGTTTTCCAAAAAATTTTCTGGCATTACAAATGACAATATCCACAACATATATATATATATGTATATTCCATAGGCATTAAAAACTAACACCCCCCCCACACACACACACACATAGAAGGAAAAAAAAAAGTTTTCTTCAAAAGCATACCCTGATAAAAAGAAAACAGCAATCTTAAGCCTGCCATCATCACCTGATGGCCAGCATGGCTCAGGCTGAGCCAGCCAGTTGACCAAGTAAGCACTTATGTCAGACATTTGTCAATGATGCCTCCCAGAATGCAGTAGAAAGATGTGGAATGTAGGAGACTACTTCCTTGAATTATCATCCCCTGTCTTCTCTAGCCAGCATCAATTAATCTATTATAGTTTCTCATCTGATGAATTTTGCAGGACTGTAAGTACTGAAAACTAGATATATTTTCATTCTTAGAACCCAAGAAAAAAAAAATCAGGATATACAAAAGAACATTCTTGTTGTTTCCTCCACAGAGAAGGTGCTCAACAAAGGCAGAGATGCAGCTCATAGCTTTGCTGCTAACAACATGCCAGTAGACAAGTGAGTATCTCTGCCCAGGTTCCCCCTTGAGACCTGAGCCAGCTGCTAACTGTAAGTTCATTGGCATGGAGATGAGCTCCATTATACAGCAGGACAGTGACTAGCACGGGCTTGTGGTGCTGCCATAACATGAAATGTAAAGGGTGAGTATGATTTTTTAGGATGCGGGATGCTTGCATCAAACTGAGAGATTCCTAGTGAAGTTAAGAGGAGGCACTATTCAGCTTCCCCTGAATTTATCTTTGAAATCCCTCCCATATGGAACACTGTTTGCTTCTTTGTTTCATGCGCTGGGTTGAAAGCCTTGTGGTCTGGTTTTCAACAAGCCTAGTTGATTCCTCTTCTAATGCAACATTTAGAAGATACTGGAGTATTTACTAGATAACACACACTGAAATGCCCTTTTTCTGGAAAGTTCACAAAGCTCAGATGACTTTGTCTCTTTGCCACCTTACTGTGAGGCACAGACAGGCCTAGGGACAGTCCAAGTTTGCCAACGAGTCTCTGTCTCTAGCCTGAGAGATAAGCATGTTGTAGACACTGGCATTTCTCACACTTATGCATGCAATTTCCAGTCAGATAAAAGGTTTTCTTCCCAGGTTTGGAGTCTAGCAAAACAAAGCAGCCAACATGGAGGGTGTTAGAAAGGAGAACAAATACAGCAGTATTTTATCAATCGTTTAATATTTTAAAGTATAAGTACAGAAGAATTGTGATTATATTTGGAAATATAAGCTCAGATGCCTGGTTAGAAAACTCTGTAATCTCATCAAGTCCATAGTGTTTTACCAGAAGGCCCCTGTGTGTCAATGCACGGGAAGATGCTGATTAGCACCTCAAACTAGAGCAAGAAGCTGGAGGGGAAGGTGAGGAACGACAGCTCCAGCATAAGAAACAAGACTAATCTAATGGCTCAGAAAAAGGAAAGAGAGAAACATTTCTCAGAGACAAGAGGCAGTTCTCTCTTGACCCCAGCTCCCACCTTGACCCCATGCTGTGTAAGACAAGTACATTTAAGGAGAAACACAAGTTACATGGGCCAGAGGTCATCCAGTGCTGCTTTGTCCCTAGTCTCTCTGGAGTATAGTTTTCCATGCCATCTGCCATTTATTGAATGACATCTGTCTTTCCCTAAAAGTAACCTCCCCAAAACCTCCTGACCTAAAGATTGATGAAAACAGAGGAACGGAGTCTTTAAGAGTGACAAGCCTGAAAAGTTTTCTTCCTCATCTAAAACCATGCCCTTTTCTTTCCTTGTTTTCTCCTTATTACTCCTGGAGTAAGCAAGAAGATGTAGTTACAGACTAGTTAAAATAGAAAATGCTAAACTACCTATCTAAATGTAAAAGCTACGTGATCTAAAGTAATTTTCTTTACGAATTAAAGTGACTCTGCTTTTCCTCAGCACTGCACAAGAAACCCTGGCATGACACTGATTCTTGATAGAAACTCCGTTTACCACTCTAAATGGGGTTTTCATCTTCCAGCATTTAGGGTCCCCTTAGTAATCCTCCTAACCTTTGCAGGGGCAGGAGGGAAGACGTCTGTGTGGACCATCTGTCACAGCACATACAAATCCCGGACTCCTTTGGGCCTTAGAGACTGCTCCAGCCTTGAAGGTTTCACTCAGCAGTACAACAAACACAGATGGTTTCCCTCTTGGACCTGAAACAAGCGTGCTGTCTTCCAGGACAAGGCAATGATTTTCCTAAAGTGAGCCTTCTGTTTAAAACACTTGAGTCATCTAGATGTTTGGGTCTATGATAAACATAACTTATAACCTTTCCATGCATATTCTTTTACATACAAGGGAAAATGTAAATGTGTATTATCATTTGTCTGAAAAGTTAGGCATATTAAGGGCAGGTGTCAATCTATTGCACTTTTAACACCCCTCCCTCCCCCTCCTCCAGCTGAAAGGGAAACTACCAAAGATAAAGGTTGGCTGTACATCAAGAAATATGTTTGATAGAGCAACACTTTGCATTGGTCTATTGATCAAATTACTCTGGCTGCAAAGTAGCTTATTTAATCAACCACAGTCTTATGCCTATGATGACATTTATAAAGCGACCAAGTAAATAAATGAGTCCTTAGAAGATACAATTCCTCAACTCTCCATGTATAAATTTATTTTGGGCATGTACATGCATGCAGGTGAGTTAACACAAACCTGAACGAAACTTTCTGTACAATGCAGAATACTTTCACATAAAAATAAGCAGCACAGGCTGAAGGTGGGCTTGAGCTCATTAGAATAGTGTGAGGCCTGAGTTTGCTTATCCAGAGGGAGTATTAACATGGATGTAACTACATGTTACTGTACAGAAAAGCCACTTGAGGCTGGACTATCAACAGGTTTAAATGCCTAAGACCTGTTAAAATGAAATTACCTTTCATTTCCACCTTAACTTATCAGCATCTCTTATTTCATCTGAAAACAGTGCCAGGGGTTCAAAGTTAAATCTGAGAAAACCTTAACATAAAGAGAAAAGCATGAAACCCCACACAGCCACAGTGAAAAATCTCTAACTCTGATTATATACTAGTTTTTAAACACTTTGATGGTCTTTTGCAGCAGATGTGGAATATGCCATGACATCTTTTGAACAATGGACCTCCTGGTACTTATACTTGTGCTCACCTTTGTCTCTTTAGAAAGGAGGTTTTTGCATGAGACCTTGTAGGCAGCCTCCTTTATGTATCTGTCATTTTCCCCAGACTGTATTGTTTATTAAAAAGACAGTGTATATTAAAGAATACTAGCACCAAAATCCTTTGTGGTAGAAGTATTTTAATGATGGTACAGAGAGGAGAGCAGAAAATAAGAAAACACAGACCTCATGATTTTGAAGACCTTACAGAGTACCAGGTTGACTGTCTTCAGTTCTCAGCAAAGCTGAGGAATCAACTTGGAGAAATTCCCCTTCCATTTTAAAAGTGGGGTTTTTATTTAATGTAAGACATGTTTCATATATCATGTATGATCTGGCCCAAACTATAGTTTCACTTTTGCCAGAATGAGCATTACACACATAAGGAATAGAGTGTTATCTGGATTCCTACTCTATAAATCCAGTATTTTGACTGGACCGTACTGGATTGTCATGGCTGTGAATGAAATCTGCTTTTGGCATTCATTTGGAACAGATTCAAAGTGAGTTTGCTGCGAGCAAAATTACAGATAGGAAAAATCGATACTAGCTACCACAATGATGAAAAGCCAGCTGTGCTTGCATTGCAAAACCAACTAAAGACCTACTATGTAACAACAAGTGTAACATCAGGGGACACCATGCATCTTGAAAAAAAAATAAAATCATTTACTTTCTTATGCTTTGCTTAAAAGCTTCAGTAAGCCAACTATTTTTTACAGAGAGGAAAGATTTTAAGATGAAAAAGTATCAAAGGAAGGCCAAACTCTCACTGCCCTTTGGACATTCACAATTTTGACCCTTGAATTGCAAAGCAAGCCAGAAATAAATGTAAAAATATCATGCATAGGTAGGTAATAGTTATATATACACATATGTATACGTATATATATACGTGTGCGTATTTATCTGGTTTCTATTATATTGTCCTCTCCTTTCCCATCTGTCGAAGCTGCACCACCTGTCTTCTAAAGCACTAGCCTGGAAACTTTTAGACATGTGCTTATCTTTAATTACAAGATGAGTTCCCCAAGTGCTGATGGGAATACTTGCATACAAGGGAAAGAGGTTAAAGTGCAGATTTGTTACAGATTCAGACTATTTTTCAGGCTGTGCTTGTGAAATAACTGAGCAGGAAGGATTAGAAAGCTGGAAGGGGTCCCAACCTTCTTACAAGCAGGACAACAACTGTAAACATTTAAAAGATCAGATCAGGGAGTAAATCCTCCATCACACCATTAATGTGAAAGTTCCTCTGGAAAGACTGGGATATATTCTCTACTACAGTAGAATGTTTTGTGGCATCATACAGCACCTGAGAAATGTCAGAGGTGGATAAGGTTGGATGTGTGATCCTGCTGAGTGCAATAGGCTCCTTTCCTCTTGATTAAAGCTATCCTGTAATATTCCCAAAACATCCCTGGGATCTGGGGACTACAACAGGAAACAATTTTCTTATCCTCAGGGAATTTTTCCAGTGCTATAAATGACTGACTGACTATTCCAATCAGGAAAATCAAAATGTGAAAGGCAACCCTGAGCTGAGTTTCAAAGCATATTTCAGATTTGTGTTTTTGTTTTGTGAACCCATTTTTCAGTGGCTCATTCTGATTTTGCTAAGTTCATGGAAAAATGCAACATAAATTATGTTTCTAAGTAAAAGGCATTTCAATGTAAAACAAAGTTTATTTTTATTTAAAACTGACTGCAACAGGGTGGTCTTGACAATGTTGAAAGCAAAATCAGTTACATGGAAAAGGGCGATTTAAAAAAACGTAATTATTTTTACGAGCAGTTTGGGGGTTATGTGGTTTGGAGATATATTTTTTTTTCCAGTTAGAGAACTCAATCTTGCCAAAAAATTCTTAGTGTAATTTATGTAGGAGCCTATAATCCATTTTTCAGTAGTGATTTAAGCCTTTATGAGTTTGCTTTTAAAGATGAGTTTCTGAGCCAAATAAACACATACAAATTACACTCTGCAAGGTAATAAATGTGTTTGTGTCTCCCAGATATTGACAGAGAAAGCTGGTATTGCTTTCAGGTGGTGTCCTGAGAGCATTTAATTTACTCCACACTTTGTGTCTGAAATACAGAGGATCTGAGGGTGCTGCACAGTTTGCAGAAATGGGAATTAGCACTTTGCCCCTTTGGGCCATCTGAACATATATTATTTATGAAAGAAACCCCAACTGATTCAAAGCATGCACCGCATGCTGTTGCTCCTGAACTGAAGTTACTGACTGGGAGGAAAAAATGTGAAGATAACTGCAAGAAAAAAAAAAAATCTGTGAGCAGTCACAGTGTTTTAAGGATGTTTTAATGAAAGAGAATAGAAAAAGGCATTTTGGTTGCAAGTGAATACCAAGAGAGGGGCAGTTCACAATCCCACCACTGAGTAGAGTGCTTCTCACAGAGCTTTTCCAACATCAGGCACGTTTGCATAGTTTTCCCTCGGCTGAAATAAGAGCTCCATCCAAAGCAGTGGGCTAAAATAGGAGAGACTGGTCTCTGCTGGCAAACAACAGGCGGCCACAGAAGACTCCCTGCCTGGCCCCATAAATACCATGCTTGTGTAACTAGCTGTGGCCAGCTACACACACAAACACCACAGACATCGCCAAACCTCAGCATGTCCATCACTTTCAGTGCTCCTGGTGCTGCTCCTAGACACGTGCCCTGCCTCCTTGCTCCACTTTTATCCTCGGCTCTCCCCTGGGTCCCAGACGGCATCAGACTCGCTCCCTCCCCTTGCTGTTTCCCTTGCGCCTCTTGACACGGTGGCTGCAGCTTGCATTTTGGCTCCCTTCGCTACACACCAAAACCTTTGCATCCCTTCTTGCCCCCTGAGTGCAGCAGCCTGGTCTCCTGGCCAGAGAGATGCCTTCTCCTTGAGGCACTGCCAGTGTCCCCCATCCCGATCCCTCTCCCACACCACCGGGACCCACTGGGTGCAGGGCAGCAGTGATGCTGATTCCCAGCCTCCCGAAGGACGCCTGATCCCAGCATTGCCATAGCAACTGCTCCTGCTGCTCCCTAGATAAGGCGGGCAGCAGCGCCCAGCGGCACCCCAGCACGGAAAGTTGGCGCTCCAGGGAGCCCCAACGCCAAATCACACCCTCCCCGGCACCGCTCCGTAAGTACTGCAGCCGCCCTCCTGCCTGGGTAGCCTCTTGCTTCACTCCTTTCTTTTTCTCTTCCCTTTCCTCTAGCAGACACCACCAGTGAGGTCGATCTCGTACCACACATCCCCACCCTACGGGAGTGGGCTGGGGATGCTCCCATGCAGGGAAAGTTGGGGTGAGGCTGCACCGGGGCTGAAAGGAATGGGATGGTGTCCTGGGGAGTGGAGGGCATTAGAGACAACTGCTTCAACTAACTTTTACTGCTGGGGTGGGACACTTTGTAAGGAGCAGAATGGGAGCTGGTATTGGGACTCTTTATGCCTCTACAAAGGGTTGTCACGTGCAAGGGTTAGTTTGCACCTCGAGGAAAAAATTAAGAAAGATTTTGTATTTTTTATTTTCTCAAAGACAAAAACTTTGTTGTCAGAACCTTTGCATATTTTTCCATTGATCAAAGTTAAAAAATTGAGATTATTTTTGTACAAGCTTATGAGAAGTACTGGTACCCTGTCCCCTGCCCAGACTGGCTTTTGAACTAACCCTAGAAATGCACTGTGTGTGACAAAAACCTGCACCCAGACAGCTCTGTGGGATCTTTTGCAATTATTAGGAAAAAATTTCGATGGAGGGAGACACCAGCATCAGCCTTTCAAACACCTAAATATTTCCTAAGAAGTTTGAAGTATGCTTTAGGGAAAAAAAAATAATAAAAAAAAATCAGATGAATCTGACAAGAATGGGAGGAAAAAAAAATGCCTTTTGCTCAAATAACTGAAGAAGAAACTCTGCACAGTAATGTGAGGCTGTTCTGTGTGCCCAGGAATATGCCACTCCAAGAGAGTAATGTTAAAAATATAGCAAAACTTGTAATGGAAAGTTTGGAGTGCAAGGCAAGAAAACCCAGACTTTCTATTTTTAAGGCATCAAATTTCTACTCCAACTGCAGTAGATGGATTGCTTTGCTTTGTTCACAAGATTTGCCTGGGAAGTAGTTGTAGAGGGGTAGGATAGGAGCAGGGAATGGGTGAAGATGCCCGTAGAGAAGCCAAGGCTGCCTGCTGGGTGCAAGCTGAAGGAACCAAACACTTGCAGGTTCAATACATTCCTTGTGGCCCCAGAAATGTTTCAGATGAGCTCTGTGGCTAGCAAGTGGGTGCAAGGTGACTACACCCAGATGATGGTATCTTATTCCCTTTTACACATTTGTGAATGACTTTGTGAAAATAAGGTGCCTACTGACACTGTAGGAGCCTGCAGAGGACATGCAACAGAAGCAAGGACAAGTCTTATTTGCACATTTACTGAAGGAAGAGAAGAGCTGGTGAGGATGCTGGGAGCCTGTCCATCCTTCCTTGCTCCTGTGTACATTGAAACCAGACTGAGAGGAGCAAAGGAATAAAATAATAAATAAATAAAAAATTAAAGCCTGTCAGGAGAGCATAAGGGTGTGTATTGTTAAAGGAAACATACCAGTCTCAGAGGGCAAACCCTGATCCTTTAGCAGCTCTTAGTGAAGTGTAGTGAAGCATTGCCTTCAGTGTTGTAGCCCTTGGCTCATATCTGCATGTGGCAGCACACTGTAAGATAGTCCCACTTGCTTCCACTTCCAGCTGTAGAGTGCATCAGTGGCAGCAAGGCCAGGCCTGTGCATATGGGGATGCAGAAAAGCATGTGTGCATGTTGTCCCACCCCAAGGCCCCAGTTGTCTCCATTTCTACACTTGAACTCTCCTTCATCCAGTATCACTTTGGCTTCTTCCCCAGGAGTAGGACACAAGCACAGGCTCAAATGAGGTTATAGTGAGGGGATAATCCACTCCAGGCTGCCCCCAACCTCTGTTTTGTTTTTTCATTCCCCTTGCAACAAATGCCATTAGAATTAAAACAAAGAGTGGGACACAACTTCTGTCACCCTTCTGACAGGGAACATGTAGCCTTGCACTGAGTGGTCCGACTGCCCCAAGATCTGTACTGTGATCTGTGTACAGATCTATGATCTTTATTCAGAGCAGATGCATGTCCTTAAGAAGTGTTTGGGGTCCAGGAGCAGATAGGTACCTGGTGTCATAGAGGCTTCTGGGGCAGCATTTTTATCAACCTGTCAAAACAAATACCCATTCAATTCAGATTGCCTACCGCCTACTGCCACCTAGAAAAAGAATGCTCTTAAGAGTACTTTTATTTAGGTAGTGTCCATGTAAACATGCCAAGGATGTTGTTAATGATGATGCATGTCCTGCAAACTAGTGCATGCTTTTGGGGGGGATTTTTGTAAATTGTGAAAACAAAACATTCCTCTGACCAAAAAAATAAAAATACATTTATGCTTATGGACAGCAACAGATCGCCTACTGAAGCCCTCCAAAGCAGTTTGTGGAGACTTTACAAAAGGGCAGTTCACAAATTCTAGGGGAAATAATGAAAGGAAATGACATGTATGTGTAACAAGTCATGTCCTTAATGGTGAGTACTACTGATGTCTGTGCCCAATTAGCCCCTGTAAATTTTGATGAAAATTGAAGAAGAGAAAATCTTTTCTCCATCTTATAGGCAAGAACAATCACCTAGTCATGACTCATTTGAGAACTGCACTGTCCCTTTAGTCTGGTTCCAAATAAATATGGGCACCTAATTTCCATGTAGCTTCATAACACTTAAAAACTTGAAAATCTTAGGAGCAGGCAAGAAATGCAGATTCAACTTTCCTCTATCCAAAGTCTAGGTCAGATCAAATGAGAAAAGTCCAGTTCTTTAGTTTTATCCTCAAAGCTTTAATTTTCTACCTCACAAGGGAGATTTTTCTCATGAGCTTTCATTTCAAGATGGTTTGAATGTCACATGACCAGATGACCTCAAAAATTTATAACATTTTGGAAGAAGTCTCTGAGAGTGGCTTTTCTGAGTCTTCCTTAAGCTCTACCCTGACCACTTGAGACAAGAATCTGCATTAAACTAACCACACAGTAAAATGGTAAAAGAAAAATGGTCTTTTTGTCCATCTCTAGGTAAAATATTTATATCTAATGGGACCCTAGAATTGGTTGTATTGGCAGACTTTTTGATGAAGCCCCACAATTTAGGCAAAGAAAAGAATTCTATTATTTGCATGCATTTGTGTGTGTATGTGTTTTGAGACTATGTTAGTGAGTGGTATGAGATGTACATCTCCTTTCTCTGGATATCCATATCACAGCACTCCAATCACCAAAGACTTCTGATAAAACAAACAAACAAACAAAAATCAAAAAATAAAAACAAAACAAACAAACAAACAACCCACAACAATTCAGAGTATTTGCTTTAAGCTACATAATACCAAAGGTGCCATTTAGAAAGTGAAAAGTTCAGGTATTGTTTCATTTGAATTCCCATCTCCTACAAGAGTGTATGTCTAAAGGAGTCCTGCTATTATATGACAGTGACTCAGCATGAGAGCTAGTCCATGTGAGGCTGAAGTAGCTATCAGTTGTACCTTACCATTTCTTGCTCTTCTATCTCTATATGTAGAGCCTGTCCTATCTGATGTTGAATGCTTTTACAAGGAAACAAGGAAACAAACAAACAAACAAAAAAAAAAAACACTATGTAGGCAAAACCAGAACTCCTTCTCAGCCTTTACAGAAACATTTAAGGCATCTCTGCTCTGTCATTTCCCAAAAACAAGAGACTCCAGGTGACTCCTTTGAGCACACATCTCTGCGGGAGGTTGGTACAGTCTGGATGTACAAAAGTCTCAGGCTAAGTGACTATTGAATTCTAATTCATATGGAAAAATCTATATCCATTTCAGAAAGTGTCTCCTGCTGAGTGTGATTTAGAGCTTCACTGTAAACATTAAAGCTGCAAGAAGGATGAATGTGGCTCATTACGCTAAGAGATAAAATAGAGTGCAAGAAAAAAATATTGTAGTCCACCACTTAAATAGCAGGCATTGCCTTAGAAGGTGACTGACTGCAGGAGAGCACAAAATGTGTTATCATGAAGGCTGGTAGGAAAGGAGTTGCACTTAACATGCTAAAATCTGAGAATGTGCTTCCATTTGTAAAGCAATATTAATGACTTCATACAGTGACCACGGCAGTCTTCCTTTCCACATGAAACATTACTGGGGAATGTGTTTCTTTAGTGTCAGGAATTGATTTTAATTGTTTGGGAAAGCACCATTACAATCCTCACATACATCACCTCCTTTGAATGAGAGATCTGTGTGTAATGCACAGCGACAGGAAATAACATCACTCACAGTTCCGCACATCATATGCAACATACAGAGACCCAAGACACCACTATGCATTCTGGTAATGCTTTTCTTTGTATTGTTTTGTCACAAAGATTGGAAACACATTTGTAAGCACAGCAAAGCTTTCTGCCAGGCAAACTTTTCAAAATAAATGGGGTCAGAAGTTAGGCTGTAAAGCCATATTTTAAAGCACTGCAGATGCTGAGGGCTTGATGTCTGACTGTGAAAATATAAAGACAGATCTAAGAGATTTAGTTTGGAAAATTATTTTTCAATCTATTGAATTAAGAGAAAATAATAAGGCAATCTCTTATAATTTGCATATACCAATCCTAGATGAAGTCTCTTTACAAGTTTGATTTTCATTAGGTGAAATAACTACATGGAAGAGCTTAGTGAAATCAGACTAGCGTTAAGCAAATTTTAATGGTATAAATTACTACTAATTTTACAATTAAATTTTACTACTTATTTCCACTTTTTTTCACTCAAGACCTATTTTAAAAAGATCCATAATCTGAAATGGTATCCCTGATTTTACTGAAAACTTTCTAAATGGGGTAATCTTCAGAAAAGAATGTTATCCCCACAATCATAATATTTAGCTAATAGCCAGCATACTTTAATCAAATCCTATAAAATCAAATGGCACAGAAGAAATAAACAGTTTCCCCCTCTAATCACAAAATGTAGTGTGACTCTTCATATGGCTATATAATAAGTTTATGTTTTAAATGAAACATTGACTGCTTTATTTTAAGCCATAGTTACTGCTTATTTATAAAATCAATAAATAGAGCAAGCATACCATGTTAAGGTGCATTCAAAGATTTCTTTATGAAGGGACTTCCTAAGTGGAAGATTTTTTTTATTTTTATTTTTATTTTTTGTAAAGGCCAGTGATGTTTTTAGGCAGTATTACCATTTAGTACAGATGTGAGGCTAGACTGGGTCAATACTGCAGAGGTTGAACCCCTTATCCAGGCCTGATTCAGTAAGATATTCATGAATTTAAGGAATATTACAAATTTCTGTGAATTTTTAATACTGAAGGGTATGGGAGTTAATGCCTTAAGTACATTATGAGTCAATGTTCCTGACATTTACTACTGTAAGTTAGTGTTGCCCCACTTATTCTGAAGTCAGTAGAGTTTAGGACATGTTTTTCTATCCCCTGAAGAATTACCTCATTGGATGATTATGATTGCAACCTTTCATATTTGTTTGGCAAATATTTATGTGACTGGATTTTGTTTGAGGTTTAATTGTTCTTTATATAGATGCAAGTTTAGTCAGAGGAATGAGGTTAACAGCCCTACTGTTCTGTTTATTGTTGACAAACAACCACTGCAATTTACAGGGATGCATTACATTTATATGTAGTTTCTTGACCGCCAGCAAGATCAAAATGAACTTGCACAGTAGTCTCCTGTTCTCTCATCTTACCCTCCTTTTCCTTGTTTTTCCTCTGATTGCCGTTTCTTTCACCTTTCTCCATTATTTACCCTTCCTTCACCATCTCCCATTCTTTCCTCTATTTTTTTCCCATTTCCTTCTACTATTAATGTTGCCTCCAGCTTTTTCTCTTCATTGCCTTCCTTCTCCCTACAAGGAAGTCATAGTCTGCTCTTATTCCCCAAAAACAGAGAACAGAGGTTGTGATTAGGAAACTGTCACAGCTGTAACTGGCTTGAGCCAGTGATGCCCAGATCATGCAGAACACACCTTCAGATTGACATTTTTTTCATCTAACATTGCTCTGTTTTTCTGATGGGTTTCTGCTCAGCAACAATAGAAATTATTGACAGTAAAAAATGGTCTAACCAGCTTTGCCCTGTGATGACATCTGGAGTGGGTCCAGAGTGACCAAGTCCAGTATCAAATTTCAGCTTGGGGGATCCTGGGAATGCTCAGGCAGGGAGAGTGGGCACCAGGGCCCTCTACACTTATGAGTAAGGAGGGATAAAACACTTTGAAGCCCAAAGTAGTGATTCAGTGAGACCTACAAACACAGATGCTTAAGCAGCTTTATGAAATGGGTCCCCACTGTTCCTACCAAGGCCATGAGGACACCTACCTAACACTAACTCTGGGGTTTGTAGGCACTGACCATTTTCCAGAGTCAGCTGTCACACCTGGGTCTTTGGGGGTATCTAGGCCCTTTTAGAGGAACCGGAATTGTAAGAATAACTCATCAGCATTCGTAGTTGGATTGCATAATAAACACCAAACGTGATCCTTAGTTTACAGCTGAGGAAAAATGTAAACAGAAAACAGAACAAAACATGCTATTTCCTAGCATTTACTTTGTGTACGTGATAGCACTTTCTGGACAATCAAAGGCAGTATTCTTCCACAGAGCTGATATATTTCCTGTGCTTGTGTGGGTTGCTTACAGCAAAGTGGGTGGAAAAATGAGATATTACATGTGTAGCCAAGGCTGTGAATAAATGCATCTCTTAGCATGCTTGAGCTAAATCAGGTCAGCACACTGTATGACAGAGAGCAGCTGGAAGACAAGAACTTGCCTTGATTTGGCTAGCAAGTGCATGCCTAACACTGACACGTCTGCTTTATGTCATGCTGCCACCTTTTTTTATTTTATTGGTGCTGTAGTTTCAAAGGGGAAGAAAAACCCATTTCAATGATGTCAACAGAATGTGTTCAGCCACTTGATATCCCAGAAGACAGACTGGACAAGCGAGATTCACACTGTAACCATTTAGGTAAGTGTTATTAGATGATATCATTGCAGAAATTGGAGAGGTGTTGTCTTCACATCATTAGGTCCTGTCCAGTGGCTGTTTTTCCCCTCCAGCAATACAACTGTGTCCTCATGAAACCTGATAGATTACACCTTCTGCCGACACTTCTGATGCCAGATGGAAAGGCAAAGAGTGTTTTTCTTGCATATAAATATTAGCTGAAGCTCTAGAGCGAAGTTAATTAACAAGGAAAAAGGAAAAAGTGTCATTGTTCTTTTCCCTAGGAAAAGTTGAGCAGTTTCTTCAGGTATACTACAATAAACTGAAAGCCAGGATATAACTGATCCCTCCCTAAATATTTATTCCATATGCAATTTCAGTAACAGATTTTAAACACCCCCCTTTGCCTCCACTGGGGCAGCTTTCTAAATTCTTTTCCCCCTTCATTTTCAATCTGTGTCCTCTCTTGAACCTATTTCATATATAACTTCTGCACTGAGAGTACCAGAGGCATCTTACCTCCACCAGACACCTAAATACCAGACTTCATACATGATAGATGTGCTTTTTGTATATATTCACGGTCTTTGCTTCAAATGTTATTACTTTACCTCAGCCTTGCAGAATTGTCATAAGGATTCAGCAGCCCAGAAAACAAAATCTATTTGCTCGTTGTTACCCTTCTGATGACAGTAATGAAACACAATTGCAATTTCAATTTCTTGTCAAAAAAGTGTCTCATCTCAGGCAAGCAGAATTTTATGAACTTTCTTTGTCTGGCCTGTAAGGAAGGTATCTTCGTCCTGCCTCTGCCACAGCATTTCTAGCAAAAGGCACCACTTCTATAACTGTTGGCATGCTAAATGTAATTGTTCCATAAAATTATGTAGCTAAATAAGTACGGAACTAGTCCCACTCCACAGACGTTCCCATCAAGGGATGGGAAATTGAGGCAGTGGGAGGTTAAATGAGTTAACTTGCATGGTTAAGACCATGCAGAAAGCCTAGGAGGGCTGAAAATATGATCTGCATCTTCTAGGGATCTAACCAGGGGGTTGTCCATGGGGGCTGGGGTGCCCTGCTGAAGCCAACCAAGCAATATTTGAGAAATCAAAGTTTTGGTTTGTGTGATGATGCTAATGACAGGCTAGACTCAACAATTTCAGCTTGCATAAGCACCCAGAAATGCAGATCCTTGCAGAAAAAAACATGCCAACCATCTGAGTCAAGGCTTGTTTGAAGAGAAAACCAAAAATCCAGTGTAAAGTTATGTAAATCGGAAGTGAACACCAACGGCTCAGTGGCTCTGGAAATAAAGCCAGCTCTTGAAGGGAACAATATACTGGCTTGGTTTGCCAATACCTCAGGCTGACCCCCCCACTCCCCATAAATCTTTACCTCACAGAAGTGCCCTTGTAACTCTGTAAGACAGCCTGCACAGTTAGAGCTGAGCAAAACTGATGGACACAGGACCTCTGCATGATGATAGAGCCTTCCCTCTGCCTTGTAACACACCACTGTCCACAGCTTTCTCCCTCTACTTTATATCTACCACCTAGAAAGCAGAAGGACCACCTAAGTCACTTGACTCCCACATAGTGTAGCATAGAGGCCTCTTGTATTGACTTTCTATTTAGAAGATGTTTCTCCACAGGCGTTTCAGACTACTTGGATGAAAGCAGTATTATTAAAACTTTTCTTTTCACCATCTGGTTTATTATTTCACTTCAGCTTCAATTTCTATTCTTTTTTTTTTTTTTTAATGCAGAAGACCTTTCAGAGCAGCTGATTAAGAGTTGTGACCTCAAAAAGAAACCAAGAAAAGGTAAAACTATTCAGCCATCCCAAAACACTGAACAGGAGCAAAAAAAGCCAAGGAGAAAAGATACACCAGCTTTACACACACCCCCACCACTAACAGGTAAGTAATACATATTTTGACTTCAAAATCCCAGTTCATCCTAAAGGATTGGCCGGGAGACCTTTTTACATCCCCTTGGAAGTAGGCAGGAACACAGCTGCATGCTATGTGCACCCCAGAAGACAGATGAATGGAGAGAGGCTGATTTTTTCAAAGGCATTCCCTGTTAGACAAAGGGTTTTCTCACAGCATACAGGAACACCAAGGTGTGTGGGTGTGTGCGCCTGAAAAACATGCTCCCTTGGGGCTCATGGTCTTACTGCCTTTAGGTGATAAATGGTTTGTGCTTATCTCCATCAGCTTAGTGATGCTAGACATCCAGATTCAATCTGGTCCAAAACTAAAAAGGATCCAGTTCAGGCCCTGTACCTCCTTGTGCCCAGGGGAAGGCTGAGCAGGAGTGAAGCTGGGAGCAGACAGGAGAGGCACACGCAGGCCAGCTGTGGGTTACTCCTCCTGGAACTGCAGAGCTCTTGTGCATATGGGGACCCTGTCAAAGGGCATGTGTTTAGGTAAGAAACACCACAGCAGAAACCACCGCAGCAACAAAGGAACTCCTTGTAGGATGCTCTTTGCTGCTCTGCACCAACATACCTCTGAAGTTCAAGAACTAAATGCCACCAACCAGGGGGAGGGACGAATGAGCAGGAGACTGCCACTGAAACCTGATAATTTTCCAAGATCAGCAGGAGGAATAAATGTTTGTCATTTCCCTCTGCTAACACAAACTCCTTGTGAGTTCTCTAGGGAGAGAACTGTGCTCTTGTATCAACTGCATTGACTTCTTCTTCCCTTGCTACATATATACAGAGGAGTTAGCCAGTAACCAAGTGCATGGTCCCCTGTGTGCCTGCAACAAGTCACACTTACCAAGTGAAAAACAAGCAGTGGGATTCACTGGGATTTTCCAGTATTTATAATCCAGATATTGAACTCATCACCCCTGACTCTTCAGCTTTCACACATATCTGCCTCTCAGTAATTCTCTCTCTTAGGAAATTGCTCAGAGCCTGGAAAGCTGCATTCTGTACCCCAGGTAACAATTTTATGAAGAGTAAAGAGTTTCTCTGGTTAAAATAGGCCATTCTGGAGTAGCCACAATGCTCCCATGCAGAAACTTGAGCATCCATATGATTAAAATACTTTGATAATAAGCCTAAGCTTCCGAAATAGAGCACTGCACTCATCTTTACCATGATTTCTGGTGGCTACAGTTTAGCCCACTAGGTACAGCCATAAACCAGCTGCCTGAGAGTGTCACTGTCCACAGCGTATGGGATATAATTGACTTGGAAGAAATGTAATCTGTTGCAAATCCAGAAGAGAAGGCACACCATACAGAGCAGAACATATACTCATGCATCCTTACTTAAAAGTAGTAATTGTGAAAGTTATACAGGTGCAAATTTCTTCAGTGTCTGCAAGGCCAATGTGGCATTTCCTTTTATTTTTCCTGCAGGCATACTTTCAGACTTCTCTGATAATCTCCTGAAAAGGTATGGTATCACAGAGAAGCCACAGAGAGAGAGAGTGAGTCCAGGCTCTCAGATCACTGAACTGGAGCAGAAAAAGCCAAGGAGAAAAGATACACCTGCAATACACATCCCACCCTTGATAATAGGTAAGAAATTTAATTAAAGGTGCTCCAAGGCTGAAAGGATGTTGTTTTGCCCAGTGTACTCAGCAATTCCTGACGAACTGGATCTACTTGGCCAAAGTATGCAGTAATGGTGGTTCATGGAAAGTCCTTTCTGTATCCACTGCTCATGCTTTGGGGATAGAAGGGAAGGGGAGTAAGAGGAGACATTATGTCACATGATTATCTCATGCAGAGATGATTTTGTTTTTGTGAAAATCCAGCCACTGCCCTGCTTTTCAAACTTGAGCACAATGTAAATTTTAAAGCCACCAGCACCAGCGTAGCTCACACTGCTTCAAGCATCCTGGAACAAAGCTGTCCTGATGAACCTCCTGTTAACTTGAGTCCCTAGCAGGCACTGAGGAAACCAAGCTGTGAACTTGCAGTTAACAGCACCCTAAAGACAGTTCTGTGCTTCTGGCACAATACACAGTGCAGCAGCTAATTTGTTCAATGAGCATATGGATTCAGCCACCCATGTTTTGGCCCTAAGACCCTTTGTTTGCTGAGTTTCCCACTTTCCTGTATCACAGAAGAGCCTTAATTCATCAACGTGTCTGAAGCCTTTTCAAGATGTAAAGCACTGTGGAAGTGTTAATTACTGCTGCAAACCATGGACACAGGAAATAGCGCAAGTATGTATGCTATACACCAGCTGTTTCCTGATCACAGGCTGGAGCAAAAAATGAATGAATGAGTGAGTGAACAAATGAAGGAAAAACAACAACAAATCAGCCAACAAACACCAGATCCAAAACTAGTGCTGAAAGTGGAAAATCCTGTTCCCTTAGGAAACTCTAGTATGAACCAGTTGTTCTGTGGTTTGGCACGACCAGACTGTAGGACACATCAGATGAAGAGGTCCTGTGACAGATGCTTTGGCCCTGAGTGACTAAGCAACGGCTCAGTAGATCAAGCACCTGAGTTCTAGGTACTCATGGGATTTTCTGCACACCTGAGAATTATCAGGTGTGTAAATGGCTTCAACAATCACAATAGGTGCTTATATTTTTAGACATTTACTGTTCTTATGGATCCTTCATGACTGACTCAAATGTGCAAGAAATTTTTTAATTTTAAATTTTAAGCACCTTACATTAATCAGCATGGAGCTTCCAAGAGCAGAGAGGAGTATGACTATGCTTGCAGGATTATGGCAGCAAGCATTGCAAATACTAGTTCCTTGCAAACTGATCTGCCCAAGCAAAGTACATTTTTTTTTATGCACTCATTGAACTCGTATCCAAATGGCTTCTAGCATTAAAGCTCCACAAGTGAGTCACTGGAAACCTGGTCTGATCTTTTGCTGGGTGAAATTAATTCTATCATACAACTTCTGAGCCCAACTGCAAACGCTCCACTTTGAAATATTTAATATAGAACACTGATAATTACCTGCTCATATAATCGCTGGAGGAAATTATCAAGCAAATCACCCAAAATTTCACATGACAAATAAATTAGGTAGGAAAAAATCATAGCCTTTCAGGGACCAATTCAGAAACAGAAGCAGAGGCAAAGTTTATCAAATAACTTGTAACAAATACCTTTGTGGCCCTCGGAAGAAAACTGGCATTATTTTGGTCAATTCAAAAACACTCCCAAGAAAGTTGCTTTCAGCCATTTGTAGCACCTTTGATTATGCAGTGTGTCCTTTGGACTTCAGGGTATATGCAGAGAAGGAGGATCTGAAAGTAAAAAAAGTGTTTGATAGAAATCAAAGATGAACTGTGTGACAGTGAAGCTGAGATGATTGACTCTTGTTTTGGTTTAAAAGTAATTGCTAGCTAAGAGGATGCAGCAAGGGTGAATTATTTCCTTGACACATCTCAACAACGCTCTGGTTAGATTAGCATCTAGTCACTTATTACTTCATGTTTCTAGCCTAGCCTTAATTAGCTCAAGTAGGCACTTACGGGTGAAATAATCATTTTAAGGATCTTCTCATTTTGCCTCCCATGAATACTTCTTCAATGTTAATAAGTTTTACAGCAACAGGAAGTTAATACAAGTTATATGGTAACAGAAATATGTTACAATCCCCAAATGATTTGGTAATCACAAAACTCAAAAGGAAAGAATACAAAAAAAAAATGCAGTGACTTTCAAATGTGCTACAAATTTCCAAGTGTGTGCATTTGCTGTGGGAGAATGATAGAAACTAATATATTTTTCAGTTGTTTTCAATTATACCTCCAATGACTGTTGCCTACCGGTGAAGACATCTTCCAGCACTCAGCATGGATACAAAGCAGCCTGCTAGATGCTGCCTCTCCCTGAAGAAAACTTTTTCAGATCCTGTTCCCTGGGTCCATTTGCTAATGATTGATTCCCTCTGGCAAACTTCTGCTTCTATTGGGGGCAAAGCAGCCTATGTGTGAATGCTTGACTGTGGTTCCCTCTCTACGGATGCATATTTTCATGATACATACCAACATACAGAGCTCTGCTGGTTGAAAGCTGCCGGCAGTAACTCAGCATCTTGCTATGGAAAAGTGACTCATTGTGGCTGAGGGCTGGTCCGGTATTTACTACTTGTTTACTTTCAGGGTTATCCCATCAGGTAGCAGACAGAGAATAAACAAACTGAACTCTTGTGGAACAGCTGTGCAAAATAGCATCTGAATTATAGACTCAGAGACCTGAGAAGCCCCAGCAGGGCTATGTGAGCTTAATAAATATAGAAAGGCCTTTCTGTCCCTGTGTCCCTGGTACTGGCATTGGAGGAGGAAGCAGCACAGTCAGTGCCACATGTACCTCTTGTGACCTGTGTTTGAGGATTGTTCTGATTTCTGAGGGTTTCCCCTTCTCATCCCTCCCAAATGTCCCTATTCCTAGTGCATCAAAAGCAATATGAAAAACATCCATATAATTGTTTGTACTAACAGAGCATAATTACTAGATTATCTTTTTAAGCAGCTGTCCACACAAATAGCTTTGTTGATAATGTAGATTAAAAGGGCAGCTGTGTTATCTCACTTCGTTTCGACCAGCTGGTTACAAGTGCTCTAGGACAGTCCTCTTCCACCTTGAGTGGCCAGAGACTCGATCACAAATAAAACAAGTCAAACAAGCTACACAAAGTGACAAAAAATAATGTATCTACTGGATGCACGTGATCTGAATGAGAAGTAGAATCAGTTTTACACTTTGCAAACATCCAATACAAATGGAAAATGGAGTTATAGAAAGGTGGCTGCTAAATTAGGATCTTTATGTTGTTACCTGGGTGAACCCATGTCTCCCTGTTTGCAGGCGACTAAGGAAATCAGTTCCTGAGCCAACTTAAATGTCTAAGCCTGGACATCACAAAAACCTCCCTTTCTTTTAAATGTACTCAGGCTTCAACCTCCTGTTGCAGCAGCACAAAAAACATTGTGCTGTGTGTGTAAAACTGAGCCATGGAATAGAGATCTCTGCCAGTGGCCAGCTCCTCTTCAATCAGCCAATGCCTTGGCTTTCTAAAGGGATTAGACTAGAAGACAAAACATAATCACAGTTCTATTTTTTTTTTCCTCACACACAACAGTAAATGATTTAACTTCAATCCAGGCCAGCACTCAGCTCTGGGACACTCTTTATTGCTATCCCTACTTATGAACATATTCAATTAACTGAAGCATTTGTAAGAGCTCTTCAGGATTGCGGGTTTGAGCAAGAATGTAAATACAGGTGTAAATATGGGAGCATGGTTCCTAAAATGTGGCTGCCTAGGGTTTCTTAATCAGATCAGAGATAACTAGTAAAACCACAGTGTCAAGCCCTCATTCTCTCTTACGCCCTACAAACTCAGTTAAGGTAGCTCCTTTAGGATATTAACTCCCCTGCTCAGTGAAAACCCCTGCATAGCATAGAAGCAGCACAGCCCCTTTGCTGCACAGGGGATGTGACTGGAGCACTCTAGTCATCTTCCAGCCCAGCTGCAGGAGTTGTCTATATGGAGTCAAGTGGAACTGGTGCCCTCTTGGCAGTTTTCTGATTTACATTCCAGGAGGAAAGGTTTAGATCTAGGTGGTACTTGGCAAATGGTTGATCTAACCCAACTTCTTTTGCCTACATCTGAGCTTCCTAATAGAAGTTCTCATGAGCTCTCTGTGAGCCTTTGAGGTCCTAGTCTCTAACTAAAAATTGCAAGTAGTTGCAAATTCTTTTGGGAAAATATGACTACACTGTAATTCTATGCTGCTTTCTTAATCAGATCTCTTGGCAGATATTAACAGAACAACCTACCATCCTTAAAACGGATTTGCGGGATGAGCTGCATTTCATAATATGCACAGCTGGGAAAACAGAAACAGGGAGGCTAAATTATTTACTTGAACAGTAAACAGAGAAAGACTGATTTACAAACGTTCCCAAATTCCCACATTCTACTTACTCTTTTAAACTTGTAATTTCCACACTGTGTTCTGTAAAGCATGGTTTCTCCACAAGTGATCAGAGGCACCATATCAAACCAAGAAAAAAAAAAATTACTTCCCAGAGTTATACATATAATTCTAGCTAAATCATACCATTTGTATGTACCACTTTTCCATTATTTCACATTAGAAGTTTGATGTTAAAGACACACAGTTTTTCTTGAAGTGGCTGGTGGTCCTTATTGTAGAAATTTAATAGCCTGTAACTCTAGGCTATACCATCCTCTGGGCTTTGAGTTTTGAACACTACTGAAAACCTTTGGAGTTTACCAGTCACTAAGATGACTCATTGAAAATGAGTCATCATCTTGCTATTGATCATGGTAAGCATCTGGTGTGCTCCTACTGTACGTCCACATGAGAGCTGGGTGCTTCTGCTTGGCTGCTACCTTCCAGCTGTGTCTAGGGCCTGCTCTAAAGGGGCATGTAATCATGCCGTCAGAATTAAACTCAGTTTTCCTGCGTGACTTGGTAATTCAATTAGGAGTGAGATTGGACATGATCAATTACAATGCAGCTTCAATTAGCTTACATTCCTGATCTCTTATTCCTGAGTTTATCCTAAAGACAGGTTAGCTCTCATCAAATGAAGTATTTGAAAGCACAACTAAAATGATCTTAAAAAGTAACTTCAATGTTGTGCTTTCAAATACTTCATGAAGAAAACAAACAAAGAAACAACAAAGACAACAGAAAAACAAAAGTCTGCATTCATCTAAATTGTCTGTAATGAACAGAAGTCAAAGTGGGGAACATTAACATCCATCTCCATAACATGACATAATTCTTTGCTGTTAACAATCATGGTTACTCAACTACTACTTGAACAAATTAAGTCCTTTTTGTTTCAAAATAGTATTCACGCACACCTTTCAGTTTATCTCGTGGTCCTGCTGAAACTATCTATTCCACAAGAACCTCATATAAACGAAGCAGGAAGTAATTCAAATGAAAATCAGTATAGGTTAATATTTTATTAATTCATCAAATTTCAAAATGACTCCAAAGCTGAAGAAAATCTTCCTGTGTGGTATTGCTCTATTTTCAGAATCCTGAAGGCTGAAAGCCTTCTCTGTCCAGAGTGCTTCAATGCAGAAAGAAGCAAAACAGGTTGGTTTGACAGAACAGCTCAGCTGGTTAGTGCAGACTAAAAGCAAACACTAAGACTGAATTAGGGAGATATTTCATTGGTTTCAACTCAATGGTTGCCCTCATCCTGTTTTTAGACTATATTGACCTCTACACCAAGGAAGGTGGCCATGAACTATATCTTAAAGGTCGCTTGTGTTTTGCTGGGAACAGGCAAAACCAACACAATCTTTTAAAATAGGGATCAAGAATATTTTTAATGCATTGTCCTTGTCCTCTCTTTGCTTTATTAATCTAATTTCTAACAAAGAGAGCAGTTAAAGTAACTGTGACTTTATGATATCACATAAAAGCCTCAAGGTCTTACTGTTTTAATTAAGTGAGAGAGAAAGGGAAAACAAGCAAAGGGGAGAGATTTGTGGGAGATATGATCCACAACCTATCTATCTAGTTAAGAAAGACTTTGAAAGAAGAGAATACTTACACATGGAAGATATGTTACATAGCATACATACATCTGAAGAACCTGGTTTCTGGAATCCCCATGGTGTGCTCTGTGTAATCAAACTTTCTTTCAAGTTTATGTCATGTTGTTCTTCAGTGCTTTTGTGATAAGGATGGGGTCTTATTTTTCTTCTCATATTATAGGATAGATAGGCCTCAAAAGCTTATTCAAACCCCAAGCCTCAGTAATTCATATACTTTCTCCAAGTCTTCAGTAACGCACCAGAGTCTGTTTTAACATCAATCTTAATCCTGCTGCTTCTGCAGTTTATTGATACCATATAGCTTCAGTGGGAATGGTACTTGGTGTATGGGTATTCTAACATTTGTCTCTTGTGGCATCTGTATTTGTGAAATCTAAGTCATATTGCTATATACACATGGAAAGCAAGAATGCATACACATATTAATTACAGTATATATTTCACCAGGCAAGCTCTTTCTTTTTTTAGGTTCCCAAACCCTTTCAACAAACAGGTTACCAGACAAATCTTCAGTGTCTCTTTTCACAGGTAGCAGAAATATGCTGGATTTAAGAGTGCTTGGTAATTTTAGCTAAAACGCAGGGATCCAATTCTAGTTCATGAGGAGATGGATGCGCCAAAACTAAATGAGGAGTAACTCCCATGGTGTTAGAAAAACTACTTTAGGACCAAAAAAATAGAGAGGATAGAAAAAGTCTTCTTATCCTGATATTTTCTGAAGAAGTACTATTTTAAATAAATTCGTTTTCTCTCTCTCTCTCTTGTTCTTCTGTTTTTAAGGGACTAAGTTGCTTACAGAAGAAAAGCAAACAGTGATTATGGAAGATGAAGAAAACGATGGAGACACGATCCCCAGCTAAGATTACAGTGATATTTTCAATAATGCAATGTAAATAATTCTGGGTCATTCGAAGTGGCAGCACATAGAAAAATAAGTCTTTTCATTTTTATAAACAATAAGTTTCTCAAACATGCACTTGAATTTAAACTGTCTTCAAGTGCTTACCTGCATCTCATGAAATCCCAGAAAGCATCACAGGATACGACAGAAAATTTGCCTACATGTAGGGTTGGAAGGATTCTCTTGGTTTACTAAAAGCATCTTCGCAGGATTTTTGTCTCTGAGGGATCCACCTGAGATCAGATCTAGTATCATGTAGTGTGGTGATGAGGACTGACACAAAGGACCCTACCAATACAGTGTAGCTGGCACTAGATACCAGAGTGTCAGTAAGTGTATGATAACACATACCACTGGATACCACAGGGTGGTAAAACCTCAGCTAATGATTCAAATTGCATTTTTCTCCTGACATTTCACCTCATTTTTCCAGCTCTTCGGCATTGGAATAATGTTGACCACAGTGAAAATTTCCACATGCAGGGCGGATGTGGTTGATGTTCCTGAAATTCAAAGCAAACACTTCTTGTGCCTGTATCTGCTCATCAGTGGTGTCTGCAAGGAGAAAAGGGTAGATGTACTGTAGTACAAAAGCTTACAGCCCTGGGCTGTCAGCATTGACACATCAAACAGAACAGAGGGCAGAGCTCTCAGAAGAGAAACATATGGGAAGCACAACACTTGCCTGTTACACTGATGTAGACTATTGTTTTTTTTTTTTCTTTCAAAGCTTTTATTCCTGAGTTGGTGAAAGATTAACTAGCTGTACATTTGATCCTTTTACTCCACGTTTTATCTTTTGACATTTGCTTTTTTAAACTCAGTCCTCAGTTGTCAGCTAGGAGAGGCTGTAAAGATTAAAAATCACAACAGGAGATTCCAAACTAGTAAAAGGAGTAGCATTATTTACTGGCAGATGCATACTGCAAGGTGAAACAGTATAATGCTTTTTTATTATTATTATTATATATTTTTTTAATAGTTTAACTCATTGATTCAATCAAGAATTGTTTTCACAGCCAGCTACAGTCTTCAACATTTGTGCAGAGACGGGTACTTGTAGAATATTGTACATAATAGGTAGGGCTGGATAGATTTCTGCTTGCCTTATTAGCTCTGTACGCTAGATGGAGCAGCACTGCCAGCTGGACCCTTAGGGACCTCGGCAAAGATGTTAAAGATCATCTAGCCTGGCAGACTGAATTCAGCAATCTTTTTAATACCTGTAGGCAGACAGCTGAGGAACACACTAGTTTGGACTTCATTTGCCACAGTGATTGACCCAGCATCTTTCATGAGAGTGCAGTCCATTCGCAGATGTTCAGCTTCAAAATGTAATCAGCAAGCTTATAATAAATGATGGTATATTAAAGCATACAAGAGAGCAGTTTTATTATTAATGGAATGTCTGATACCTATCAGGTATACTTTTTAATCCTGTTAATATATCTGAAAGATAAGATAAAATTTAAAATATGATCAATCAATCAATATTTCATATAATAACATTCGCGTAAGGTACACAGTAAGATATGTCACTGCAAGTATGTGGTAAGAATGTAGACACAATCAGTATGTCACATCTATGAGCCAACGCACTATTAGTATTTAGGTTTGGGAACTGGAAGTTAAAACTCCATATCCACATAACTTCAAGTAGGCACTGAGGTCATCCAAACTCTATGCCATGTCTGTCACCTGTGCCCTCTCCTTATGGATGTGACTTCCTTGACCGTCAGACCTTGAATGCCCTTCTCACTACCAAAAGAGTTTCATTTGGATCCCACTCAAGTAGCTCAAACAAAGCATGATGATTAAATACAGGAATACTTATAGGACACGAAGTGGGAATGAAGCTGCTCTGAGGCCAGTTTGGGACCATGCTGTGCTTCAGAGATTAGGATTCAGACAAAGTATAAAGGACATAGCCTCCTCCTGCTGCAAAACACAGGCTTGAAGACAGATCATATGTTGCCCCTGTGAAAGAAGGTCCATGGCATGAGACTCCCTATACTTTTATCGAGTGCCAAGGCACTACAACAACAATTGGGCTTTATGTAAGTGGTGCAGTTTCTAATGTGAAGAATATTTTTAGTGCTCTAAGAAAATTAATTTCAGGCTTGAGTGAGGTAAAGCAGCTATTCGTGTATTTGCACACACCGGTTCACACCAGCTAAGAGCCTGAATAAGCTGGAAAAGAAAAAGGAACAGCTTCATTGCACACGTAAACAAAAACCTTGAAGTTTCCCTCACTCCAGGAAAGTTTAATACAATTTCAGCATACAAGAAAAATATCAAGCTATATTACTTATATACTTATAAGTATATAAGTATATATACTTATACTTATATACTTAGAGTACAACTGTGGTCCTGTTCCTGAAGAAAAAAAAAAAAAAAAAAAAAAAAAAAAAAGCATTTCTCAGAATTTATCTTCTGGCAAAACTTATTCCTGTTTGAATTACACTGATGTCAACTGAGTTATAGCTGAATTATTGAATCCCAGCTGAGATTCTGCACCGCTAAAACAGCTTTTGTCCCCCTGCAGAAGCTTCTGCCTAATGTAAAAGAAAATATGTGTGGTACTCACCAAGGGCAATCAAACTCTGCTTCTATATTGGTGTTAGCAGTGGGGAGGAGAAGAGAAGAAATATGCATGAGATGCAAAGACAGAGAGTGGCCATTCTGTAAGAACTCTCCCAAAACAGCATCAACACAAGTAGTGCTCATGCCAGGCCTTTTCAAGATTTTAACTACTCCCTCCTGTTGCAAACCAGGATTGTCCCCTATGATGAAGGTGCCTCAGAGGAGTTCACTTGGTACTCATACAGGACTCAGGAGATGTTCACAATTTTTTCTCCCAGCCAGTAGCTCCCCATGGCTCTGCCAAGCACAGTGCTTGACCCTTGAGACTGCAGTGCTTGTTTCTCTCTTTTTATACAGGGAGTGAAAAGAGCAGCACAGTAGCCTGGGATTGCTCCAGACTGGCTGCCCCAGGACTCTGGAGAATCATTAGAGATGCTCCAAGGAGCATAAAGGCTTTAGTGCATCCCCAGAACATTTTGTCACAGTGTTAACCCAAGTATCTTGGCTCAGCTTGTCTTCAAATGTAGCTTTGAGTGTGATTCAAGTCTAGTTTTACTAGCAAAGTTGGTGACTATTTTCATTAACCCACTACAGTAAGAGTGAGTAGGTGGAGTCCTGAAAAGATTCAAATGAACATCAGCAATGAATTAGCAATGAAAACACACGTTTAGATATGAAGGCTCCTAACACAAGGCAGGAGCACAAATAGGATGTGAATGACTTCATTGCTTTAAAGAGGACTTTTTTCAAAGGCTAGGGAATATTTACACAGCTTAATATGAAAAATATATATATATATAATTTAAAAATAAAATAAAATACAATAAAATACAATAAAAAATAAAAATAAAATAAAAGGCTCTAAGCTTACCATAGCACTATATGTTCTTCACTGAAGAGGAGTTATTGTCCCACTGACATCTCTGATGGCACAGCTGCCTGATTTACCTTCTCTGTATAGATCAACTTGAAGCAAAGCCATAAAAATGCCGTAACATACATCACTCTCTGCAATTCATTTAGAATTGCATATTTATAGTCTGGCAATTTGGCATTTATTTATTTACATGCCCAACTGAGTAAATAGAAGGTTTTGCAATGTTCCTGGGAAGCAGTGTTGTGATGTATCATTTCTCAAAATTTTCATCTGCCTCATTGCAATCAGTGAAAATGTGGTGTTAAATTATTTGAGAATAATTTCAAATTTTAAATTTCATTATTTCAAAACAGATAAACACTGTCCCTTCCCCCAAAGCAAATTCTTTAAGTGTAAAAGAATTGTGTGTGGACTGCCCAGTGTGGGATGGTGGGCTGGTTGGGTTTACTGGTTGTCCTTCAGGCTCTGAACTCTCCATTTAAGACCAGATACTGCTAAAACTACATTAATTGCCCTCCTAGGCAAATGTCTGGAGTTTGTGTCCTCTCAGGCAGAAATGTTTTTTTTCCCCAGTGTCCCCGAAGGTCTCCCATGGCCGTTGTAGCAGAAACAGAAGGCTCCAGAAAAGACAAACTATTGCTTTCACTTGGCAAGCTTCAAGAATTAGCTGTGTCTGAGGACACACGCTCTGGAGCACCACTTTGAAGTGCTGTTAGCAAATTCAGTCCTCGCTTTCTGCTGCCAGCTCTCTCCGTTAGGAGAAGATGCAAAGGAACTGGGACGCTGCTGAAGGAAACAGGAAGGGCAGAAACAGGCTAAGGCCACACTTTCTGTATCACTAAGACTGCAATGCTCCAGATTTAAGTCACTTAAGTTGTCTACATGTAGGCATTGACTATTCCAGGGCCTTACTAGCTGGCTTGCATTCAGACATTTACTTGGAACTGCATCTCACCCCAGAAATCTACACTGTGTAGGACAACCAGTATGAGGACTTTAGGGAATGAAGTGCTCCAGTCAGTGAATAAAACACTGTCTGCATTTGGGAGGTTGTTAATGGCTGATATTTTTATAGAGGATTCTCAATTACCTTTACCTGGAAACTAAGGGACGGGGCTGAATTTGCAATAGAACTGGGACAATGGAGCTACAATGACCTTACGCTTCATCAACTTTCAACTAAGGACTGCAGAAAGACCATCACCCATCTGAAGGGTATGCAATTAGCATTTTAGTAGTGCTAAACATGAGGACCATAAGGTAAGTGACTTACCCAACAAAACAGCAACAGAAACAAATACAGAGCAACATTCACAATGCTATCGCTAACTCACTATCTCCACAGATACAGCAGTATTTGTATGGTTTGAGTTTAGCAACATTTACACCAAAAATGTGTCTGTTTGAAATTTTGTCTTACTGGCTAATAAACTGATAATTGTATAATGCTTTGACCCCTACATGTTCTTGCAGTATTCTTGTATGCAGAGAGACTGCTCAGATATTACAACTACAAGTGAAAATCAAAAGTACAGATCAATGAAGTGCGTTAGAAAATTTGGCTTCTATTTGCATTTAGCTAAGCTCATAAACCCATATCATTCTGTTCCTTATATCCCCAATAAAAGCCATGGCCCTCTTAGAGCGAGTTAGTGCAAACAGAAATTCCATCATTCTGGAAATGTAGTGCTTTTAGTGTTTTGTACTTGTAGAAGTACAAAGAGTGAACATTAAAAGTCAGTTTCTACTCCATGATACTGGCTTCTAGTCCTGAAGCACAAATCCATGTCACTCTGACCATCTGTGAAGTGAATCTTTGTCCATCCTTATATCTGCCACCCTGAAGAAGCTTGAAATGATACGGATTGGACAGATGGACAGAAGCAGCAAAATAAGAAAGCACATTCCAGAAATAAAAGAACACCTTTTGATGGACCATTTGCTCTTATTCTTATAGTTGCAATGATCCAGGAAAATGCAAACTGTGTATTTATAACACGATGCTCTTTGGATCTTTCCAAGCTGTCCAGACCTTTTCAGTCTTCAAAGTAGGTTTTATCCCCACCACGTGGTCTTAGGGTCTGAGATAATGTTATATCTACCCCAAGTTTGTTTTCCCATATTCTGTCCAGCCTAGGGAAGAGAAGGCTTAGGGGGATCTCAGTACATATAAATTTCTGACAGGAGAGAGTAAAGAAGAGAGAGATGGGCTCTTCCCAGTGGTACCCACTGAGAAAATAAGAGGTAGTGCACACAAACTGAAATAAATGCAAGTAAGAAAACATTTCACTGTGAGAGTGGTAAAACACTGGCACAAAAACCGAGAGAGGTTGTTGAGTCTCCACCTTTGGAGATTTTTGAAACCAAACTGGACCCAGCCCTGAGTAACCTGCTCCAGCTGGCTCTACTTGAACTAGCAGACCTCCAGTGATGCTGTCCAGCCACAGTGATCCTGTGATTATTGCCCAAGATCAGCACCAAGGGACCTGCTCCGTGATGCTTAGCAGGTCTCCGAGAGGTCAGGAATAGCGTTTGGAATAAAGGAAGGAGTACATGCAAAAAGACAGTGAGGGATCAGCCTGAAGGCGTTGTGCTGGCCAGACACCTGAGGGGCAGAAGTCAACAACAGACAATAACAAGGAGAAAGGAGGTGGGGACACACCCTGCCAAGAAAGAGAAATTTGCCTTGTGAACTCAATTGTGTGTTTCATGACCTAAGGAATTGGGAACTCCTCCTCCCCTTCCTCCTCCCATCTCTGTTCATGATGCTGTGATTGCCCTTGAGGGTGTGAGAGCTCCTTTTACAATCCTTGTTTGTTTAGATATCGAAATACATAAAACATAAAGAATTAACATTCAAGGGTCTCTCCCTGCCTCTCTTGATGTAGATTTTAACTTTCAGATATTTAATTCAGATATTAATTATTTTCTAAAGGAAAAAATATGTGAAAAAACAGAACACTAAACTTTCTTACCATAGCAAAGTGATTCAGTGATTAGAGCAAGGACTCAGTTCACAAATGTACTAACCAAACCAACCAACCAAAGAAACAACTAAATTTGCAAATATTGACAGTTGCAAGGGATAATTCATAATGTTTCTAAATAGGATCAGGGGTCAGATCATAAGACTTTTGGACACATTTCTATGCTGGTAACAAGTGGTTATCTTAGAAATCATTAATAAAAAACAAAACAAAACAAAAGTGCGAGTGTGTTGTAAATGTCTGTTGTACTTCACTTCTGAACTTCGTACTCGGAAAAATTCCCTTCGGTGTACACTAGATGTCAGGGTTGGACTGAGAGGATGAGCACATCCTCTCCATACAGCTCCGCACATCAGACTGGATGCCAACAGCACATCTAGTTTCCCTTAGGAATTATTTTTGTGACATGTCCAGTATTTACAAGGAGCACTCTGCACAAACATCCTCACTCCCCCACTTTGAAATATTTGTTAGGCCTGAAGCCTGATGCTTTGGAAGAGGGAAGGGACATCGTGAGACATCATTCCCATACAAATGACTATCTGCCAGCATTCTTCAACTTTCCCAGCCTCAGAAAAAGTGAAAAATAAAAACCCTTAAAACCGCTTAGGTGAACAAATTAACTTTCTAGAGGGGACTCTAATACAGAGCAGCAGAGAACAGCATGGATTTGGTTGGAGAAGAGTGTAAGCAAAGAGAAAGCTGATAAGAACCAGATTAAATTTATAGCAGCCATATAAACTCCCTATTAATGTAGGTCGTTTCATTTCCCTGTGCCCTGACTACCCAGTAGTAAAATCAAGATTTCAACTTATCTCTGTCTCATGGCAATGAAGAGAGTGTGAATCAGGAGAGCAATGACAAAAAACTCTCCCATGTAAGATACTTAGGGCACAAAAACAATAGCCCTAGTAAATGGCTAGTAATAAGAAAAGTTGTGGGGAGGAAGAGGTTCCTGCCCCTTTTTAACTCCTGAAAGAGGCTCAGTGAGCCTGAACCAATGCTGTCCATTTATCCAGAGAATAGTCAGGTAGGACTACTAGGTAAATTAGGTAAATTGTTAAACTGTTCCAAAGGGAAGAAAATGACACAGACAGAACATGTGTTTGGCAGAATAGTATAATTTTGAGTTTCCATACAGCCTGTTTGTGTAAAACATTTCAGGGTACTATACAAGCAAAAATATAGTTATCAGGGAATTCATAGAGATAAATCACATTTCATAAACAGCAGGCTTTAAAGTGCATTCCTCTTCACATTCAGTTTAGGCAATAATCCAGCCCAGCTGCTGGAGTCACAAGTTCTGATGGTGCTTAAGGTCAACACCACAAACATCAAGCAAACAACCAGACAAAAATAACTGACACACAGTGATAATGGAGCACTCAGGCAGCTATATGCTGCATTCACCATTTTGTGGAGATTTCTAGGAAAACACTGTAGAAAGGTGCCAGACCTCAGGGTGAGAGCAGCTGGAATTGCAGTGATCTTCTCTAACAGAGTGAGGGGCACTTGTAACATGAAGCAAACATCCCAGCAATTTTCATGCAACTCCTAGCTGTGATTTTACCATAACTCTCACAAAGCAGTGTTACATACACTGGTGCATTTTTGATGCTGGACATGGTTACAAACCTGCGGTGTATAACAGAACATGATTTCACAGTGAGTAAAGTTTTAGAAAATATAAAGAATAGGATTAGCAGATGCAAATAGAACATAGAGAAATCAGTGTAGCTTTTATAGGAGAAGTCCCACCTCTCAAATCTTTGAGAGTTCCTTAGAGGAGACAATAATAATTTGTGGGTGTCCAGAAGATATTTTGACATGGTCCTGCTAAAAAGGCTGTCATGGATGAAAAGATCTTAACACGTGAAATTACCTGGATAAATAATGTGTTAACAATGAGTGAAAAAATTGGGATTAAATGGTCAGCCTTCATAGTAAGGGAGGATTGTCCTCTCTGCTATTCAACATGGTTATTTATCCTGAAGATTGTGGTTTGGAAAAGGTGTCAGTGGAAGAAAAAGATAAGCAGGACACAGAAATAAAGGATGTAAGGTAAAAAGGAAAGAAAAAAAAATAAGAAGAGGAATAAGAAAAAGAAAGAGTAAGCTTATTTCCATGTAATTGGCAAAAGCACCAGAGCTGGTAAACGCAAAAGAATGCTAAAGGGAGTGGCAACCCTAACTGCTTATGTCCTCATGGGTTACATTTTAATTAAGAATTAGTATAGATAATTCTACAAAATATGCTATTCAGTACTCATGGAGGATCAAAAAGAAAAACAAAACTTAAAAAAAAAAAAAGATTCAGAGAGGCATGAAAGCTGAAACAGAAAGTGCCATTACTTTTTTTTTTTTTTTAAAGGACATTCTTCTATTTCTTGTATACCTGCATCTTGAGTATCATGTGCTAGTTCTGGGCTCCTCCTTTCAAACAGAGATTTTAAAAATATATAAAGAGCAGCAAGGAAGATAAAAAGTAATGTAGGTTTCCTTGTGAGGACAGTACAAACAGGATAGACTTCATCAGCTGGAAAGGGAAAGCTGGGGTGGCATATAAATCACCAGGGGCATGGTAAAGAGGAAAGGGAGTTATCTGCCACTGTTTCTTACACTGTAAAATCTAGGGACATCAGGAAACTCTTCACAGAGTGCATTTTCTGCTGTGAAACTCAGGTCTATGTGTCACTGCGTACCGAAAAAGCACATGGAATCAAACTCAGATATATTAATGCCACAGAACACAATGTTATTAAACATTTAGCAGAGTTCACACAAGGCACAATTTTAATGTTCTGCTATGTCTTCTTTTCCCTAATGAGTGAAACAAGAGGACTCTTTGTATTCCAGCCTCCTTCTTTCATTCTCCGGAACACCTAGCACACTACGAGAGGAGGACATTTAGTCTCAGTACAGTTTGGCAAGGAAAATCTTTCCCATGCTTTCTGAAATAGGAGTTATAGTCTTACCTGTGGTAGGCAGAAGGTCACATTGAGAACACCATAAGGAACCCGAGAATCTAAAAAAGCATTGGCTTCCTTAATTTGACAGGAGACAGTGGTATACAATTACATTTTAGGGTAACAGACTGATATTTTAGTACTAAGTGAATGTATGCTACAATAATAAGAAGGCTATTGAGAACATTTAAAAAAATTGTTCATTATATTTTTTAAATCATACATGTGCTTTTATCTAGAATTACAGCTGCTGTACAATGCAGTATGGCCTGTGCAATGATTACACAATGTCCTTCACCAGCCTGAGAGGCATGTCATTCCAGAAGATGCCTCTTCATCTCTTCTGCTATTTCCTATTCCAGTTCTGGGAAATATTTTGGATTTTTTTCATCCTTCCCCTTTGGTCAAGGAGCTTATATCTCACCGAATGTTCCTCCGATTTCTTGTGGAAGGCTGGGAAATAGGCTCCTGAGCTGTGAGTGGACCTCTTGAAGTGATGCAGCTGTGGTTTGATGGCTGGCAGTGGCAAAGCAAGAACAACAATGGTTAAATAGTTACCATGCTTAGCATTCACTCACTGGTGGACTAGAAATTAATTCCTTCCAAGCTGCATCCATCCCCTCAGTACATCCTGTCTGTATAAAGGAGGATTTCTCAGCCAGTGAACCAGGACTCTTTTGGGTTAGATAGATACAGGGCTAGAAAATTGGTTAGAAGAAAGTTCAGGAATAAAATATAATAAAATGTGAAAATATGTATTATAAATATGGATGTAAAACTCTAGGATGAAAAACAGAAATCTGGGCAATTAAACACTTCAGAATACCTGATCTTGAAATCATGCCCTTACTCAGACATCCCAGAAACCCATAGCAGCCTAGGTGGATTCCAAGGAACGTTCTCGAGGTTAAGAAACAACAGTTTACACAGAAGATCGATGTACCAAAAAGTCTGAATGAAGAAGCAGCTTCTATATTTACCTATCCACAAGTAGACAGCTGAACACCTCACTGTTTTCAAACTATCATCAAACTATCAAACAAAATCATTTTAAGACAATAAATCTGGACTGAGATCACGTTTCCCAGAATTCAGGAACAGGTGGAACTGAGGGGTTTTGTATGATTTTCCAGTAAACTACAGGGCATTGTGAATGTCACGCATGGACCTGTATCAATCTGACTATTCTCAGCTTTTTGACTGTGTTTATTTGAATCTATGCCTTGCTTTCTAACACCTTTACATAGGCAAAATAAAAACATATTAAATATGACTACGACCAAAATGTGTTTGTCTTATGCTTAGTTATTAATTGCAAAAAAAATGAAGTAATAACACGATAATTAGTATGATAAGCACTTTAAAGAAAAGTCATTGCTCTCAGCATGTATCCTAAGAAGAGAAAAAGATTCCCCTGTGTGAGCTAGCTAACATCAAATGCTAGCACACAGTCACAGTCTCATCTTGTTAAACTCTTTGAGTGATTAATCATACTCTAAAATGTCTTGGGAAATAAAAAACTATGCACTTCATAAACCTTAGAAAAACACATCCAGATTTCTGCATAGTCTTATTCTTTTCTGTTCTCAACTAAACTAGACTGACATTCATTAAAAGCTTCAAAATATTCATTAGGTGAGTTACTGTTCTTTGAGGCACATTCATTTTCCAGATTCATTCCATTTTCTGTACTCAGCATGGATTCAGCCAAACTGTTATTGGATTTTCCATTGCTCAGCATGGGAGAATGTTTATTGTTAACTGGAATTTCACTGGAGTTGTTGCCAGAAGAGATGACTTGGCTAATAAGTACAAGTGGTTTAACCAGGACACTGACAGTGCCATTTATCATCCTTGTACAAAAGCTGATAAAGGGAATCCACAATATTTAATTTCTTTGGGCTTTACTGACTTGAGGTAGATGGTGCTGAGGAGAAGATTCTCTTAAGACTCCAGAGATCTGTTCCCAGATTTCTCACTGACTTCTCATCTGACCTGGACTATAACATTTATCCTAGTTCCTCCATTTGTAAAATGGGAATAAAAGTGAGAAATACTTACCTTGTTCTGCTTGCAACACTACAATAAAGGACTGCCATCCTTGTACCACCCTATGCCCTTCCTGAGGGACGCACATACTTTTAAATGATGACTATATTTTCAAGGAGGTCTGCTAAGCAGAAGGGAGCATAATGCTTGCTATCTGCTTCTAAGTTTTTGTTAAAACATTATATGTTGGGTATGATTCACCTTAGGTTTAACTGCAAATTCAGAGTCAAAGTGAGGCAGAATTTGAAGATACTTGCAAACACATTTACAGCAGACCAACTAACAGGTTTCAGAGAAAAATGTACCTTGTACAAACGTTTATGTGAAGGGACAAAAATGTTCATTTCCCCATCCCTTTATTCCCTGTGTGTAACACAAAAGCAACCTACTACAATCCATGCAGCTCTAGATAGATTAATAGCTTGAGGCACTACACCAGAAGCTATTCTTTTGTACAGTGATGGATGCTCCTATAAGCAGCCATAGCTAATGTGTGAGAGACTCATTTTGAAGTGGTGGCACATATACAGAAGGGCAGGTGAACAAATTTGCCACAGTCTAAGCCATTCATCCACAAATCAAAAAAACACAGCCCCAAGTTCTGCATTTCAAATTGACCCTAAAATATGCAACACACTCCCTGGGTGAGGTCAATAGGCATCAAAACCCATTTTGAGGGGGGAGCCCTTGAATTAACAGTGTAGACAATGACAAGAGTTTCAGTTTCACGAGAACTTCATGAAACTTCATGAGTTCATTCAGAACATAAGAAAATAGCTTACTGAGGAGTCTGCCCTCTGTTGATTGAGCATGGTGGGCATTTCACATCTCAGCTTGAATTTAAGTCCTGCACCCTAGTCTGCAGGAATTATTGCATACTATAGTCAAAATTTTAGCTGGAATTTTCTTGGTTCCACTCAGTCTCCTAGAAATTCAATTTCTGTTTCAGATTGTACTGATCTGCAATAGTTTTGGCCTTGTTGCAGTGGGAAGGAAATTATTATTGACGTAACTGACAAAATAAGGTATTATCACCATGAGTATTTCTAACTATCAAAAGTTGTTATAGCAACAAACACTCTTGTTACTACATAGTAACTCCACTCTGATCAGAAAACAAAACAAGACTAGGCAAAACACTGATATCCTTTTCTTTTCCTTTTCAAGCATTTTATATCAGATACAAACATTTCTATTCATTCAAAAAGCACATCCCTTCAAAAAAAAAAGCCACTGAAATGTCATTTTCTTTAATGTCATCATCACAGTCACTGAGTGAATAGCACGATTTTTACTCAGAACACCTGCTGGGGAACAATTTGATTCTGATAAAAAATCAGAACACAGTCAGCTGAACAGCCACAGCTCCAAAAGGGGTTTGAGTGCTCTGTGCTGATACTTAGTACCAGAGGGAGAGGAAAAGCTGGGGGGAAAGAAAGCAGGAAACCGGAAGGGAGAAAACCTATACGGTCTACTCAGCTTTCACATCTTTCCCCAGGCTGGTGGCAGATCCCTGCTGCCACCTCTGCAGGAGCACCCAACCATGGCTCACCACCTTTGCAAGGAAGGACGTCCAGCAGCGACACACGCATGATTCACTTGACAGCACAGGCATTGGAGGAGGCTCTGCAAAGCAACACCAGTGAGTCTGGATGGGGATGAGGAATGAGGCACTGCTGTCTCTCCCAGCTGTACTCATCTCATGAGGGGACACTGTGGCTTCACAGAGGCACCGGGGTGGAAAGCGTCTGGAACACAGCTTGGTCCAGACAGTGGTCTTTTTACTCTTCTCCAGACAGGCAAGCACTAACAGCCTGTGGCATAACATGGACAAGGCAGTAACATGTTCCCTTGCCAAACCATCTGCAGTTAGTGGCTTCCAGGGACATCCTGAAGACGGACCTTCTGCAATTTCAACCTCACCTCCCATCCCCCTGCAAGAACTATGGCAACTTTTGCCTTCAAATACTATGCAGGCAAGATAACGAAAATCCGAGCAGAAAGGCTACAGGACATATGAAAGGCTGTTATGATCAGTAAAGGTGATTTACTTATTTAGTTAAATAATTCGCCAGTGAAGTAAGGGAATTATTTCATCAGGCATTTTTACTGGGAGATGACTCAGGATAGCTAGGGATACTGATGTTCCTAATTCAGTGTTCTGCTGCTCTATCAAAAGAGTATGCTCAGGAGGGCTTATTCTTTCTTCCTTTTGGCTTCTTTCCCAACAAAGGAGGTTTTCTGCTGTAAGTAAAGGAGAGTCTCCAGGACAAAGAAGCAAGAGAACCATGACTGTATTTCATTAAAGACACACAAATACTCAAGAAATGTTCTAAACCTGGGGAGAATCAGTCTCCTAGGAGTGTTAAAAAAAAACTGTGCTCATACAAAATTCACTGTTTTCTCCAATGAGACATCTCAAGGAGAGAGTCTGAAGACAGCTACCTCTTAGGGAGTCACCATGGCAATAGCTGAGGGTTTAGTAGCTAAAGATGAGATTCTTCTGTCCAGGTATGCTTTTTAATCTACTGACAGAATGCATATTATGCTTTCCTCCAAGTCCAGCCATCTCCTACATTATCCACCTGGCCTTATGTGACAACCTGAACACTGCAAGTTCCTGCTCCATAATATTGCACGAGATCCAACTTTCAGGAATATGAAGATGTGACATAGCTTGTAGAAAACTTTGTTGGTGGCTATCACCTGCGATATTAGTTTTTTCTGTACTCAGAAGAGAAGCATGTGGGGAAGGAACCCTACCAGTTTTCTTCTTTTACTCTCATCTATTAACAGAAATTGCACAAGAAGCAGAACAAATACAATTATTTTTCCAGGCTTCTACACCTACCAGACAGTAACACTTCTCAGGTCCCTATTACTGCAGGAAAAAAAAAAATTGTGACCACTAAAACTGTTACTATGAAAATGTGACTTTTAAAATTGGAACTTCTTTTTCTCCTCCATGCTGAAATAAAATGCCTCAACGACAATGTCAGACTTCTCTTCTCTTTAAAAGGTTCCAGTGAATAAAACCAGCCTTTAACAGGGTCTTTAACTCACATATTCATGCTCTGAAGTTTCTGTAATGCATCAGTTTTCTGCAGCTCTGTAGCCAAATGAATGCATCAAAGATTCAAATTAAATAAAGAATTCCTACTTCGCAGCTTTCCAACTTGTCCTATTATCAAAGATACATATATCTGTATCTCTATATATATGTATATAGATATATAAAGCATACATATATGTAAAAAATGGCAGTTCTAGAGAGGGTGTGAAATATGTAAAAGAAAGGGAGAAAAAGCTGACCTTCAAATACCTATTCTCTAGTCAGAGTACACTGCAAAAGAGTTGAAGTACAGCCTGCAGGTCTGAGAAACTTCTGGTAAGACAGGAACAGATGGCAGCCAGGGCCTTCTCTGGTTTCATGAATGGTCAAGCCCTGTGGGAGCACTGCCAGGGCTCCCTCCTATACACAGCTGCTTAGCCTCATAAACCTTCCCCAGCTTTGTGACCTCTTGGAGGTTTCTTCCTCCTGCTCACTTCAAATTGGCAAGGCACAGATTAAAAGGTTAGTGATCAGCAGGAGTGACTGACCTGCTGACAAGGAGGTAATGGGCTCACATGCATATGTTGCCTGCTCTTGTCAGCCTCCCTTCTTCAGAAGTGACTAAACCCAACAAAATAAAGCTCACATTCTTTCTCAAGTCACTGCATGAGATTCACAGAAAGAACAGTAACATTTTCTCAAATTGAATATTGTGTGTGTGTATTTACAGCAGACTGTTCCTTAACTACACATTAATTAGCGGCTGCCTCCTGCAAAAGCAACCCGCCTGACATGTGATCATATAGGGCATAAACAAACCAGCACCATAATGGCTGTAAACAAAATGCATCACTGGGCTACATAAATAGAAAATATGGCACTATTATCTACTCCCAACCCGTATTTTAAATAGCTGCATAGGAAGGGCTGATTTGCATACTGTACTAGAGTAAACAGTTTGCGGTGTAAGCCACAGTAACAGGGCACACGTAGGAAGGCATCAGCGCTCAACAGCCAAATGGAGAAAACCCACTGGGTCCCTGATCAATGCCAAAACATACAATGAGGTGGGAAATCCTTAACAAAGAGAGAGTCAAAACACAGCTCGTCATTTCTGCAAGTGCCAGCCAGAAGACACCTTTACATAATTCAATGCGAGGTTGTCACAGTGAGTGTTGCTACTGGAAGTAAGGCAGAACTGGCAACAAATCCACAAAGTGTCCTTTAGCAGAAAGAGGTGTTGCTGGGTTAATTGCTCCCCTCTCTTACAGGGTTCTCCCTACTGCTGGTTTTCTACTCTTACCAGTTAACAGATCCCTAGATCTGATAGTTTTAAAGGGGAGTAAACATTATTCTTAAATAACAGATGAGTAAATTGGGGCACACAAGAACCATTTAAGCAAGGTCACCTAGCAAGTCAGTAATAAACAAGGGACTGTACCTGGTAGCAAAACCCTCTCTTCTGCATTGTACTTGCTACCTTCCTATTACAATGGTGGTCTGGAGGGTGAGAACAAGTATTACACATAAAATGGAATGCAGGATTTGTTGTTTGCAGGTACTCATTAATGAGTCGATTGATTAAAAGTGGTAATGACACTGGCAAAAAAATGGATGAAAAATAATGTGTAAACATTGCTCATTAAAATTGAACATGGGACCAATGCAAATATGCCAAAATATATAAAAAGGGAACTTGTTTTGAAATTAGATCTGTTTGCATTGCCTGCAAGTTATGGCTGGAGTGTGACAAGAATGTTTTATTCCACAATTTTTCCTTTAAAAAAAAAAAAACAAAGGGTATTTTTTCTTCCAAAAAATATATATAGGTATCTAAAGAACAAGACCTCTAAATGCCACCTGCAAGAAAATTCTGGGTGAAAACATTCAAAGTAGTAGCCTCCCCTGTGAATATAAATACAAGAATTTAACCGGTGCTGGGACCCTATGAGATACATGCTATATATGCAGCTAATGCTGATGGTCATTGCCAATGATGAGATGCTACAGAGGTTAAGAGGATGCATTTATGGTGCTTACTGACTGTATTTTCTATCTAAAACTGTCTCAGGTTAGTTACGTAGGAGTCTTCATGTGAGCATGCTGCCCAGTGGTTTGAATTTTACTTTCAATGATTGTCTTCTTTTTTGTTTTCATACAGGGGAATGTTCCACAGAGCACAGTGTTTTACTAAGGAAAAACAATATTTTGAACTCTCCCACATTCCTGCCCGCTCTTCTCTTTACTGGTATCCACGTGGTGGCTGCATCTGTGCCAATGGAAACAATCTGCCAAGGTGGCGGTCGCAAAAGAGCATCATGCCACGAACAGCTTGGAGAACTGACACTGCACAGAAACATACTATGGCATGTGGGCCTCTATATATAGAGCCACACCACACCTCATCTGCTGGCACAGCAGCCGCTGATGAAAATATCTGCAGCAAAACTTTTTGCAGTACTTTGCTTGACATTTTTATTTCTTTCTTGGTGATTTCTTGTTGTTTTCCTATACGTATACCTTTTCTTTCAATGACTGCGAATAACACATACATGAATGCCTTTCTATATGCCCATGACAAGATAATATCTTGACAATTTGTTCAAACTCAGCCACTATCTTCTATAACTGCTCCATATTCCCCTCCTTTTCTTCTGACAGTTGTGTGGGACAAAGATGAAAGGAATAAGAAAATGTCTATCATGGTGAAATAGAGACAGAACCATAGAATCACAGAATATCCAAGTTGGAAGGGACCCACAAGTATCATTGAGTCCAACTCCTGGGTCCCCAAAGGATCACCCAAAACCAACCAACCAACTAACCAACTAACCAAACAAAAACAGCAAGACCTGGGGGATAGGAAGGGCACACAAAAAAAAAAGCTACACTTTGCTCCACAAAACAGCCTCATTTTTCTCTTCAGCATCCATGTCCATGTGAAAAAGGCCCAAATTAATTTCCTGATTGAATTAAGACAGTTTATGGACAGTTTTGCGAACCGCAAAATAAAAGATATTTGTTTTAAAAAATGAAAGGTGGTGAAGCTTAAAAACAGCAGTTCATTTGTTCAGTCCCAGTGAATGGGCTTAACTTTTTAATGTGATACATGAAAGTATTCCTTCTCCCACAGATCACGTACTGCAGTGCCTTTGTCCAAAGCAAAGTATTATTATTGCCGACTGACCTGGCAATGTAAGACGGTTTGCTGAGGAACCTGAGCCTGGTGAACCAGCTGAAAGTTGCGTTGCACCTTTAAAGAGAAAGAGTAGTTTCAGCAGAGAGAGATGAACAGTAGTCCCACTAGCCACACAAATGCTTTTTGTAGTGCTGCCACTGCCATGAGGTGTTTGTTGTCTTCTTTCTGCCACTTCTTTTCAGAGATTTTAAGCCAAGCGAACTTATTTATGAGACAGGGCAAATAGCCTCACTTTTGGGGACCTTTCAATCCAGAGCAGTCAATATCAAATCTACCTTTCTTCTTTTTATTGATTACTGTGTTTGGGTGGAGATACCTGAGTTATTGATAATGGAGGTTTCACATTCTTAAGCAATAGTGGGTTTCCAAAGCTTTGGAGCCATGAACCATCACCATCTCTCAGACAGCTTTCTCTTCAGCTATCTCCATGTCCTCACAGAACTGGCAATAGTCAATTTTATTGCCCAAGGTGGTTCTGAAGACAGTTACACAGCACTTACCTTGCTTCTGTATCACTTCAGTAGGTAGCTGGCATCACTTTGGGAACCACTGGTTGGTAGTGACTCCAGAAATTTCTGTCTCTGGCTATACACTCCAGATAAAGGACTCCGATACTGTATTTGCAAGTGGAGTTGAGTCACTTTAGATGCCTTTTCCAAACCATCTTTTCTTCCCTCATGCTTATGTGACAGGCTGGATTTTTCATTTGTAGACCACGGTTGACTACATGAATACCTTCAATATCTATCAGAAATTGTATTCATCTCTACTTGAAGAACTGGAGGTAAATTAAGAATCAAACCAAGCCAGTAAGGCATAATATAAGCAGGTACAGTGGTGAGCACATTCTTCAGGAAATCAATACCACTGAACCTTTCAGAGAGGAAAGGAATTAATTAAAGCTGGAATTTCAGGTAAAAGGGAATGCATGAAGCCTTTCAGGCTCGTACTGAATGTCTGTGAATGTCACAACTTTCTTGGAGAGAATGGCTTAGTTTCTGCCACTGTTTATCACGATTATTTCTTTTTTATGGAAAAGATCAAATAGAAAAACAGCAGTGATATGGGAAAATTCTATTCATTACTAGTTCACAGGTGCTTCCCAAGTCTGCCTGTGTCATAAGCCAAGTCTACCTGTGGCATAAGACACTTTGTAAAAGACAGTATGCATAGACATAGTTGAAATGCCTTGAAAGAAAGGTTGTAAACAATACCAGAACACGGGACACGAGCCCTCTAGAATAGATACACGTGTTCCAAGTGGCACAGAAAAAGAAAAAAATCACAGTGGGCATGAATGTGGTGTTGTTGATTGAGATGCTTTTACATTGTGATTTCAATCTTCTCATGAGAGACCTGGAAACTTGGAATATCTTTGTGTTTGAACATAAGCAGAATCAATGTAATGCTTCAACAGGCTCTACCACTCTACATGCAAAATTGACATCTTCACTTGTGATTAATTTCATGAGGCAGTTATATGAATCATTGAATAATGTGTTTTTCCCTCCATTTAAATGATAAAACACAAATACAACCAAAGATGGCAACAGTGTTTGCTGCCAATTTATAAATGCACTTCGAATTTGAAAGAAAAATCTCCCATCTTTAAAAGCTGGATTTTGGGAAAGTAAGAAAGCTGAAATGAGAATTTAACCTTTTTTGAGGATGAGCGTCTGAGACGTTATTTGGTGTCAGAATGTAAGGTAACATTTAACCAGTGAAAAGCTGGTGGGAATGAGTACATGTACCCACAGCATCTCTGATTTCAGGAACATGTCGTATATAGATATGCAGACACTGGCAGTGCAAGAAGGAAGACTAAAATCAAGGTTCATGACAGCCAGAGGACATTGCCACCTGGAGAAAGGGGGGAGCTGTGAGGATGACACATGTAATCTTCAAACACGTACAGGTTTGGGAATGTGTTTAGAAATTAGATAATGCCATTAACTCCTCCTCACAGAGGGCTGTGGTAAAAAATGGATGAAGTCCAAGCAATGTTCCCACTATGCTTAGAAAAAAAGTTAATTATTACTATTACTCTATGGGGAGCTGGATGCTGGAAAGCAAATGGCAAGTGCCATGCCTGGACCAGATGTAGAAAGCACCAGAACAAAATGAACCCTTCTGCAACTTTAATTCAAATGGAGTGGAGACCTCATTGTTTTTATTTGGTAACAGGATGGACATACATGGACTCAGTTACAGAAAAATTGGAATGTTGAAAAATGCTTTATACATTTAAGAGACCACAAGCCTCCTCTTTCAAATAGGAACTAACAATAAATACATATTGTTTAAAATTATTCTCAGAACATTTGAGAATACTTGCATTACATGGCATGATTCATTTCAGTTTTGCATTTTTTTTCCCCCCTTGTGAATCTTATCAAACCAAATAGGTTTTTTCATTACCCAACCCTCCCAGTCCCAGGAGCAAACTAGTGTTGAGTTTTACTTTTGGCATGGAAGGTAATTTGTTTTCCATACCCTGGTGCAAAATAGCATAACAACCTGCCTTTTTCTTCCTTGAAAAATGTTAGAGAACAGTTGTCTATTGTTTATTGTAGTTCAGTTGAAGAAAGGTATCTCCATTATCACTTCTGCTAATACAAACACCCTCTAAAGTTTATGTTCAGCATCATACATAGAATTCCCTGCAGCTGAGAAAAGGTTATTTTACAAGACCAAGATCCTTAAATTTGGTTAATTTCCCCTTATCCCTCCTACCAATAGGTTTGATTATTCTTAACTTTATTTAGGACCTGTCACTGAATTGCTAACCACAGAGCAGTGAAATCTACTGTCACAGATAAGCCATAATGGTCACCCTTCCTCCCTGCTGAAGGCAGTCAGTGCACTGAGGATGCCTTTGATGGAAGTGCCTACTCATTCACATGGCTGCAAGAAGTAGCATCACAATAGTGAAGAGAGATATATCATCTTTTTTAAACATGGTGGCGGAAGCAACTCCTACCACAGCAAAGGAAGATGGCACTACCTTGGTGCAATGGCTTTACACAGAACCACCCTGCTTTTAACGAGTTGTACAAGTCTTGGTTGTTTAGTCTTTGGCCCCAGATGCTGCACTGGGGCCGGCAGTACTCTGCATGGAGCTTCCTTTGATTTCAGTGCAACTAAAAGAGTGATCAGGCCCGAGGTGTTATTTTGCTCTAAGCTGATGTTGCAAATGCAATGGCTTTTGTCTATCAGAGAAGAAGGGGGAGGACAAAAGGGAAGGAAAATATTCCTGTGAGAATCTGGGCCTGTAGACAACCAGAAGGGCTGGTAAAACCCCAACCAGAACCCTACAATAAAAATAGCAAATATTTTAAAAAATTGCATATAAAATTGTATAAAAATATCATCCAAGCAAGAAGAAAGGGAAAATGCTCACTCTGTCATTCTGCTGCTACGTTTTATCACTAGAAAACCCCAATGGCCATAAGTAGTTTTGCTTGATAGATGCACTCCTACAACCACCAGCAGAGACAATGGGATACATATATTCCTCCTACCACTGGATAGCTTCTAAACCTGGGGTATGACAAGTACACAGCAGTCGACACGTGCACTTGGAAGAAATCAAAAGAATACAAAATGCCAAGAGTATGCTGTGAGGCTTGTGAGTGCTGTCGTGTGCTTAGGAATTAGGGTAACTCTGCTAAAACTGAGCTCTGGACTGGGAAGCCGTGATTACTTCAAGTCATGAGCCAGCTGGTCTGAAGTGGCTCTGTTTCCTTCTACTCTGTGGTCAAGTCACCAGAGCAGAGAGAGCTGGTGCCTTGAAGCCAGACATAGCTGGCTGATAACGTGCGTCACTGTCCTGCTTGGGCACAGGTGAGAACTCTCCGTGCTTATTCATGGTGAAAAAGGGACTCTGAAACAAAGAGAGGGCAGGCTCAGCAAATGGAAATGCCCAGCCCATGTTTCTTTTTAACAGAAAATGGTGGCATCAGCAGCAGTCACCTGCTATGCTCTTACTTTGAGCACAGTAATCAGATCTGTGATCAGTAATCCAAAATAGGGTTGGCCAGGATTACAAAACCTGTGTGCCCATGGAAGTAGGGAGACCACCGCGTTAGGACACACATCTACCACTAAACTGAGATGGGGGTAGACCTGCTCATGCCGCAGGTGGCACAAGTGGGATAGAGCTCTGCACCCACTTCAGAGGGAGCAGAATTTGCACCTTAAAATGTGAAAGCATTTCTCCCTCCCTTCTACCTGGCCAGATCCACAGAGCAATTTGCACAGAGTCTGTGTCATCAGGGCTTGCTCTAGTCTTCAGTGAGGGCATTCCTGTTTTTGAGTGCTGATGCTCAGACATCACTTCTGAGATAGATCGGCACTGGTCCAGCACAGGCAAAAGCAACGGTTCTGTGGTTTTTAATTATTGCGTGAGGTGATGGATTAAAAGAGAGTAAAAGAGAAGCACTTGATTATACTGTCATTTGCTGAGCATAAATGGCTAACATATGGTATAGATCATCAGGATGAGCTTCAATATTGTAGAATAAACTGGGAGGAGAAAGGAACCAATAAGAAATGTTTAAGACCATCTCCTGAATTTATAGAGATGGGCTGGTTAATTCTAGTTGAGGCTACAAGTGTTGTCCTTGTCAGTTTCCATCATTTCCAATTTGAATGGATTATTGTGCTTTTTAATTAAAAAACAGACCCATTGCAGAATTTGCAAGGACTAACAATGGAAGTGCTTCTTGTTGCCTTCAGCTAGGCAAGCTCATGAAACTTCTGATAATAAAGTAGCTTTACACAGCACTACAACCAAAGTTGTCTGAAATATTTTTTTCTTCCAGACTTAGCTTGTAAGACTTTGTATGTACATAAGCAAACATTTGCATATTCAAGTGGTAGTTTGTAAAAACGCCACCACGTACCATTTTTCTCTGGCATAACCAAACACATTTTGGAAAGGTTCTCTCCAATCACAAAAATTCTGTTTGAAAAAAAGCAACTTTGAGACAAATGGAATTTGCCTCTTTCATTCACCCATCATGAAGCAGGCTCTCAAAGTCCAGATTCATTCCGCTGCTAAACCTCCTACTGCACTAATATGTAGTGTGTATATATACCAGCCAAACCTATACAGAAGACTGCACTTTTAGATAAGTATCAGGCTGCTTAGATTGACTACACTGAAACACACTTAAATCTAAAATAGAAAAAAAAATATATATTTTTTTCATCTGCCACTTATTTTGATACCAGAAAAAAAAAATGTTGGCATCTGGCATCTATCTTGTTTCTCTAAAATGGTGATACCCATCATCTTTTTATAAGGAAACACAAAAATCTGACCATAGTTTGTAAGGAAAGCTAGTTATCGTAAGCATTTTGAGAGAGTGGATCATAGGCTTTTTCATTAAAACATAGGTAAACAAATCCCTTCTTTCACATAGGTGAACAATTCTTGCATGTTTTGTCATGCAAACCAACAGTTCAAATCACTGATTGAATGCAGCACAGAGAACTGCTACCCTTTGAGCTACTTAAATAATGAACAGTATAATAGATTTTTTTTTTTAAAACGGAATAACACTTTTTTGTTTGTTTGTTTATTTAATTATAGGGTGTCCAGGAGTTCAAGCACTACTACATCACCATGAATCAAATACCTGCTAATTCCCCGAACACCAGTTCCAGTTAAAGAAGCAAACACTGACAAGGATACCTGCAATGGTATCCTGCTTGTCTTAACGGGGAGAAGTGTCTGGATTCACCCTCTCATATTACACAACAGTTTTGAGGATGTAAAAGATGCCTGGTGCCCTTCCAGCAGGGAAGAATTTTCCAAGAGCACCAAACACCCCCACGTAGAGGTGGAAGCATGCCATCTTTATCACACAGCTTCTCAGCTCGTTAGATGCACTCTGACACCAGGATGCTTGGTGCCTACCAGTAGGACCTCTCAAGTAATTCTGTAGGTTTTCAGCCTGGGGCCAGCAGTATGGGTCCTATATCTGCAATATTTCTGCCTTATTCATTAATTGTATAGTCTAACTGAGGCACCTAAAAAGAAGGCATCGAAAAATATAATTTCTATACATCCAGGCAAAAATTAGGTAAGGATGCAACAACAGAAATCCTTTCTCACTCTTCATAAACATACGCCATGCCATTAGCAGATAAACACCTAATCGTTTTCCTCTCTCTTTTTTTTTTTTTTCTCCTTTTTTTCTTTCATGGAATAAAATAAGAGAAAGCAGTTCTGTATTTTTTCTTTTCACTTTTATTATTTTTTACACAATTGCACAGTGGCTGATCTCTAGTTTAACTGGGAGGTGTCTAAACATACCATTCCTTGGCTCACAATGCACTAGCACAATGCTGCAGAGTGTTCCAGGGAGGCAGGGGGGCTCTGGATATGCTAATGTAGGTGTGATCTGGGATGGGACTCCATGAGATACTTTCATCTGGCCTAGTGTCTTTGTAGGATATCAGTTCCTAGATTTCACTTGCACTTTGTATATTTCCAAGCTAATAGAAGAGATTTAATGGGGATTTTTTTAAGTGACAATTTAAAAAAAAAAAAAAAATCTAAAAAATGATAATAATCCACTGTACCAAATTCAGATGAATTTAAAAGAGCAGGAAAATGTTAGAGCTAGCTGTGACTGACTAACTGTATATTGCAAAACATTTTACTGCACACCTGTGTGCTGAGATCAGTAACTTCTCTCTCTGACTACAGCATCTCTTCTAGAGTGGCATCCAGTTCTGATCTGCAGTCCCTGAGAGGCAGTACATCTGCCACTTCCCTTATTAGCTCCTGCCAGTGGCAAATAACCCTGGCAATCCAGGAAAAATATTTTCCAGCTTGACCTCATACCTTTGTGCCAGTTCATAAGGAACAAGAACTGACCATCTGTGAATTAAGCAGTCTTCCTTTGCTATCTGAAAGAAGTTAGTCCCAGAAAGAAACAAAACAGAAGCAGATGAAGAAAAAGATTTAGATTTCTTTTTAAAATTATTCTACTATGCACGACTAAGGCATCTTTAGTCACAGTATGTTAGGTAAAGGTAACTTAGAAAGTATTGACTAAATCATCCTGCACCTCTGACCAAACTCTTGGTCACAATATGTTCTCCCTGACTTCAGGGAGGAGTCTGACGAAGCTGGGACTGAGTCATTGCTGCGGTATTTCATTCTGCATTATTGGTATTTCATCAGTGATGTCACTTCAGAGAGCCTGGCCCAGGCTGGAAGTCATAGTCTACTGCACTTAACCAGGGGATGAATGCTGATGGTGGGGGGAAAGAGGAGGTGGGACAGTGCTGCGTGGTGGCACAGCCCTCTCCCTGTCACACAGCACGGAGTGTACTCAGTGCTGACTGGGGTGCTCGGTACCACCTAATAGCACCCCTTCTTTTTTCACAAAATCTACCCTGGAAGGCACAGAGAGCTACCACTGCAGCAGGAGCTCAATACTGGAAACACTATGTGCCTTTATATTTATTTTGTTCAAATGAGCTGGTAGAGTGATGCCAATGGTGATATCTAAGAACTGTTAGAGTTATTTTTGTACATCTGCCTTCTGAAAACATGTGATTTAAGTGCAATCTTTTCACAGCATAAACCTAATCTAAGTCTCTGGCTTTGATCAAACTCTGGTGTCCAAAAAAAGTACTCAAAATGTCTCTAGCCTCAATAATTAAAACCCCAAATACAAACACTCCTGAGTGAGAAGGTATTCATGTTTAAATGCGGATTTACGCTGAGCTGACTGCTGTGATTTTTGCTAGTGTTATGTGAAGCTCGTCCCTGTACATGCGCATTTTAAGCAGGAACAGAGGCCCAAGCTCTAATATAGGCTGGTGGTGAATTCCTGTGCTTTTGAATATGAAAAGGAAACACCAAAGAGTGGCCTTCCTAAGCCAATGTTTTGCATGTTCTCCACATAGCAAAGAGCCATGACAGCAGTGTGATTCCTTGCAAAATACATACATGACTAACACAGCAAGACCATATCCTGAGTGAAAAGAAGTTATGCAGAAAAAAAACTGAATGTGTATGCACATGTCTTGATTTCCACATGGACATGTAAAATTACTCACAATTAACTGGATCCTTACTGAGATTCCAATCCAGAAAGCACTTACATATATTAGACATTTCTCATAAAAACATACCCTCCTGAATCAAGGCCTGAGTGAGTTTTTTAACATTTTTTCTCTAAAATGGGCTAAAATGATGGCTCCTGTCCATGTGTCTAACTCCACTGGATGAGACAGTTTGATTCACTGACTCCAGCAGTGTATTTAGGACACACTTTCTCATTTTGTTTTTGTTTGCCTGTACTTCTCCAGCCATGCTTTTCCTTTCTTTGTCCTGTCCATTCAGTCAGTGATGAAAGAAATATCACACTGAGATGAAAGTAAGAATTGATCTGTGTGATTCCCTGCTGCCCTTCTCTTAGATCTTTAGGCCAGCCAAAGACTGGTCACTGACAGCCAGTGAATAAATGTGGGAAACAGCTCATTATCTGTAATCTCAAGTCAAAGCAGGCACATCAAGCAGTACATTAGTATATACTGTCAGAGCCTGACAACAAAATTTGCCCTAAGAGAATATCACTTTCATTGATTATTTCTTTCATTTTACAAAAACACAATAAAATCAAGGGTTGAGTGAGTCTGCCTGCCGTTTAGAAGCAAAAATATTTTGCTTATCATTGTATCATCCATGAATAACATCAAATCTTAACAAATGGTAAATTGACTCTACAAATTGACCATTCTTATGCGTAAAATCTTTTAAGGCAAGGGTAAAAGTGATGTCAAATTATGTCTATCAGCAACTGGAAAAAAAAACCTCTTGGGGAAAAAGAAAAAGAGTAAAAGGGAAGTTTTCTTTTTTTTTTTTTTTGAAATTCTTTTGCATCATCTTAACGTTGGTTTCACAAGCTGAGACATAGCAAAGGGCAATACCATTTTTCAAAGACGACTCATCTATGAGCTCCACCTGTCCAGAAAATGGAACCATTTGCATCAGGAAATCACCAGATTTTTTTTTTTTAAAGAAAAAATCTCCCCAAAACAATAAAAAATGCACACATACACAAACAAACAAACAAAAATAAATCTGACCCCCCAAAACAAGGCTCCCACCCTAGAACCCGGAGTCATTAGCTGTGAAGTAGCCAGTGGGAGGAGGAGTGTTTTGGAAGTTGTTTAACGCCTTCCTCATAAACTGGTCTTTGCGGAAGGAGGAGGAGAACAGGAATGAAGAAGCTCAGCTAAAATGATGAAAGAAATTTGCAGTCTCTTTTTTTAATATGTATTTTTACTCTTCTGTATCTGGAAAAAAAAAAGAAAAAGGAAAGTGTCAAATGCTGCCTTTCTTCCCTGTGTCCAAGGAGCAGGTGATCTGGGAGAGAAAATGAAGGACATCAGTTTAGACAGACTCATTCCCTCGAAGCACTGTAGTTTTGCTTAACTGTTGAAAGGCCACAAGGTGAGTTGCATGAAATCTATACCTCTTATTGACTTGTGTGGAAATATCATTTTGTCTTACACAAAGTGAAATCCATTGCTCTATGGCTAATCCAGCAGAAATTAAACCTTTGACAACGTTGGGATCGTGTAACAGAATTCATCCTGCTTAGATCAAGAGGTCCCAGTAAGTTTCTTTGCTTTAGAGCTCTCAGATTACCCTTGCTCACTAGCTATTTCAGTACTTTTTTGTTCATAAAAGCAACAACTTGTACATATGGTTTGGGGTGATAAAAAGGAAATGCTCCAAACACAAAAGCGTACTATTTTTTAAAAAGCTCCTGTCTCCCCAATAGTTTGCAATGACAAGCAGTGCCTCCAGGATGGATGGGTGTTTGAGACCTAAGAAAGGATGTGCATATTACATTCTGCTTGACTTGTCTGTAACAGAAAGCTGACTTAATACAGTAAGTGCAAAACTGTACCTCTGATCCAATTATGATGCTGTGTAAATTTGGTTGCAGTTTGCTAATCTCCAGCAACTATTTGCCCCGGGTAGCGAGTAATGTCGCCAATCTTTATATAATATCTGTAGGTGTTGACTAGAAAATACCAAAACAATATACAATATCAAAATACATGTTGGTGGAGAGAAGCCATCTTCTCGTTGAGAGTATTCAGCCCAAATAAAGTCTAATAGGTTCTTGAGTATGACATCTAGGAGCAAATAACAGCAAAAGACACTATCAGAGCTACACATTCACAACAGAAGGAAAAATATCCCTGTGAGAAGCTTGTCAGTATTACTCCTAGCCATAGGGTAATAACGGGCTGTCTTCCTGTACAAGGAACTTCTGACAAGTCAGGTATCTAGAGACAAGTTATTTACGAAACCATCTCTCACAGCAAAGATACAATATAAAAATATTCAGGACCCACTTAAGAGTTTATATTTGCCTTAAATAATTAAATTCCTTGATCTCTTGAGAAACATAGAATGATTAAATGGAGCTAATAGAATTAACTCTTTGGGTGAATACTACCAAATCCCCTGGCTTCAAAATTAGGCTATATTTGACTATGTTAACCTGAATAATGATAGGTTGATTTCTATATAGTTATGCCACAAAGGAATCTTCACAATGAATAAATCGCCTTGAAGAAGAAATATGGGCAAGAAACCTTCCTCACACCCTTCTTAAGGAATCCTCTGGAAAAGCTTCCAACAGGAACATGAATATTTTACTCTATATTGGCCAAGCCAGTTTCTCTGAGTATGCCTGACACTCTGCTTAGCTACTGTTACTCTAACAACACTTATGTCAGCAGAGTTTGAAAGTGCATTTGAAAGAATCTCTCAGGCAAGGAGTCTCAATCCAGGGACAGATGAATTTACCTGCAATGCTGTGCATGCCTCAGAAAATGTGATCATATCACAGTCTCTTTGTGTCCCTTTCAGAAAACCAGCTTCTCTTCTCTTCAAGAATATGCTTTTGGCTTATTTAATTATTTATTTAAGCAAAGGCAAAAAGAATCAACAAAACAAATATCTAAGATTTTGCTGCTAGATTGCATCATCTCTAATGCATAGCAGTGGCTCGACTTGGTATCATTTTCTTCTACCATGTAGTTAGCAGGGAATCTTCTTTCAGGATGGTCCCCTGTAAGTTGCTACAACAATATCTTGCTCACTGATGTGAGTCTAAAGACACTGTTGTGAAGAATTAAGCTTTTAGCATTTCACTGGATTTATTTAGACTGAGTTGTCACACTGCCAGCACTACAGACAGTGGTACTTCAATGGGCAGTAGCAGCAGCCATAACAATAGTGCTACACTTTCTTGATGTCTCCCATCTAAAAAGTTCGGCCTGATTTACTGTCATTAATAGGATCATAATAATTCTGTGAGATGTATCATTAGACATATTTAAAAGAGAAGATACTGACCCAGAAGGAAAGGTAATCATTTGGAACATGTCCAGTAAGTGGAGTAAATGACAGCTTTGGTCATTATTTCTGAATCTTTTAAATGATTTGCTGAATCACAGCAGGAATCTGAAGCAGAGCTCAAAGTACCACCAAAGTCTCCCTTTCTTATGCTATCCATACTTACAAGACTTTTAACTCCTCCTATCCCTTTTAATGAAACACGGATAAATGTGATGTTTTCTTCCAGACTTCAGAAGTTCCCTGCAGAGAACTGAGTCATACATTGCCTTTTGCTTCTGTCAGCCACATCATCAGCTTCAATGAGAACATTTCAATACAGCATTTGCTTTAAATTGGTTTTCTATTTGGTGGAGCAAATGTTTTGGCTTGCTGGCTGAGTTTCCCTTTGGATACAATGTAGGTTCCCTAAAACTACCTTAACTTTGGATATGATTCAGCCTCTTTTTCATTTTAGCACAATAGATCCAGTGCAAGTATTAATACATATTAACGGAGGTAATTGAAAGAGGAAAAAGAATAAATATTCAGTGCTCTGTACACTGGAAGACTTGTAGATCACTTGGCATATATTGAAATTCATTAACTGAAATAGCCTCATCTGAATACATGTTTCTGTCCTTCAGTGTCACTGTTGAGTTTATTTTGTTTGTCAGGGTTGACTATTGGCCCTCCCCTTGATCACAAACGAAATGCCAGTGACTTCTACAGCTCTTCACGAGATACCAGATCCCACTGCAAGAATATGAAGTCCATTTCTGCTATCAGCTTGTAGTTAACACTAGGGCTTTTTTAACATGCTCTTTAACATGTGCTCTTTGGACTACAAATATATATTTTTACTATGTTACTATATGGTCTGACATACCAAAGTGAAAATATACTACATTTGTCTTTTCCTTCACACAGCATACAACTGTATCCGTACAGCAAGGAAGCTGGCTGTCAGTTTTGCACAATCAGTGATTAATCTCACACATTTGCCTCTCTTTTTGTGACAAAACAAATGTTTTGGAGTCCAAGGCCTTGCAAGAACTACCCATTTTAACAGTTGGCATTTATTATGCCTGTCTAATGCAAACTTGCACAATCTGCTACCCAGTTGGAGAACAGGAACAGAGCCCCAGACGCATTTCGGCTGAGGTGAGAGTTTAGACTGACTCAGGAACTACACCTGCTTTGTAATGACTCATGCTCCTCTCCAAGCACACATCTCAGGTACTGTGCTTGTTGGGCCAGCTGGAAGTATAGAGCTGACCTCTCTCCGTACTGTTTTTGAAGGTGGCTGCTCTGCCAACCCAGCCAAGCGCCTGCCCTTTCCCTCCATCCCTTCCTCCCGAGTTGCTGAAAACAAAGTGCTTCCAGTGGAGAGCTCAAAACAACTCCCCGTGTCCTCCTATGCAGGGCTACGCTGTGAAGGCAAGACTGAGCCCCATGGTTTCCAAGTTTCATTTAAAAGAAAATTCTGCTATCTTATCTCCTAAAAACTGAATGCTGAATGTAGGCTGCAGGGCAGTATGATGTGGAATAAGGATTTAGTGTTTTTGTTTGTTTGTATGATTTTTCCATAAACTACTTAGCTTGCTTTGGAAAGCACCAAGACCACTTCCAACGTGAATGTCAAGTTTGTGAGGTTATTCCATCGTTCCTATTTCCTTTTCTTAAATATGTTTCTCAAATGTTTTCCTTAAACGTTACAACCATTTTTGATAATGAGGGAAGCACAAGATGATATCACAGACATCCAGGATTTTACATTCAGACTTTCTAAGAAGATTGTGGCAACCTTGCAGTTCATTTGTGAAAAAGAAGTGCTTAGCATGTGTGAATACTTATCCGTTTGGCATGCTGTGTGAGCACTTCTACAGGATAGCAGAACCCCACCACACTGACAAATAACTCTGCCCTTGAGGTACTACTACCCCAACATATTTTTGAGTTTCTGTTTTAATCATGGAAAAAGCTGAGGAAGAGAGCCTCAGTTAGTAGTATTCATCCTTATTTAACCCCCTACGGGGGTAACTTGTCGTGCTTTTATGATACGAAATCATAAAGATAGCAACCAACAATTTCAGCATACAATTACTTTTAAATGAACATTTTTGCTTTTTGTATACTTTGTTCTTGAAAATTTAGGGGAAAAAAAGAACCCTACAGGTTTTCTCATTTCTATTAAAATCATTGCATCCCAGTAACAATAGTGTATAACACTGACTGTCAGTTTTATGTTCTAACATAAACAGCAGATATCAGAGGGGTTTCACCTGAAGCAAAGTTAAATATGCAAAGTTTATGTGCACAATGACTCTATAGCCTGAAAAGGGAGAGCTGTGGGAAGAATCTAATAAAAGGCAAATGAAATTGTGATAGGCATTGAGAAGGTGAACAGGGAACAATTATTCACTGCTTTTTATAGTGCAGGAAGGGGGTTATCAAATGAAGTTATCAAGCAGTAAACTTGAAACAAATAAAAAGATGTGACTTTTAATATAATGCCCACTTAAATTTTAAATTATGTTGCCTCAGAGTGCCCAGTACACTAGTGAACCAGGACTCAAAGGATAATTAGACAAAGTAATGGAAAAAAATCCATCAGAGGCTATTCAAGTCAAAGATTTGTCCTCTACCTTGTTCCTCTGAGGAAGACAGAAAGTTATAGAAGGAAGGTGTTGCTCTGTCTTTATTATTTCTTCATTAAAATCTCTGCTATGAAGTGTTGTAAAGTAGGTGATGGAAAGCTAAAGAGACTTTTGGACTGACCCATCAACATTGAGTATTTGTAGGAAAGCTGATATCGTATTTGAAAGTAGTCTCTACCTTCACTTATTTAAAAGAAAACAAAACAAAACCCCTCACAACAGATTTTAAAATATTGCATAAAACTGAAAAAAAAATAAAAAATCAAATGCTCAAATTTTGAAACAAAATATAGAATTTCCCAAACAAGTAAAAACTTGCATCAAACATCACATTTCTATGAAGCTCTTTCCTGAGACACATTTTTTTCCCAAATTTCCAGCATTCATGGAAGTTTAGAAATACTCAGACTGCTTAAAATTTGGAATATAAACCCACTTCTTACTTATATTTCTGACACTTCAAATACAATAAACTTTAATCACAACAGATAAGCCTAGTTTTTTTAGAATAATACTAATTCAAAGCCTGTTCTCTCCCCACCTTCTGCTCTATCCAGGCACTGGGGGAAATGACAAAAAAAATGACAAATTGTTGTATGGCAACCAATGTCATAAAATGATTACTACTGATGCAGTGCAAAATGAGGGGAAGTAACAGTCTGAGTAAATGTGTCTCAGATAACCCATAATCCAAAATGAAGTTATCCTTAATACTACAAACAGTGCAAATATTTTCAGCTGGTGGTGCAGATCACTAAACAATTTCCATAGGACCCTGTCATCTGTTTAATTTCTTTTGTTGACTCACTCAGCATCTTGCAGGAGTGACCCCTTCATTTTATGAGCACCTCCCCAAAAGCCTGGGTATTTCTTGTCTCCCCTGAATGTTAAAATGTGCTCAGTTGTACATGTCCCTGTCTGAGAAGCACTGTTACAGCTACTTCTGGAGCTCTGAATAAAAGGAAGATGTCCAAAATCTGAGTGCTCAGTTCTCATTACTGGATGATTCTTTCTCCTGTTAAAACCATTTTGAAAGCATTTTTAAAGAAAATTAACAAGAAGAAGAAGTAAATTCTGCATAGTTATGCTATTCTCTCCCTTCTGTTGCATCAGAGACGAATGAGGCCTAAGAAACAAAGTTCAGAAGATCAGTGAAATAAAAAACAGATACATATTACAAGTTAATTAATCTCCATTATCTGTCTTTTTTATGGATGAGAAATTTTGTAATGATTATTTTTTCCAAAGGGAACAGAATATTACTCGAAGGTACATGAGTCCTGTTTAAACCAAGGGAAAGAAATATATAAATACTGTTGGGAGAAAATTTTAAATACTTGTTTTGTAACTGAATTTAAATACCATCATTCTAATTTAGCAGACGTCCCAAGTGCTTAACATTTATGTTGCTGAGGGGGAAAGACATTAGCATAGGAAGTATTCTGATTTTTGAGTTTTGGCACATAATTATCCCTAAATCATTCATGACTTCAAACAATTTCTATTCCTGTTCACACTGATCTTGAATTTTATGTTTGCTTGACGGCTTGCATTACACTTGACCTGAAATCATTTCAGTGATGGAAGAAAAAGATTAGTTTTGTTTTAACATATGTTGTATGATTACTAGTACATTATAGACATACTTAACTGCAGAGAAAAGAGCAATGGATACATTGGCAAAAGTTTGGTTACACCAAATACATTTGAATTTCCTAATGAAGCATGTAGGAAAGAAATTAAACACTCACTATGCAAAGAAGCCTACAGGAAAAAGTGCAAAAGCTTATTCTACATTTGATAATCAAAAATAACTCAAACCTCTGAACACATTTGAGGTAAATGCTAGATCATGTTTTTCATAAAAACCTGTTCTGTCATGGATGCAAACTAAAACCTTAGTGCTTTTCAAGTCACAAAAGGGATGAGCTGCACAGGCAGAATGATAATTGAAGCCTACAAAGTTTTCAGGCAAAGATACGAGTAAGACGTATGAGGAGCGGCTGAGGTCACTGGGCCTGTTCAGCCTGGAGAAGAGGAGGCTGAGGGGGGAACCTCATCGCAGTCTACAACTTCCTCGCAAGGGGGAGTGGAGAGGCAGGGGACCTATTCTCCGTAATCACCAGTGATAGGACCTGCGGAAACGGTGTGAAGCTGAGGCAGGGGAAGTTTAGGCTGGACATCAGGAAGAGGTTCTTCACCAAGAGGGTGGTCGCACACTGGAACAGGCTCCCCAGGGAAGTAGTCACTGCACCAAGCCTGTCTGAATTTAAGAAGCAATTGGACTGTGCACTTAAGTCACATGGTCTAAACTTTTGGGTAGACCTATGTGGTGCCAGGAGTTGGACTCGATGATCCTTATGGGTCTCTTCCAACTCGGGATATTCTATGATTCTATGACTCTAAGAATTTTGTAATTAGCACTGAGCAATTAATTGCTTCTTTGAGTGACTAAACTGAAAAATTAGGATAATTCTTAGCTCTGGGTCAGACAGAAGTAATTGCTTTCTTTCTCTCATGGCAAGAAAAAAAAGTTGGGGAGTGTTTTTTTTTGGTGCATGGGAGGGGTGGATAGGAAATGAAAGATTCTTTCAACAAGTCCCAGGTTGTGATATTAAGAATACCTAAGAAGCAGTTCAGAAGCAGAGAAAAGAATGAAACTAGAGATGGATTGATTAATGATAATAAATAATAAAGATTGCTATTAGGGTATTAGAGTCTCAGAAAACTAACCTGTAAAGTGACTCTCCTTTTTGTCCAGGTTCTGCAGACTGAGCAGGACATACTCAAATACTGTCAGCCCAAGGGACTAATGTCTCTTTGCTTCTGCACCAGAGAGAGACCAGGCGCAAAAAGCAGAAGTCATGAAAGTACCCACCCATCAAGCACTGAGCTGGCAGTTTATAGAGTGGAGTCTTTACCTTTGGATTTCCATTCTGTTGATTTCTTCCCTCTTCTTAATGCTTCTACTTAAACTACCTTGTCAGAGTCCTTGTTTAGTAAGATACCTATAGCTGGTCTGATCAAGTTGGAAACTAGTTGTTCCATGCAGAACAGACAAGGTAAAAGCTAAAAATCACTAACCTCTTTTGAGGAGCTATTTAATATTCTTCCTTCCCTTCAACCGTTCCCATAAGAAATGATCTTGTTTCTCTTTTGCGACTAAGTGTTGCACAGGGAAAACACGAGGCCTGATTGTTACTGGATTGAACATAAGTTTATGGAGGGAGGGAGCAAGAAGGACTGGCCTCTTGCTGAAGTAAAACCTTCTATACATCGTTGCACATGCAAATTATCCTAAATGGGGTAAGGACTATAACAGAAGCAAGATCACAGCTGCATTCCCTGAATGGTGCAATAAAATGGTTGATGGTGCAAAATCAAGGATGAATTTCCACAATGTACTGCACAAGTTACACATTTCCACTATACCTCTAGTGCCGTGGATGTTATCCCTGAGGAGCTATCTCTGAATGGAACTACATCCAAAGAATAAAAGGTAACCTGAAAATGCTCCCTGTGAAGTTAGCTATTCAAAAACACACTTAGGTACCTACTGATTTTTTTACACCATGCATCTGGATACTCCAAATATTCACATGAATCTGAAATTAAACCAAATGCCACCTCTGAGTTTGCAACTTGTCACACAATCCACATTCTGTGACTTTATGTAAAGCAGAAGTAAAAATCAATCAAACTTTTGGACCAAGTCCTAAGGACTTCCTAAATACATGGCATGGCTTGAACTATGGTCCTGGAAAACAAGCCGAAAAAGAGACACATAAAAGTCTCAAAGGAAAACCAGGTGCTTTCCATAAGATTTACACATAGAGTCGTGAAACAAACAACTTGCAAAAACATACGCATATTTATGCAAGGTAGCTCTCCATGTCTTCCCTGTATTCTCATCAAGTATGCATGCCATGGTGATGTAATATTCCTGAAGTGAGGATGCTAACAATGTATTTTGCATTTAGCTTCAAAGATCGCATCACATCATGTTCATCTTCTATTTAATATTAAAAGTGCATAAAAGCTTCTCAGAATACATCCGTCTATGCAAATTCCAACTTGCCTTAGGTGTCACTTGCTAAATACAACACACTCATTTTTTTAAAAAAGAGCACAGAAAGGATTTTAAAAGAACAGAAGGTTTTTCTCCCTCCAACTATCCTATTTTGCACTACTATGGAGCAATTGTTCAGCAGAGATAAGCTATGGTGAAATACATCCTTTTGGATTGGAAAATGTCCTCATGCATTGAGGCAAGCTTTTCCAGAGGACAGTATACAATGATCTCCAATTTCTGATCTAGGGCAATAACCTCTAATGTAATTCAGATAACAGGCCATAAAAGAAGAAGAGGAAGGAAATTGTCGTTAGAAATAGTCTTCAACTATTGTAACTCCAGTTTGCCACTGCTGCTGGATTCTAACATACAATATCAAGAGCACTACGTAACAGAAAGGAGTCCAATATGTTGGCGTTACAAACTGAAAAAGGCTTTTTGCTTCTGACTATACTGGAGAAATCAGCCTATCTTTCTGAATAGCAATAGAGATGGCTCTAGTATGTATATGACCAGAAATCTACGTTTTTACCTATATAGGTGAATGTTCATTTATACACTTGCATAGCCTCATTTAAAACAACATTGGCATTAGGCAGATTACAGGATCAGGACTTTGTCAGAAGTCCAAGTGTTCATTGCTATGCATTGGTCTTGCCTAGATCAACACATATAATGCACTACTGAAAACTCTATCTGCAGAAGGCTGCAAAGACAGATAATTATTAATTGGCTGAACAGCTTTGTGAAAAGTTGCATTCTCCTTGACTGAAGCTGGGGAGAATCATGTTAATTCAACTATATTTGCAGTAAATGTGAAGCCATCATCATGGCTCCATGACATCACCATTACAAGTTCTCTCAAAAAAATTCCTACACCAAAGGCATTCTCAGATAACAATGCTCTGTGGCAGCTACTCTGCCATCACAAACACTTGATTTTTGGTACCAGCAAGGACAGAAAGAGATGAAGGTCCTGTACTTTACCTTTCTAATCAAGGAATTTTGCACTTGCTGATCAAGGAATTATTGTCAAGAAAAATTAAGACCAAAAGACAGCTCTATGGGTTGGCATGGGCAATGTACTGAACCTTAGGAAAGGCTTTTTACTGCTGTTAAGCAACAGCATATTTTAATAAAATCGAAAGAAGCTAAGGTCTAAATTTCTGGTAAGCCTGTTATGTACTCTTCATAGAGACTGTACATTCAAAAGGATTTATATTATAAATTATATTATATTAATTATATCATATTGCTTATATTATATTGTATTATATATCATATTGTATTATATTGTATTATATTATTTGCTGTTGCACTGCAGAGAGGAATGTGCTATTGAAACGCAGGGTTATGATCTGACCACGAGGTGGGAGCATTGCTCGTCACACATACCTAGTGCATGTTAGGCTTTCTGTGTACATACTAGCACTACAAGAGATGAGTACAAATATCCCATATATTGCTGTGCTGCAACCTGCAAATTTGCTTGTTACCACTAGAATAAGTTCCCAGGACAAACACCAAAAAAATTAACCTTCTAATTTTCTGTAACTCCTAGCTGAGAAAGAATAACAGAATAAAATGTATTGAATTGGTGCCTAGAACAAAGAGTTGCACTGAAAACTTTATATTAACACTACAGAAACTTTTCCCATTAGGGAAAAAAAATGAGGGTAAAGATAACCCATGAAAGTGAAAAAGAAGGTAAATAATTTCCTCTTTTATTGTAAGTTTTGTTAGTAGAAAAAAAATGCAGAAATAAAGTTTGTGAATGTAGAGAAAAACAGTTACATGCAACTGCTTCCAATTTTCCATTCAAAGTGATGAAAAGCAACAATTTCACATAGGAAAATTAGGTTTTCCAAAATGGTTTTAAAATGTTCTGTCCCATGGGAAACATTTGATAATGATGTTGATGCTGATGACCAGTGCTGATGATGTCTCTGATAGGACTGTGTCTTTATATGGAAATGGAAGCCCCGTATCTCTTTTCTTGGAACTGAAGGTAAGGTCAGTACTGAATAACAAGCAGTATGTCCCGGAGAAAAAAAAACAGTAACAAGAAGATTAGAGGACACTAGCCTACGTTTGAGAGACTTGCACAGGATTTTGAAGTTTATACTGCAGTCTAAGGCATGATCACAACTTACACAGCCATCCTCAAGCTAGCTTCAAAGTAGTTGGCTGGGGTACTGATAGACTCAGTTATGTGAAGCTCTGTCGAGATGCATACATTCCTGGTGTCTCAGAGAGCCTGATCACTGTTTCTGGAGGCATGCACACTTATCTGTTTGTGGGTAGCTTAAAGGTAACTCAGATACATTGCACCTCTTACTTCAGTGTAGGCATGCCACTTCAGCGTCTGTGTGTCCACATGGGATGTTTATTCATATTTCCTTGGCCACTTTGTTTGCCATGTAGAAGGATGAATATGCTACAAATGATTTAGCATGTCTGTATTCCAGTTACAACATATTAAAATAAAATTTTGTATATGCTCAAAAAGTAAATTGGGCACAGATCCTGCAAAGATTTATGCACTCTGTCTCCCCTAGATGAAGGTGCACAGCAGGACAGAGTGGCTGACTGACCAAAGCTGGATGCAGGGCTCTAGCTGATGCTAATGGGTGGTAAAGAGAAGGAAGAAGTAGGATGTGATAAATCTACACAAATGGGCACCTGTTTGAACTAAATATCCCTCAGCCACTAACACTCAGAGGCTGTTATACCCAAGTATCAGGCTTGATGCTGCTAGAGCCCAGGCTGAATTTCACCCACATGCAATCTACATGTAGTGGGAGAATTATAGTAGATCTATCTTTCTAACTCCCCTCTCTCCCTCTTTCTTTCTCTCTCTTTTTTTTTTTTTTTCTAGCACATGAAAGACCATATACCAGCTTGTGAGAAAGCACATGTTTAGGTAAACATTTCAGTAGTCTGCAAACAGTTATATATTATCTATGGATAATGTTCCTTTCTCCACATCCCTCATCACACGGCTGGTAAGGAGATTTGCTCTGGAGAGAGCAATGGACAGAAGAGCTTTTACAGTATTTGTCAAAACAGAAGTGCCACCCTAACTCTTTCCTCTTTAATGCACATCATTCACAATTTTTCCCCCTTATTTTTGTCAATGAGTTCATTAGTTATAATCTCTCTCTACAGTTTCTGACTTAAAAATGTTCAGCCTACAAATTGTCTTTGCTTGGTTACAGTTGCTTATTCACAGTAATCAACTGGTCCCACTGCACTGGTCTTTTCCCTTGGGGGATGAGCAGAACGTTTCCTTACAGGAGAAAAACAGTCATTAAATAACTAACAGCACACAAAGATTGGCAAATTGGAAGTAAACAAATTCACAACCTCACTCTTGAAGTCAGCATGAAACTCACCTCTTTGTCTTCCAGCCTGACTAAATAGATGCCCCTAATCTTTCCAAGAGCCTGAATGCAAGCCTTCAAAGCTAACTTGACCCTTAAATTTAGGGATTCCCAGGTCTACTTTCCTGGCTAGGCTGATACTCCTGCACCTGCATAGAGAAGCTCCAAGCTTTCTGCATGTACCTTATCCTGCCAGGGCTGCAGTCTTCTAGCACAGCCTCTGCTCTGCCATCACCCACTGCAATGGGGTGCCACTCTACCCACTGTTCTTTCTGGGGCCATTATAGTTACATAAGGCAGTGCACATATTCATGATCTCCTGAAGAGCTCTTAATTTCTGCATCCCTGAAGAAAGAGTTGTGAAAGGTACTTGTTCAAGACAGTCTTCCTGACAGACACTTATCTAAAGTATGTAAATAATATGACTTTCTAACAATATAATTGAGTTTTCTTAAACAATTGCTGCTAAGGGAGCTCTGTAAAAAAAAAAAAAAGTCCATATTTATGTGTCTGAAATTAATACGTACTCGTGGATGAATTGTTCTACTTTTTTTTTTTTATTGAGTTATCACATTTTCTTCTTATTTGTCATTTTGCTAGAGGAATAAGAATGTTAAGTAATTTCTTACAAGGAAACCATATAAATAAACTTAAAAACATTCAGCCTACAAATTATCTTTGCTTGGTTACAGTTGCTTACTCAAGGTAATCAACTGGTCCCATTGCATTGGTCTTTTCCCTAAGGAGATGAGAAGAAAATGTCCTTGCAAGAGAACAAACAGACATTAAACAGCATGCAACAGCACACAAAGACTAGCAAGGGATTTGCAACTTACATCCCAAGTGATAAGATGAGAGGAAATGGCCTCCAGTTGTGCCAGGGGAGCTTTAGGTTGGATATTAGGAGAAATTTCTTTACTGAAAGAGTTGTGCAGCATTGGAATAGGCTGCCCAGGGAAGTGGCTGAGTCACCATCCCTGGAGGTCTTCAAGAAATATGTAGGTTTAGAACTTAATAAGAACTTAATTGATCTGGATAGGCTGGAGCGATGGGCTGAGGTCAACTGTATGAAGTTCAACAAGGCCAAGTGTCGGGTCCTGCACCTGGGGCGCAACAACCCCAAGCAGAGCTACAGGCTGGGAGATGAGTGGCTGGAAAGCTGCCTGGCCGAGAGGGACCTGGGAGTATTGGTTGATAGTCGGCTGAATATGAGCCAGCAGTGTGCCCAGGTGGCCAAGAAGGCCAACAGCATCCTGGCCTGCATAAGAAGCAGTGTGGCCAGCAGGTCTAGGGAAGTGATTTTGCCCCTGTACTCGGCTCTGGTGAGGCCGCACCTTGAGTACTGTGTTCAGTTTTGGGCCCCTCGCTACAGGAAGGACATGGACGTGCTCGAGCGAGTCCAGAGAAGGGCGACCAAGCTGGTGAGGGGTCTGGAGAACAAGTCTTACGAGGAGCGGCTGAGGGAGCTGGGCTTGTTCAGCCTGGAGAAGAGGAGGCTCAGGGGTGACCTTATCGCTCTCTACAGTTACCTTAAAGGAGGCTGTAAAGAGGTGGGGGTTGGTCTGTTCTCCTACGTGCCTGGTGACAGGACGAGGGGGAATGGGCGAAAGTTGCGCCAGGGGAGTTTTAGGTTGGATGGTAGGAAGTACTTCTTTACCGAAAGGGTTATTAAGCATTGGAACGGGCTGCCCAGGGAGGTGGTGGAGTCACCATCCCTGGAGGTCTTTAAAAGACGTTTAGATGTAGAGCTTAGCGATGTGGTTTAGTGGAGTACTTAGTGTTAGGTCGGAGGTTGGACTCGATGATCTTGAGGTCTCTTCCAACCTAGAAATCTGTGATACTGTGATACTGTGATACTGTGAAATATGTAGGTTTAGAACTTAATAGCATGGTTTAGTGGTGGATTTTAGCACTAGGTTAAAGATTTTACTACATGATCTTAGAGGTCTTTACCAAACTGAATGATTCTATGATTCTAAACACAGCATCATTCTAAATTGCAGTGCTTACAATGAGGTTGTCTTTCTCAACCAACAAAATAAAGTACTGAACTATTTATGTTTAAGGATAGCTGTATTTCAGTTGATTTAACTGAGACATATAGAAAGGAAACCTTAGTTCTAACATTTGTTTCCATTTATTTTGCTATCCAATACTTAAGCAATCACTTCAGGAGCAATAAGGGGTCAGATATTACCTCATAGCCCTGTGGTGCACAGCTGAGGAGGTGCAAAAGAGGAGGCATGCCATAGACTTTATAGCTGTTCTTCTCCTTTGCTGAGGCTACTAAAAGATCTATGGACCTTTAACATAGGCTTAGGGCTATGTGAAATTATTTCCAGATGCCCAAGAAACTGTCCTACAGCTTGGATTGCTTCAGTTCAACAGCGCTTTATCAATATTCCTGTCCTATAGCATCCTTAATATGGCCTCTATGCTTATTCCTGCTTGTTTCCCATAAATGTGGTTCAACAGCACTTGGCAAATTCTCCCTCAGACAATTAAGTCAAGAAAGCTCTGTGATTGTATTGGTGTAATGTAACATGCAATCATAAAAGACAGAGACATTTTGTGCAGGGTTTTTCTTAGGTTTGTGTTTTGCATCCCCCATGCAGCCTGTCTTCACTGAGAGCAGACTGTGGCGCAAAGAAGCTCAGAAAGATAGAACCTCACAAATCAATGTTTCCTATTGAGCAACTCCAGTAATCCAGGATTTTTCTTGAAGGCACTGCACAGAAATTGATTGATAAGGAAGGTGGTTTACTAACAGAACAACTAAGTGGTGCTAGGCATGTGAAAGAAATAACTTTTAGCTCAGAATGCCCCAGTGGTTTCTGTCAGCTCTAATGGCTGTTTCTGTTAAATCTGTTTCTGGTTACCACACATTTTTTTGGTTTTAGAATAAATTATGGATGTTTATAAAACAAAAGAATGCATATAGAAATGGGTGACAAAATGTAGTGAAATTTTAAGTCCTTACCATCTGTTTTCTTTGTTTCATTTCCCACATTAGACTGATCTTTTTTGTCTGATTTGCTGTCTTCCTTTAATTCACCTAGAAAGAAGCAATAAGAAATACTATAAGCATTATAATGCAGACCGTAGTGTATTAATGTCTGTAACCCAATCAAATTGCAACATCAAATAGAGATGTTCCTTAGGAGGAAGTATCACAATGAACTATGATTAACATATTATCATAGAATAATGCACCAGGCACAGTTTTTCCGACTCCTACTGAAAATCAAGCTTCACAATCTCCTTTTAAATTTATTCTAACTGTTAACACTTCTAAGTGCACATTCAAACTCATACTTCCTCTGGCTGCATGTAGGCCATTAAAAACATGAACACCACCTTCACTTCAAAATCAGGAATCTTAAAAAAATATGCTTTTAAAAGACTGAGTAAAACCCTGTGAGACTTCATCATATATCTCTGCATTAAAGAACCACCTTAGATATCCCAAACAGTCCTACATAATTTTGTCACACTTTCTCTTACCAGTTTTCTTTTTCCACAGACTCATTTAGGTTGGTCCTTTTATGCTGATAACAGGGAACAGACAAGCATCCTAGCATTGATCACTGGTTTTAGAGTCTGTAGCAAACCAGTAAAGCAAGGTCTTTGGTGTTACAACTGTTGATGCAGAGTGAAAATGGCAGCTGGAGCTGGGGTATATTTTATGAAGCCATGAAGGTTAATCAGAGTCGTTCTCATTTTATATTCTCTATTAGTCATACAGCAGAGCACATCAGACCTTCCCAGACTATTCCCTCACTGAATGAGAAAGTTTTGTTTCCAAATGCAGGAGCAAATAAAAAATAACTTAAAGGGACAGATCTAGTAGAACAGGGCTCATTTAGCTGTTGTGTCTAAACAGCTTCAAAGAAGGTCTCCTTCCTTCAGATGTCCAGAGAAGAAGCGACAGCCTGCACAAATGGGAGCAGGCATCCTGTCCTTCCCCCCAGAAAGGAATAGCAGTAAATTTGTGACCCACACCTCAACATGAAAAAGCTGTAATGAGTCTCACCTCAGAATTTTATAAATGTGAGTTGTACATTGCATAGCTGTATTAAAGTGATGCTTATTCCAGCTGTATTACTATTTTGTTATTACAACTACTTCATGGGCTTTGGATCAAGATTATAGGTATTGATATGTTATAAAGGACCCAATCTGCTTTCAAAACAGTTATGGCCAATGAATATTTATTTTTGGAATAGCCCCAAAACCAGAAATTGTAGAGAAGCAAAGTTTCTCTTTTCTACATTGTTCCCTAAGCACTGGAATAATTGTTATTCTTGTATGACAGAGAATTGATAACTGTCCAATTAAGTTTTATCATAGTATAACAGGAGAATGGTTTTGAAATCTTAAAATATTTAACAAGATGGAAAAAACATGTCCTGTTCAGTTCTCGTTTAGAGCCAAAACTTTCATGCTTTTCTTATTAAGCTCACTGTGTGTGAGAGAGAAAAATGTAAGCAGGAAGACAGGACAGACAGCAACTCCTTAGCTAATCATACTGCCACTGATTCAGGCTCCTTTGGAAAGTTTAATCTGAACAGAGATGTATGAGCAGCTCCAAGTAGGTCTGAGGTGTCTGCTTGAAAAAGGTGGCCTCTAAAAGAAGGACATTGTCTTCAGGAAATGAAATGAAAACGTACCTAGCAAAGCACAGAAGTCTCTCGCATTCCCTCCACCATCATACAGCAGATGGTAATGATAAGCTAATAATGCTTTCTTTAACCATTGCCTATAGAAGTTGCTTGACCCTAAGTGTGTGTAGGTAATGATCATGAACACACACACACATATATTATTTCTCAGTTTGACGTCTCTGAGAAAGCACAAGGGCAGTGAGTGATGGAGAGAGAATTCAAACTCCTCTGATGACAATTTCTGAACTTTCATTGAATATCTTATTATGAATAGGGGACTTCTTAGTTTTGTAATATCTACCCTGCCATATTGCCAGCAGCAGAGCAAAACGATGATCATAATGATCTTTCTGAAAGGGATTACAAAGGCAGAGAAATAATAAGGTGAATACTTTACAATGAGATATTAACATATAGGCATAGAATAAAGGAAGCTGTGGTGCACCTAGAGATGTGAATGATAGATTTCATCAGTCTCCAAAGTCTCTGCAGTGATTGTACCTCATAAAGGCCTTCTCCCATAAATTAAGGAGCAGAATTTCTTTTCCTGAGGAAGACACTAATTTTCATAAATCATTATAATTCCTTTCAAAGCATTTTTGACACCTGCAGCAGAGAGACATTGCAGAAATAGGTACTGTCAAAATCACTAGAGCACACTTAGTCCCCGTATTGTTAGAAGTGTCTAAAACAAAGGATTTCAGAAGCAAAACCTGTTGCAACCTAAAGGGGATTTCATATGTCCCCAACCTTTTTGTCTCCTTGGGCGGCCCATTCCTGATCACCTGCATAACACTGTCTGAAGAAAAATCCCCATACATAACAGAGTATGACAGCTTATTTTTCTAAGAGAATGTTTCTGAGTCTGAACGTGTTGCTGTTTTGGGACTGGCTGACACTACCATACTGGTGAGAAGACTCATATACTGCCATCTTTTGCTAAAGGCCTAAGGGAGCAGGAGTTGGGGAGAGAAGGACAATGAAATGGCCCAGAGACAACTGATCTGTTCTCATGGGTCTAATCATTTCTTTTAATTGGTATGCAATATTCACTTTTGTCAAACTTTCTTTGGGTATAAAATGCGATTTTTATTTTAACTGGGTGTCAGTTTTCTGACAATAAATCTCAAAGGCTCATGTTTGCCCTAATAGAGTAAGGGAGACATAAATAAAATTGCACTTAAAAATAGGGGATGGGGGGAATGATCTTCTGTCCCAAAACATATTTACATCTGAAAATCAGTTAAAAGATAACTTAAATAGGCCTTAAAAAGCATTTATAACTTTTCCATCTCCTCTTTCAGTTAACCAAGTAGTGAAGCTATTCTTTGAACCACGACAATTTGTTTCAGCTTTTAAGTGTGTATCAAAACAAGCTGTTTCATTTCCATGAGAAAATGTTGCCCTTTCTGCCAAAAGCACCCAAACAGGTTTGACGAACCCCATCTTTTATGGAAAAATACTACTTGGGAGTTTATTTACAGTTTCCAATTCCCATACGGAGGTACCTACACCAACTTCTAGGAAAAGGCCCTGGGTCCGGGAACATCCTTTTTCAGGACACCAGTTGCTCCCATCTCTGAGGTGTGATAGTGGTTTTAGGGCTAGATTCAGCTTTCAGTGGAAGGAGAGAACTCACCATTCTGGACATGCTGCTTCTCTTCTCTCACTGTCTGATGAGAGTCCACCCCCTTATCTGTCCTAGGTGCATTTTTTCCTTGAGAGATTTCTTGTTTGATCATCCCAGTTTGCTGAGTCCCATTTACATGACTCTCATTGGAATCTGCATTTTTGTTTTCCCCAGGATTTGTTTCTTTGCTGTTCTCTGTCTTTGCTGCTGTCACATCTTCAGTTGGCTTTTCATCCTTTTCATCTGTTTTCTTTTCATCTGTTCCCTGATGAACACTTTCCTCTGCTTCTTTCTTAGCTTTTTCTTCTGCATCCTCAGCAAAGAGAGAAGCAAAATGAGAAAAGAAATCACGATTATCAGTCAATTTGACAAGAAGGATACAACTCACACATCTAAATCTACTTCAGCTTTTTACACGCAAACAAGCTTTACTTAGGTAAGTATAGGAATTGACTTGACAAGGGAAAAAGAGCACAGGAGAATATTTAAGAAAGTACTCTGAAAAAAAATATCCTATGTTGGCCTAACTGTATCTCATGTGCAGGTCCATTTTTTTAGCATATAAGGTTCCCCTTTGACAATGCAGTTCCTCAAAAATATTGAAAGACAAATTAAAAAGATCTATCAGCTATGTAAGGCTTTAGGGGCAAGGTTACCTCCATTCCTAACACACAGGAATTAGTCAAACCACATTTACTTTATCTCATGTTGTACCATGTAAGTCTAAGCTCTTAAAAAGCCTTGGTTCTTCAAAAATCCACTTTTTTCCTGCTTGTCCCAGGTTGCTTCCACTTCCAGCTTCCTAAGCTCTTAGTTTCTGCTTACTGTTATCATTTCTTTCTATCTCTGAACTTTCTTAGCAAACTAATATATTGCTACCAGTACCTGCTCTTCTATCCCCCAAAGTCTTGCAGTTAAACAGAAATTATGCAAAGATATAAACTCCAAAGCAAGTGTTAAACAACAGCAGTATGTCAAAGTACTGTCATTCAGGAAAAAAGAAAAAAATAATAATAAAAAGACAGAAGCCAATTTCTCCCATTCAAGCTACTGTTCTTGTTCATATCCAGGTCTTGGGTCCTGGTGCAACAGGACACGCTTATAACAGAGGTTACAAATTACTTTGGCTCCAGGTATTGAGACCACTACATTTCTTGCCCAGGTCAGGTACAGCAGACCTGCACAGACTCACCTGCAGGCCATAAACCCTGTGTGGTTTCCTGCGTTGCACTGGAAAGCAGGATGCAACCACAGACCCTCAGCACAGTGCTCAAGCTAATAAACATGGCTGGGTGTGCACAGCCTCTGGGGCAGACACTCCATAATTTTCTCCCTCTTTTCCACAATCACTAAAGAATTAATCTGCAAAAGCAACTGCATAGCTTAGCACACGCTCAATTTGGAGTCTCATTCAGCTTCAGAACATATCTGTATCTGTAGTGAGACTAAGCATTCAGATGTGACTGCACTATAAAGCTCAGTATATCTCATATTGCCTGCATTCAGGATTTCAGGGTCTGCAATAGCCCTGCCCACCAATCAACCCATCATGGACAACCAATTGCACTCTATTTGTGATAGGAATCACAGATAGATGTATCTCCTGGTTTCTGAGAGATTGTGTAAGTTGATGAGCAGACAAGCAGATCCTGCAAATCAATGAGTAAAGTCTACATCAGTCCAATGGAAGCATTCTTGACACCTACAGGGAAGATGTTTTCGTCCTTACAGGAGCAGTGTCTTAGATACAAAGGAAAAATTACAAAAGAATTTGCAAGTGTCTTCTCAAATTCTTCTGATAAGTGAATCAGAACCAGTTTTGAGAAAAATGTACCAATGGGATACAAGAGAGAAAGGGGGAAAGCCATCTTTATAAGAAATGCCAATCTGTATTTCCTTGTCAGCAGCTGAAGTTAATTAATTTCTAAATGAATAAATTATGGCTCACATGAAAATATAATTAAATTAGATATGAGCCTCCCTCACTTTATTAATCATTCCTGAAATCTATGGTAGCTTCCATAGATAGCCCAGCTATGTATATTGATATTTTCCCTGGAGTCTCATGGTATTTACAAGGCTCTCTCTCATTTGAGGATCTGAAAAAAAATCTGCATTTTGCACGTGAACCACAAGAGAGAGATTCAGCTCAGGAGGCTGGGGCTTGCTACAGAACTGCTGGATGAGTGCCTCTTGTCAAAATTAGTGTCAGAAAATACTTTATCCACATGGTGCTTTGCACATCAGGGTGTTTGTTTATTCCAGGTTTTAATTTGTATCTATTTAATGAAGATCCTTTAAGCAAAAGAGCTCAGTAATAAACCTACTTACTTTGCCCACACAGTCCAATACATTTTCTATAAATACCACACTCGGGATAAAATAGCTCACTGATACATCTAGAGACAATGCCATTACCAAAGGGAATACAGTATTCTACACATTATACAACAATAATAATAATAGCAACAGCAATAATAATAATGATGATGCAGTATTCTACACATTATATAATAATAATAATAATAATAGCAACAGCAATAATAATAATGATGATGATGATAATATTTTTTCCTTCCCATCTGATCCCCAGTTGCTATTTTCTGTCAATCAACAGTTAAATGCTTTATCTGCCTGCTAATAATAATTCTTATTTTTATATTGGCAGAGCATCTTGATACATTGCTAGACTTCGGTTTGACAGGGGTCGGCAGTTTAAAGTCCTAGTGTGTGGAAGACCCTGCTGCATATGGCTAAGATAGGCAAGGCAGATGGAGGAGGGCTCAGAGACTTGCTGCAAGTCAGGAGCAAGACAGCAGGTGAGCAAAGGTTTTGATGCAAGGGCTCTGGAGTCCAAAAAGAGTTTCTTAGTCCACAGACCATCCAAAGGCGTGCTGAGACTTATGTTTATGTATATTTTTCAGGATAAAAAAATTAGGCATGCCTGTATTGTTAAATGCACCCAAAAACACAGAAATTATCTGAATGCCTATGAATTCAGATAAAAAGAAGCTGACAATGCTTTCTGAATCTCCTGTCCTTTAACTCATAAACTGGGTCTCTGATCAGAGCTATTGGTGATGAAGATTGGCAAAAAAAGTAAAGTTAATAAACAATTCAGGGCTAAGGGCTGTCAGAAGGGTAAAGATAAAATGCTTTACTTAAGGGTCCCCCATGTCTAATAATGCAGGCTGGTGTATGCTCCACTTTGAAGTGAACGAATTGTTTCATAGACTCTATCTTCAGGATCTGCTAGAAGGATTATTTCTTATGAGGTACTTAAAAATAAAACATTTTCCTCTCCAGTTAAAGTGTTAATAATCAAACACTTATTGGCAGGGTAATCTGTAAATAAAGAATATGAAATACTGCATTAAGGCATATTATCAGTAGTAGCATTAGTTAAGTAATGTGTGCACATCCGCTTGAATCATACCTTGACATTTACATGTACACATTTAGAAAAAAAGTCTTTATGCAAAGCAGTCGCTGCAAGTGGGTACAAAGCACATTTAAAAGTTAAATATCCAGAATCTATTATGATCTACTCTCTATATTTATTTATTTATTTCCCCATAGGTCTCATTTGCATGTAGGATTTTTATCTAGTAGATCCTTTGTAGATAAGCAAATATGTACAGCTCATGTTGAAGTGAAATACTTAAAAATAGTTAACTATATCGCCATCATTCACGCAATACTCATACTTTGATACAGTGACCGTATTAAATGCTTTGCTTGTTTGATTAGCTTGAATTTGTTTGGTCCAAAAAGAAAGGTAAAATAGTTAATATCGACTAAAAACCTAAAAAGTATTTAAAAAATAATAAATAAGGAGATTTTGAATTATGCTTTTGTTTTTATTTTCATAGAATGTCTAGAAAGGCTTTTCCTGAATGGTAAGTTTTAGTCACCCAGGAAAATTTAATTTGAATACATGCTTTCCTGCACCTTTAGACAAGCCTTTCAATTGGAGAGGAGCAATCTGCTCTGGCAGATGAAACAACTAAGCCAAATTTTCCATCAGCTCTAAAGACAGAGCCACATAAAACATTAAAATCAAATTCCTTCCATTTACATAAAACACAACAATTTAATTAAATAACGAGTTTAGTAACAAGCATTCAGCTCAGAGTGGACATTGTATCATGAAGAATTTCATGAAGAAAAAAAAATTAAACAGTGACACATTCTGCTTTCTTTTGTTCTAAAGCTTAAATGAACCATTTTTTTGTGTGTTTTTTTGGCTTCCCCCCACATAGAATAATGATATTGACTCCTGGTCAGATTGCAGCCAACACAGCCCTCATATTCTTCTGAAATATCTGCAGTTCTGCACAGATTCATGACATCATGAGCATACTTCCTAATTCTTCATCCAAGTTACGGCTGCAAATATGAAGCCTGACGTGAATCCAGAATATGTCGGCCTTTTCCCCTGAAGTGTCGTTCATACTTCTTTCAAACTTAACAGTGAACAATTGATAACCTATCTCTAAAAATGCTTTTACAGCTATTTTTGCACTCATTCTGAGTCTGACTCATGACTTTAGGGGACCTCCCTTACAGTTTCTTCTTTTTCGTCCCATTGTCCAAATCCTCTTCATTATATACACTTGCAACACACAGAAGCATATAAGGCACAGATGAGTCACAATATCCCTATCTTTCTGAATTCACTGTAGGTTGTTGACCTTGAAAAGCAGATTCTTTCAAACTAACAGTGCTTACTTGGAGAATAATTTGATTGAAGAAGAGCTTGAAGAAGAATAGGTCAAAATAATTTTTATTCTTTCACTGAGAAGTCTGGCTGTTACCTTTGGTGGCTTGCGCTTTCCATTTCTCCCGGTTCTGCTGCACCACCTCAGTCCAGGTGGCTTTAAAACATTTGAAGTCCACAGTGAGAATGGAGCAGTTGAGTGAGGCACTTCCTTCTGACCCAGTGCTCTTGACACTTGATCTTTTAACATCAGAGGGACTAATGCTATTCAGACTGGGACACAACATCACAAAACACAGCAGAAATCAGTAGCTTATACACCCAAATACAGCTAAGAAGAAATCATTACTGTAAGTCTAGATAACAGAGTCAAACAGAAAAAAATAAAGATAAGCTTTAATAGGTTCTCTCTCATAGTCCCCTCCTTCCCTCCTTCCCATCCCAGAGCAATCAATGTTAAAGCAAACAGCACAATCTGAGCCAGTATTAGAAATAAAAGGCAGCTTTTCTATTATTATTTTTTGGTATCCACAGTCCCTTAGAAAAAGAATCACTCAAAGTGTTGCCTAGATTATTTTTGTTGTGCATCTTCACTCCCTAAATATTCACTAACCCTAAATACTGTCAGTCAAGCGTGCAGATACTTCCCATTTCTCTTTTGTATTTCAAACACTTCTAGCATGTAGAAATGAGTGCCTCACAGTGACACTCTCTACCTTCTCTTTGATATTACTGACTGAGAAAGCACTGAAGTTTACCCGATCTACAAATGGCTACAACCATTTGTGTTTGCTGCCTTTGGAGGCATGGCTTAATTTCATGCCAGCTCCGCTCTTTGCCCTGCCTTGGGCTGGGGTTCCCCTGCAACAAAATCACATCACAAGGTGAGCTGTGGTATTTATTGGCAGTATGGACAACAGGCTTTAAACCACATGGCTGACATACAGTACAGAGGGAAAACCAGGGTAGCTGAGTGCAAGAGCAACAGATGTGGATTGAAGGGAGAGGATGCGTGGTTATTCACCTGGAACGCCTGAATCCGGACATGCCAGAGCGGGAAGCTTCATCAATGAGCGGTGTCACAATCTTCTCAGTCATGTCAGTTAGCACAGTAAAAGTGGGCTCCACGATGAAATCAATGAAACCTGATCAGAAATGTAAGCACAGCCAAGCAGGTGAAAGAAGGATTTCTGTGGAGGCACTGCTTCAGTGTTCACAGACAACCTCACCATGGAAGACAGAATAAAAAAATTATACTTCATTGAAAGAGGGATCAGCAAATACTACAAGACAAAAATGGAGTTACATGTCAACACCTGACCCAGAAGCCTGGGTATAGCATACAATAAAAGGTACCTCCTTAAACACTGGAAAGAACCTTGCAAATCAGAACACAAACAGATGCATCGGAATTTGTTTCATATGAGGAGTGTGATATTTAAGCCAAATTTTTAACGGATTTGGTTAAAACCCAGTTTCAGAAATGAAATCTCTAAAAGCAGAAAATTTATATAACAGGAATAATAACAGGAATAATATTGGTAAGCTCTGCTGGTGTGAAGTTATATACACACTTCCCTTACTGCATATCAGTAGGTTGCTGTGAATATTCTCTTCTCAGTGCTCACCCTGCATATTGTTACTGATCGTTATTCCACCCATTTTTGACATAAGTAAAGAAAAAAAAAATAAGGACCAAATCACTTCTACTTCAATATACAGTTTGGCAGAGACGGATACAACTCTGATCTGAATGTTGGGAAGGGCAGACGAGAGGGCCCTGTGGCCACAAACTCAAGAGATGAAAGAAAATCCAAGTTGCGCAGATAAAATGTGAGAGTGAGGGGCCTTCCCACAAATCCTTACTTAGGGCAAGAGCTATTTCTTATGTTCATCTTAACACTTCATTTGGCAAATTTCTTAGTGCTATAGGTAGCCAATGTCCTTAATATCTCCTAAGGCGATTCAGTTCTTTCCCTTCTGGACCTGAAGTACGGTATTGGGCTTTTAGTGGCTACTGATGTGTGAGAACCTGCAGTATTTTTATTTTATTCTACACTAGATGACCACGGCAATGTTGCCCATGATGGCAGGAAAAATCATTCAGGCCATGGTTTCCAGTTCTGTGTTAGCTCTGGGGCCTAAAGCACCAATTTTTGCTCTATTACTATGTATGTCTATGGACCAGATACCACATTGCTAAATTATCTTAATTCTGCCCCATTTTGCCAACACAAAACCACAACAGTAAGACATTTCAGAGTCTTCAGCCCCACCCTATGGTGGACTGATTTTTAATAACATTTATTCTTTATTTATTTGAATCTCCCAATGATGCTCATATAGAGTGGTATAAGGGTTGACGTTGTCCACATTCCATCATAATTCATATTGAATTCCACCATAAGTCATACAAACTACAGATTTCTCAGTCCATCCACAGATACTTTACAACTTCATTATCAAATACACTTCTCTAAACTGCTACCATACAGTCTTGAGATTGCTTCCAATTCAACGTGGGGTTTGGCTGAGAATTTTCCATGAAGTTAAAATAGAGTAGTAGATCCTCTAGGAAAAGATTATCAACTTACATTTTTAAAGATTTAGTAATTATTAACTATTAATTGGATGTTCATACAATTAAAATCTCTCTGACTGGATCATGATGTGTTACAGCACACACTGGTGATTCTGGGTGATAACAGAACAGTAAAAAGAGAAGAGACCTCATGAGCCAGGCACCTGCATATACAGATGCTTTGAGACACATATAGAGTGCAAAGCAGTTGAACATCCTTCCGGTTCCATTTCTCTTGTGTGATTTTTACTATATTTCTAAAATAATGGATAATTAAGTGTATTTTCATGTCTAGCCTGAATGAAACATTACTTGCAAGTTCTGTATATTCCGTATATTACACAGTATTTTGTAAACTGGGGGGAAAACGTTGTGCAATACCAAACCTTTGGTCTTATCTGAACATCTGAATCATGTGCCTCCATGACACTGGGACAGTCTTATCTATTCAAACTTACGGAAAAATAATTCCCTTCCTCCCTGGGTGTTAATCAGAAATGCATGCAATATGAAGCCACAACAGGAAACTGTGTACTAGATCACAATCCAGATAACCCCAACAAACTTCATACAATTTTTATAAACATTAGAAATTGTGCTGACTGATAACAGTATTAAGTGTGCCACAGGAACCCTGAGGATACTGAGAATTTTATTTACATGTGGGTGTGTCTGCCTGTCTATACATCTCTTGCATTCTCCTATTTTTTTTTTTTTTTACTTCTTAATGACCAAAGAAATCCAACCCATCATATCTTATCACTTCTGCTTGGCAAGTAATACCACTGCCAATTGCTTCATCACCACTAACAACCCTGAGACATGCAAATCTCTGATATCACGTGCATGACTGTGTCACTAACTTCAGCAATGGGGTGGTGGGATCCAGTTACTGAGAAACTTGCCATTCATGCATAAAAACAAAGTCCAGTTTTAAGTGTTAGATCTAAGAAATGAGCTTTCCCTAGGAGAAGTGTTGCATCTCATTAACAAATGCAGGCAGAGGTAGCACAAGGGACCACAGGTGAACAAACTTGAAGACGTATAACTTTTTATAGTAACACTGAGACAAGGGTAATATAATTATCTCTGTACTGAAGCAGAGTGTGTGTGGTATTTTTTCCTCTGTAGCCTGAATAAGTTACTCAATTATGTTATCTTTAAATGGGAATTACAATAAAATTGGGAAACAGTCTGCTATCATAGAAACAAAACTTGGGACTTTATTAGTAATTATGTAACTTAAATCATATTCCCAAACACAACCACCCCAGTCTCTCTTTTTACCTGAAGACACTGTACTTTAAACAGTGTGATTTAGTTTGCTAACTAAAAATAAAAAATAAAAAAATAAAGTAATGAACCTGGGTTTTAAAACCTATTGATGCTAATGCTAATGACCTATTCATCAACTGCTTTCTTTCTCTATAGAATGAGTGTGGTAAATATTTCTGTATCCCAGTGACTAGGATAAAACACATCACACTGAGGAGGTGATTCCAAGCACCTACCTAGAGTTCATTCAATCCACCTGAGAACACCACCACAGCAAACACTGACGAGAGAATAGTTTTCCTAAAGCCCATCTCAAAACAAACAAACAAACCAGAAGCATTCACTCATCAGCCTTTATTCAACGTTTTCTGAAGCTGTAATTTTCTTTCTTTCTAGTCAATGGACAAAAATAAAAGGATGCTGCTACATTTATTAGCTGCAAAAGAGGCTGATCTCCCATCAAACAAGCTTCCTACAGTCTGAGATAGACAGAGAAGTTTTAACTCCTGATATTCTTGTGTGGAAATACAAGTCTTGGCCTGGTTTTGTTTCCAGTCTCTGTGCCTCTCCTACTCTGGTCAGCAGCCTGACTTCTGGACTAGGAAATCTCCTGACTTCTGTACCTCACTGGGGTACAGAAATATATAATTCATCCATTTTATTGAAGAAGAAAAATATGATTAACCAGTCATTAGCATTAGTAGGTTTTAAATCAAGGTTCATTATTTTATAATCATTTTTTAAATTATGAGTTTAAATACTGAACAATTTCTTTACAAATTTAAGCAACAAGAGAATAAGACATTCTTTCTTTTGAGGAAATTTTGGTTGTTCGATTGCTCCATTTTCATGGAAAGAGTGCATACAGCAAAGCCTTCAGTCTGCATTTGTGAAGACCTTTCATTAATAAAAATGCTTGCCCATTGTTGCATCTGCACTGACCATTGAGCAACAAACAAGCAACTACAAACAAGCTAAGCCTCTAAAACAGGATTTCTAGGATCTGCCCCTGTCAGAACCAAAAGCACAATTTTATTTCACAAAGGACAGATTGTTTTTATTTGTAGAAACTCAAGGCTGCTTGCTACAGATAATGGCATGATTTGGAATTCAAGAGGAACTTCTACAAACAAATGCAGTAATTATTATTCCAGGGAACAATCTGTTCAGGCTGTTAATCAGATAAATAAATGAATAAGCACAGATTATTTCTCTGAGAATCTAGCCTACGACTTTGAAAGCCTTACCTCAGCAGAAAGGCAGAAAATGTAAGAGTTTTTGATTTAATAAAAGAGATGTTACAGAAAGATAATGCCAATATATTTAGCAGACTGAGAAATTAAAATTTTACAATGCTAGACAGCAAGATTTATAGGCAGTGGCCTATTAATGTCAATGGATTACAAAACTGCACAAACTGAGTATAGTGATAGTATTTAACTATATACGTCTGCCTCTTTTATAAAGTGTAATTATCTTGGTGATGGTTTATTTCATCCTCAATTTTGCAGTGGCTTCACAGAATCACAGAATCATCTAGGCTGGAAGAGACCTCCAAGATCATCTAGTCCAACCTCTGACCTAACACTAACAAGTCCTCCCCTAAATCATATCACTAAGCTCTACATCTAAACATCTTTTAAAGACCTCCAGGGATGGTGACTCAACCACTTCCCTGAGCAGCCCATTCCAATGCCTAACAACCCTTTCAGTAAAGAAGTTCTTCCTAATAGCCAACCTAAACCTCCCCCCTGGCGCAACTTTAGCCCATTCCCCCTTGTCCTGTCACCAGGCACGTGGGAGAATAGACCAACCCCCACCTCGCTACAGCCTCCTTTAATGTACCTGTAGAGTGTGATAAGGTCGCCCCTGAGCCTCCTCTTCTCCAAGCTGAACAATCCCAGCTCCCTCAGCTGCTCCTCGTAAGACTTGTTCTCCAGACCCCTCGCCAGCTTCGTTGCCCTTCTCTGGACTCGCTCGAGCACCTCCATGTCCTTCTTGTAGCGAGGGGCCCAAAACTGAACACAGTACTCGAGGTGCAGCCTCACCAGAGCCGAGTACAGAGGGACAATCACTTCCCTAGTCCTGCTGGCCACACTGCTTCTTATGCAAGCCAGGATGCTGTTGGCCTTCTTGGCCACCTGAGCACATTGCTGGCTCATATTCAGCTATCAACAATACTCCCAGGTCCTTTTCTGCCAGGCAGCTTTCCAACCACTCATCTCCCAGCCCGTAGCTCTGCTTGGGGTTGTTACGCCCCAGGTGCAGGACCCGGCACTTGGCCTTGTTGAACTTCATGCAGCTGGCCTCAGCCCATCGGTCCAGCCTATTCAGATCCTCCTGCAGAGCCTTCCTACCCTTGAGCAGATCGACACATGCACCTATCTTGGTGTTGTCTGCAAACTTACTGAGGGTACACTCGATCCCCTTGACACAAGGTGCATCAGTGTAGAAGTGTCTTGGATCTCCTGGCCTTCCGGACAAAGAAGCATAACAGAAGAGAACAAGGCAAATGGTATTCCAAGCACACTGCAACCATACACCAGGATGTGGAAGGGGCTGCATGGGAAGCACAGCTCCTCTCCTCTGTAAGGAGTGAGGGACATAACTGAAAGCTGCTAGAACCCGTATGAAAGAGATGTCTCTACATGCCCTTTCCTCCACATGAGCCAGACAAAGAGGGATTACCTTCTCCCATAGCACAGCAGCAGGCGTAGTCTGCCCAGGAGTCCTCAATATGAGTTTTAACTGAGACTGTAACTCTCAAAGTTTGCTGCTGCTTCCCTCCACAGAGCTGATTGCAAAACACAAATTACTTCAGCACTTGTGTTGTGCCGTACACTTATACCCACTTTTTTGGGTTACTGTTACGAAGGGGTACGCTCTTATATGTTTGGCAACTAAGCTAGGCCTGTGCATGGCTTTTCAAGTTCAGATTCTTGGCTGAACTGCCTAAACTGTTAGAGCCAGAAAAATCTGGAATGGGGTCCCCTCAGAGAATGGCTTGCCTAACAGGAACAATGAAATAATTTTAAACAAAAAAAACCAGCTCTGAGGCACAGATGTGCATCTGAACTTTCCTAAGTTTGGGAATATCTTTGTTTTATTCTTTGGCCAGCTCTTTACAGCTCAGGAGACAGCTGAGAAATTTCATACTTCAAATTTTTTGTTTGTTTTCATTGAATACATTTGCTTTCTTTCTGCTTCTGGACTCAGTTCCCTCATTTTTAGGGTCACCATTATATTTCTCTTGTTCTGCTTGGTACTCTATTCTCCAGTCAAGGTTAGATCACATTCTTCTCCTCTCTATTTCACTTGCTTTCTGGGTATAACAATCTACCCACAAATTCAACTTTTCTTTTGGAAAAGTTTTCTTTTTATGCTCCCAGCCTGCTGAACGTGTTTACTTCACTTAACTCCTCTTGACGTCTCCCCAAATATCAGACTTGTTTCCATATCCTCCCACCTTTCACTCAATAATTGGAGAAGACAGTGGGGTAGAGTGAAGCCTCAGTGAATTCTCAGATGACACAAAACAGGGGGGACTGGCTGACTCACCAGAGGGCCATGCAGCCATCCAGAGGGGCCTTGACAGGCTGGACAAAAATCTCATGAAGTTCAACAGGGAGAAGTGCAAAGTCCTGCACCTGGGGAAGAACACCCCCAGGTACCAGTATGCACTGAGGGCCACACAACTTGAAAGCAGCTTTGCAGAAAAGGACCTAGAATCCCTGGTAGACACCAGGTTGAACACAAATCAGCAATGTGCCCTTGCTGCTATGAATGCTAAGGGTAGTCTTGGCTGCATTAGGCAAAGTATTGTCAGCATGTCAAGAGAGGTGATCCTTACCCTCTAATCAGCATTGGTGAGGCTGCACCTGGAGTACCGTGTCCAGTTATGGGGCCTCCAGTACAAGAGAGAGCTGGACATAATGGAAAGAATCCAAGGAAGGGCCACCAAGATGATCAAGGGACTGAAGCACCCCTGCTATGAGGAGAGGCTAAGACAGTTGAGACTGTTCAGCCTGGAGAAGAGGAGGCTCGGGGAGATTTTATCTATGCCTATAAACACCTGAAGGAAGGGTGCAAAGAGGATCGAGCCAGACTCTTGTCAGTGGTGCCCAATGCTAGGACAAGAGGCAATGGGCACACACAGGAACATGAGACATTCTGTCTGAACATCAAGAAGCACTTCTTTATTGTGCAGGTGATGGAGCACTGGCAGAGGTTGCCTAGAGAGGTTGTAAAGTCTCCCTTTTTGGAGATCTTCAAAAGCCATCTGGACATGGTCCTGGGCAACCCACTGTAGGTGTCTTTGCTTGATCAGGAGGGTTGGATCAGATGACCTCCAGAGGTCTTTTTCAATCTTAATCATTCTGTGATTCTCTGACTCTGTGAGAGGTAGAGAAAGTACTACCAGTGAGTCTGTAAAAAGATATTTGCTTCTGAATGGATGGAGTTGAAAAACGTTTGCTGTTTGCTTTGCTTCAGTACAAAATATTAGTTGGCTTGGAGCAACGGGAGGGAAAGAGAGGCAGGAATAAATGAAATTTTAAAAAAGCAATATTTTTTGCCCAGGTCATCAAAAGGACTGATATTAGGTTTCCATACCCATTAACGATACTCATATCTCAACACATTGCCATGCACACCTCTTATCCACAGCTCAGAAAACCACAGAGTAGTGTCATAACTGGGCACTGCAGTCAGCCCTGCAGTCAGATCAGAGGTAACTCATTTACTGCATAGATCCATCACCATAAATTTAATGTCTCCTCAGCTTTGAACTGTTGATCTGGAGAAAATAACACCATTGCACTTTATTATTTCCTCTCTTTAACCTAGTTCCAAATGATCACTGTGATCTTAGCCCCACAGGGAAGAATAAGTTTTATTTGTCGAAGAATCTTAGAATGAACCAAAAGGGACATACCTATTTGAGACTGAGCAACCATTGTAGACTTGCGGTCACACAATGGAGAGAAAGGAAGCCCTAGTTCTGCTTCTTTGTCACCCTGGAGAAACAAAATTGAGAATAAATTAGAACAAGACAAGACACACTGAACTTTGATATCTTAGGTCATTGCTGTAAAAGCCACACATTTTACTTTCTCTAGTGAAGTGGGTTTTGTATATTTGTGTGTGTTTCTTAAACACAAATTATTTGTGGACAATTGAGTCTGGCTGGAAAAGTAGCTGTACAAGGAGAAATTTGTGAATTGAGCATCTTAATTCTACTGAATCTTTCCTCAGAGCTTTCTCTGCTGTTTGGTACTTCCATGAACCAATTAAACACCCACTTGAGCACAAAAACACTTCTCATTGTAGCTCTCTGGAGAACTCAGCAAAACCCAATTGTTGGAACAAAACTTTCAAGAGAAAACATCAGTGTCAGGCTGATCTTTCAGGATTTGCACTTGTTTGTATGCCTTTTTTTTGTCTTTCAGATAAGGATTTCACTCATAGCTGGCCAGATGCAGAGTACTTTCTTTGTCCATAGGAAACACTGACATTGTCAACTTTTATGAAAGTGTTTAAGAGCAGAAGTCCAAACATGCTTTACAGCCCTCAGAACTGACAATCCTTTTCTAACATCACAAGATCGTGCAGAAGATGAAGTGTTATAACCCCATTTATTCCAGTCATTCAAGCTGCCTATTCTCAAAAAGCTTGGTTCAGTCACTCTGTTATAAATTGCTTTATGCTGAGAGGACACATAGGATGAGATAGTTTCAGTAATCCACTGTGAGCATTCAAATTTAAATAGCTTGTTAAATATACTAGAGAATCAATTCCTTAAATCAGCAGCTTACTTTAACTGTGCTGAAGTTCATGGCGGTGTTCTGACTAATGCCAACTGGAAGTTAAAATACCCAGCAAACAAATTAGAGAATAACTTCTGTAGGCATAAGAAGTGTCTTTTCTTTGTTGTTAATACAACATACATGAAATGGAGGAATAAATTCTGTTAGAGTTTTGGGTGAAACAATAATTTTCTTCCATTGTGGCACAATTTTGCTTTACGTTAGGAGTCCAATGTTCAAAACTCAGGGTAAAACAGAAACTAAACACAAATATATTTTAAAGTAACCTTGCATTACTTTGTCTGCCATATCTCTCAGGAAATAATTTTTCAATGCCAGCTCTTACCTAATCATAGGTCTTCTCTTACTCCTAATTCTCTTGCCTAATTCTATTTAGCAAGGAGCCCCTAGCTGCCTTCCTGACTGCTCAAAGAGATACTTGACTTCTAAGCTGTTTGGGCAGATCCCTCATGGCTGGCTAAATTGCATAAATAAAACACACAAGATGTTTCCTTTAAGACATGCTCACCATAGCTGCTGAATATATATATATATATAAAAAAAAGTATTCAGAAGCAGCATTCACATCTACAGCGCAGTTGGGTCATGTAGGAAGACCTGTGTCACATCACAGAATACTTGGAAACCAATAGGGCTGGGGAACTGCACTGACGACGTTTAAGTGAGGCTTTATGTCTCATAAAGCACAAAACAGAAAGGATAGGAAATAATCTGCACTTAAAGAGCGTAAGAAAATAAATACCTAAACTGAAGCCAGCCCAACTTCTTAGTCCCATGGTCCCCTCTAGCTAGTGGCACTTTTTAGCTTGTATGCAGAGAAGAGCGTGTGTTGCTCTTCTGCTGTCAGGTAGGGATGCATTTATTTACCTACTACTACATAACTTCAATGAACATAAGTCTACACTTCATGGTAAGTTTAAGAGTTTTCCTAAAAAGGGAGTTAATACTGTGTCTTAATTTGGAACTAGAATGCAAGTTTTACATAAAACTTTATCTAAATGTGAAGACATTTGTCATTCAAAATGAACATAGGATTTGTTGGCTGAAAGTAAATTATCCCAGTGAAAACATAAAAAAATAATTTTGTCTTTATTACACTTGTAAAGCAGATCCAAACTTGGGCTTTTTGTGATCTTACATCTAGCTAATCTTAATTCCCTTACCAATCTTTAGAGCACTCAGCAATGGTGTATTTTATCAAATTTAGTACCCTTTAGAGCTAAAATAGAAGAACAAACATAGAATAAAAGAATAAACATGCCCAGAGGTAAAGTCTTCCCTAAAATGTATGTGAAGATCATCCTTCTTACATGAGTCTCCCGTGTGACAATGCACGGACAGCTGAAGACATGATTTACCTGCTTCCACCTAGTAAACCCATTCTTGGTTTGAAAAACAAATTAAAGGATTCATTTCAAAGCAAATTTTTGCAATATCCTTATTAAGAAGGCATTCCTGCAATGCCTTTAAAAGCAGATGCCATTTTAAAAACTTGTTAAAACTTTTTAAAAATTGGCTTTTTTTTTCAGATTTACTATAAAACATGAAGTTATTGAACTTTGGAGGGAAATAAACCACTTAATTTTTGGCTTAGTTTACTAATTCATATTGGGGAAAAGTATCACATATATTCCTAAGCACTCTGTTTAGTTTTACTTCTTTTTTTTAAAGGCAGCTATTTACATGCTTTCATTTAGCCACTTGGGGAGCTTGTAACTATCACATAGAGCTTAATGATTCGTCTAGATTTGTGGGTCCATCAATGGGAGGTCCACTATGAGATATAAACTAGAGAAATTCACATCATGTAAAGGGCAATGCATTTTTCACATTTACCCCAAAAATACAGGTATAGCTCTATAAAGTACAGTTACCTGAATCTGTTTTCTAGGGTTTTACAGCTAAGCAGAACATCATATATTCTGTCTTTTGCTAATTAGAAACACATACTGAACCTATAAAAGTAATTAGCCCGATTTAGCTTCCCAGACAATGCCTTTATCTGTAGGCAGTGTATCAGACACTAACTTCCCAAGAACCTTAATAGGCAGTGCTACCGGTGCCAGACAAAAAAGCTTCACATCATTTAGAAGGTTCTTGAGAAAATCAGAGAAGGAAAAGATCTGTGTTCAAATTTTCCTACTTCCTTGCCCAACACTACATACTCTCTCTGTGCTGCCAAAATGCAGAGGAAATTCCCCAGCTTTACCTGTCTGAAGAACTCCTCTAGCAGAGACATGGTCCAGCGGTGATGGAGGTCCCAGGCCTTGGCTGGATGACTGATATCTGCTGTATGCAACAACAGTGATAAGGCTTTCGGCTTGTCAATTCTGAAAACCCAAAGGATCAAACAAATTAATTGTACTTGCAGTGGAGAATGACGACAAAAATCACACCTAAACAGGAAAATGTGGCCACGTTAGTGGAGTGATACCTGTATTTCTAAAACCTGACGACTATGAAAGATTGTCTTTTTTCTCCAACATACACCATTCCTGTTGGAACAGAGACATTAAGAAGCACAAAGAGAAACTTTGCTCAGTTTTTCTGAGCTCTTTTCCAGGCTTACTTGCCTGCACAATCAGGCCTGAAGAGCCACTACATTCCCCATTTCATCTGGGCTGCATTTTATGCAGCTCAGAAAATAATTTAATCTCTACCATCTTACTGCAGTAAACAGGATCTGATCTCAGGGACGCTGGTGATTCTACACAGTAACTGGTAAATGTTTCATTGTTAGAAAACTACTGTGAGGTCAGAAGGTGATTTTTGTGTCTGGTTCCATAGAAGGCGAAAGACTGGCAATTTCTTAAAACTGTAACCTGAGAGGCTAGCCCAAGAATCCAGTAAATAATATTTTCTTGGGATGGGTAGTCTAAGATTTTAACTCTAAATTTTGATTGCCTGATACACCTGGAAGAGCTGTACCTTTTGTGAGGACAAAGTGGCTAGCCACACTCTGGTCTGATATAGGTATAATTCTGGGGGTTCTGGACAGACCTGTGTCTAGAGTGAAAAAAAATACCATCACTCAGAGCTTTCTGCAGTGTAAAAGGAACTTTATGGGAAAAGGCTGTAGACAAAATATTACAGCTCTCACTGTCTTACTGGGAAGAAGAATCATAGAATCATAGAATGGTTTGAGTTGGAAGGGACCAAAGATCATCCAATTTCTATCCCCCTGCCATGGGCAAGGCCTTCCACACAATGCTCCATCTGTTACGTTCCAGTCCTTCCCTTGGTGCCTCTCAGGTTGTTTTCATCTTGCCTCTGGTTATGGAGCAGGCCCCTTGCAGTGGTGGCATCTGCTACCATCTACACAAGGGCAATGCATTAGTTGTATTTCTGCAGATCTTATACCCTTGAGTCATACTCAAGACGTGGAGGTCACTCAGCTTGATTATGTCCTTGATGTTACTGTCATATACAAAGAGTCATGACCAGGGAGGCTTATCCCAACATGGTGACCTTTGCAAGCTTTGGTCCACCAGCACAGAACAGAGACCTGTGTATAGAGGGATGTCCACTCCTAAGTGAATTCATTCAAAATTCAACAGCATAAACGGAATTGATGTGGACATCAAAGAGAGTGAGGGCCTCTGGAGAGGTGCTTTTGAAGTCAAACATAATGGCAAAGCACCAGCTGAAATGCAGCCCCTCACTGCATGGTGTTATGAAGTGACTCACCCTTCTGGCTGCTGCAAAGCATTCTTCATGGCTTTGATTTGCTGGAAGTGACAGGACATATCAGTGGCTAACACCATCTCAATCACCAGAGCTCTGAATTCCCTTTTGGATGGCATCATGATGAGAGAAGCAAGGAAAAAGAAATATAAAAAACAGCATCAGACATGCTCCAGGTTCTTTTGTTGTCTATCTGCAAATTATTGACAGCTTTTCTGCCTTTGCATGTCACTCTTTCCATTATCGCTCTTTCCAGGAGCAGGAGGAAGATCAATGATTTTCTACAAACACAGGAGTGGGAGGGCTGCAAATTAAGCCAGGTGGCTAATCCTTCCTAAAAGAAATCCTAGACCTTTGTGAAGAGAGTATTAGCACTAGCATTCCCTTTTCAAGTAAACACAGACTTCTTGGATTGATTTCTTTTATAGGGCATTCTTAGAAGGAAGCAAAAAGATTGTTTAAAACCTTGAAACCTTTAGTTCACCTAAAATCAGGTGAACTTTTGAGCCTGGATGTCTATCCAGTTGACTAAAACTGATCAATAGCTATTAATATTATTAAAGGAAAAACAGAATGTTAAAAACATTTCCTTGTAAATATACTGTATACATACATTTGATACCTTTGAGAACCTGCATTGCTTCCTTGATATTACTCATTCAAACTATTCCTTTATGTATTTTTGTTAAACAAACATTTTAGGATGTGCTCGAAATTCCTTTGAAGTCAGTGTAGATGTCCTAGACATTTTAAAATATCGGAACTCTCTGCTCTAGCATACAATGTAAATTTCTTTTCTGTTTCTCTCAGTTCATACACCCATGGGTTAACAGAGGAAGAACAGTCCAAAGTTACCATACCAGCTCAGGATTTGGGAGATTCAGAAATGGGTAAGTTTTCATTTAAAAATAAAAGTTGTCATTCTTCTTTTCATGAATCTTTCATGAAGGACATGGTCTATTTTGAGCATGTCTCTCTTGCCTCTGGTGGTTGTACTCAAGTTCCAGCCCCAGGCCACCAGTGCATAGAGACCCAGGACCTCTGTGCTTACCCAGTCCCATGGGTGTCACGTAACGTGGCCTCCCAGTTCTGTACACACATTAAGATTGCATCTGCTGGCCTCACTCTACCTACAGCATACCCACCTCATTCTTCCCACCCTTATGTACGTGCACTTGGGTAGCCAACAGCATTCAAGGAAACGATACGGTGGCTGAAAACCAAATTAGTTTAAATTTATGGGGATCTTATTTTTTGCCAATCCTGGTCAGTTCCCTGGTTTGGTGCATTCCCAGCAGCAAAAACCTTTCTGTCAATACAAGCAAAAGGAACCAGACAAGATAGGAGAAACTGTTTCTTTTTGCAGCAGTGCTGCAGACAGCAGCTTAAAACACTTGTGGAACAAGGACCCAAGGACCTGAACTCCCACAGCTGGAGAGAAAGCAGATTCACTCCAAACCAGAGACAAAATGAAAGCCAGTGTGGGCTGAAATGCAAGTGTGATCTATCACAGACAAGATTACAACACCAAAATATTAATTTAATGGGGAAACCAATACATCCTCACTAGACACACACACATCTATAAAGCTTATACTTTTCCACAAGGTTGTCAGAAATTTCAGTGCTCCAGAAGAACTTGAAAATATTTTAAATATTGTGGTTTTGCAAGCAGCCTGATAAATTAGAGGAACTTGTATTAAAATCAAGATGTCTAAATGTCTTTCTACAAAGGTCAAGGGTTTATGGTACAAAAATGCAACCATGTTGTTGTGGTTTAACCTGGCCGGCAGCTAAACACCACACAGCCATTCACTCACCCTTCCCCCTCCCTCTCTGGGATGAGGGAGAGAAATGGGAAAGTGAAGCCTGTGAGTTGAGATAAAGACAGTTTATTAAGACTGGAAAATAATAATAACAATAATAATAATAATAGTACTACTAATAATAATGTGTACGAAACAAGTGATGCACAATGCAATTGCTCACCACCCACTGACCGATGCCCAGTCTGTCCCCGAGCAGCCAGCGCCCCACCCCGGCTAGCCAGTCCTGTATATTGTTTAGCATGACGCCAGATGGTATGGAATACCCCTTTGGCCAGTTTGGGTCAGCTGTCCTGGGTCTGTCCCCTCCCAGCTCTTGCTGCACCCCTAGCCTGCCCGCTGGCAGGACAGAGCGAGAAGCTGAAAAGTCCTTGGCTTGGTGTAAGCACTGCTCTGCAACAATTAAAACATCAGCACGTTATCAGCACTCTTCTCATCCTAATCCAAAACATAGCACCCTACCAGCTACTAGGAGGAAAATTAACTCTGTCCTAACTGAAAGTAGGACATATATGAAAGTGGTCACTAGGACTATTAGAATATTGACGGCTTGGAAATGGGTTTTCTCGCAGTTCACCTCAACTGAAGATCTCTTGTGGACTCAAAGTCTGCTTTACAGATCTGGCTGTGTTGCTTCTCTAACCAATTAAGGATTTGAATATTTCTTATTATATTTTCATGTTTCATCTTGTGGTAGAGATACATTTCTCTGAGGCCAGAGGCCAGGAGCCAGGGAGTTACTATGTTCTCATAACCTACCACTAAGAAAAAGTTCTAAATTACCAAATTTGAAAATAAATTCTAAGATAACTTGTCCATGCCTTTTAACAGCCCCTGTAGAATTAGGGAAAGATACGATAATGTTGAGAGAGCAAGGTCAGGAAAAGCAATTGGAGAAGACGAAAACCTGGACTGAATTTCCTGTTTCATTACTGTCACACACTGGGGAGTAATTCGTCCTATGGCCAATATCAGAGCTTTGATTTTTTGTTTTCTAACCAAGGTCCCGCAGATGATATGCATGAAGACATGGTATCTGGCACAGTTGCATAAGCACATACAGTTTTATGGTATCTTTACTACTGATTGCTGAGATAGATAGACTCTGGATGACTTGACATCTAAATATTTCCAAGCCTTGCATTGATCTCCATCTGGAACATATCTTTATTTGCTTTTTAGAATAATTACTTCACACCCTTACCTTTTTTGCTTTAGAGAACATTACATCGTTGGATTTGTCTTTGTATTCTAGCAAATGTATTCTAGCAAAGCACTCGCATCCCCATGCATTCACGGGAAAAGGAAAAGAAAAAGACAGTTTTAGATCACCTGATCTCTATGCTATGAACCAACAGGAATATCTCCTTTGGGGAGGCATTTTGCCCAGTTTGCCCAGTTGAAGTCTTGATTCTCATGGAAATTAATGGATGAAGGAAAAACACTACCTTCAACGAAATATTTTCAATGGCTGATATTCGCTAAAGGTATAACACCCAGAATAAGCATGTGGCCATGCTGGATACATAAAAATTTTTTACAAGAAAACTGTGTGATTATGCAACCAATCACCTGCTATTTATTTACAAAAGAAAGCTCTGACCCAAGTTGTCTTCAGTCAGAACCATTCAAGGTTTCTCACTGCAATCTCCAAAGGAATAAACACTGATTGACAAATAGAGCTCAAAATTATCTAAGAGACAAAATCTCAAGCAGCTTTACTGACAAAATCAGAATTGCATGAAAGCTGTACTTCCCGAAGCTGTACTCTGATACAGCATTAAGGAGCTAAACATTTTCCAGGTGCCTTTTTAATCCTGTACTTGACAGCAAAGGGCTTGCACACTCTGTTTCAATAAATTGCATGGAAATTATTAACAATGAAATACACTGCCAGAAAATACATCTATAACAGTATCTTAGAAAGCATCTGTTTGCTTTGCAGTTTAGTTTCTTAATTCACTGTGATCTGTTTTTGTTATAGTTTCTTCATTTACTTGTTGATGACTTGCACAAATGGGATTCATCACATGAGGCAACCGAACTGACTTTCAAATATTTAATAAGGAGCATAGGTTTTTTAAAATGGAGAGTAAAATATTGTTTAGGTACTAATAAGCATTCATCTCTTTTCTGCTTGACTGTAGCCCAAAAGATCTCTTTCAGTCTCATCTGCTTTCCCTCAAAACCTGTGCACATTTCTTTTCCAACTGTGAAATATAGGTCTAATTTTCTACATTTATTTCCTGAAAATGCATTCCTTAACTAGATGACTGAATACCACAAAACTGATGAAACCCACATATACCTCTAGGATTGTGAAATGTGCTGATCATCAGATCTTCTCTTATTAATACTGTCAAAATATAATGAGAGCTTAGTTCAAAACAGCACTTAAGAATTTGCTTTCCAAGGGCCATCACTTGGACTTTTTGCTGAAAGTGATTTATCAGGTATGTCTACAAAAATAAAATTAAATGTAGATATGCTTTAACAGTTTCCCAAAGCGTCCTTTCATGTTTGGGGTCCTATTGGTACTGAGAGACTTATTTTTGAGTACCAGTCTGAGAAACTGTGGGCTTCTTGTTTTTTTTTCTCAGCACCATAGATCCTGCTGATGTCAACTGATATTTCCAATGCTTCCCAAATGTTTGCCTATGGGATTTCAAACTGGCATGCAAAAGCAAAGGCACATAACAATCATAACATTTTGGCATTAGAGCACATCAATATAATGGTCTTTATTCTGCAGCTGTTGCTCGTTCAGCAGCTACAAAATAATACAGCCCTATTTGAGAGAGAACAAATAAGCAATCTAAACCACTCAATATTTTTGTTCAGGCGGTTAGAGTATTTCTTAAAAAGCAGACATATTAATCTTTGAAACTTTAGGTCTAAACATATAGCTCAACAGAATACACATTTTGACACTAGGGAATTAATGAGAAACATCTGAAGCTAGTTTTGATTCAACCACAAGCAGTTTAAAGCTGCAAAGCAGACTGTTTTCCTAAAGACAGTGTCTATGCAATGAAGCATTCTCAAGCAGCTGCTCTGTTGATCCTTGTAGACAGTGGCTCTAAGGCTGCTGTTTCTAGTCAGTTCCTTGCGTTTCCCTCGCCAACATAAAAGGAAGCAGCAATTTGCTGCCAATATTTGACAAGGCATTACCAACTGTAGCTAAAATAAAAAATAAAAAATTAGATTTTTAACACCTCAATGCAGATTTTTTTTTTTTAAGTTCCTGCTTGCTGCCCACCATGAGACTATTTTCTATACTGGGGGGTAGGATTTCTCAAGCCGCTCCCCCACAACACTCCCATTGATTGAAACCAGACACTTAAGTTCCTGAATCTTTTTCCCGGCGCTCAGCTACAGGATTATGTCACCATCCACAAGTCAAAATAAACAGGAAATTCAGGAGAAAGTCATTAGGAAGCAGAGCCTTCACTAACCAGTTGACTAGAAGCCAAGACTCTGAGAAAGGCTAATTTCCCCTCATTTCCAATAGGTAAGATGAACTGACTGCTCAGCACTGTATCACATTTAAGTGTATGCAGGAGACATCATGCTTTATGTAAGATCCCACAAGTCACTTTCCCTCCTATGAGAAAGACCACGGAGCAGGATTCTTCCTGTCTGTCAGATTGGGCTATTTTTAATGTACCATCCTCTGGAGTTCAAAATTCCCCATAAAGGCAGAAAGTTCCCTCATCGGTTTCAACTGTCTGCTATTAGAAAACAAATCATGGACTGATTTTGGCACATAAATCATATGTTGCATGAAGCTTGTTTTAAATTATAGCTTCTTACATCACGTTGGCATATATAGTATGCTGATTTATGCTTCTTGGACTTTATTCTTATTTCCATTAAGGCCCATTTATAATTTCCAAGCAGGGGGTGTCTAAGTAGATAGAGGTTATATTTATGCTTTTGCATGAACAAACAGTTGTATACCTCTTCACTAATTTATAAACAGATGCGTATAAAGGGTGTCTCTGTGAACTGCTGAAATTACATGGGAGTCAAATTGTATATTATTATTCACCGTCACAAAATCTAGTCTTACTGCTATCTGAGGTAAAAAACAAATGCAGAAATAAGCAAGACAAACACTTTTTAAAGCTTTTTTTTTTTTCTCTTAGTAATAGAAATACTAATGTACAATATACAGCGACGCATATTGCTCTTCAAACAAGGCAATAACAGACTATGGTGATGTTACAACGTTCCAAAGCAGACACCATGTTCATTTTTACCTCCAGTCATCCTTTGAGAGATTAGACAAAATATTCATCTCTTCATCATCTTGCAAAAGACGATATGCTGCACTAACATGGTGATTTTCAAGCACAGACCGGTCATTATATAGAATGGCTGAGTCTGACCTGGGATTTAAAAGAAGACATAGGAAAAGTTATCACAGAATCACAGAATTGTCTAGATTGGAAGAGACCTCCAAGATCACCTAGTCCAACCTCTGACCTAACACTAACAAGTCCTCCCCTAAATCATATCACTAAGCTCTACATCTAAACATCTTTTAAAGACCTCCAGGGATGGTGACTCAACCACTTCCCTGAGCAGCCCATTCCAATGCCTAACAACCCTTTCAGTAAAGAAGTTCCTCCTAATAGCCAACCTAAACCTCCCCCCTGGCGCAACTTTAGCCCATTCCCCCTTGTCCTGTCACCAGGCACGTGGGAGAATAGACCAACCCCCACCTCGCTACAGCCTCCTTTAATGTACCTGTAGAGTGTGATAAGGTCGCCCCTGAGCCTCCTCTTCTCCAAGCTGTACAATCCCAGCTCCCTCAGCCGCTCCTCGTAAGACTTGTTCTCCAGACCCCTCGCCAGCTTCGTTGCCCTTCTCTGGACTCGCTCGAGCACCTCCATGTCCTCCTTGTAGCGAGGGGCCCAAAACTGAACACAGTACTCGAGGTGCAGCCTCACCAGAGCCGAGTACAGGGGGACAATCACTTCCCTAGTCCTGCTGGCCACACTGCTTCTTATACAAGCCAGGATGCTGTTGGCCTTCTTGGCCACCTGAGCACACTGCTGGCTCATATTCAGCTATCAACCAATACTCCCAGGTCCTTTTCTGCCAGGCAGCTTTCCAACCACTCATCTCCCAGCCTGTAGCTCTGCTTGGGGTTGTTACGCCCCAGGTGCAGGACCCGGCACTTGGCCTTGTTGAACTTCATACAGTTGGCCTCAGCCCATCCGTCCAGCCTATCCAGATCCTCCTGCAGAGCCTTCCTACCCTCGAGCAGATCGACACATGCACCTAACTTGGTGTCATCTGCAAACTTACTGAGAGTGAAAGAAGTTATGCTTCTTCCCTGTCTAAAGTGTCTCACATTCAAAAGTTTTTCTTTGATCAGCCACAGAGGTTAGTTCCTATAGCACAGATACAAGCATTTCAAGAGCACTTTTAATACTTTGTCGTTGCTATTCAGTAAAAAAACAAAACCAAACCAAAACAAAAAACTAAAGATCAAAATTCACCACAAAATCTATTTCATCAGCCGAGACTCACCCAGTCTTTTTATTATATGCTTAAGAAAAAGTTACTGAGAGCTTTCTGACTGAGAGAGAGACATAAATTTAGGGTTGAATCATGAGGCTCATTTCCAGCTCTTGCGTATGGTGCTCTCAAATCGAAGCCAGAGTATACCCAGGTAAGTAATTGTGAGATGCACTCCTATATTGTTTCCATAATAGTAAGTCGGCTATAAGCAAGATATAGCTGAACAGCTTTCTGTTATCTGTGCACTAGGCTCTGCTGTACAGAAGGCCAAACGCCAGTGGGATAGAATAAGACCAAAGCTACTTCACACCTTAATTTTAAGCTCCAGGGCATGGATCTGAATGGCTAAACTGGTCTGAAGACAAAGTGCTTGCTGGAAGTTAATGGCAACAGGAAGTGAATATGATTTGTTATAGTCCCCACTCAGTTCTGCTTCCCAGAGAGCTGTGTAAATTTTTCTCCCCTGACATCTCACACCCTCTGTTATTCAGTGTTACAAAAATTAAATTACCACTGTCCTTCCCTGAACTTTTCTATAGCTATTTTCTATTTGGGAAATACAGCATATCCCTAATTCTTGCATGCATGAAGCTGTAAGCAGTAGAGTGAAGCTTACCCCAGAACAGAGACAGAAACTTGTTTCAGTGTACCTAAGCTTTCCCGAGCATATGTATGATCTACCCTAGCAACCTTTGCATATCTGGGATACACAGCATGATTCAACTAACATACTCCAGCTATCTAATTTAGGGTAAGATGCAGTGCATGTTAGAAATATCGAAGTATGCCATGTCAGTCAAGGACATCTAGACAGTTTATCATTGCAACCAATTATTCTTTAGGAATTTACAAAGATTTTAAAATGAGTGCAATAATTTATTACCTGAAGAGGTAATAGTAAACATATCCCCTTTTGCAGGTATGGTTTTCCACTAAGTAAAAATAGTATGCGTAGTACTGGTGTTCACTGATGAATACAGATATCAGTGAACCCTTGAACTATAGTATCTCCTCTAAAACTATACCTTCAATGAAAGACATCAGTCTGTACAGCAATCAGTCCTCAGCAACTTTACACAGAAACATTTAGGGACCTTCCTTTTTCCTGATTACTAGTACGGAACAATGCTCAGGAACCTAGAATACTCAAATATTTTCAATTGAATGCTTGTAAGAGAAAATTAAATGTAGCCTAAGGAAACAAACATTCCTCCTGAACCACTTGAAGGCAAAGGCTTCTGCACTTTTCTGTGTGGCTATGCTGTTATTCTCCAAAAATTTCCCCTTCTATTTCACAACCCTTCATCATGATTTATGATGGCCTCACCGTGTCTGGATGTGAAAGTTGTTGGTAGTTCCCGTGTGTTCATAGTCATGGATGGCAGCTGCGAAGATCATAGCGAAGATCTCCAACTCTGTCAGCCAGTGCTGAAAAGAAATTACAGAGCAATCAGATAAGCTGTCATTTTCCCAGGCATTAAGGCTTTTGTCTTTTAAGGCAAGTTATCCCCTGCTGACAGTCAATGCTGCACATCATTGCCTTTCCCCTGCAGCCTGCCAGCTGTTTTAAAGCATACTTCTCTGGCTGATACACCAAAGCTGAACCAGTGTTTTTCCTGAAGCTTCATCTAAGTAAATTGAACTACAGCAAAATAATTTCAGGAACTAATAAGTCTTAAGACAAAGGCTTAAGACAGAATGAGGGAAAAGAGTTGCCCTTCTTAAAAAGCAACATGTAAGGATGAGAGGGAAAGGTCAATTTTTTTTCAAGAAAAACTGGATGATATATATACAGGTATGCACATACCACCAAGGTATGTATTTGCAGCTCAGTTGACCTTTGCAACAGTCTCAAATACAGAAGAATGTCACTTATCTCCACTAACTAGAGGAGTCATTGTCAATCACTGAATCATGAGGAGGACAGGGAACACAGCCTCACAAGATGTACAACTTGTTATTTATTTATCATTCACAGAAACATCTGAGAAAGCCCTAAGGTTTTTTTTTGTTTGTTTTGTTTTTTCCCGTAATTGCCTAGCTGAAGTCTTAGTTTTCAAAGCTATTGTCACTTTCATCTTAGATTTCTAAATGACTCAGATGCTTTTAATAATTTTCCTCTGAGTCAATCAGCCTTTTTATTTCTGTTTTTCCACTGGTAACAATGCAAGGAGTGCTGTTAGGATCAAGTACCTCAGAGACAAAGGCTCTAGATACTGTAGATACTGTAAATATTTGTATGAAATGCTCCTACAATTTGGAGAAAACCCTTACCACAGTGGTTGCCAAACATTTTTTAACAGCACACTGTCAACCTGTAAATATTTTGACTGAAATTCACATAGAAACTGTCTTTTAATTCAAAGCCCATTAAAGGCAGAATTGTTTTGTAAATCCATTCTAGACATCTGCTGTAGCTCAGGGACAACCACCAGTCTGTTAACCACATGCAGGGGAAGCACAGATAACTGTGGGGCTCTGCACACAGCTACCTGTCCAGCTCTTCTCCTGCCTTTATCTCTGCATAGCCCTAGCAATCATAACACTTTCTCTCTCTCTCTCTTTTTTTTTTTTTTTTTACTTATTTGTCATCTTCATGCCTGGAACAGCCCCAGCCCCTCTGCTGGAGATAGCCCCAAACATCAATGGCTGTGCAGCTGGAGAATGAAGCTCGTCTCAGCTTTAAAGACCTCCTTATATTAAATATGTGGTTTGAAGTTACTTTCCAGAGATATTTTGCACAATGACACTGACCATCATCAAGGTAGATCTTGAATTGCTTTTTACTTTTTTTTAATTATTTTTGAGAAGTTTGAGGGTAAAGAGATCAAGAAATGAGCAGACAGAGAAACTAAAGTACTTTCTCCTTTTTTACACAATTGGTCAAGGACAGGAACAAACAGTGCTGGTAGTGGAGAAATAACCATCATGCTTCTATTTTCAAGTGTGAACTGTGAATAAGGAATGCTTTACAGCTGATAGAACATAATTTCAACTTTCAAGCACCAAACTTCTGACAACTACACCAGGGGAAAAAAAAACCACAAAACTAGGGTTTCCAGGCTTCACACATAGACTCAAACTTCATTTTCTCAGCCATGTTCTACCATTTTCCAAGTGGAGATAGTCCACATGATAGACAAAAATCAGGCAGACCCACTCAGGGACTGGCAGAGCAAATCCACAATAAGCAAGTAGAACCACTACAGGACACATACCCAGCTGGTCTAATGCATCCACTTTGGACCTTCTGGGCATCATCTGACAAGTCGCACTCCAGCAGGGTCTTATGACCCAAGCTTTAAAATGGCACCAAGGCAATGAGCTCTGTGCTTCATTCTGTCTCCTTCCTTAATCTCTTAAGGCACATATACGAAAAGTGCAAACTTGCATGCTCTATCAAAGCATCATTTGCTGAACAATATCAGGGTAATGTAAGTTTTCAATAGGGTGTAATACACCTGAGGAGCCGTTTTAAATATCATAACAGTATTTGAGGAAGGCAGCTCAGAATACAGACTGAGATTACAGTTGGAAACTGTGGATAATTAATAAGTTTGGGAAAGCAGCACAAAGTCAAAATAGATTTGTGAGTAATATGAGAAAAATAGCAGGCAAACAATTGGAACCTTTTAGTTCCTTTTTTCTGCAACAACCTTGTAAGGAAAAGCAAACAAGATGGCAAAGAGCCTGCAGAGAACGGAAGTAATCTCCATCAAAGTCATGATATTACCCTGTACTAGTCTGTAATTGACTTCATCTTGCAGAACAGAGCACTACTGTTAAAGAACAAAGACATGAAGAATGACTGAGAAAGCAGCAGGATACTGTTACAGGTGAAGAGAGCAAGGAAATGTGAAAGTTTTTGATTTCTAAAGGGCTGACAAAGTCAATCCAGAACGAAACCTTCAACAACGATGGAAGGGTGGGGAGAAAGGCGTGAAAGAACAAGTATCGGCTTCCAGAATGGGAACAAAAAAAGTGTAATGAGGCATGATTGTCTTTCACAAACATATAATAGATATGAAGAATTAGCTACTAAGGGAAGTCATTGGCATGTAAATAAAAGGACTGATGCATGCAGAAAGAAAAAGGAAGAGGAAAGACTAGCGTTTCCAAATCTAACAAAATGAATGGAATGTATTGCCAAGAAAAAGCGGCAAAGCAAAGACAGCAATAATTAGCCTAGTTCCTTGCACTGAGTTTATGGCCCCTTGTTCCAAAGCATTTACCATTTTCAGAGCCCATAAGCTTATGATGATCTGGTTATTAACCACAGTAGTGCAGAGGAGAGGAGGATCTCACTTCTCTTTGCTACAAACAGATGTGACATAAATCTTGCCCTTCTGCAGTTTTACAGGTGTTCTGTATGAAACATTCTTATGTAATTCTTGACAGTATCAAAGAAAGAATTGTCAGCTTTAACTTTTGCACCACATTTGTACCCACTTGAATCCACCTGTCTGTATTCAACAAAAAAAAATCATATGGCAATTCCTAATAACAATAAAGATTAATCAGAAAATAATACCAAATAAAATGCTGATCACACCTGAACATCTGAGTTAAAGGAAAGTAGCTCTTGGAACTTGTTCCTACCATTCGTGCTTCTGTAATAATCCTCTAGGAGAAAAACATCAGACTAATTCCAAATTCATTATGTCTATGATGGAACCCAAAACGTTCTCCTTCACACGTCTGGCTATACCTAATTCATTCCAAGGCATCATCCTGAGCAAGAAAATAACAGGAAAACTACAGAGATTTCAGGCACTGTATGTGATTAGAAGGAAAGAAGATTTTTACTTGAAAAGAAAGCAGATGAAAAAAAAAAAAAAAGACTGGAACTAAATTGTTGAGAGAACTTGTAAATAACACGAAACGTGAGAGAGGAAAATGAACAGTATAAAGACAAACCACAAAATTGTTTCTTCCCTTTGACACTAGAACAAATGACTGCTATGTAAACTATTTAAGTTTGAAAAAAAGTACTTTTTTACATTGCAAATAATAAGCTAAGAAGGTAAATGAGGGCATCGTTTCTATTTTCTTTTATGGTTTTTTCTTTTATGATTTTTTTAATGATCATCTTTTATGATTTTTTAATTGTTAAACCAAAGGTCCCAACATGCTCTCTGACATCAAAGTCTTGCTTTCCAGCCTGTCCAAATTCCTTGCATACATATTGTGAAAGTCATGAACTGAACAACTGTTTACCCTAGAGGAAGGAGAAGATATTGATATGAGAAAATTCTGGAAAGAGGAAAATGTCCCCTACCTTTCTTTAGCATGTATGAACATACTACATATGTTTGTAAGAAGTACCCTGCTGTGAGCAGGAGATTGGGATAGATGACCTCCAGAGCTCATTTCCAAACAACACTAATCTACTCACATTGAGATGGGCTGTATCCTGTGGGGAGAAGGGAGAAGTAAGAGAAGAAAGAAGAAGGAAGAAGAAGGAAGAAGAAGGAAGAAGAAGGAAGAAGAAGGAAGAAGAAGGAAGAAGAAGGAAGAAGAAGGAAGAAGAAGGAAGAAGAAGGAAGAAGAAGGAAGAAGAAGGAAGAAGAAGGAAGAAGAAGGAGAAGAAAAGAGGCAAAAAAAGAATTCTAGCAAGGGAAGCAAAGCTGAAATGTTATTGTTGTCATGCAGTGCTGCAAGTCCCTTGTTCCTGGTAGCAGGAGAGTGCTTTCCTATTGTGCTACATTAGATGCTAAACCAAATGCGACATATCATTTGGCTGTGGGAACAGCTAGTGCATGGGATTATTCCTGGGAAACAGCTGACAATTCACTACAGCCTCCAGAGTGCAACTCCACCATAACAGCAGTCTTGTATAGCAGTCTTGGCTAAACAGACCCCAGAAACTTTTTGCAAGATATGTTGCCACTGAGGTGCTATTAGGCTATATTTAATGATGCTAATATTGCAGAAGGCCAGCTAATATTTTACATGACATACTTTCAGAATGATCTGTCTTTAATCTGGGCTAACACCTTTGTTTCAGAGAAGCATTGTGTATAAAAGCAGAGGAAAAGCAAGTAGACTGAAATAGTTTAATCTTCATTAACTTTAAGAAAATATATTCTCCAATCTCCAAGAAGAAATGAGGTAAGAGAAGAGGCTGTACTTGTTCCAAAAGTCTGCTCACTGCTATGAAACTGCACAACTATAGCACTGAATACATAGACTTTATACATATTATTATTGACATATGGTGAAGAGGCAACTCTCACTTCCAGTGTTATCAGTGGGATTATAAAGACATAGATCCCCTTGATATTTCTGAAATATCCTCTTCTTCCTCAATGATTCAAGCCCAGTCTTACATTCAGGAAGGAGTTCAATGGAGAATCAAAGTTATTTGACTGAAATAGTACTTGCTGTGAGTTATTCATTAAATAACTTGACTGAAGAAAAATAATCCAAGCCTTTAAAAAAAGTAATCTAAATTTATACCCAAGAAAAGAACAAATAATGTAATCCGGGGGAAACAAGAAGCTGAAGACCAGAGAACACCAAGAGAGGTGGTGTCAGGAAAACAAGTAATGAAATACAAGTCGGAAGGCAAACGACTGGAACCAGTCAAGAAAAAGGGAGGCATTAGGATCACCTGTATCCATGAAAGGGTAAAGGCTGCAGGTCTGGCAGCACAGTCTGCACTGTCTACCTCAGTGGCAGCTGATACCTCCACCCAGGCAAAGCTTCTGAGGGATGAGGCTGCAGTGCAGACTTCTGACTGCTGGAAGTGCTTAGATTTTTTTCCCTGGGGCAGGGGCAGGGACAGGCAGCAGACCTGCCTGCAAAAGGTGCGGAGGACCTCCTGCACCAGGTGGCCAAGCTGCAGGAGGCAGTGAGAAGGTGGCGTATTATCAGGGAGACTGAGGAGGAGTTAAGACAGCTGGATCCCAGCACAGTCTGCAGTGAACCCACAGCCCATGGCCAAACAGCCCAAAACTCCCTCGGCAGCACTCACAAAAGGGAGAGGGACCAATAACACCACAGGGTGGAGGCTGGCAATAGCAAGGACCAGCAGGAGAAAGTCTTCCCCCAAAGCCTGAGGTGCCTTTACAGACCTGCTTCACCCCTCTGCAGACTTAAAAGGAAAGACCTGCTGCAGGATGGGTGGAGCTGAGTAAGGCCCAGTCTGCTCCCTGCATAATAACAACTAGTCCAGCTAAGAAAAGGCAAAGGGTGACAGTGGTAGGACACTCTATTCTGAGAGGTATGGAGACACCCATCTGCTGACCTGATCTGCTCTTGAGGGAAGTCTGCTGCTTACCAGGGGCTTGCATCAGGGATGTTACCAAGAGACTGGCAAGCTGTGTACAGCCTAAGGACTATTATCCACTGTTGCTATTTCATGTGGGCACCAGTAATGGAGCCAGGAGCAGTCTGAGGCGTGTCAAGAGAGATTAAAGAGCTCTGGCAGCAGCAATAAGAGACTCAGGAGCACAGGTAATTTTTTTCATCAGTCTTCCTGGTCAAAGGGAAGGGGATTGAAAGTGCCAGTTGAATCTGGCAGATGATTGCACAACTGGTGCCACAGACAGGGTTTCGGCTACTTAGACCATGGGACTCACTTTGAGAAACCTGGTCTGCTGTGGGTTGATGGGATCCACCTGTCAGAGGAGGGAAAGAGTATCTTCGGTCATAGGCTTGCCAAGCTGATGAAGAGGGCTTTAAATTGGAGTTGCCAGGGAAGGGAAACCTCAGTCCATCCCGTTCCTCCCAGTTTGATGGCAGCATCAGTAATAGATGCCCATAACCTGGAAGAGGGTCACAGGTCAGCAGAAGACAACCTGAAGAACAGCACAAAGGAATTCCAGCCACTCCAGTAAGTCAGCTTCATCAGGGGCGCAACTTAAATGTCTCCACACTAACTCACATAGTATAGGGAATAAACAAGAGAAGTTAGAAATGTACGCATGCCTGCAGAACTATGTGGTGATTTTACCCATGTGGGCAGCTGAGCTCCACAACAACTACTCTCTCACTCCCCCTCCTCAAAGGGAAAGGGGGAGAAAACACGATGAAAGGGCTCAAGGGTTGAGATAAGGACAGGGAGATCACTCACCAATTATCACAGGCCAGACAGACTCGGTATAGGGAGGTTGATGTAATTTATTGCCTGTCGCTAACAGACTAGAACAGTAAGAAACTAAAAGCAAACTAAAAGCACCTTCCCCCCGTCTTCCCCCCGAGCGGCACAGGGGAACGGGGACTGGGGGCTGTGGTCAGTCCCTGATGCTTGTATCCACCGCTACCTCATGGTCACTGTCTGCCCCTGCTCCACATGGGGTCCCTCCCCTGGAGGGGAACTGATCCTGCAGGGGCTGCCCACAGGCAGCAGCTCTTCAAGAACTGCTCCCACATGGGTCTGTACCATGGGGTCCAACCATCAGGAGCAAGCTGCTCCAACATGGGTCACCCACAGGTCGACAAGGGTCAACCCATCCTGCAGACCTAGCACAGTGCTCCAGAGCCTGCAGGGTCCCCATCCTCTCCAGTTTATCCAAACTTGACTGAGCTTGACAGAATCTAACCCACAGAACTGTCAACCAGTCCTCTAAACATGCGGTCCACACCAGGGGCCTTCACAAAACAGCAGGAGCCAAAGGGAGCAAAGAAGCCATGAAGTAACAGAGGAGACGCTTGCCCCTGTGAGTCCACAGGACAGCTTAACAGTCAGTATGACCTCCTGCATCTCTGCAAGTTGTGGAAGCAAAACCCTGAAACCAGCCAGGAAAACGGGGGGCGTTGGGATCACCTACAACCATAGCAGCACAGGCACAGCAAGCCTTCACCAGAAACACCAACACCACTGGCTTAGATGTTCTTAGTTCAACAACAGTCTTCACAATTTCTTGGCACACTATTTGTAATTTATTCACAGTGCAGGAAACAGAAACACCTCCCTTTCCTATTTACCTGATGTTAGGCTCTGAACACTTTCCCACTGCTCGAGATGCACAGGAATCAGCTGATGGCGGACAGAAAATTATGCACCCCTGCCACTTCCCCATAAACTCTCCTCCTACCAAGACCTCCCTTGCAGAGATCAAATCTGTCCTAACTACTTATCTAGAGGTATGGTTGATCTCCATCTCGTCTGTCTGCAGGGCCATGGAGGGACTGTCCTTCTCTTAAGCCACGTGCTTTGTAGCTGAGGGGAGAACAGGCTGAGGACACCAGCCCCCAGTTGGCCTTCCCATACTCAGACAGGACAATCCCACCACCACCAGGCCCCAGAAACCTCGCAGGCCCTCCAACCGACCCATCCTGTGGACCTAGCACAATGCCCCAGAGGAGGCCAGGCCCTCTCCTTTCTACACCTCACCCTTGGGGATCGGGGAAGAAGTGATGCCACCTATTCATGCTCCAGTGGTGGCGTAAATGGGACAAAAAAGGAGGGCTCACAAAATACTTGAAACTCAACAGTTTTTTATTGATTGTGTATCCCTTGGCCACGTGCAGGGTTCTGTCATGCTTTGACCTCTCTCTACTACTGTTGGCCACCAGGGAGGCTCCACTTGCAGGCAGCTGCGGGCTACTGGAGAACCACGACCCTCCTGGAACACTCTTGTCACTGCTACCTCATGGAAAGGGATGCCAGGCACAGGATGAATGGGGGGCTGGAGACCCCACAGGTCTCTGTGCCCCAGGGGAAGACATTCTCCCTGGCAAGCAAAATGGCACAGGGGAGACGTCCCCAGGAAGGGGCTCTCAGCACCCCCGTCCTTTCTCCTCCTTCAAAACTGGGGCTACTCTCAGGCCATCTTAGGCCCTAACTCCCAACACTGCCACATTTTGCTCACAATGGGACAGTGTCAGAATCACGTTGCCATGGCCTCCTGATGTCACAAGCCACCGCACTGCCTTGTCTTCCAAGCCCTACAAGTAGGGGGACCCTGTGGCCAGACTGTCAGTCGCTGAGCGGCTAGGGCCTCTGACACCAAGAGCTCTTGGTAGAAGGAGGCCCAGCATAGCAGGTGGCAGTTTTGCGTGAGCTACGTAAGTCACAGATCTTCCACTGAGGAAGAATGAATCCTCCACCCCAGAAGAAGCCGCGGCTTGTGGGGAAGAGATGTGCAGTGGAGCCAATGGATGTGGATGTGCCTGGGAGTGACGTGGAGCCCATGGAGGTGAATCTACCTCTACATGAAGAACATCCAATGGAAGTGGATCCACCTCCATCAGGGCTGACCAGCCACCACACCATTGTGCGCAGGCAGCCTGTCAACAGACAGCATCTGAGCTGTCACAGGAGCGCTAGGGGCTCTCCATATCCCACCAAACGGCGCGCTCCACTCAGGCATTGACCATCAGGCAGTTTTTCATCAGCCAAGAGAGCCCCGGGTCCAGGAACATCTCGCGGACTCCCAGGGAACATCTGACTCCTGGCAACTCTTCAAGCCAAGGCTTGGAGGAGCCCTCCTTTGCCATCCCCCACTCCAGCACCTCCCATAGAGCTGGCATCTCCTCTGCGCTGAGCCCTGAGGAAGAGGAGAGGACAGGGACTGGTGTTGTCTGAGCTGCTGCGCCAGGGGCAACGGGAGGAGCTTGTCGGAGGGCCCCCAGGCTCCCTGGGGCCTCCAGGATGTGCCAAAGAAGCTACAGAGGCAGCTGTTCCTTTGGAGAAGCAGAAGACCTCCATTCCAACAGGAAGAAGTGCTGGACTTCAGCACTGAGGTCCACTGTAGATGCTTCATTAGGACTTTTTGTCAGGAGTGGAAAATGGACAGTTCACAATAACTATACAAAATGGTAATAATAAAAAAGCAAAACCAACAAAACAACATAACCAAGAATAAAAGAAAAAACAAACCAGTAAGTGCCTCCCTCTGTTTTTTTGGAACTTTGGAGTCTGCTTGTGGACTCCTGTGTCCCCTTCTGGTCTCCCCAGTACAGGGAAAACATTGCTGTATGTCACAAGGGCCCAGCCCAGGTCCTCAAAGCTGGGGAGGGGTCAAGGCACAAGGCATCCAAGGGCAAACTGAGGGACCTGCCTTTGGTCTGCATTAACCAAAAAGGGCTCGGGGTGCTCATGAATATTGACTACAGATGCCTACTGGGAGCGTGGAAGACTATCATGCCTGACTTTGTTCACAGGCACTCAGTGGTGAAAAGATGAGAGGCACCAGGCCCATGCTGGAGGATGGACAACTCCAAGCTAAGCAAAGGGAAAAGATCGTCCCTGTGAGGGTGCTCAGGCATGGAACCCCTGCCTGGAGCCTGTGGGGTCTCCATCCTCTCCAGTTTATCCAAATTTGACTGAGCTTGACAGAATCTAACCCACAAAACCATCAACCAGTCCTCTAAACATGTGGTCCACACTTTCTCAAAACAGCAGGAGCCAAAGGAAGCAAAGAAACCATGAAATAGCTGAGAGGAGACACTTGCCTCCATGAGTCCACAGGACAGCTTAACAGTCAGTATGACTTCCTGCTTCATCTCTGCAAGTTGTGAAAGCAAAACCCTGAAACTAGCCAGGAAAACAGGGGGTGTTGGGATCACCTGCAACCACGGCAGCACAGGCACAGCAAGCCATCACCAGAAACACCAACCCAACCAGCTTAGTTTTTCCTGTAGACTGTTCAACAACAGTCTTCACAATTTCTTGACATTAGGACTTTTTTTCAAGTGTGGACATTAAAAAAATTAAAATAACTATACAATATAATCATAATAAAAAAGCAAATACAAGAAAACAAAGCAAACAAAACTCATTGAGTGTTCCCTATTATCTACTCTTCCAAATGCATGGGTCAGGAAATTTCTGAGCCACCCACTGAAACCAAACCGTAATGTTTGATAGCCATTCCAGAATCTATCTTCCTTTAATTTGTCTGGTACTTCTTCAAACTTTTTTTTTTTTTTTTTGGTCTTGATAACTACTTTGGGAACATATTGTATGCATAAGTATTTCTGTTTAAGACTTCTGCCCATTCCTGTCATTCTTGTCAAACATCAGCTGTCCTTAGGTTTCTTTGTAAGCAAGTTCAGAGGGTTTTGGTGTAGGAATTGGATGGAGATCATCTTCTCTAAATACAGCTCTTGTCAACCCCAGGTAAGTGGAGTGAATTGTCCTTTGGAGGTTACTGCCTTGCTCCCTTAAGTAAGAAGAAAGCATAGACAATTTGCTTCTACACATTAAGTGAAATGAATCCCAGCAAAATTGACGTGCCAGACTCACCCAGGCATCCACTCATTCACAGACTCTGTGGCAGAGTGGAGAATTGAGCTTGGGTTTTTCTCCCATTCTCTCTCAGAACAGTTAAAAGAGTTATCCATATTCACACCCAACTTCTTTTTTCTAAATAATCCTAATTCTCTACTTTTATTAGTAAAGCCATATCAAATTAAGTTTTTCTACAGTGCAAATGGGCTCTACTGTGGATAATCATAATCTCCTTACTGAACAAAAACTGCTGTAATCTCATTACATGTTCAGAATGCCAACTCCTGTACTTACCACTACGCCTGTCTTGAAAAGGAGGTAATGGACTGTCTGTGTCACATCTGCGGCATGCATTAGGTTGTGATAAGGATTTTTGTGTTTGCTGTACCCAACCTCCAGAGCTTCCACAAAGGACACCAGGGCAGAAATGGGGATCTGAGAAAAGTAGTACAGAATTAAAAATGAAATAAGCACCTGTAATTGCTAGCATTTGGATGGAACTATTTTTATAAGAGGCCCCAAAGAGCAGTTTATACTTCACAAATAAATAGCATCCTAAAACATCTTAAATAGGCACTGGAGAGAGAAAGTGAATCAAGTTCACTTCCTCCAACTGGCTTTCCCATCTCTAATTACGTTATGGATGATGAATCATTCACACACATAAACACACACTGGTCAGTACACTATGCAATGCCGTTTGGAGCGCACATGCAGTACATAAAGTAACAGAGTACTTGATTGATTGCCCCCAGAGAAATATTTCTGTTTAGGACACAAGTGTCTGTCTGTTCCCCTCACAACCCTCTGGTATATATCACTGCTTTACTATCCACATTCCAGATTTTGCAATTAAATACATCATATAGCAAGTCTGAGATTCTCTATTAAGAAGAGTATCATTTATCAAACCTCTGTTTTTTCGTTGCCAAATCCAGCCTGTCCATACTATGGGCTTGCCATACTTTTTAACTCCAGGAGTATAACCATACACACTAGAGAAAATTAAATTCAGGAGATTTCTATGGAGGAGACTACATAGGTGGTGTCAGCTGCATATATATGCAACTAGCAGCATGGATTCTCCAATGCTTTCCTCAAACTGTAAATACCCTACACTTTCATATTGCTATAGTTAGAGTTTCACAGTTATTTTCCTCTTGGGTATGTATCAAGGGCTGATGTAATTCTCAATTATCATCTTCAAACATTTCTCATCAGACATGGGCAGTTCATGAAGTACAGGAGTCAGAGAAATGTAAACATTTTCAGTTAAAGCGAGTGGGAACACCCAGAGAAAGTGTCAATGGAGGTAAGGTTAATGGAATATTTGGGTGGGGAGAATGGTAAAGATTTAAGAGCAATACTTCTGTGATCCAATTGTAAGCCTGTTCAAAGTTGGAGTAAAAGATATGTAGCATTTGAGACTAACAAGCCAAGCTCTCATTTTTTGTTTGCATGCTTGAGATTGCCAAGAATCTCAGGAGAACGGCATCATCATTACCACAGGATCAAGTGTAGTAGATTTCATGGGGATGCTGTTTGGAGCCCTACCCACTACATGGTGTCCTACTGCAATCTACTTAAATAACATTTTGCCCTGGTTACTGCAAAAAAAGGTTATACTAACCTTTTAAGGGAAACAACAGTGAACACAAAGCCTTCATATACACCTTCAAATACAGCTAAAATAATTGCATTCTGAATGGAACAAGCAGAATAAGAATGAAATTCAAGAAAATGCAAAATGGAAAAAGAAACCCATCTTACAACTACTGACCTTGAAACGGTTTATCAGATCATAGCGTGTGAGAAGTTCATAGAAAATGAATTTCAGTGCATGATCCCCACTGGCATCATTTAATGCAAATACATCGAAGGACCACTTGTCTACATTCTGCAAGAATGAGTAGAAAAGACAGTTAATATGGTCATTCTTTTTACCATCATAGTTCCATTTCTATCACTTTATATCTACAAATGGTGGATGAGAGAGGGGATGTAAGTGTATAGCTTTTCTTTTTAAAAACTTTCTCAGTTTCATTTAACTAATGCAGAGTTTAATTTACTCATCAGTATTGTATGACTCATGTTTAAGAAGCTTCCATTCAGAACACTTATGTTGCTTGTTTATTCTAATCACAGTGATTCACCATATCAGAATTTAATTGGCAACAGCTGAATGCAGAAAGAATCTTGTTTTGCTTTCGTAACTGAAACATTGGGATGGCCATAGTGTGGCCCATGGTCATATTTTCACCACTTGCTACACAGTCAACCAAAATAATAAATATCTAGAAGAACTATCTTGCTAGACTCAAAGAGTAACTTAGCTCCTTGAGATCTGAATATGAATGCTGTGATTATTGCAGCTTCAACTGCCCAAAGACAGCATTACTCTATTTTTTAAGCATTTTTTTTAATTAGCTTTAAATTTTTATTTTTTTTTAAAGCTAAGTGAGTTCATTGGGGTTTTCACAAAACTACAGAGCAGGAGAAAAATCACAGTAATGTTACATTAAGTGCTAATAATGACATAAAAAAAATATTTTTGTAACATGAAAGTAAATATCTAACTCCAGTTGGTAGAGTTCCAGTCAGCTGTAAATGATATAGTAATGCTGCAGGGTGGTCAGTCAAGAGATGGAGGAGGGAAAGTTCAATTCCCAGATCATAAAGCTAAGGGAAAGCTATAAGCTCATAGAGCTATAGTGTGAAGTATAAACTTTCTTGCAGAAGGTTCAGTTCAAACTCAACTCTTAGGGAAGGCAGTTGGAGCTGACAACACTCATTATCTATTAAGATAAAGTGCCTCGATCTCAGAATAGGATGTTCCTGAAAACCAATGAACCTCTCTCTCCTCCTCCTAGCAACAAAGAGTAAAGGTGCAGATGAAGTTATAGCTAGAGGAATGATATACACATCAACTCCACAGCTGCATCTGGCACAGGACCAGCTTTTGGTCTCTTTCCTGCTGAGAATTTAGATGTGCTTCCCACAGGGACAAATCCAAAGGACTCTCTCTAAACCACATATTAAAGATTGACATCTATAAATTAAAGTTTTCCTCCATTTTCAAACTGTTGCAAGTTAGCTCCCATTTCTTTTTGGCACTTTCACCAAGAAAGATGACTGCATTTCATATACATATATGCACGGCTGGCTCTCAGAGCATGAAATGGGGGTGTTAGATATAACATTGAACAGTGTTAAGGAATAGAGCCATCTGAAAATTTACAATCCTTTGTAGAAACATGAAAAATACTAAATTATACTTTTCTAACAAACTCTTAAAGCTCAACCTGTTGCTGTTTGTTGTCATGGCCAGTTCTCTCCAGTGTGGGCTGACCCTAACAACTTTGCTATTCACATAGTGTTGATTATATAGAGCTGAGTATGTCTTTTGGGAAAGTACAGTCCAAGGAAAGGCTAATTTGTGTCATAAAGTGAGTGAATATCAAGGATGCTGGAGATTCAGCGCTGCTTTCATCAAAGTTGTTCCATCTATCCCAGTAAATCATCCCCTGGTGGAGCAGTTAATTTTACAAGCTGTGTAGAGCCCACACAATGAAGACAGGGTCAGGCTTCTCCAGAAATTATTTGTGGCCAAAGTCACAGAACAGCAATCATAAATTGCATCTTTTCAACATTTCCAATAGGTGTTGGAGAGGGAAAATGTCCAAAAGAGTAATAAGTACCACCAAGAAAGCATGTTTTGAAGCCCTTTAACTATAAACTAGAAAATGAGCAAGAAAAAAAAAAAAAGTCCAAAGCATACACTCAGTCAACTTTAAATATTTTGCTGGTTTTTGAGTGTTTTTATTTCACAATCACTAATCTCAGGTAAGGGAGCAAATGAATTTAACACTTGCATATATATAATAATTGACTTCTGGTTCCTATGACATTGAATTTAATGTCTCAACTATGCTGAAATAGAACTCATCGTAAGGCAATCTTATCTTGAAGGAATAAAAGGGTTGTTTTTATGTATTTTTTGTAGCAAGAAATTTTTATCTACTTTTTCTTGTTTCTTTATGTATTTTTTCTTCTTGTGCTCTTGCAGCAGATGAAATGAACCAAATTGCAAAACAGTACATCAAAATCGTTCTTTTATACTGAATAGTGGTTAACCAAATAGATGCTAAGTTTCACAGTAGCATTATTTAGATTTTATTGATGGAAAAATCCTTGTTCTCATTTAGTGAACAGAAGTTTTGCTATTGACAGTAATGACAGCAGCATTTTACCCTAAAGAACTACGGGGAAAATCCTCTTAACAGAAGCATGAACGTGTTACAGATTGCTTAGAGGCTTGCAGCAATACCATCTAAACTTTGAAAAATAGTGGATTTTTGACCTTTAAAAAAATTAACACAGAATTGACCCATATATTGGGAAGAGATCTATAGATAAGCAGAACTTCACAGGCATTTTGTGCTGCAGGAGAAAAACCTTTCTTCTCAGTAAAGAGAGGAGGAGAAGCAAGGGATGGGAAACTTCCTTTGCTACTCATTTCTAGGTCACTGGCCCTGTAGCCTCAGTTAAAGTGTCATGAACTGCCCTTATGCTACCTATGCTCACTGCAGTCTAACTACAGACCCAAGGTTATCTTATCTTGCAGTCCTGTGTCTTAATTATTTGGCCATTGTTCCATCTTTTGGGGGAACCTAGAGATAAAGTGAAACTCCAGTTCTTCCTAAATGTTCAGTTTTCTGCCTTTCCATCTGTCCTTAACCTTGGAGACTTGATCTGTCTTTATAAGCCAACAAGCAGATTCAGGGATGGATGCTATCTTTTCAACATTACTGGTAGGCCTGACAATTTCTTGTAGCCACAGTCAAGCTGATGTCTATATTGCAGATACTAAATAATTGCAGATACTGTCACTTTGGAAGAGACTACAGTTTCTGCATACATGCATATTAGCTAGCCCAGAAAATACTTCCAGGACAGCCTAGGCATCAGAAAAGGCTGAAAAAGAAAAAAAGAAAAAAAAAATCTAAAGCAGTTAAATATTTCAGCAGTTAGTTACTATTAAGTTCTATCTCTAGCACTACACTGCTGAACAGCAGATCACCAAAACTTGCCAGGTAAATGAACACACTTATTCACACATCCGTATGAATGGCATGCATGGCCAATATTCAAATGTGATACAAATCTGATCATTCCTTTTATAGCACTACGTCTTACATCATTACACCCATGTCATGCAGAAAAGCAACTATCTATGGCAGTACAAAAATCAGTATCTGAGATACATACACAGAGAGAAAGAGATGCTGTGGAACCAATTCAAATATTGCCTAACTTCTCACCCACTGAAAAAGGGAGAGAGAATATGCCTTGGACTTGCACTGCTACCACTCCATCCACACTCTTTGCATAAGCTACAGTATTTCATTGTTTTATTAAAACCAGCCTCATTTTCACAAGCTGATTCCACAGCTTTGGTTTACTCAGTGCAGGCATCTTGTTGGTCACCACAGCAAAAAAAAGAGCACAAAATTCAAAAATAAACTAGTCTTCAGTCCGTGTCATCTCAGCCCTTGTCCTTATTACTGTAACTCTAAAGAGAATATTGATTATGGCAACATAGACCAGCTGAAGAGATGTCTGTGGTACATCCTATACCATTTTTCATGCTTAAACTATTAGCTCATTTTACAGAGCTCACCAAGCAGTCAGGTAGCTGTAAGTTTGGGGATTTTTTTCTTTAGTTGGCTGTACTGGACTGAAACAAGCAAGAAATGTACCATTTCCCATTAAGGAAATGGGACTGAGAAATTTAAGATGAAGTATTATTTCAAAGACAGAACACTTCTTAAAAACAAGTAATTCTTATTTCAACCATGTCTGTTACCTACCCCAAGGCCATCCAAGCAGAGATACGTTCTCAAAATAGTTTAAAAAAACAAAACACATCCTGGAGTGCACAGTAGCCAAGCAGGCATTATTTGACCCTGAACAAAATTAGTCAATGCCTTTGTTGTTATTGATGTGTCTTAACTTACTCTAGCTTAATCAGTTCTGTTTATCATCCTCAATAACTTAAAAACATAGAAAGGGCTTCTGTGAGGTTTAAGTCAGCTGAGAGTAGCCGACAGGTCTTGGACTGTCTTGTTACTCCGGAAAAGAGGTACCATTATAGATGTGTTCCCCCATAATCTGGCTATGAGGTGTAGTTCTAAAACAAGACTTTAGATCCCATTTGCAGGAGTGAAGCTAACACTTGTAAATCTGTGGTTGGAAAAAGGTGTGAATAAATGCTACAATTCTGTACATGAAGGTCATCATTCTTGTTGCACTCAGTGGACCTTCTGTGATTGCTCCATTATCTTTTGATCAGTTGTACTGTCCAAAAAGAAAAGGATTCGGTACCCTAACTGTAGGTCTTTCCTGTGTAGAGTAGAGCAGAAGGACTGTTTCACAAGCTTTACATGTAATGTCCTTATATATTCCCCTTTGTGTCACCTTTTTTCATCACTGCATGGCATGGTTGAACCATCCAGGCTAACCTGTATTTGTGGTCTTGATAATTCTTGCCTAAATCAAAAACCTTGCGATTGCCCAATGAATTGAATTTTATTTTTGTCAGACTACTTGTGACCTCTTGGTCTTTCTCTGAAATTTCAAAACTCACAAAAGACTATTATTCCTAAGATGATTGTCCCTTTGAAGACCTAAAGCTAAGACATACAAGAACATCCCTCCTCTCACAGCAACTGATACTTTCCTTTCTCCATTTCTCTGCACCCATGTTTTCTTTCTTCACTGTGCAAGGTTGTGATTGATTTTAGCATGTTATGAAGTGATCAGTTTAATTGCTGGAAACTAGAACAGAGCTGTAACCTTCACAACTTGAAAATGGCCGAAGCCTTGAACCCTGTTGTTCCTTTCATTGAAAGAATATTCTCTTAGGCCAGTAAATTATTAATGTAGATAAACTAAACTAAACATCAGAGAGGAGAAAAAGGCAAGTGCAAAGACTCCCAAGTCAAATATCACTGTCACCCTGATGGTTTGTACAGACATGCCCATGCCCTGCACCTTTTTATCAGGATTACCTTTAGCACTCCAATTACAGCTGGTGGGTAGCTCAAACCAACCATATTTGATGTTCGTCTGTACATTCTGCCAAGATAAAATAGTTAAATCAACACATAAATAAAATTAAACAAAAACAAACAAACAAAATAAACCAATAAGGCAACACACCATTACAGGAGACCTTGCTCAGCCCAGCAAACCCTAACTGCAATTTGTTTTTTAATTTCTTCTTCTTTCTAACTTGTACACATACTCTCTGTCCCATTCTTATTGTATAGCCTAACTTGGGACGATACACTTCCCAGTATCTCATACCTTGATCACCTGACAGGACATCAGAAGAATCTGTCAATAGCAGATCTTCATCAGAGGGAAATGCTACTCTCAAATAGACAAGATGTTCCTCATTTTCCACTGCAGATAACCACACTGTCCTTGCCGGTCTAGCATGCAAGCTAATCCTGTACTTTAAAAATCATTTATTGTCTGCAATAAATCATCTCCAGTTTGGTACAGCTGCTACTTTTGTCTATTTATTTATTTGTTTATTTATTTATTAAGATTGGTATAAAATCTTTTAGGTGTTCTCTGTGTACATATGAGAGAGAATAAGCCAACAATCAATATCTGCAACTATACTAAGCAAAGCACCAAAGTATGTACTAGATTTTAAACTTGTTTTCAAGCCACACATTTTAATAGGCTTGGTGAATACAGAAACATTGACACGGCTAAAATGCTTTTCCACAGCTCACCCTTTATTGTACTTAAGCAATGCAGAACTAAAAAGAGGTGATGGAAAGCTGTCTTCTCCTTCTGCCAGGACACAGTAGTTTTCTCTTAAGTGATGACTCAGGCAGAGTCCCTCTCCCTTAGCTCAGGAGAGCAACAACCTTCCTCTGGTGCCGTATCACATCTGAATGTTTCCTCTTTAAGGCCACAGTGACTCAGATCAACTGGAAAACAGCCTCCTGCAGCCAGATCTCTGCGGTTCATTTATTTCTTTGTTGAGCAAGTCCCTCCCTGAGAGTGAGGGTTAATTCACAAATAGCCTGTCAAACCTGGGAGAAATCTTTTCCAGAGAGAAATGACAAGTGATGCTGTCCTGTTAGACTTATCACAATTGCTGCCACTCTTAACACATCTACAGTAATTTCTTGCACTTTAAGTAACTTCTTAAATATGTAGGAGGAAGCTCTGTGTATCTGTATGACCTGTGGTATGCTGTCTGATACACCCACCCTCCTACACAGAAAACTGCTAGGCACTCAATGCAATTCTGATAAACAGTGAAAGGGTGCTCTTCAGTGTCATGGAAGTCTCTCCCAGCGCATTCACTCCTGACTTGAATTTTGCTGTAGAGACCTGGGACCTGCTGTCTGAAGTCTCCTGGCTGTTTCACATGCACCAGCCCTCCTTGCTTGAAGGAAGAATGTCAGGGAAGAGAGGTTACTCAATAAGAAAAGGTAAGTGTGGAAATGAGTGGAAATTTAAATGACTATATCAATTTTAGCAGTATGTTCTGATGCAAATCATGACTGAAAAGGCTGAGAGGTCTCAATGGATTTTTTTAAATCCCCTCTAAGCTCCAAATATTTCACGTCAGTCTTGGTCCATACATGTACTATGCAATTCAGGCCAGTAATACTATGATATAGAATTTTCTTTTGTTTCTTAGCAGTTCTTCCTAAGAAATAACCAGACAGCAGAGGTAAACAGGCAAGGAAGGGCCTGGTCTGGGTTTACTGAATTTTAAAAACTTTGACTCCTGACCTAGGGCTATGCAGAGGTGTATATTCTCTGTCAAAATTATTTCAACTGTGCTATTACACCTGTATTATGCTAAGAATTGATCAGAATGTGCTGCTTCAGCAGCACCAGGTTTCCAGGTGATAATCAGATCTGTGTAGAAACATCATTAGAAACTTATTAAAGTATTCTGTATTTAATACTACAGGTGCAACCCGCAGTAACTGGGCAGCTACCAGAACAAAGTAATTACATGCTCCTTTACCTTTCCACAAATATTCCCGCTTGTACTGCATGGACAATACTTCTGAACCGGGGCTTTTCCTCAGTCCTTTTGAGCATCATCCCCATTTGTCGTGTGAAGGTAGAAGCCAACCAGTCCCGGACCTCTGAGGGCACAGAGTCGGACTGGATGTCACTGAGCTCATCTTCTGTGTCCAGTAGTCGCCTAGAAGGGGAAGGAAAATGATGGGTAAGTAGACTGCCTTGGAGAGCATTACATCATCATTCACCAAAAAGAAATGTACATATATTCTACTAAAAGCAGTTGTTAAATGCCTTCAGTTTGTAAGCCCTAATGAAACATATTTCTACAAGTCTTCAACAGGTTGTTTATTCTCTTGTATAGTTAAATGCCAGATTGTGAAACTTACTGCTAGGCTGACAAACAAGAAGTATCAACTTTCTGAAGCACAATGACATAATCATCCACTCACTTCTCATTTTCCTCTCATCAATATTCCTGACCTTTCAGCCCTTCAGATATCATTGACAGTCATGTCTAACTTCCCAGTCCTCTCCTTTCCTATTCTGATCATCTAAGGTGACTCTAGAAGTACATTTAGCACTGGGGAAACAGCACATAAAAAGAAGGGGAACTCCTCTCCAGCGTCTTACCAGTCTACCTCTATCATGACCTGGACTAAAAAAAAAGTAATAATTTCAAAGTCTTGATACAAATGAAAAGATTTAACACTATTCAAACGGAATAGAGGGGTACCAATTTAGAACTTTCCTTAGAAACTTTCAGAAAAAGTGGGAACCAATTATTATGAAAACCTTTCTCTAAGAGAATATATTAAACTTATGATTGCTTTTGATCTTCCTTCTGCCCTGGGAAATGTAAAGAAGCTTTTAGACCAAGGACTGAAGATCTGCTCTCTGTGAAATACAATATTTTAATGATTAAAAACATATTGTCTGTGAGTAATAAATCTTGGCAACAACAACTTTTCCAACTGATGTGTAAATTACAATTTTGTGTTATTGGTACTAGATATAAGATGAATGATGATATCTGTGGTTAACTCACCTAGTTTCATCAATGTATACTGACTCAAGAACAGTTGCAGCATATTCCAAATTCTTCTTTAGGTCTACAACTGAAGCTTCCCCTCTCTCTAACTGCTTTACCAAAGACCGCAACCTGAAAGAGGTTTGAGAGGTTTGAAACAGGTTTGAGAATGAGCATCAGTTCAAAACTGGATCCAGCAAGAGACCTAGAATACATGATAGGCATATGAAAACTTGTGGAAGTCTACAGAGGTTTTTTATTCATATAGAAGAAATCAACAAAAAATACTTTTCACAGATCAGGAACAATGGTGACAGACAAACATCACATTATATTTAGACTCAAATAAGTCACTGAAATATCAAAGTCCCCTACTCATGCTGAAATAAGTTAAAACAGAAATAATTTGGAATTTAGCAGAGGAGCTAAGAGAGGGTTATTTCATTCCAGGCATAATAAAGCAAGTAACATCTTGAGCAGTATCTGTTGGTAAATGTCAGCTATTTATGATGACTGGTTTACACATATGCAAAGGTGTATTTGAGTATATTTAGAAATACTACTGCAGAAACACTACACAAGGTTAAGGAAATACCATAATTTTCATTAGACCACGAAGTCACCTTTAGACCATCCCATCTGTATTAAATAAAATTCATGGAAGTTTCTCTATTAAATAATTACTAGAGGGAAGAGACTTTCTGAAAACAAAAATTTGTGCAGATTCCCTTTTAAAATGTGTTGTTTCTCCTCTATCAAAGACAATTAATATATTTGCACAATTTTCTTTTGTCTCTTCTCCTTCACTCTACTGTGTGCCAAATTAGAAAAAAGGGGGAAAAAAAAAAAAAGAAAAAAAAGAGAACAAAATGTAAAAGTAAAGAGTGAATCTCAATATTTAAAAAAAATCCAAGAAGGTACATTCTTAAAAATTAGAAAAGAAAAAAAAAAAAAAAAAAAAAACACATTCGTTTAAAAAGACCGTGGGATAAAGATTTACCATGTTAAAACATTTTGGTCAGTGTCTTCATCCTCATTAGACAGCAGTTAAATAAACATTGAAGTGTATTTTTAACTGCGTAGCAGAAATCACAAGTTGCAATTTGTCCTGCTCATGATGCAGAAACATAGAAGAGTAGCTGTGTCCTCTAAAATCTGGCTTCAACTTAGCAGACTAGTTTTCTTCAGCTTTTTCTATAGTCCATGGAGTAAGATAAGCTTTTCCACACAGTAATGCAGAGCTCAAGACCAATTTATGTGCCCTAAACTGATTCCTTACTCTCACTTTATTAACCACATTTGGAGCCCAACCTCCTACACTAGCCAGATAAATGAAGTTCTTAACATGAAGTGAATATCTGTATTCGCTTGCTATTACAATACTGCCATGGCGTCAATGATTTCAGGAGAAACCAGTCTCCAATGAGCTTGATTTCATGGAAGAGCTGAGAAGCATCCAGACTGCCTATGTGCACTGCACCAACATCTTCTTCCTCCTGGGTTTCCTTCTTCTCCCCCTATCCTCCTAAACACTGAGGCTGCAGAGAACAAAAATAATAAAAACATCTATGTTTCTCTGGCTAGGTCACATAAACACCACTCCTACTGGCAGTGGTACCACTGACACACAACTATATATTTAGACATATAAAGAATCTCAAAAAAGAGGTGGACCCTTCATCTCTGGGCAGATTATCTCATCTGCTTGTTTGTAGTCAAGAAAGCAGAAGTATTGTTCTGTACTTCATTCCTGATGTGAGAATGGGGATGGAAAGGTCGGGGATGTACAAACATACTCAACACAATTCTTCCCACCTCTGTAAGCCATTAGAGAGCACTCAGCCATACCAGCACATTTCCTCCAATCCTGGAACCCAGCTGAGGTAATCCACAGAGCAACTCCAGCCCCATGGAAGAGGAAACGTGCCTTCGTGCTCTCATACTTCTCTTCTGTGTAACTGCACCACCAGGTATGAGCGGCAATGCTTTTAGAAGGATGAGCAGAGCTGGGAAAGGTTCTCCTCTACCTTTTAGGTCAATAGCTTCCTCAGGCAGCAGCACATGGGGAAGCTGAATGCACCTCCTTCCTAGAGCCAAAACTACTGATCCCTCCTTAGATATTCCCAGCTTTTCTTGCCAATGCAGGAAGGGAGGAAGAGAAAAACAAAAAGCAAGCAAACAAATAAACAAACACACATGCACACACAAAAAAATTCAAAACCAAAAACCAAACCAAACCAAAAAAAAAACACCACAGCTTTCACACCTAAACAGCAAGCAGTGGTTCACATGCCTTCTCTTTCCCTCTTCCCATGTGTGAGGAATCTAGAGATGTAACCCATTAACTTCTTACCAGAAACTGTACACAAGACAAAGGAGTTAATATCGCAGGAGGAACATCATCTTTGCCTCTTCTTGACTTTTATTTCATTGATTTAAGTACCCGGCAGCTCTATGCCACAAGTCAATCAAAATTCATGTTCAGTAATAGCACAGTGAGTAAATGTTGCTTCATGGCACCAACATTCATCACCGAAGATTATGCAGAGTACTGTGTGCATCAATCATTTAGCAAAACAGAAGTACAGTTGTTATAATAAAACCTTGTCACAAGATCAGCTGCTCTTGTGAAAAAAAAAATTGCCTTACCATCCATTATCTATAACTATTTCTGACTCATCGAGTCACAGCAGCTGCTGCCAGTTACCTTTACTAAATAAGAGCCCGGTGATAGTTTGTCCTTAATTCATTTCATGTATCTCAGTTTCATTGAGATAGTCCTAACTGCAATCATAAAGGTAAGGTCAGAGTGTCCCATTGAAGGGCATCCAGGCAAATTTATTAGCTGGAAAATGCAGTTTTGGGGTGACTGAATTCTGGAATTCAATCAAATTCAGCAAACCATTTTAACTGAAATAAAAACATTACAACAAACTTTTCACACATTTTATTTTCAGGATCTTGTGCTAAGGTAGTGGAAACAGAGGGCAAGAGTGATAGGACCCGCGGGAATGGTGTCAAGCTGTGGCAGGAGAGGTTCAGGCTAGACATCAGGAAGAGGTTCTTCACTGAGAGGGTTGTCGCGCACTGGAACGGTCTCCCCAGGGAAGCAGTCACTGCACCAAGCCTGTTGGAGTTTAAGAAGTGTTTGGACTGTGCACTTAGTCACGTGGTCTGAATTTCTGGGTTGACCTGCGTGGTGCTGGGAGTTGGGCTTGATGATCCTTGTGGGTCCCTTCCAACTTGGAATATTCTATGATTCTATAAGATTCTGAGTTCCTGTCTTTGCCTCATACACTAGTCACAGTAGCAAGTGAGTAGGGTTCAGTTACATGCACCACTTCATAGGAAAATGAGTCTTCTGTCGGGCTACTGACTAAAAGAAACATACTGATACAATTATCATAATCAATTCAATGAATCCAAATCATTATTTACTTTGCTTTTACTGTAATTGTCTGAAAATGAAGCATGCTATTTTGCATGAACAAAATGCTTTTTCAACCAAAGCATGTTTTCTTCTGCTTTTAAAGGTTCATTTCAGAGTGATCAAAACCTATATTTTTCTTTTTTTTGTTTTGTTTTGTTTTGTTTTTATCCTTTCAGTAGCAGAACTAAAAATTTCCACAGATCTGCTGGACCTAGTTCCATTGAAGTCCAGGGAGCTAATTGTAGAAGAAGCTGTCAGTTACTGTGAACAAGGAGACCCCAGGCCAGATAGCAGGTATTAGCCATCTCTAATATTAAGCTGTCTTAAGATCATGGCACACGCCACAAGTGTTTCTCAGATTATGGTCATCAGAAAAGCACCTACAGAGAAGTGTTGGCCATACAATATTAGCTCTAAATCCGGTTGTACAATTATGGTAAGATACAGCTAATACCTTTCTTAATGAGATTTCCAAGGGAAGCTGTTCCTCCAGTCCAGAAATTGTCTGTGATGCGTGCCAAATACTATGGAAAAAGTTCGAGAACTGTTTTTCTCTGTACAGTTATTTCACATTTTAGTCCTTGGAATAATCCCTAAAGAGCCCAAAGCAAATCCATGCCCTGTGCAATGCTAAGCATTTTTAACTTCCTCTGATCCAACAGAAAACTCAGGTAAGTGTAAAATTTTGGAAAAGGGGCATAGGCCATTTCCATAACATGGCCTCCCACACTGCCCTTCCAAGGGAAATACCTATATCCATTCACTGTAAAAAGCTCTGAGAGCATCTGCAAATAATGCCAATATACTCAGCCCTGTTTTTACTCTTTTTAATGTTTCTCTAAAATATTTGCTATCCTGCTTAAGACTCAGGGAGATAGAAAGCAAATAGAAACAGCAACTGAACTTAGTCCATGAAAGTTACACAGCTCAAAGACCCAAAACCACTCCAAATCCCCACTGAGAAACAGGAAAAAGTGAAGCTGTTTTTAGAGTATTCTTGAAACAAAATTTCTGAATAACTGCTCCAAGCATTCTCCTTTGTGTTATAAATAAGACTATCTGTGTACAAATATTTATCTACTTAGGTAGAGGGCTTGTGTTTATGCTGTTGATTTTTTTTTTTTTAAATAGCATTACATATCACTCCAGAGAAGATTAACACCACCACAGTCTGGATACTAGTCAACTCCAATTAACATGCAAACCACACGGACTGTCTGAATCCTTGGGGCAAGTTTCTTCAACCAGTGTGAAGTCTACAAAGCTGCATGGCTAGTCTCCACATCTATTTTCAAAGCCTTTAGACTGTGATTCATTGCACATTTTCAACACTACAACTCTATCTCTTCTTCCAAGTATCATTCTTATACCATTGAGCCTGCTGAGAAAAAAGAACGTTGAATGCACATAGAAAGAAAAAAAAAAAACAAACTAGTATAATTACAGATTACCAAGGATGGAATATTTACCTTTGTTTTACTCTTAACATTAATTGCTGGACAGTTTGATATGGACAGCTGAACCTGATTAATATCTCGTTCCAACCATGGCAAGTCATGCTAGGTTTGTAGAAAGCAGAGATTTTTATTATTGCCAGGAAAAGAGAGCAAGGTATTGAACACAGCAATTTGTGTTAGAGTGGGTTAAGTACTTGTCCAAGACAGTGTTTTTTCATCAACAGTCAATAACACCTGGAGATCAAAAGCTATTCACGAGCCACTAGTAAATCTGACACAAGTTTCATGAAGAAAGCCTGCAGTGGAATTTCTTACCAAAACCAACCCATGGCCACACAGCAAAGGGACTCAGCAGAGAAAGGAGAACCCTGGGCTGAAGTGATTTCTGCTTAGTCCTTTGAACACTTGCTCAGAACGGAGATCCCAGAGCTCAGCTGAGGGACTGAAGGAATTATCCTCAAGCAGTAGCTCAGTGGAAGAAAGCACTAATATCCTAGATGCGAAAATCCTCATGAGTGGATTGTTTCCCTGGTTTGTGAGCTCAAAAGCTTGCTACAAATACAGGTTGAAAGAAATTATTCAGAGTTTCTGGTCTCTCATCCGAGGAGAAGAAGGAGCAGAAGGCGTATGTGGTCCATGCCACAGTTAAAACAAAACAAAACAAACAAAAACAAAACATAAAACAAACAAACAAAAAAAAACCACCTTGTATCTTTCTGCAAAATATGAGAATGTTCAAAAAAAATGTAGAAGATTTGAGCAATATCAAAACTTTTCCCACCCTCACTAATGACACAGCTATCTTAAATGAGTTACTGGCTGCCTTCTGCACTAACCTGAGAAAAGATGTGTCATTCTTACTTCCTTTCGAAGATGTACATGGTTCATATGCATAAGCAGAGAAAACCTTTTTGTAACACTTGAAATCATTGTTCACATCAGTTTTGAGCTCTGTCTTGACTTCTGGATGGTGAATGGTAGTTTCCCAAGCAAACTCTTAGTCCTGAGTAAAAAACAACACCCTGCATTGATTTAAAGGAATCCACAGATCACAGATCACAGAATCATCTAGGCTGGAAGAGACCTCCAAGATCACCTAGTCCAACCTCTGACCTAACACTAACAAGTCCTCCCCTAAATCATATCACTAAGCTCTACATCTAAACATCTTTTAAAGACCTCCAGGGATGATAACTCAACCACTTCCCTGGGCAGCCTATTCCAATGCCTAACAACCCTTTCAGTAAAGAAATTTTTCCTAATAGCCAACCTAAACCTCCACTGGCACAACTTTAGCCCATTCCCCCTTGTCCTTTCACCAGGCACGTGGGAGAATAGACCAACCCCCACCTCGCTACAGCCCCCTTTAAGGTACCTATAGAGAGCGATAAGGTCGCCCCTGAGCCTCCTCTTCTCCAGGCTGAACAAGCCCAGCTCCCTCAGCCGCTCCTCGTAAGACTTGTTCTCCAGACCCCTCGCCAGCTTCGTTGCCCTTCTCTGGACTCGCTCGAGCACCTCCATGTCCTTCTTGTAGCGAGGGGCCCAAAACTGAACACAGTACTCGAGGTGCGGCCTTACCAGAGCTGAGTACAGGGGGACAATCACTTCCCTAGTCCTGCTGGCCACACTGCTTCTTATACAAGCCAGGATGCTGTTGGCCTTCTTGGCCACCTGAGCACACTGCTGGCTCATATTCAGCTGACTATCAACCAATACTCCCAGGTCCTTTTCTGCCAGGCAGCTTTCCAACCACTCATCTCTAAAGTCCCTAAAGTCCCATTTGATAGCCTTCAGGCTTCTCTCTGCAATATCAACTCTGCCAGCCTGGACTATCAAAAGAGGATAGTAGTCAGAGGGGCAAACTAGGTTAGGAAGCTTTCTGGCAATGTCCCTGACCCTGGCCCCAGGGCGGCAGCAGACTTCCCTACGGGTAGGGTCAGGTCAACAAATAGGGCCCTCTGTTTCCCTGAGAAGGCAGTCACCTACAACGATCACCCTTCTTTCTTTCTTAGTGGAGGCAATCCTGAGGTGTGGAGTTGACTTCCTCGCCCTAGGCATCCTCCTGGGTAGACTGTTCACCTCATCCTCACCCACCAGTCTCTCAAGCTCCAGGGTCTCAAACCTGTTGTGTATGGGCACCTGAGGAGGCAGGGCTGGTAGGGAGGGGGGTTGCCTGCGACATCCAGTAGGGACCTGTTTCCATTCCTCCTCATCTCCTAGGTCCCCTCCCTCTGCTCGACAGGGCAAGGGGTCCACCCTTGTTTGGGGTGTCTCACCCCGGTGCCTTTCCTTCAAGTCTTGCAGGGAGTTGCTCCACAGGTCTATTTCCCGCTCACACTCCCTGATGGCCCTCAACCTCTCCACCTCCTCCTTGAGCTCTGCCACCAGGCTGACCAGGTCGTCCACCTGCTCACACCTCACACACACGGTGTCTCTGCTGCCCTCAGAGGGCAGCAACAGGCTCAGGGACTCCGTGCATCCAGAGACCTGAACTGCCACATTTTTGAGTGGGCACTCAGTCTGGGTGGCCACAGACTTTCTAAAAAGAGCTCTCCACCTAGTGATGACCATGGCACCTATAGGTAGGCAGCCGGTAGACGAGTTGTTCCTGTGAGCAGGGTGGAACGCTCTGCCCTGCCTGAGCGCGCCCTACCTGCACAAAGTGCCGGGCAAACTGCCACGCCTCGCCCCACTACTGCGACCAGGTGACTAACTGTCACCAGGTTTCAGTGGAATTGGGCATCCTTGTAAAAAGCCTAGCAATTGCATAGGGGATAAGAATGCAAGCTATTACACAGTAATAATCTTGCCATAATTGATCTTAGAAACACACATTTTTCCCCAAAATATTATTAGCATTAACTTTAGTATGGGAGACTATTTACAGCCCTGTTCATCACAGAGGTGCACCAGCAAAAACTGTCACTTGAAATCGATCCCAGTTACAGTAAGACCCTTTGTGAGTTTCCTGTGGAGAGAGAGAACGCCATTTAAATTAGACACTAGCATGGAGCACTTTCAGCTTCAGCAAATCCTTGTCACTCTGACTGGAAGTCTGAATAAGAGGCACCTTCTGCTATCAGTCTGTGTTTATTGTTAGTCAAATTACCCTTATATAATGAAAACTGAAGAGAATGATTTCAAAGACGACTCATTTATGATAACATCCTTTTGATACCCAGCTCAAATTGCTTTAAAAAAATCAAAATAAGTAAATAAAATCACCCACAAGCTTTAGAAATTAACAAAATAGTAATCAGGTTTATTACTGACTAGATCCGATTCCATGAATGCCAGCTTCAGTTTACATACAGAAAAAGCCCAAGGGCTGCTACTACAAGCTGGAAAGACAAAGTCTGCTTAACTGAGAGACAAAACTGTGCCTTCTGATTTATGGTACACATTCCTTTCCCTTCTCTGACAAACTACCTTAATGAACAGTAGGAAAATCATGAATAAGATGAGAAACAGATGTTCACTGTGAATATATAGTGAACTATATTTCTATTCAAGAATTGCTGCATAGAAATAGGTGCACATCTGTTATCTAACTATGATGTTCAAACTTAATAAATCTGATATTCTGGGGATATATCAGAGAGCATATGCTGACCAGCTAAGCAGTGCGCACATAGAAGGTCTGTCAGATGCCTCTGGACTGTATCCAGCTATGGTGTAAAGGAACTGTAAAGAAAATGCACATAGGCTGGATCAACAGAGGATTGGAGGGCAAGTGGAGGGAGGTGATTGTCCCCCTCTGCTCTGACCTTGTAAGGCCCCACTTGGAGTGCTACACCCAGGTCTGGGGCCCCCAGCACGAGAAGGATGTGGGGCTGTTAGAACGAGGCCAGAGGAAAGCCACACAGATGATCAGAGGGCTGGAGCACCTCTCCTCTGAAGACAGGCTGAGAGAGCTGGGGATGGTCAGCCTGAAGAAGAGATGGCTCCGGTGAGACCTCATTGCAGCTTTTCAGTACTTAAATGGAGCAACTTTTTGCTCGGTCAGATAATGACAGGACAAGGGGGAATGGTTTTAAACTAAAAGAGGGCAGATTTAGACCAGATGTTAGCAGGAAATTCTTCACTTGGAGCATGGTAAGGCACTGGAACATGTTGCCCAGAGAAGTTGTGGATGCCCCATCTCTGGAGGTGTTCAAGGTCAGGCTGGATGGGGTCTTGGGCAACCTGATCTAGTGGCATCCCTGCCCATGGCAGGGGCAGGGTTGAAAACAGGTGATCTTTAAGGTCTCTTCCAACCCATTTAACACTGCCCAAAAATATCAAAAGCAGACTGCATGTGGTTACACTTCATAATGAACACCTGCAGTAGCCTCAGTCAACTGGGTTGACAGAAGCCTCCATGATGTGTATTGAAGACCCTTCGATGCTCCATTCAAGTAGCAGGTTGGTGAGACAGGTACAGCACACACAGGAAATCATCAAGGAGCTCACCATGTCTTCTCACAATAGTCAGCAGATATGATTCATTCCACAGTCTGCCACATCTGAGTCTAGGGCTCTACATATATAGCATTTGCGAACTACGCAGGAATAGACACAACCTAGAAAGTCAGCTCCAGCAGGAACCCTTAAAAGACAACAGGAAATACAGTAGTAACTGGCAGCCCACAGCCCAGGGGATTTGTATTAGACTGGACAGTTATCTTTTGCTACTGCTTATGTACAGAAAAATTCAAGTGACAACTTCCAGAGGAAGAAAAAACATATGTTTTCAAGGAACAATCACTGAAACACACAGCATTGTGTTACTGGCATTTCTTATCAAGAGAAATTACAAGCAATTTCCCATTTAATAGTTTTGCCTTCCTCTTACGTCCTAGAATATTCTTCTTCCTTTGAATGCCAAATAAATACATAAATAAATAAAGCAATTAATTTTGTAACATTTAGAAGCATGATAATGTAACAATGTCATGTTTGGTGGAATCAGCAGGGTGGTAATTGGCTTGTTTCAGCTCACCTTAAGTCAAATAAGCTTGTGCCCATATTAGCCAACTATAAGTGAAATCATGCAAAGTTTGTATTTTCCCCTCAGAGGCATCAATTCCTTCACATCTGTACAGGGACAGAAGTTCTATGGCCAAAATATTAATGAATTTTGTCTTACCAGAGGAAGCCAAATTAGACTTACAGCCTAAGCAATTCTGTCCATTCTGTCTTCTGTGTAGAACTGCAGAAACTCTCAGCACTGAGTCCTTTGAATTGTCCTTGTCTCTACCTCCCCGCTACTGAAAACTTCTAAACGGTGTACTCTCTTCTGACATGCAAACACCCTGTCCATTCTTGGGTTCTGACCTTTGGGAACTGAAAGTCATAAAATATAAGCAGTAAAAAGCCTCTCACTATCAAATGTAGACAAAATTGCAATGTCAGATTCTTGGTTATGAGGCCATTAGAAGTACTGGTCATGGGTCTTTTTTCATTAGAGTCAATCACCTCAACCAGCATTAACCTTCTATAGAAATGAGGCACATAGGTTCTCATGGAAGTCACCAGAGAGGCATAGCTATGATGAATCACCTTCAAAAGTTGCCTGTCATATATTATCTTAGGGAAGTGTCCACTGCTTTTAGATGCGCCTTCCTCCACAAATGACAGAAATGAGCTTAAAGATAAGCTTAGGCAGGTATTATAGTTTCAGAGAGCTAAGACGAGGTGAGATAACTCTTTCCATTGAATAAATTGAGACATGAATGGGGGTAAACTTCAGATGTGGGAGAGAAAGGCTGCTATATTCTTTTTTTCACAACTAGCCATCTTAAAATGGATGTTTCCCAAAGTAAGCTTGCCTCTGATGGACTTTTTGAGACCCTAGCTTGTAATAATTTTGGGAAAAACTGTGGGATCCCTGAACTTTTTGAAAATGAAATCCAAAGACAGCAAATAGGATCTTCCGGAACCCAGCCTTTCCAAATCACTGGTGCTTTTTATAAAAATGACCTCAGTTATTGTCAGACAAAAACCTAGGGAACAATGGCTAACAGTTTTCAATTTGCTTCTTTAAAAACAAGTACCTGAAATGAACCATATGAATTGCTATTTCAGGCAACTGAACACACACTGTCAGTTTAGTGTTGATGCATCCAGTGACGCATTCCCCTTTGTCTTATACAGACTGAATCTTTTTCTTTGAAACCACAATTATCACATTTCTGGGTCCTTGAACAAGGTTATTCTTCCAAATGATGCTAGCAGATTGCTTTGTGCAGATCTGAATGTCAGAGCTGCACGCTGGCTTTTTACTTCATGCTCATTGCAAAAACTGGGGGGAGTTCAACAGATTAATATCAAAATATTTCATTGTAACCTTAACTGTCCCCCATCTGTTATCATTAAAATATCTACAGGAGGAAGTCTGTAATTATCTCACTCTTTCCAGCTCCTAAAATCACTTATGTTCCAGAACAACTTTTAGGAACCCACAGGGCAGTTAAGCAAGTGCAGATCTGAGTGCACATAATTCAGGCAGGAATATGAGTGAGTGTCAGATTCTGCACCTGGAATGGAGCAACCCTGGTTATACATATGGACTGGGTGGTGAGAGGCCGGAGAGCAGCCCCATAGAAACAGATCTAGGGGTTCTGGTTGACAGCGAGTTGAATAGGAGTCAACAGCGTGTCCTGGCAGCCAAAAGAACCAACCCTGTCCTGGGGTGCATCAGTTGTGGCATTGCCAGCCGGTTGGGGGAACTGATTGTCCCACTCTGCTCTGCACTGGTGCGGCCTCACCTCGAGTACTATGTGTAATTTTGGGTGCCACAACACAATAAAGACATAAAACTATGAGCGAGTATCCAAAGGAGGGCTACACAGATGGTGAAGGGTCTAGAGCAGGTGTATGAAGAGCAGATGAAGTCCCTTGGTTTGTTAAGCCCAGAGCAGAGCAGGCTGAGGGGAGGCCTCATGGCGGCCTGCAGCTCCCTCACGAGGGGAGCGGAGGGGCAGGCGCTGAGCTCTGCTCTCTGGGGACAGCGACAGGACCCGAGGGAACGGCATGGAGCTGGGACAGGGGAGGGTCAGGCTGGGTGCTAGGGAAAGGTTCTTCACTGAGAAGGTGTTCAAGAACTGGGACAGGTTCCCGAGGGCAGTGGTCAAGGCAGCAAGCCTGTCAGAGTTCAAGAAGCATTTGGACAACACTCTCAGACATAGGGTTTGAATTTGGGGTGGTCCTGTGTGGAGCCAGGAGTTGGACTCAATGACCCTTGTGGTTCCCTTCCAACTCAGGATATCCTATGACTCTATGATGCAATATTTAAATATGGATTTATATAGCATTTTCTCATGAACCACACATTTTACACAGCTGTTAGCTTTAATTTTTGCTGTGATCAGAGGTAACATTGATAAAAAGTTTCAAATATGGTTTTATTTTAAATTGGTATAAATGGAGTATACTAAGATTTCTGGTTAAAAACTTCAGCCATTTCCTTTCTAATTAAATGCTTATACCTCTCCTTGGTAGATTTTGGTTATGCAGGCACTGAGGACTCTAGACACATTTAAGATGTGGGTCCTGACTTCTCTGCCTCAGATTTCTATTTAGCACAACATTTATTGCACATACTACATAACTAATTAATTGACGTTATTTACACAGCTGATTCACTGGTATAAAATCAGAAAAAAAATAGATAAATTACTACTAAAATTTTAATTATAGCCGCATTTAAAGTCTGCTATGCACTTTTTGTAGCCTGTAAGTTCAGGAGTTCACCACACTTCTCTGGTAATACCAGCACATGCAATTGTAAGCTTAGGTACTTAATACACCTTTTGTCATCATATAATTTATCTTCCCTCCTCCCAGTAAAATATTAACTAATATATGTTAAAAGAAAGCTATTGCTTTTTCTTTTGCCACAAAGTTTGCATTAAACTGCAAAATCATTCCCTCTTGGTGGTTGCAATTAGACCAGTCTATACTTTTACAAAACATTCCTTTTCTTTCCACCCCTATTTGGCTTTATTTTGAAGGGATGCATTCCCAAAGTCAGCAGTAAATATTCCCTTGTCTTTTGCTAAAGGCTGGAAAACCAAGGCCATCTCCCAACTTTTATTTGTACATGTTGAAGGTGTTGAACAAGATAATGGCCATGCCAGGATTTTTTAACAACCTGGGCACTAGCAGGAAAATCATAGTCTTCTGAGAGAAAGGACAAAAAGAGGCAAGTATAGTATGAAAGCTGGAGAGTGCCAAGCCACCATTTACAACAAAAAATAGCTCAGATAAGGGTTGCATTTGATTGAACGCAGATGATTCTGAATAGTTGTCCACATTTTCTCCCCTTTATTGATACACTGGTAGTTTGGACTTTGCACTATCTCCTGTCTACTGCAATTACCAACCTGGCTAACAGATCCAGGTATACTACTAGCCATTCAAACCTTTGTTTGCTAACATGTACGAGAACTGGACTTGTCCACAAACCACAATCTGACCCCTGCAGCACTGACAGTTAATGTAAGTTAGATGAAAAAAAATCTGACCTATGTTCATTTCCCTGAGACTTCCATGTCGAATTTGGAGATAAACCCAGATGGACTAAGCAAGTATCCCAAGAAGTCTAACTTAGGAACGCACTTTTGCTTGGTGGTGTGCTTATGGCACCTCCTTGTTTTAATTGCAATAACTAACTTCTCCTTTTCTCAATCCAAAAGAAGAGTCAGAATGGCTGCTCCAGCTGATACAAATTACCAATTGCAAATGTTACGGGAAAAAATCAAGATTCCATGAAACACATACACAAAAACCTGATGGGTCAAAAGTGCAATTGGCCAAATCTGGAGAGCATGACTGGAAAACAACCTCTTGGGGAAGACGAAACATTTGAAATTGATAGCTTGTATACTGAAGCACAAAATAGATTAGCAAGTAGAAATAAAACAATGCTAAGTTTACAGTCAAAATTGTAAAAAGAAAATTGTGCAGCTGATGAAATTATAAATTGTAGGAAACACTTTTCATTCATGGCTGTTCTTGTAAGAAGGAAAAAAAAAAGCGTGAGATTTCCTGCACTCGCTCAATGGAACACAAACAAAGCACTTCAAAAACATCTGTTAGAACTAACCCAAGGTTAAAAAGAGAAGCAGCACTAAAAATGTCTTTGAATAGTGGTAATAAGAAAAAGACGTGACAAAAAACAAGAGGAAACTTGTGAAGATTGTTTATGAAAATAAATTTCTTAGGCAAATTATTATCATGTTTACAGGGGCATATGTCTTCCATTTGCATTCCCTGCATGCACTGTTGCATTCCACATGCCATGTAGGAACATCTTCAGTTGCAGATATCTGCAGACCAATTAGCTCTGCTCTCCTGTTGTAGAGGGACTGAACATTTCAGCCATATTCACAACTGCAACACCCAAATACCCTCATGCCTCAGGCTCTGACTGAAGGAAGTATTAGTCCCCAAACTACCTTTTTGCAGGTACATGATTTCCTATTTTTCTTAGTAAATTCTCATTCCTCAAATTGTTAAGCAGGCACAATAAACATCACTGAATGGGTTAGCTTGACATCTCAGCACTCATACTACTTTGTTTCTGCCAGTCATTTCCTTTCCTTCCCATTTTACTGCCTCACACTCAACTTTGGCTCTACCATCATTGGTTGAAATTTCACTAGCAGCATCTCAGTGATTTACTTTGCTTGACCTTCCTAAGGCCTATTTCTGTATTACATCAGTAAGATTTAACAACAATATCAATAATGCAAAATGGGACACAGATACTGAAGCTGTCAGAAGCAGATTTATTTTGCCATTCCCTTCCTAAGAAGATATAGCACTTGGATGGCCACAACATGGATGCTGAGAGATGCACTCTAGCAAAAACTCAGAACTTTCTGTCCACTAATGAAGAAGGAAATCTTCCAACTACTGTGTCAACTGGCCACAGCAAGATAGCATCAGAGGGAAGGGAAGCAATGTGTATGAGGACAGTCAGTTGTTTCAAAACAATCATACTGAACACTAGAGTGAACAAGGAATTTCTGCAATTTACTGAATTACCAAAGACTATTTTAATCTTCATGTAATACAGCAAAACTTTTAAAGGTACATTCAGCCTGCCTTTTCCCATTTTCTTCCCCAATTTACGCTAGCTGTGATGACTATAGTGTGCTTATGTGGCAAGGTTTCGGTAGAGGGAGCAAGGACTGTAGGGCTGGCCACTGTGAAGAGTCCAGAAGCTGCCCCATGTTAAGTAAGAGCCAGTTCCAACCAGCTCCAAAAAGGACCCGCTGCTGGCCAGAGCTGAGACAGTGAGTGGTGCTGGTCATGCCTCTTGTGAGAGCATATTCAAGAAAGGGAAAAAAACAAAACAAAACAAAACAAAACAAAAAAAAACACTGCACAACAGCAGCTGGGAGAGAGGAGTGAGTAAATGAGAGAAACAACCCTGCAGGCACCAAGGTCAGTGCACAGGGAGGGCAGGAAGTGCTCCAGACACGCAGCAGCAGTTCCCCTGCGGCCTGCGGAGAGGCCCCTGGTGGAGCAGGCTGTCCCCCTGCAGCCCATGGGTCCCACATGGAGCAGATCTCCACACTGCAGCCCATGGAGGAGCCCCTGGTGGAGCAGGTGGATGTGGCCTGGAGGAGGCTGCAGCCCATGGAGAGGAGCCTATGCAGGAGCCTGGGCTCTGGGGGGAGCTGCTGCCTGTGGGGGACCCAAGCTGGAGCAGCTTGCTCCTGGGGGATGGACCCTGTGGTACGGAGCCATGTGGGAGCAGTTCTTGAAGAGCTGCTGCCTGTGGGCAGCCCCTGCAGGATCAGTTCAGGAAGGACGGCATCCCGTGGGAGGGACCCCACGTGGAGCAGGGACAGAGAGTGACCGTGAGGGAGTGGCAGAGACGAAGTGACCACAGCCCCCATTCCCCATTCCCTGTTCCCCTGCACTGCTCAAGGGGAAGACATAGAAGAGGGTGGATGGGGAGGGTCTGGGGGTATGTTTTTAGCTTACTTTTAGTTCTCACTACTTTACATTATTGTTAATTGGCAACAAATTAATCTTCTACAAGCCAAGTCTGTTTTGACCATGATGGTAATTGGTGAGAGATCTCCCTGTCCTTACCTTCATCCATGAGATCTTTTTTCACTGTATTTTCTCCCCCTGTTCTGCTGAGGAGAGGAGTGAGAGAGTGGGATGGTGGTGCTTGTCTACCTGCCAGTCTTAAACCAGAACACCATCATTACAACCTCCCCTGCCACATCACATGCTAAGCATGCAAATTTCTGAACATCCAAAGTCTGCAGTGACAATGGCAGATCTGTACAGGGACTGTGCTCTTGAGGTTTTTCAGTAAGGTCTGAAATTCTGTTTAAACATTCTGTCCCACTGTAAAGTGCAAACTCAAGGATAGAGCTCAAGCTACATACAGTCTGTTTGCATTTGTTTTACAAAGTAAGCCACTCCAATTTGAGGTGAACACCGAAAATATTTCATCTACAATTGTGGTAAACCAGAACTCAAGACAGTAATTAAACCACCACTTATCTCAGTGAGGGTAAAATAGTACTAGTCAAGGACTGTTTACGAGCAGTGTTACTGATATGAGTCATTGCAAGTGAAGGAATTATTCCAAGATTGCAAGGAAGCATTCTTAAAAATGCATTTTGAAGCTGAAACAGCAACTGGAGGAAACACAAACCATTATCACATGGCTTTTGTCCTTCAAAGGCATTTTTGGAACAAATATGAGCTGGGTTCTAGACTGTAGTGATACTGTCAGGAGAAGATCCTGGTTTCTGATCAGAAAAGGAAAACTTCAAAGATTTGGGGTATATTGTGTGAAAACCCTGATGCTTCCCAGAATAATTTACTCATCCTTCAAAAATCCTTAATCTTAACAGTGTAGTAATATTCTCTTATGGAAGTAGCATGATCTAAAAGGATCAAAATAAACATTTTTGCTTCATTTCCCCTTGAAACAGCAATTCTGAATAACTGGTGAATTCACAGAATACTCAAAGGACATTTGATGGAATAATAACAATAAAGGAAAAAGATGTTTAGATTTAGCCTAAGTGATATTTATTAATGTCATTTCTTAAGAAAATGAGGCTGATTCAAACTGTCTATCCATCTCCAGAGACCTATGAAACTATCAGTCAATCTCAAACAAGTTTTCTAAAACACTATCTGTACAAAATTGCATAATAACAGGCCAGTGTACAGAACTAAACTGCTGAAGAAATGACAACTTCACTATTATTAGACAACAGAGACTATACAGAGAGTCTCAACTCTGACACAAAAGAAACCAGGCTTCATCGATGGCATGCTTGCAATATTTAAAGGCTCAGTGAGAGCATAGTATAGTCAGACCCTCCACCCCTCTCAGCAACTAAGTAAAATCAGATTACCCAACTGAACGCACATGACAGAGTCAACCATTCAAAAATGAAAAAAGGTGAAATAGCATATGACTTTCCCCCATATTTGGAAAGTCTCTTTGAAAAGCTGCCTCCAAAATTTCCATTGACAATAAGAAAAGCTGGAAAAACTCACAAAATGCCAACAAAAGTTCTGCTGTCATAAAAATAGCCCAAAGAACTTCACAGTCGTGGATTAAAACTGAAGTTCGGGGGAAAAAATCTGTTTTGGAACATTATATTCTTCTGACTTAGGATTTACACAGGTGTAGTTAAAATTGATGCTCTAGAAGTACACCAAAAATATTCATTTTCATATGGTATTCCTCTCCAGTGCAAAACCTCAACCAACACTATGTTCTTATGTAAATATTGATCATTTTTCAAATTATAAAAGTATGAAGTTCCATTTGCAATGTTTTCTTGTCTTTGGCACTTTTTCAGAAACTGCATAAGAAATGTACAGAAGTTCAAGTTCATGGAAGTAATCAAGAGCTATCCCCATAAGCAGGGGGTAGTTTTCTTTCTACTTAGGTCATTAAGCATCCATTGACAAGAAGAAAAAAAAAAGAAAAGAAATAAAATTTTGCAAATTTAAAGACAAACTTGTAATACATCCCTTCCCCTTGTACATGCTTGTTCCCTGTAGCGTTGAACAACCTGTGGAAAATAAAAAACAAACAAAAAACAGTTAATGTTTTAGGAGATAACTAGTCAAGAGAAAGCTCTTTGTAAATATTTAGCCTTACACCGTTGTCAGCATCAGGGCGATGCGAGAAGTGAATACCTGAGAAAACTTTCCATCAGATTCAAAGGAAGAGGGGTAAAGAGGGCTCTCTTAAGCACTGTTGGGAAGGAGAAGACTAAAACCATATTGTACTGTTCCCACAACGATTTGAAAAGGGGCAACAAAACTATGTGTGGAAGCCCAGAATTAACTGATGAAATTACAGTCTAGACACAAATTCCAATTTCTTTACTTACACAGCAAGGAAGAGTTGGAAACAGTTTTCTCCTCTAGGTCTGGCATCCCTTGGGATGAGCTCTTTCATAACAGATTGTTACACACAGAAAATCCAGCTACAATATTTTGTGGAATTGCTGAGTTTGTGTGGGGCATTAGCTAGCATCAGCACTTAAGGACATTTGATACTTGCATCAAAACTTGCTTGATATTCTAGCTGTCACAGTTGTCACATTGACTTTCAGACAATAATCAGGATACATTTTTACCCTGAACATAAATAAATAAATAAATGGAGAAGATACTGGGTTCTGCTCAGCAAAATCAGGATTTTCTCATCCAAAAAACACAGGTGTGCAACCCTTATCTTTATGTCAGTATGTTAAGCTATTGCAACCTGATTGTCTTTACTGAAAAACACACTTTTTTCTTGTCAGGACTGCCACAGCACTGAAAAACACAAAACGGAGCACCTTCGTCCTGTGTAGGTATTAGCACAGGCAGAATACACATCTTATCTCAGCCTAGTGGCTACAGGCTAAAGGGAATCACCAGCTATTAATAAATATTTAAGTTAATCAGTTGTAGTGCAGTAGGGAGCAGGATGAAGCATGCTAAGGTTTTGTTTCAAATTCTGAATTCTGAAATAAACCTTCATGAAATTACATCCTAATACGCTATAATAATAATAATTATTATTATTATTATTATTTATTATGTCGCTGTGGGCCCTACTGCAACACTGATTTTTTCATCAGGGCATGCTTCCTTCCTGTGCATCACTGGGCAGGAAATTTATTTTGAACATCATTTACATCTTGCTGCATTGACTGTATAGAGTCTGAAAACACTGGTAACATAAAGAAAATGAAGAAATAAGGGAAATATTTGAGGATGATACCCACAGAAAATCTGCTTGCTGACTGTACTGAGTAGCCAATACAGGACAGCATTCTCCAGTGCCGCCAGATGGGTTCAGCTGTACACAGACTCTACTGAGCCCTAAGAGCACACCATCTGTTTCTTCAAAGGTGGGTTGGTAAAAGCAACGTTAGAGGTCATTTCTGAAATGCACAGATTCTGGGAAGAAGCATGGGTTTTTAATCAGAAGTCAGGGGGTATTGATTTGGGGAAAACCACAGACAAAATAAGCTTTGAATACAATCCCCTGGCAGAGACAGAAGACGTAGGGCAGACTGCCTCTTCTGGGAGTCAAGGCAATGCAAAATTACGTCACATGGAGATTAAGCTGAAGGGACAATGTAGAAAGGAAAGAAACATATGTTCTGTATGGAAAACCTAAGAGAGGATAGGCAGACATCTGTAATGCTTTCAGCATACGGCATCCTATAAAGATACAATTTTAAAACACTGCCTCCTAAAGAAGTACAAATCCTTTTCCCTGAGTGATTCCTTACAAGTACATTTTCTTCAGCTTTTGGTTACGTAAGCCTCCTGCTGGTCTCCTGTACTACTTGCTGCCACCTGAATCAATAGCCTCAAGGCAGTGCATTTAGACTGGGATCTTGAAATTCTCTTCCAGACTTCAGTTCCTCTCTAAAGGAGTCTTTGACAGAGAGAAAAGTGACAGCCAGTGTGCACGCACCATCCTGTGGTGGCTTCACAGGCGGCTTCACCATTCTAGTGTCCCAGCAACAGCCTGCCAGTGGACCAAAATGCCTCCGGGACGGGTCAAACAGTTGTTCCAAATGCTCAGAGTGTTCTTGTGCTTAAGAAGAGAGCTAAAACACAGCCAGGGGACTGCCAATGTGGCTCAAGTCAATGGTGCCTCAACACAACTGCACTTGGGTCTACAGTGTCTCCTGATACTTGAGTCTACAAAGAAAGGGAAAAGGCAAAAGTGGGCATAAGCAGCTGCCTGGACTCATCCTTTACAACTGCCAGTGCCAAGAATCTAAACTTGTGGCCCACAACCGTGAAATATTTTTACGGATTTGATATTTTGAGGCATGCCTTCCCCTTTTGGCATTCTTCAGTGTGGAAGTTTCACTTCTCCAAACATATACACACAGGACATTTAGGAATAGCTTAGTGCAGGACAGAGCAGTGTACGTAACTGAGAAAATATCAGGTTGATATTTTCAAAAGTATTGGCCATAAGGAGGAAAGGAAAAGGGCAGAATAACAAGAAGGACCTGATACAGTAGTAGAGCTTGTGGGTGATCTTTCCTCCCACTCGTCTAAGACTTGTGAGTTGTTTTATAGTTTTTTTCTTTCTCTGCCTCATTTCCAGGAAATAAACTGTCATAAGAATGATGGCTTGCACTGATGAATTTTTTGTTGTGTTAACTTTTTAGTGTTGCTTTGTCTTAGGAATATAAAAGCTGAAGAAATAACTAAAGTATATAATGTGATTGATTTTATAATTATTGGTGCACTAAAAAGAGATGATATATTTTCTCATCAAATTTACAAAGGAAGTGTAATAAACTCTCAAACTCTTTTTCTTCAATAATCACTGAATGTACAATGAGAAGCTGAAATGTCACTATAGGCTCAGGACTACACCTGGGGAAGTTTGCACGATTTGGAAATTTCCTTGTTGATCTCCAGGTCATAATAAGCACAGGATAGGCAGCATTTCCATCTATTCGCATGATGTTTTTACTTTGCACAGGTTAACCAGTTTGAGTAAGGAAAGGTTCTACATGCTACAGTCAATCTAAAAGGCAAATGTTCAGTTTCAAACCTGACAGCAATTTATTTATCTGGGCCAAAAAAAGAATTCTCTGTTGTTGCCAAATGGGTATTGTATGCACAAACAACCCAAAGTTGTTGTGGGTTTCAAAGGTGCAAAGTTGTCTATATTAATTGGGGAGAGGCAAGAGAAAAAGCCATATAGCCGGGAAAAGACACTTAAGGAAGTTAAAAATGGGGGAGACAACGGAGCGCTCTAGTTATCAGACACAACAGATGTAAGCACAATCGATTTAGTAACAATTCATAGTATAATACTTTCTAGTGAAAAATCAGTAGTATAGCTACATTCTTGTGTAACTTAATGTAGAATGGACTGTCATGTATCAGATTACTGTGAATTTGTCAAAGGAAAATAGCTTACACAAATTATCTGTGTAATTATCTGTGAGGAGGGTGATGAAGATGGTGAAGGGCCTAGAGGGTAAGATGTATGAGGAGCGGCTGAGGTCACTGGGCCTGTTCAGCCTGGAGAAGAGGAGGCTGAGGGGGGACCTCATCGCAGTCTACAACTTCCTCGCGAGGGGGAGTGGAGAGGCAGATGACCTATTCTCTGTTATCACCAGTGACAGGACCCGTAGGAACGGTGTGAAGCTGAGGCAGGGGAAGTTTAGGCTGGACATCAGGAAGAGGTTCTTCACCGAGAGGGTGGTCGCACACTGGAACAGGCTCCCCAGGGAAGCAGTCACTGCACCAAGCCTGTCTGAATTTAAGAGGAGATTGGACTGTGCACTTAATCACATGGTCTAAACTTCTGGGCAGACCTATGTGGTGCCAGGATTTGGACTTGATGATCCTTATGGGTCCCTTCCAACTCAGGATATTCTATGATTCTGTGATTCTATGATTCTATGATCTGTCCTGCACCCCTTCCCTCACCTTTTTCACTGTGATGTCCCCAATCTCAATTTAGTTGGCTATTGTTGGAAAACCTTGCTTTATTTTAAACCTACTTTACCACATTAAAATGTCATCACAGAACATTACAGTGTACTCATTAGCACTGTAGCACTTCTAATGAAGACAGGACCAAGCTGTCCTCCAAACTCTGAGGTCACCAGATACTTTCACTTCTGCACTGATCTGAAAGACACATGGCAATCCTACCCTATATGACATTAGATATAGCTTTTTTCAAAACACTAGGAACACCTTCATTTCTGAAGGTTAGAAATGACCATTAGAGTGCTACATGATTCCTCCTCCACCTCAGTGTTGTTGACATTGCTGCTATATGGAAAGCATGTACAGAGAGCTTACGACCTTCTCCTGGTTACAGATGTCCTTGTATTGCTTATACGTGGCAAGGTTTTGGTAGTGGGGGACTGCAGGGGTGGCCTCTGTGAGAAGAGCCCAGAAGCTGCCCCATCTTAAATAAGGACCAGTTTCAGGCTCCAAAAGGGACCCACTGCTGCCCAGCGCTAAGCCAATAAGCAACGCTGGTTGGGCCTCTCTGAGAGCGGATTTAAGAATGGGAACAAAACTGCTGCACGACAGCAGCTGGGAGAGTGAGGAGTGAGAATCTTCCCTGCAGCCCCAAAGGTCAGTGCAGCAGGAGGGCAGGAGGTGGCTCCAGGCACACTGCAGCAGTTCCCCTGCGGCCTGTGGAGAGGCCCCTGGTGGAGGAGGCTGTCCCCCTGCAGCCCATGGGTCCCACATGGAGCAGATCTCCACGCTGCAGCCCGTGGAGGAGCCCCCGGTGGAGCAGGTGGATGTGGCCTGGAGGAGGCTGCGGCCCATGGAGAGCCCCCGCAGGAGCAGGCCCTGGGCCAGAGCTGCAGCCCGTGGAGAGGAGCCCACGCAGGAGCCTGGGCTCTGGGGGGAGCTGCTGCCTGTGGGGGACCCAAGCTGGAGCAGTTTGCTCCTGGGGGATGGACCCTGTGGTATGGAGCCATGTGGGAGCAGTTCTTGAAGAGCTGCTGCCTGTGGGCAGCCCCTGCAGGATCAGTTCGGGAAGGAAGGCATCCCGTGGGAGGGACCCCACGTGGAGCAGGGGCAGAGAGTGACCGTGAAGGAGTGGTGAAGACGGCGGAGACGAAGCGTCAGGGACTGAACACAGCCCTCATTCCCTGTCCCCCTGCACTGCTGAAGGGAAGACATAGAAGACGATGGATGGGGAGGGTGGGAGGAAGAAGGTGGTTTTAGTTTGCTTTTAGCTTCTCACTGTTGCAGTCAGTTAGTAATAGGCAATAAATTCTATTAATCTCCCTATGCCGAGTTTTTGCCCGTGACAATAATTGGTGAGTGATCTCCCTGTCATTATCTCAATCCTTGAGCCCTGTCCATCATATTTTCTCCCCCTTTTCCTTTGAGGAGGGAGAATGAGAAAGTGGTTATGGTAGAGTTCAGCTGCCGAGCTGGGAAAAACTCCCACAGTCCTCTAGCTCATTCTGACAATGGGCCTGGTCTTTCACGAGTCATCCTTCATATCATACCATATAAACCATGGATCTCATACACCCATAAATAAGGAAGGTATCCGGAGGTACAGTGGAGTGTATGCACTTTACAGAAAACATTCATCAACCAAAACAGCTCAGTGGATAGAACAAAGTACTGAACATACATCTCCTGCAACATGATTTCACATGCAGTTTTGCCATTCTATATGCATACTATTTTCCTAAATAGAGGAGAGTGAAGGTTAAAGTCAGGAGAAGTGAAGGTTGTCAGTTTACACAGAAGCAGAAGGCTTAAATTAGTAGAACTACTCTAAAGGTTTGGGAAGTTTTATCAATAATCAGCCAATCTGAGGTATTTTCAGTGACACAACAGCACTGTGGTTTATTAAAACTAAAAGCACAGACTGATAAATATTTATAAAGCCAGCCAACCATTTCTGAATGTTAGATAAGTGAGGAAAGGTTATTTCTTAAATCCTTTGTATTTATCTGGATCAAAGAGTCTAAACTGAATTTCTTCACAATGTTTACAAAGCACTGGACCTAACTAAATAAGCAACCACAACCACTAGAAATTATTTAAGAGGTTTTAAAGACAAATATACTACCAAAGCTTAGATTGCTTCATTCAAATAATGACAAAAGATTAGATATAGATGAAGTTGTTTTCCTCAAATTTGCACAACACAATTGAATTAAATCCTTTCAATTAAGAACAGAACTGTGACTAAATAGACATTTCACCCATCCCATTTAATATGGTTTCCTAAAAGCAGAGAGCCACATCTATAGCATGTGGGTGTGATAAGAGGGAACCGCACAACTGAGCCTGTCTTTGTGGAAAGACACCCATAGAATGGGTACGTGATTCTATCCATGTCAGTGGAATGTTTCAGGCAACATTCATTCCTTAATTAGTATTGATAATAAGAATGAGAATGTCCCATTTTACTTACTCAGCCTGAATGTGACAATCTTATTTCTTCTGTTTACATGGGTTTTTACATCTTTAGATTGTGAAGTGTCATTTCTGAAGAAAAAACATAAAGTGGCACCCCACAGCTTTGACCAACCTTTTTCCAGAATCTGACAGTGCAGTGGCTGATTTCAACTACTGTTTTCATGGGACAAAAATTCCTTCTGAAGGACAGAAACACAAAACACCACTTGTCTCTGCTTCCTGAGTCCAACTATAACCAATGATGTTCTTAAAACTGAAAATTCTGTTTCTTCTTCTTTTCCCCCATAAGAACCGAGAAAAATCTGACCCATTCTTTGAGAATAAGTACTGTTTCCAGGATTTTTCCCATCTTTGTTTTGTTGTCTTTACAGTGCTGTGATCAAAGATACCATGAAATTCAGCTGTATGAGTTCACATCAATCCTCCTTGCATGAGAATTAGCAGAATTGGAGGTGCTTTGACTAAAGTGAGTCTATCAACAAAACAGACACACACTGTAGCTAGAGCTTGCTGTGCTCATGGGTTTGACTCAAAAATCAATTATACTTTAAATGCCTTGATGTTGTCCCTTTCCTTTCCTGTAACCCTACCTTATAGTACTAGTTTTGTTGTTGTTGTTGTTGTTGTTGTTTTGTTTTGTTTTAAGATGAATAGAGATTGGACAAAAGAAAGACAGGTTTTGATGCTGACCTCCCAAATCAGGAAAACCTCCAGTAGACATTAACATGAGTGATGCTGCAAGATCAGGCACTCCAAGAAAATTCACATATTGAATGCAAGTTCTTATTAACTCAACACTAATCACTTTGACCCCATGTTTCCAAACCTGGAAGCTTAATTCTCCCTGAAGGCCTAGACAGTGATGAGAGGTTTAAGATCAGCAGATCAGTTCCTGCTCAGGCAGGAGCATTTGCCATTGCTCTAGCTGCTAGACCACAATTGTAAACAGGAAATAAGGTTTTTTCCAAACTAAAGAGTGCTGAGAGTAAGAATTGGAAGTATTTATTGGGATGATTTCTAATGGCCATTCTTCTGTAAAAGTTCCTTGAGATCAATTTTGCATACCAGAAGGAGCTATTAAAATTCCTAAAAATAACTTGTTCACATCTAAAAATACCACACTGTTCAAGTCCAATATCTCAAGCCCTTTTAGGGTTGGTAATCAACATAAGCAATAATAAAATAACCATCATTCCATTTCAGTGTGTGAAAAAATGTCGCATTTTTACGTCCATAGAATCATGAAGAACTGACTGTAGTGCTTTAGTACTTTTTCAGTGAGGGATAAAACTCATCTTTCCCATGCTTGGTGACCAGTAACTTTAAAAAAAAAAAAAATTAAAAGAAAAAAAACAGTCTTCCAAGCAATGATTATGCAAAAGTTTCTAAATGTGTACCTATTTGTGTCTATTGTTCCAATATGAAATACTATTCCTTTTGGTTAGTCTTATTTTATATTTTAAGTTTTCATATATTAATCCACATACTGTATATAAAGTTGCTCTTTATGTCTTTTATTTCCTTGAAATGTAAGAACTTGTGTTCCATGCTGTTGAGCTAGAACTGCATGAAATAATGAACAACACGCTTTAAAACACTGAAAATAGTTGAACAAGCATTTTCGTGCTTTAATGACTTTGGAGCGCTCCAGTTATAATATATTCAGCAATGTAAATAATCCTGACATTAAAAACCTCTGCAGGCCAATAAATTAGTTCTATATAGCTCAAAGACACAAAAGGACTGAAAAAGACAGCCACCCTCCTTACACACACACACACACTTCCATAGTTCAAACAGTATACTTTCATGAAATTATTTTAAGGAAATGTATGATTTTCAACAGAAATTCAGCACTGAGTTTCCTTGTTCTTTAGAACAAAGTGAAATGGCAAGAAAGTAAGGTAATCACATTAAAATACATTCCCTTAGGGGGAATATTACTGGGACTGCAGAACAGTTATTTTAATTGGAAGCTATTGCTCGGGTAATACTGGCTTTAAAAGAATAAAATGGAAGATATAAGATTGCATTTATACACGGTTGAAAGTACTAATGTTTCTTTGTATATACATTTCTGAAGACATGTCAGCACCATAACTCTTTCTCAGTGCATATGAGAGCATTTAGTGATATCTTCTTAAAATTTGACCTACTTACTGCACAACATTCCATATGATATAAGCCACCTGCTTTACTTCTACACACCTTCATATAAAAATATATCTGATTATAATATGATTGTAATTGTACATGTTACAATCTGATATATGTACAGACTGTAAAAACGCATAGCTTGAAAATATTTTACTTGTCTTTGTGTTTTTTGGTTGAGATGTAAATGTTCTAATTAAAATGGAAACATAACTCATTTTTAATTTGAGTAACTACCATCTCAGCTTGGAAGAAGATTGTCTTTGCCTCACAAAACCTGTTTTTTAACTTGCACAGCTTCACATAAAGTGGATATGTGATAGGTAGGCAAGTAATACAAGCCTGTTCTGATGTGTCTCTGGCTATATTTCTCCTAGCAGCACTTCTGTCAAGTTAGAAAATATGACCCATGCTCACACAAATTACAGAAAAGAAGAGATGCAGATTTAGATCGTCAAACTACTGTTACGTGCCACACAAGTCCTTCAAAACAACCTCTAAAGTGTCATACAGGTGAACATAACAGCCCAGTCTGATGGAATTAACTGCACTCTCATACACAACTTCTAGTAACTTTACAATCTCTTGCCATTTGATTACACTCATGAGAGACAAACCTGATTGCCAGCTAAGGAGCCTTGACTTGGGCCAGAGCCCCAACAAGGGGCAAAGACCAATACCCAATCATTCAGAAATACTGCAGCAGGAGTGACTGTATTTCAGAGATGTATGTTTGTGAGAATCAGTGTCTCTCCAAGATTAACTGCCTATAGGTATATATTGCATTACATTGGTCAAACCCCACAACATTCATCCACGTTATTAATCTCAACCATGGGTTTGATGAAGAAAACTGTAGGATTTGTGTTTTATGGTTTCTGTGACACCTATTCCAGCAATTTTTAAGTAGGATGACAGCTTGATTTGACTAGATAACCTCCACAAACACTACCTCATTCTCTCTGAATGATGAGAAACATGGTGACCCACCCTTAAAGCCTCACTTACTCTGAAACTTCAGGGGCTGTATGTGCTCCTCTCTCTGCTTATTCCCCATACACAGCGGAAAATCAAATTGGGATTTACTCCAGTGACTTTGAGGTGCCTTACTTTACCTCAAGGCAGATGTTCTATTAATTTCAACCAAACCTGTAGATCTTTCATTTGAATTTTTATTTTATTCTTTTTAGGTTTTCTGTAATCTGTATGAGAGTTGAGTCATTGCTGATAGAGGTCAATGTATTAAAAATAACATACACATTCCTTATGTTACCATTACAGGTAATTCTCTTCCCTCAGACATAAATGAGAGTCTATCTCCAGATAAACTTTTTTTTTTTTTCTTAAGCAATTTAGGATACTCTGCAACCTTTGGCCAAAATTATGAACACAGATGGTCTTCCTCTCTTTAAAACAAATTAATGTCAACATAAGAGTAAATGAAACACTCATATGTCTCTAGGCATTATGTTTTGAATGCACTAACAAAAGACAACTTCATAGAATATGCTGTGATGTATTCCATAAACAGTAGGCTCCATAAGCAAGCCTACTACAAAACTGTTGTGCAGCATAACCCTGATTTAAATTGCATTTAAATATGACAACCTTCTGGTCTCATATTGAATTTAAAGTGTGCAAAAAATCTAAAATAAAACAATAGGCCATGTTTACTCTTCCTAAGTCTCTGAATTTTGTAAGGAATTTGAGAGAAAATGTGGCAAACTGTGCTCCACCCTCTTTATGCAATGAAGCTAGAACAGGGATCAACTTTTTTCTCAGTTGCTCCAAACAACAATGAAGAGGAGCAAGACCTTTTCAGGGTATAAGTAATGTAGCGTAATAGTCACCATTAAAAGCAACAAAGCTTTGTTGTGGACACACTTCATTAAGCTAAAATGAGTAATACTGAATACACTCAGTTTATAGATCCTTCAGATAACACATACTTACACTATAAGTAATTTTACCTCAAATCTGCAGTGTTGTAAACTTTCACTATCTTAAATTCAGCTCCAGTAATTAAGTAACTGGTAACTTCCATTCAATCCGCATTTCATTCAACCTCTGTAGTCTCTAAGTTTGTAGTTTATAACCTACTGAATAGTTTGTGCTGCTTCTCACTATAATCCTCTGAGACCTGCATGGTCCTTTGAAATATCTACGCTTATATTCTACAGCATCCAGTCTGTGCTATGGTTGGAAAAGAGGAAATGAAGGAATGAAAACTATGTTGTCAGTGAGGGTTCACGAGCAAAGGGTGGGATACTGAAAGCTTCTGGAAACAGACTAGGAGCACAGGAGACCTAGTGAACAACTGAGTTAAGGAATGATAAAGCAAACTTAGTCAATGAACACACAAAATAGGTAATACAGACAGGCCTCCTTTAAAAATATTTTTGATAAATAATTAAAAAGCCCTATTCTCAAAACAAGAGGGAAATAAAAAAAAATGATAGTACAATAAAGAACAAGTAAAGCATCAGTTAGAAAGATACCAAACACAAATACAGAAAATAATGTATGTATCATTAAAGACTTAAACAATGAAAGACATAAACTTAATGATGAAAATGCAAAAGGGACTAATTTGTAAGGTTCTTTGCTTTTTAAGCTCCCACTGACCTCAGTATGCATTGGGGCTATCAGTATTTCCCAGGATCAGGGTTTATATTTAATGCTATCTTGGAAAATCAATCAACCAATTAATTAATTAATTAAACAAACAAACAAAAACAAACACCAAAACACAACAATATAATGTATGTAAAACCACAGGTTGCTCTTGGTACAGCACCCATATGCAGTTTCGTTAAACACCAGGCTACATTGCTTGTCTGTATTAGCCCTATCATTACGTCTTCTTAAATTAGGGTCTGATCTGGAAACCTTCTGTTTAACACACCTGCATAACATTGCTCATGCCTAAAGCCAAGAATAAACATAAATGATCAGTTAGGCTGTTACAAAAGAGACCACTTCCTCCTCTTGGACTGGAAGAAAAATAATCTTACATATTGCTTTAACATAATAAATACACTAAAAATGAAAAATCAATATTCTTACGCTGCAGAACAGAAAAGAATCATGATACTTCATAAATGAGTAAATTTCCTTAACATGGATTTGGTAATGTGTTCTTTACGTGAAAAATATTTTAAAATTACAAATGTAGAGCATCACGTATTTATGCAATAATCATTAAAAATAGTTAAAGCTTGACTCATGCTAATTGAGCCTAAAACAAAATGACCATGCTGTAGTTACAGCTTATTCCTAACTATTTTAATATTTCTCCTCTCCAGACAGGACTTTGATTTCAAGCTCCTATTCTGTAAATTTAAAAATTGTAACTTCAGACAGATCCACGTATGTTTCCTTAAAATTATAAATGAATATAAATGGGCTTATTACCATGACAGAAACAACACTGATGTGATAGCTACATGGGATTTGTCCATCTGCCCCAGATAAGTGACATGATTCTGGAGCATGTACTACCCCATCTACATCTAATGTTCATAAAGCACATAGGTCTTTTTGCCCTGTATATATTCCTGTCTGTTTTACAGCATATTGTGTGCATATCCTGCAGGAACCTGCATTATTTTGAAATGATAGCTTCATCATATTTTAATGTATCAGCAAACTGAAAACAAAAACAAAAACAAAAAACAAACACAACCACAACCCTGTCATATGTCTTCTGAAAAATCCTCAACCCTGCCTTGTTCGCTGAACATTTTTCAACCAGGTTATTAAATCTTATTAAGCAGTGTGAATAATTATATGAAAAATGAATCGATCATACAGTTATAGTAGATTGTGCTATGGTTCATTAAAATATTTTAGACTTCAACTGACTGGATAATATTTTTGCATAATAAAAACTATGATTTGTTTCAGAAAGGAGAAAATAAAAGTTTGGAGTCAGCCAAAGATGCAAAATAACACTCCTAGAGAGCTCAGGGCACCAGGCAAACTGGGGTGACATTGCCCATGTAACAGTCTGGGTCTTAGTTCTGGTTTCCCCAAAACGAGACAAAATTTTTGCCATGCTTAGAGCTGGCCTGATTCTGGTATGAAGGAAACCAAAGGAACTTTACCTCTGAATTCAGTAAAAACTTTGATATGTATTAGAGCCCATCCTGTCAGCCTAGCACAAAAGCTGTAATATGCATAACCCATACTCTCCAATTTCTGCTGCTAGTGTTGAGTCAGGTAGAAGTTGGACTTAATTTTGTAAAACAAGTCAAAAACAGTCTGGTGCAATCTGAGACATAGCTAGGGCAGGATTGATTCTTGCTTGCCATTGCTTCCTTTTCTTTCAAATTGTCTGTGATAAAGCAGTATGATTGGAGAAGTAGAAACCCCTCAAGCGAAATAAATACTTTAGAAACAAAACAATCACATTTGTCTAGGTCATTTAGCAATGGTTCATTTTGTCTGTAACACTCCCCATTACCCTTTATGTAGGCAAAGCTTTTGAGCCTAATTAAGCCTACAACCACAATAACATACCAAAAGCTCTGCGTTTGAGAGGAATGAATCTATCCTTACCACTCAAGCCTGAGTGTGAAACAAGTAGCTTACAAACTAAGCCTTGAAATAATACTGGAGAAGGAAAAGAATGCACGTGTATTCTGCACATACTAACAAATAAACTATTTCTCTGCATAAAGGAAAATATACATTCTACATTGTCAGTGGCAGTGTACATATGAGATAACTGCAATTTTCTGAACTGCAGTGTAACAAATGTCCACGTGATAGCTATATGATTCAGAGTACAGTCTTTAAACGGTCAGCTTTTGGGATGAATGTCCCTTTGGCACAGCCAGCTTTCTATGCAGGCATCTTGAGCACAAACCTCTCCCACTATCAGATGGGTTGTCAATATGGTCTAAGAACATACACATTAACATAAGAACATTAACATCAGTGAGCAGAAATGACTCTCCTATTGAAAGCTAACACGAGCAAAAGGCAGGATGCCTCTGAACAGGACCTTGTTAGCCGGACTGTCTGGTCTCCTCTCAGGGTTGACATTTTCCACTCAGTGATGCCAATTTCTTCTGATTTTTGAAACTCTGACTTTCCTCCCAGAGAAAAAAGGACTCATAGCAAATATTGCCCATTACTTTAGCACATGATAAACAATCAAAAATTTATAAGAGCTATCTTACAAGATCTGTAGAAGTCAGTATGGACAAAAGTATCAAGTTACTGCTAGAGTCGTCAAGGAAGATGAATGCAGTAGACAATCAGCTACGTGTGAGCAGAGCGTGTGTCTAATTTTAAACATGTTCTGAACTTCTAAAACACGGTCAAGGAACCTGAAGGGCAGTGTTCACAGAAACTGTCATTATAGATAGCTATGAAACAACAATGAGCTTTAATTATCAAAAATGATGCAAATTTGGTATGGAAGAATCAGCATGAGAAAGATCAAGAACGAAGGTAAGCAAGTGTAAGGATAGCTTGCAGATGCAGAGCAAAGAAATGTATCTATTAAACGAGTGTGTTTCTTAGCCAAACAGAGGATGACTCTGTAAGCTGAGGGAAAGACACTTACAAGGAAGCAGTTTTATTCCTTTTTATCCTGGAAAGTGGTTTTATGTTGTTTACTGATTTTCCTACACCAATCTGAGTGTAATAGCTGTGGCTGGAGCCATGAGGCTTTAAGGCCACAAAACACAAAGTTCATAGATAGGGGAAGCATATTTTATTGAATCACCTAAAAGGCTAAGGAAAAAAAAATGGCATGATATTAAACTTTAAAAATACTCACTTTTCAAACGGTCTGCCCTTTCTCCAAATGGTCTATTAAAGATACTATCCTTTTCCTTTTAAAATGTGCGTGCTCATGCACAGGTGTGATCATCTCCCTGAATAGCTTTTCTAGAAATTTGACTATTTCAACGAAGTTGGAAAGTTTGCTATACTAAGCTTTGAGCAGTAGCTGTGTACAGAAAGAGAAAGGTGTCATTACCAGCATGATCTCAGAGATTCCAAATGGGGAATGTTTGGATGCTGTACCTGTTTAACAGTGGGCCTCAAAGCCACATGAAAGCAGTTATTATTAGGTGTAATGTTCATAACTATACCTGTTTACTGCTGGAAAGGCAACAGCTGTAACTTGCTACAAGGCAGATGAGGAAGCTTTCAAAGACATCCCGTGGTAGTGAAGGGATTAAATTGCCTCAGGAATGACAAAAGCAAACAGGGATAAAAACTTCTCATTCTAGTTGTGTTACAACTTCTTTATATATGCTCGCTCTCCCTGTTGGCATTTTTTACCATTACCTTCACATCAGTCTTTAGAAATGATATTCTCCTTTGTATTGTTACACTAAGAGTTGGCATTGGGTTGTTGTTTTACTCCCAAACATGAGGCGTATCTCACTGCAACTTCCCAGCATCACAGTTCATTTTTCCAGCAAGCAGATTACCTTCTGTCAACCACTTTATCACCTTTTTTTTTTAATAATTTGAGAAGGCAGATATTAGAGTTGGTCAAAACCAGAATGAACTCCACATGAACAGCCAAAATAAAAATTCTGAATAGTTTTAGCTACGAAATATGAAAGCTTGACAGAAAATAAATAAATAAATAAATAAATCTGCGGATGTCAAACATTTCTATTTCTTTTGAAATGAGCCTAAAAGCTATGGGAATTGCCCTAGCACCCAGCGTCTACTTAAAGCCTTGGGTCTGAGTGTATGGTACAGACGTTGGGACTGAAAAGGATAATGATAGGCAATTGTTCCCATGCCTTTATGACTTTGTAACATGTGAAGCCCAAGGCTACAGTTAATTGTGACAAGAGAAATGGACGTTAGAGACTGTAGTAAGCTTAGCCATCACTCTGCCAACACCCACTGACATGGAATATTTGAATATTTACAATTAGTTTGTCTCCATCTTCCAGTCCTGCAGGCAAAGCCTGCAAGTTAAAATAGTAACAAACCCATAGTTTATAATTAACCTTCTCTGAACTCACATTTGACTTTTTGCGGCGACACAAATTTTCTTTCCTATTACAAAGAGAAAGACTGATGACTCTGAGGTGGAACAGACCCATCTTGTACAGATTGAAGAAAAACCCATTTCAAGATGTACTTCATTATCAGCAACTGATATTAAAAAAAAAAAAAAAAAGATTTTCTGCTTTCTCGAGTGGAAAAGACAGGAGCAATATAAAAGCGAATCCAAAATGTATTTTCCATAGTAAATTGAACAAACCAATATTTCTTCTAAGTAATCTTTTCTTTATTTTCTCTAGCAAGTTTCCAGAGTCAGAGATTCAGACAAAATAATACATTTTGCTACCCTTCCAGGTCAGACCTATCTCTCTGAAACTCTCCTGGTGAGTAACTTGCTGAACACGTTTCTGCAGGTTTATAATTGCTTTTAAGTCCATACAAAACAAAACAAAAATGTACAATGTTGGTAGATTGTTGTCTTTGCGTTACATAGAATAGAAATGCTTATTGTTCTGGTGTAACTATTACTGCAATATTAATGTGCATTTAATGTGCCGCTCAAAGGCATTTAGATACTTTTGTGAATGGACTTTGTAAGAGTCTATATAGACAATAATATTTTCAGGAAGTGTTTAATTGAGGCTCTCAAACCCTTGAGTTAAGTAATTCATTTTTCCTAAGTATTAGCACCTACTACAAATTTTTAAATTCACCGAGAACATCTGAATCCTCAGTGCTTGGACAATGTGGTTAGAAAGCCTAAGATTATTTCCTTCTTTTCAAGGCACTTCATCTGCCTTATTTGACAACTTTTTATGCAACCGATCAAAGCAGCTCATGTGGTAAAGAATTATCTCAAATACACTGCTCTTTTACATGCAATAAAAAGTATATTGACTACATATCAGTTAATTTTTAAACTCATTTCCGAGAAATATTTTGCAGTAGGATATCCATAGTATAAACAGCTCATACCTTTATTCTGGCATATGTCTCCTAAAACTCAAAAACTTATTTTAAAAGTGAATTGATGGTAATTTGATACTCTGTAAGAAAAATTATTCCATCATACTAGGTTTAAATGAAATGCAGTCCAAAGTATAATTACTATATTTAAGATCATTGATTTTAATGGCAACATACATTACTAAAAATTGCAAACAAGCTCATTAGCTGCAATTTTACATTTTCTACACTGTAAGTAAATAATCCTTTCCTTCTAACTACTCTATTTAAAATATAATGCATACTTGACCATAATGAACAGAATAGAAATTTCCATTTCATACCATAGTGTTTCTTATAAGGTCATTAAATCACTCCTTATTCCTTGAGACCTAAAGTAGTAATAATTCACAGCCTTCCTTTTGAAGAATGGGCCTCTGAGTAAAGGTAATTTTATACTATGTACACACAAATGTGTAACTGCAGAGCCAGACATTCTGCAGGGGGAGCAGAAATGGGTAAGGTACCGCAGTGTTACTGAAAGTGATGTTAACACTGGGACTGCTGCCCTTTCCATTCTTTCTCTTCTCTTCTCTTCTCTTCTCTTCTCTTCTCTTCTCTTCTCTTCTCTTCTCTTCTCTTCTCTTCTCTTCTCTTCTCTTCTCTTCTCTTCTCTTCTCTTCTCTTCTCTTCTCTTCTCTTCTCTTCTCTTCTCTTCTCTTCTCTTCTCTTTCTCTTTCTCTTTCTCTTTCTCTTTCTCTTTCTCTTTCTCTTTCTCTTTCTCTTTCTCTTTCTCTTCTCTTCTCCCCCAATAAATGTCTCCATAAATTCACACATTCACAAATTCACTCAAGTTTCACACAGTAGGCTTGGGGCTTCAGTGCACTCTTTTACAGCACATACCTGTGCTTTTTAACTACTAGTGGATGATTAAAATAATTTCATGATGCAGTTGTCTTCTTGGGCATCCATCTTAGATCAGCATTCAGAAAGAAAACACAGGTGGATTTCAGCAGTGCCTTTAGTGACTTTAGCATTTGTACAATGGTGCAAGGCAGCAGAAATGTCCTCTGATAAATATATAAAAAATAATGATTGAGGTAAAATATTGACTTCATTAGATATGTGTGCCTGAGAACTAATTGCCTGAAGAAGCTACTGAACTAATAGACCTAGAGTATGAGTCTCTCTGTCCAGAGATGGCACAAAATGAGTAACTGTGAATAATATTGCTCCTCTAGTGAATTAGATATTAAGGTCTATTACCATGCCCAGTCTGTTCCTGAATTTCTCAGGAGAGACTTAGCTTCATTAATTCAAGGAGAAAGATTGCTCCTATTCCCTACAGAAATATAAACAGAGAAGTGCACGGTAAGAAATATAAGGCTTTACAATTCTATATAAGCAGCAAAGCAGCAGGAAGGTGACCATTTCAAGTACAAGTAGCAAATTCAACAGCCATCACAGTAAAAAAATCATGGTTTCAAATTTGAAATGGGTCACTGAGTCAAGTCCTTTGCTATTACAGACAGTTATCACCTTTATAATCAGACCGATATGCATCTAAGTCTCAAGTGGATGCTTTCTCCTCCCACAAATCCTATCAGAGCACTGTTCCAGAACGTCACAGAAGTCATTTGATTTCCTACCTAAATTTATTCATGACCAGTTTATATGCAACATTCTTGTTCCAACTAAAAGAAAACTTTACAGCAAAAGTGGTTAAGCACTGGATCAGTGGTGGAATGTTCATTTTTGGAGACTCTCAAAACCCAGCAGCACGTGATCCTAAGCAAGCTGGTCTAACTCTGAAGTTAGCCCTGCACTCAGCAGGAAGTTGGCCAAGCTGACCCTGAAGGTACCTGAATTTCTTTAACATTAAATGATTATCCTTTTTTTTGTTATCGCCGTTGTTGTTGGTTAATCAGATCTGTGTAGGAATTGATAGCTTTTTGAAGGTAGTCTGTTAGAATAGCTTCGGTTGGGGCCTACAGAGATCTTCAAGTCCAATTGTCAGACTATATTGTGCTGACCCAAAGTTAAAACATATCACTAAAAGCATTATCCAAATGCCTCTTCCTCTTAAAGACAGACAGGCACAGGGCATCATCCATCTCGCTAGGAAGCCTGTTCCAGTATCTAACTACCATCTCAGTAAAAAGTTTTTCCTAACATCTAGTCTGAATGCATCTTTGAGCCATTCCCACATGTCCTGTCACTAGATATCAAGCAGAAAAGATGAGGAACTCCTTCCCCATTTCCTCTCCTCAGGAAGTTGTAGAGAGCACTAAGGTCACCATCGCTCAACCTCCTGCTGTACAAGCTTAACAAACCCAGTGTACTCAGCAGCACCCCATAGGACATGCTTTCCAGACCTTTTACAAGCTTTGTTGACCTCCTCTGGACACATTCAAGCATCTTAACATCCTTTTTAAAGTGTCAAGCCCAGAGCTGCACACAATATTCCAAGTCAGGCAATACCAATGCTAAATATAGTGGGATAATCACCTCTTTTGACTGGCTGGCTGTGTTGTATTTAATGCACCCCAGAATACAGTTTGCCCTCTCGTCTGCCGGGGCACACTGCTAGCTCACGTTGAGCCTGCTGTCATGTCAACCAGCACCATCAGATCCCTCTTTGCAGGGCTGCTTTCCAGACACTCATCTCCCAGTCTATACTTGTGTCTGGCATTACTCCATGCCAAGTGCAGAATCCAGCATTTGTTGTTAAATTTCATGGTGTTGCTGATGGCCAGATCACTGAACAAAGCTGGCCCTAAGACTGAGCCTTGGGGAACACCACTATTGAATGGCCACCAGCCAGATGCAGCCCCATTCATGATGACCATTTGAGCCCTACTGTTCAGCCAGTTCCTCACCTAGCATACCATATGCCTATTCATCTCACAGTTGGACAATTTGTCCAGAAGGATACTGTGAAGGATAGTATCAAAAGCCTTGCTAAAATTCCAAAAAAACTACTTCCTCTACCATTGTGTTAAGTTGTCATGTGTGTACCAGAGAGGGCAGAGCACAGCTCCATTGATCTGTCTCCTTGGATTACTGGATGGTACTTAGTCTACCCACGGGCTCCTGAAGCTCAGCCACCAGGCAGAGCAGTTCTTCTTCCTGGGAACACCCCCCACAGGTGTGCCCACAACTGCTTTCCATCTCTGAAAGCCACCCCAGAAATGCCCTGCAGCCTGAAACCTGGGTGGTGACAAGAATCGACTGAAGCTCTGAGTGGCTGCCTTAGTTCTGCTGGGTACTGGAAGCTCAGAGGAAGCAGACAGCATGGCTTTCTGCTGAGTGGTTGTGCTTGCTTTCTGCCTGCTGTGATTTGAACTGGGGACCCAGACCCCCCTCAGACAACCCTCAGGGACTTCACAAGCCTTGCACACTTCTCAGCATCTGACAATCGCTACTGCTGCTGCCCTCAGGAGAGCAGCTGGATCCTGGAGGGTCTCTCCACTACCCTGGGGTTTCCCTGCCTCAGAAGATCCCCCTGTGCATTGCAACCCACTGCACAGCTGCCAAACTGACCAGCTCCAGAACAGCATGCGTCACTGTACAGCAGAGAATCACAACTCCAATATAAACTGTTCCACAGCTAACAGTACAAACTTACAGACTAGCTTGTCCTGGAAGTTCTTTTCACTACATGTTTTACAGAACCATACCAGCTTTGTCTCTGGTAAATTACATCCCACCTCTTTTTTCCAGAAGTGCTAACATGGGTGTAGGTGTGTGTGCACACAAGTGCACGCGTGGGCATGTTCTTGGACTGCATTTGATTCCTCATGGGAAGACTTCAATAGCTGAATGCTCCAGAATCATAGAATGGCATAAGCTGGAAGGGACCTTAAATATCCTCTAGTTCCAACTCCCTGCCATGGGAAGAAAGTACCAGGCCTAAATTATAAACACCACTAAATATAAATCTCTGTTATAACAATTCAACACACCATCTTAACGTCTGAAGGGAAATAAAGCGATTGGTAAATCAAAACAAGAAAAAAAATGCAAATAATATAACCTCAGATTAACCTGTTTCATATGAGGGATTTAGGCATTTAAGCTTACACGGTGATGCCATAGCCCTGTTGACGGATAAACTTTGCAAGATTTCATTCCTGTCTACTACAGACATTAAGGTAAACACCAGCGAGCCTTGGGAGAGCACTCACCACACCACTGATCGTGTTCCTTTTGCAGCTGCCGTGCAAGCCCACAGGAAGAGGTCACTCAAGGAAGTGAGGTGGAGACAGAAGGTCACACGAGGAGCCATTTTAGCCACAGGCCACAGTAGGAATGGGACTGCGGGTCCTAAATGCTAGACACTAGGTGCATGGTGATAAATAGGGAAACAACAGATCAAACACTTTGGGGAAACCTCACACTTTATTGATCAGGCCACAGTCTTTCAATCAATTAATTGATCACCACGTACTGCATTTCTGAAAAGAAATCTACCACACTGGTTCTACAATGATTATTTTGAGATATGCCTTCATTTGATATTTTAACATCCAAACTTCAACACAACCAGAGCAGAACTCCTTTGCAAGCTCACCACAAAGGGATTTTATGGTTAGACCAGCCCAACTCCACTGTGATTATACAACTAAGCGCATCCTCTGTAGGCCAAAATGTAGAATTGAATGGAACATCGCACCTCCACTCTTTTCCAGAGGTAGTGCTTATGGCCTACCCTAACTAACTACACATTTGGCTGGAACTAAGTACTCTGTCTTCAGTCTCCCCAAAAATCTGTTGGCTTAGCTTACCAGTTTATCTTTGTATAATATATCCCAACGCAAATTATTTTTCTGGATCTTTAGACAAAGAATGCAGATGCAATGTAGCAGTCAGCCAAACAATTTTAACGAGACACTACTAATAATCAAAACTTCATTTTAACTATTGTATGGGATAATTGTATGTCTCAGCTAGAGCACTTATTTAAGATACACCGCCACTGAAGATAATTAAAAATTATGCTTCAGAGAAGGATGCTTTTAATAATTCTGATCAACAGACTAAATATTCAAATACAGTATCTAAAGGCCTAATTGCATTGTTTTAAAAATAATCACAATGATTTCATGGAAAGCAAGAGCGTTTAAAATAAATAAATAAATGTGATTTATTACAGCTAATCTTGATTGTAGAGCCAGTCTTCATTGCTTAATGTAAATGGGCACATTACTATGGTTACGTTTATTATCAGATCTTTTTCTGAGTGTTGTGGTTTAACCCGGCTGGCAGCTAAACACCACACAGCCGTTCGCTCACCCTTCCCCCTCCCTCTCTGGGATGGGGGAGAGAAACGGGAAAGTGAAGCCTATGAGTTGAGATAAAGACAGTTTATTAAGACAGGAAAATAATAATAACAATAATAATAATAATAGTGATAATGGTAATAGTATTAACAATAATAATGTGTACGAAACAAGTGATGCACAATGCAATTGCTCACCACCCGCTGACCGATGCCCAGCCTATTCCCGAGCAGCCGGCCCCCCCACCCCGGCCAGCCACCCCTATATATTGTTTAGCATGACGTCAGATGGTATGGAATACCCCTTTGGCCAGTTTGGGTCAGCTGTCCTGGGTCTGTCCCCTCCCAGCTCCTGCTGCACCCCCAGCCTGCTCGCTGGCAGGACAGAGCAAGAAGCCGAAAAGTCCTTGGCCTGGTGTAAACACTGCTCTGCAACAATTAAAACATCAGCATGTTATCAGCGCTCTTCTCATCCTAATCCATAGCACCCTACCAGCTACTATGAGCTACTTAACTCTGTCCTAACTGGAACCAGGACACTGAGCCTGACATATTAGTGTAAATAATCAAAATACGGTGAAAAAGATTTCAACCTACTATATACTTCTTGTTCTCTAAATCAAGAAAGCGCTTGAATTTGGTTACTAACTTTGTCAAACAGGACTGAAGGGGACTAGTAGATCAACCTATCAACAGTGATGACAGTTAAGAAGTTGGTTTTAGGCCAAGAGTCTATAAGACAGGATTGTGTTCAGTCTAGTTTTTACCCAAACAAGCTATGAATTGCAAATTTTCATTTACTGTTTGGGTTGGCCTACAACATCAGGAATTGGTCTACAGAAAAATGCTACAAGTTGGTCCAAAGATGGGAGTATTTCTGATTCTGGTGGAGCCAAGGTTTAGTCACATGATGCCTAGACTTGGTGTCTGGCAACATTTATAGGAATTGGCGCTAACTCTGAAGTTGATCTAACAATGGAAACATTTTATTTTCGAGAGCACAAGAGAAAATGACAGTTGAACAAAGTCTGCACTATCTTTGGCAGTCAAAACCACTTTTTATCCACAAAAATACCGTCAGTGTCACTACATGAAAAGAAATTTCTAATTGAAGCAGGTGTATATCTATGTGAGGTGGGAAGAAAGAACAAAGTTAAAAGTTGTTGGGCCTGTTGCTTTTAGTACACAGAAGTTATCCACAGACGTGACATAAGTATGAAAAATTCAGCCACCAGTAACCAGCTTAAGATGCCAACTACAAAAAAAACATGAGGTATTTTGCCTTGACTGGAACAGTCTGAACCAAGACCAAACCAGACTGACTGTCTTGGTCTTCATCAAAGAGGAAAACTCTGGATGAAATGGAAATTGAATGGAGTTGTCATTGCTCCAGAGCCTTATTTATAAGGGAGACCATACTTCCAAACTACTGGATTCCAAAACAGGAGCAATCCACACACACACACATACACCTCTTACATATTTATTTCTAAATAGTCTAGGGTTATAAGTTGTGGATTTGGGTTTATTTGAACACTATGCATCAGTACAGGTACCTTCAAATGCTGTACCCCTGAGTGGGCATGTTTTATCCTGCTTTAAAACAATGACATAAAACACAATTGTACTGATACGTTTTTCTTGTGATACTCTTAAAGTTTCTCTAGGTCCCTGTCAGACAAAGCAAAGGGTTGTTCAGGCTCTTTGACAGAAACATTCTTCAGAAGTATAACACGCTGAAGCACTGACAGCAAAGTATGTTATCAGAGCAATGGAAAAGTACTTCTGTGGACAACATAATCTAATATGACTGTGGGCCAGAGGAAATCCACTCTTAATCCCCATATTTGTTCTGGTCCTTGAGGATTGACACTGATGAATAAAATAAAAAACTGGGACAGATAAACTCCTGCCTGGTTTTTCTGTCATGTGGTTCCCTTATCCATCACACCATCATCACACAGGGAAAATTATTGTAAACTATTCACTTATGGTGTGTACACCAATACTCCTAACTCCTTTACAAGGCCTAGGAAACAGGCATTGTCCATCCTTCATTCCATAAAAGCATAAATTCAATGAAAAATCTACATGCAAGATCTTTGCTGCTCTCTTCCCACTACACTCTTGCTCTTCAACCTCTTTCAAGTGGAATTCCTCCAGTACAAAACTGAAATCACTTTTTAGCTTTTTTTTTTTTCTTTCCTTTACTGACAGTAATGTACACCGCCAAGCCAAGCCAAGCCAAGCCAAGCCAAACCAAACCAAACCAAACCATTTCATATAGTTTTGTTGTACCTTGGGAAACAGCAATCAGAAACCTGTGGAAAGTTTTTAATTTATTTTTTAATTTTCCAGGACTCCCTAAAAACTTCCGTGCTACATCTTTATTCCTTCTAAGCAAGTTACTCCTGTTTTGAAAAATTCCACTGTATGTAAGATAATCTCACTGTCAGAAAGGAATCAGGATTTTTAGCACCTGCATTTTCTGGGACTTTTATTAATAAAACACTGTGTTTGGAAAAGACGGGGTGCTGAACCTTTTAATTGTGAAATCTCCTTAACCTCTCTGATGTCTGTGGCACAAAACTTGAGCCTAGTCACTACTAGGGGAAGAAAAATGACTCTTCAGCTGGGCCAAACAGCCCCACTCAATTTAATCACTGCTGTATCAGTCAACATTTCTGCTGCATGGAGTTCCCATCAACATGGCTCTTAAAAGACGTGCTTACAGCACCCAAACAAAATACATTTCAGTTTGATTCTGCCTATCATTTCATCCAGTGCAATTTCCAAATACCTCTGGGCTGGATAATTAAGAGCAATATTTCATTGTCGGTGTGCAATATATCAGCAACTTGCCAGAGGAAGCAAGATAAGTTATTTTTTCAAGGAAGCAGGAAGCAAATTCCCCAGACTTAGAGCTATATAGGTTACAAATTGTCGTCTTGTGCCTTTCTTGCTATTGCTAGGCTTGAGTTTAGGTCTCGCTAAACTTATTATGTGGGAATAGCCAGAACTGGCATTTTATATTTATACCTAGCACGTGTGAGCAGAAAAAACTAAGCTGACCCATGGACAGTTAGTATGCTACACATTAATAAAGGACTGGTTTTTGGAACTAAATTTGTGGTCAAATCATAGCATGGTAAGGATAATTGAAGGAAAGAGATCATTTTTATGTAAGACCCAAAAATCAGGATATGGTAGCAGCCTCATCAGAAAAACTACATATGTTTACAGATATTCAAATGAAAAATGTCAGGCTAAGGACTGGACAAATAAATTAATCCAAAACAAAGCCAAAAATCTCATTACTTCTTTCCATTCTTCCAACATATATCTGCTACTTTCTATGATAATTCAATATATATCTCTAGTAAGTGGAAATTAGCCCATAATATCAGAGGATTTTGTTTATGCTTAGGATATTTTGATATAAACTAATCATTTTCCACAAAAAGGAAATGATAGAAAAAGTGAAAGTTTTCATTTCAAATTCAGCTGCACCACCTGTTCACAGAATGAGGGAGGACTATGACAAAAAGATTGTAAGTTCTTGTCAGCATGTAATTGAAACTAATAATGAACACATACAAGAAGACAAAAAATAAAATTGAATAGAAAAGTATTGCTGGCATTTCTAACTTCTGAGGGTTTGGCTGTGCAAAAAGACTTTCAGCAATATTGTACTTTGTATTATTACTTTTGCCTTAAGAGGCCAAAGCTGAAAACCAGCTCTCTTCTGTGCAACATCTTTTCTCTCCCTTTTCTTCTAAAACAGTTTGGAGAACTCCAGCATACATGTTTCCTTGGAGAAGGGTAAAGATAAGATGTAGCAAAATGCTGATTCTGACAAATACTGATCAGACTAGGTATGAGGCCTCCTTTTATTCCTCTATCTTACATTCTCTATGGTGACAACCCCTGCAGGATTTCAGTTCCATATATGGATGGCCAGGGATGATCTCTCAAGAGAATTTATAGGTCCTCATATTTCTGGATCTCATGATCATATTCAATCCATAGTTGATAACAAAATTTTCCCACAAACCAGAAAAGTGCCAGCTTCTCCTAGAAATGATAAATAATAAAGAAATAATAAATAATCACAAGATTGTTTTATAACACAAAGTATTAGATTATTTTCAATTGCAAAAGCCTAAACCAGTATCGAATATAAAAAGCCTGTACTGAATATGTAACTAAAAATATTATTCTCAACGTGGAAGGATCCTTCAGTACAAAAACTATGGGAATCACCAGTAAATTCCCTTGCTTCCTATATGAAAAATTAGAATGGGTAACAACATTTGACACCAGTATTACTGAGGTACCATTTTTAATGACATGATAAAACCTCACATTTAAATAGGCCTGGTTCTCTTACTATCATGTGTCTTTTCACTGACTGCCATGAAGTTATTCCCACTTCACTTAGGAGTGAGAGATGACTATATGGTACATTGAACTAATCCCAAGGCGTCTGGACATGGTTATAAAGCTTCTTCAGTCATTTAACAGAGAGAAGCATCCTCTGTGTAGAGTGCTTGGTGAACTCAGTAGCTAAACTGCTATAAAAGGAGAAAGATTTTGCAGATCATGTCATAGCCATCAGTATAAACTATGCGATTTTATTCTGTGTCCACCATCGTATGCCTATGTCTGTACCTTTTATTTTCAATATAATAACAAAATTTTATCTATTGCCATGAGCTGTTATATCACTACTCTAGTATGTTGTTCATTTTTAAATGTTTGCTATAAAGCAAAGATCAGTGGAGTCCATTTAATAGTACTACAGAAATTTTTACTTCTGAGTGCCCTGAGTTTTGCAGCAATAGAGGGACTGCATCAGTGAATCTGTTTTGTGGCCATCATCTTTGGTAGTAGGTAGATATTTCACAGGTAATATGAAAGTAGTTATCAAGTGTTTTGTGCTGTAATTTTACTGATACCTGCAAAATTTTTTTGATCTTTTTGGATTTCAGCAAAGCTTTTGACAGTTACCCATAGGATCCTGCTGGACAAAATGTCCAGCGTACAGCTAAACAAATACATCATGCAATGGGTGAGCAATTGGCTGACGGGCAGGGCTGAAAGGGTTGTGGTAAATGGGGCCACAACAGGCTGGCAGACGGTCACCAGTGGGGTCCCCCAAGGTTCCATTTTAGGGCCAGTGCTCTTCAATGTTTTTATAAACGATTTGGATGTAGGACTAGAAGGTGTTTTGAGCAAATTTGCTGATGACACTAAACTTGGAGGAGTTATGGATTCAGATGAAGGTGAAAAGGCCTTGCAGAGAGATCTGGACAGATTGGAGAGCTGGGTGATCACCAACCACATGAAGTTTAACAAGAGCAAGTGCCAAGTCCTGCACCTGGGATGGGGCAACCCTGGCTATACGTACAGACTGGGTGACAAGACGCTGGAGAGCAGCCCTGCAGAGAGGGATCTGGGGGTTTTGGTTAGTAGCAAACTGAATATGAGCCAGCAGTGTGCCCTGGCAGCCAGGAGGGCCAACCATATCCTGGGGTGCATCAAGCACGGCATTGCTAGTCAGTCAAGGGAAGGGATTGTCCCGCTCTGTTCTGTGCTGGTACAGCCTCACCTCGAGCACTGTGTGCAGTTCTGGGCACCACAGTACAAAAAGGACATTAAACTGTTGGAGAGCCTCCAGAGGAGGGCGACGAAGATGGTGAGGGGCCTAGAGGGGAAGATGTATGAGGAGCGGCTGAGGTCACTTGGCTTGTTCAGCCTGGAAAAGAGGAGGCTGAGAGGAGACCTCATCGTGGCCTACAGCTTCCTCACGAAGGAGAATGGAGGGGCAGGCGCCAATCTATTCTCTTTAGTCACCAGTGATAGGACCCGCTGGAATGGTGTCAAGCTGTGACAGGGGAGGTTTAGGCTAGACATCAGGAAGAGGTTCTTCACCGAGAGGGTGGTCGCACACTGGAACAGGCTCCCCAGGGAAGTAGTCACTGCACCAAGCCTGTTGGAGTTTAAGAAGCATTTGGACTATGCACTTAGTCACATGATCTGAATTTTTGGGTAAACCTGTGTGGTGCCAGGAGTTGGACTTGATGATCCTTATGGGTCCCTTCCAATTCAGGATATTCTATGATTCTATGAAAACTCATGCAACAAAAAAATCCTTGGAGATATTCTAAAGCCATCTGGACACGGTCCTGGGCAACCTACTGTAGGTGGCCCTGCTTGAGCAGAGCAGCTGGACCAGATGATCTTCCAACCTCACCCACTCTGTGATTCTCTGGAAATGAAACCCCTCCACTCTTGCAAACGTGGTGTAGCAGTACACCTCTAGAACTACTTAATTCTGCTCACAAAAGGTGAATATACTTTTAACACAATATAGCTACTTCCATTCTAGCCAAAACAGTTATAATACACAAACCGGTATAGTCAGCGTTTTCACTGACAGTTACAGAATAAAATATATGTGAGTGAAGTGGCTTCTTAACTCCCTCCACTAAGAATTTCACTCGTGCCAAAGCTCAGTGGGTTTATATGCCTTCTGCATTTTGTAATCTTCCCTAATAAAACTGTGGATGTTTTCGTTATTGTGTTATTGAGATAAGTGGATAATCTTTCTTTTTTCATTTTCTTTTTTCTTTTTTCTTTTTTTTTCTGTTTTTCTTTTTTCTTTTTTCTTTTATGGATCCACTCAAGTTTATGGTTTCTTGAATTCTTAACTTCATGGTAGCATTAACAATCAGCTCTTACATACAATTAACAGCTAACCTTTACCCACGATGAATTCATTATACATTTCAATTTGGGTAAAAAAGATGTAACTACAATTCTCATTAATGAAGAGCCTCTTTATTTTATAAAGACAAGGAAAATTCCAAGTGTCTTGGTTTCAACATGAATCTCTGAAAATCACAACTGTCCAGAGAGGTTTCAATGGTACCACGCACCTTTCCATGCACTTTGTTTGCACTGACATGTTTTGAGCTTGTGCTCTTCAGCATCACAAAAAAAATAAAAAATACATAAAACCTATATAAACTCATAATGCATTTCCAGATACTAAGCCTAAAACCCTCTCAAAAAGTCTTAGAATCTTCTCACCACTGATGAAGCTAAGGAGCAGGTAAGCAGAAGATGTGCTTCAGCTCTGAAGGGGAACTTTTTTAAAAAATAATCTTCTGTCCGAACCATCTCCATGATACCTTCTGTCTTCACATATCTAGGATATGTCTAACAGCAACAGCAACACTTAGACTGACTTTGGTCAGTGCAGAATGTAACCCACTGCCTTCACATACACACACAGTTGCAGTTTTCAGTCCAGTTATTCCTACAGAGTCAGAACAGGGAAGAGAAAAGACAGACAGTCGTTCTCTCTTCTGATATCTTGAATAGAAGAATACCAACTGACATTTAGAGTAATCATCTGTATACAAAAGTCTTTGCAAACAATGTGGTTGCAGTGGTGTGAATAGGGTTTAAATCACCTTGCAGGAGCTTTACTCCTAGTGACAGCTCAGATCCCACTTGAATTTTACAAGCAAGGAAGACTTGGTGGGTGGCATCCCTGCCTTTGGCAGGGGCATTGGAACTAGATGATCTTTAAGGTCCTTTCCAACCTGAGCCATTCTAGGATTCTATGATTCCAGGATTGACAGATAAACTATTTTCTATATTTCATAGGACATATGGTACATAAATCTTTGGGACAACCATGAAGTTTGACAGCACTGTTTTTAGAGATACTTTCCAGAGGAAAGCAACTTGCCTAAGGTCACCTAGCAAATCAATGGCAAAATCAATGTCAGGCTCTAGATATTCCCTCCTTTAGTCTCCTTTTCTAAAAAACTCCATCATCACTACCACATTTCAGAAAGCGATATGACACAAATTGATTTTGATTTTTAAAAATGAAGAAAGTTTATTGTATAATGAAGTGAGTGCTTACTAATTGACCTTCTGACCAGATTGTCTGAGACTGTTTTGACAAACAAGAACATCAACTCCTAACAGATTTGATTAAATTAGTAACTACAGCAAGCTTTTGCTAATAACTAGGTTTAACAGAGCACATTATTTAATATCTTATTTGCACACCCTAATGAAACAACCATTAATGTACTTTCTAATGTCATCAACACCACTGCCAGTGGAGATGAAAACGTGATAACTTCAAGGTCCCAAAGTGAGGAAAAATTACTAACAGGAAGGAAGAAGATGGAAAGGAGAGGGGGAAAGAGAAGTCATTTGTAATTATCCAGTGGGTCTTAATTCCTAAGTTTACCCTGCTGTATTTGATAGCTGATGCTATTTCAGTCATCTGTATGGGATGTATTCCTCCCACCTAACTTTAGGCATGGAGTCTCACAAATTGTGAGCATGATTTCTTTAACACCACTCCAATGGAGAAAGACTTAAAGTCCATGGAACATTTTGTGTAGCTATAAAGGGACTAAGAAGCCTCCCCTACAAGAGCCTCGCTTCATTTGTATCAAGACATCCTTGACACTCTGCCACTGGGTAGACAATAAAACTGAGAGAACAAGCATACTGGCACTGATTCTGTGGTTATGAAGACATAGGGAGATGCCTCCATGGTCTAGTTCTGACATCAGTGTCACTTTAACCACTGTAACAAAGAGCTCATTTTTAAAAAACACACTAGAAACCCTGACCAAGTATTTGCTCAGTTTCTCTGGGTTCCAAGCCTGGTGAGACATGGTTCAAATATGTCTCTACTGCTTTCAAAATCACAACAGTGGTTTTGTGCAAACATACTCAGAAGACCAAATATGGCAGCTTCTGTTGTAAAGATTTAATGAGGTGCTAATGTGAAACCATGGACACTACGCAGAAGCTAGAGACAGGACTTACATATATGAGCTTGCCAACCTGACTCTAAGAAGCTTGAAGGAGTCTGAGGTAGTGAAAATATTTCAGTTTCACCGATACAGAGTTTTATACAGATTTTTAAAAACAAATATTTTATGTCATTCTGGTTTCAGGGAAATACCAGCCCAATATAACAACATATGTGTAAGTACAAGTTAGTGATATAGCAAAATGTTATTTCACTTCTACCTAGCAGTATTTGATGGAAAGCAAACAAACAAACATAAACAAACAAACTGTTGGCCCTGCTGCTTAATAAAACCACATCAAAGGGCTTTAATTTTGCAACTCTCTTTTGCATTAAGAAAAAATATACCATCCAGCAAGCTAAAGGGTCAGTTTCCCTGAATCCACAGATAATTAATATATGGCCAAGAAGATCAAGGGCCTACTCATTAATCAGGAAAATAATATGCATATATGGAAAGCCTTCCTTATATGTATTCATATATTCTTGCATTTTTATTTACACAACCTTAAAAAGAATTCTTATACTTGCTCTTTTTGTCATCTACCTATCTCTCTAAATATGTATTAGTTGTGTGTATTTCAGATGAAGAACATGATACTATGCTATAATAATTTTTGATTCAGCACCAGGTAGACAACCCTCATACCCTGAATAGCACACCAGACTAAATGCCTCAGCAGTTCATGTTATAGCTGGGGCTTTAAACTACTCCGTAAAGAAAAAGCTCCTCTTCTAGGCTTTTGGCTTTGAGCAGCTCACTGGATTAGATGGGCTTTATGTTTTTAACAACTTGCTTTCCAGATGTTAAATGGCTCTAAGGATTAGATGCATTTTATTAAAACCAGCATGTCCCAGCTTTGAGCTGGAGTTATCCACAATGTGAAACACTGTTTATTCCACAAATCATCAGAGAACAGAAGGAGAAGGACACCACTGAAATCACCAGATTAAGACAAGCGTGAGCAGATTTAACCTAGCATTTTTTTCTTTCACTAAATTCCATAGAAATATCTCCATTAAAGACATACTTTTTTTTTTTTCTTTTCGTATTTCCCATTCAGTTTTGAAGTGTTGGACGAAATTGACAATTTGTCCAAAAAAAAAAAAGAGAGAGAGAGAGAGAGAGCTAGTGGAAAAAAATTCTCCATTTTCACTGATGTTAGATGTGTTATATCTCTATGTCAAGCCAATAGCTTAGTATTTTTGATCAAGTAGTAAAGCAGGCTTAGCACTAACTGGCCCCAATTGCTTCCGGTTGCAATTCCATTGGCTAATGAATGAGTCCTTCCACTTTCCAAGGCTCTTTGGTCCCTTCTGACCCCAATCCAGGAGTGCGTATAGCCATGGAAACATGAGGCGGCTAGCGACCTCAAGCTAGTCAATCTTCCACAGAGTGGATGATGTGCAAGTGATTCTCCTGGGTTGAGGAGCAGGTTGCAGGATTTAAAATAAATAAATTAATAAAGCGAAATACATCTTTTCACCTCTTCAGAGCCTTTATAGCAAAGAATTTCAATTCAGATAAAAATTAATGAAAAACAAACAAAAGAGTATTAAGCTCTCTTATTTTAAAAGAAATCTCTATACCTCCTGAGGCAGGGAACAGAACAGAAAAATATAGTACAAAGGTAATTTTAATCATTTTAGAAATACAGAATGGGCATCTGGGTCCTCATCTCCTCAGCTGCAGAGAGACCAGACCTTGTTAGAAAGAAAAGAAAAGAATTTTTTTTTTTACCAAAGAACTAGCTCTCAGGGTGACCTTATAGCTCCTTGCTGTGTTGCTTTTGTGGGTTTTTGTTTGTTTTTGTTTGGTTGTTTTTTTGTTATGTTTTGTTATTAAAAAAAAAAAGTTCAAGAAGAAGTGTGATAATCTAGCCTGTGACAGCACCAGCAACTATAAGTATGGGTAAGCCCTTACTTATGTAACTCATAATACCTAACTCTTTGTATGCACTCCAGTAACCAGTGCTTCCTCAAGAATTACTGGGGATAAATTTCATACCAAATGAACAGTAGGATATATGTGGTTCAAACTGTAATCCCCAGTGACCAGACAGTTGTAAAAAGCACCATCATCAATGATGCCAGGTTCATTAGCTCTCGAAAGAATGAATTATCTCTGCTGTGATATTGAATGCTGACTCTGTTTGGCACCATGTCTGTGTCTACTGCAGAAAAAAATTATTGCACAGAGCTAACTGCAGTGAGATATAAAACCCTAGTGTTAGTGATCTGAGGGGTTCTTGCTTTGAATGGTTTGAGCTGTGTACATAAAGCTGGTCAGTTACTGACAGCTGAAACCCTACCAGTTCCTGATTCAATCAGTTGACAGTCCAGTCCTTGGACAAGTCAGTATGATTTCTGTTGACTCGCAACTTAGGGGCTGATACCTGCTGGACCCACCTGGCAGTGCAGAGGGAAGAAAAGGCCATCTAAAATCTCTGAAAAGGCAGATGGAGAGGTTATGAGCCTTGGTCATTTGGAAATATCTCCATACTCCTCCTATTTTCAGAAATATGACATTTTCCATGACATTTATACTTCTTGAAGGGAAATCAGAACAAAACAGCCAAACAGAGAACCACATCTTCAGTAACAACTAAGAATTAATTATTCAGATACAAAAGAACCGATTATGAAAAGTGTAACTAATTTGTTTGATAAGTAACTTATTGGAGCTCAGCAATTTCTCCCTTTACATAATTAGATGCAGAGCTAGTGGAATTTCCACACTGCGATCCACACTGCCCACTATTTTCAGAGAGTTGGCTATATAATTTATCTGTTCTCCTAGAGCTGCTGCTAGTAGAAGTCTGTATCATCGATCATGTCAATAAAAAGACAGTAGGTTTGCAACTGTGCTTGAAACTTCAAGATTTCCTCCTTGCACTCCATGTATCACTTACATTCCCAGACAGCATTGGTGGAGGAGAGGCATGGTTACTGCTTCAAGTATCTCTGGCAGTCACTATAGTTGTCAAAAATCCCCCATTTTTCAACCAGTTTTCTTTTGGTCCATATTATTGCAGCTCTCTGGCCTCCAGTGCATAAAACCCATTTCCATCTTGCCCAAATCCCTCTTCCTCACACAAATTGACTCCAAAAAAGACCCTTCACTCTCTTGAATTCAAGGTTCTTGCACACCTCTAATGACTGAAATACAAATGGGAAGGACTAATAGGGTTTTTATAACAGCTCCACGCTCTGCCTAAATTTATCTTTTTCCCTGCAGGCATCGGGAGCTGACACCTCTTTGACTCTTTGTCCTTAAACACATAAGACCACAGTTCCACCCACTCGTGAGCAGGAAATATGAGAGACCAGCAGCCGTTTAGACCTGCACCACTTCCCTCAACTGCTCCCTGTCCTGATTCCTGTGATAGCTGGGACCCCTGAGACTGAGGAAGAGCCTTTCTCTGATAGTGTGAAGGTTGGCACAAAAAAGGTTGGTTCTTTTTCACCTGAGTCTCCATCTGATGCAAAATTGGAAGTGATGCTTTGAGCGACATTTACTAGATTAAAGCTTCAGCCAAAGGCAGGTTTTGGATTTGCAGTTTGCCATGGTTGTAAACCGGGAAGTTTTATCATTTTAACTTCAGCATCCTCCTCCTTCCAGATCACTTTTTAAACTCCTTTCATACTCAAGCTTACACTGCAGTGAGCCCTTCTACACCCCTGCATCAGTTGGAAACCAAAGATTCTCAAAGATTCTCAGCTGGTGCTTGCTGAAATAGAAAATAAATCCTTCAACAGAAGACTGGGAGAAATGGGAGACATATTTCACTTGCTAAGAGAAATGACTCACTTCTGCTTCTCTGCAAATCTCATTCCCTGAGGAGCTGCTCAGAGCCAGAAAAAGAGGGAGAGGGAGAAGTGGGAAGTGCAAAAGCAAAACTGCAAGAGCAAAGCTTTTAGCATTTTCAGACCAGTCCCTCATTAATTGCATCATGCAGGGACTAGTGGAAAAAAGAAAAAAAGGTACTTTCATTTTCAAAGCTCACTTAATAGCATGATGACTGGCAGTGCATGGAGTATGCACATCAGCTAATGAACAGTCAGCTATACCATAACATACTGGTAAATGCCTTTGGGCTGATAGCAAAGCAATTGCTCATCCTTTTTATTTATATATTCAACAAAACAAAATCACCAAGTAAAATCTAATTATAAGCCCAAATGTCTATCATTCAGGATACTAGAGCAATCTCTCCAATTACACAGCACTGGCTGTGAAGGACAGTCTAAAGAGAAATCCCTAGGAATGCTGAACAAAAAGGCCTATGAAATCATAACAATATCGCCCCCCCTCCCCCCCAACCCATGGTACATGGCTAATAGATGTGGATATGAGTCTTTTAGAGTAATGAACAAAAAAAATCCCTTTTCCTCAAACAGTAACCTGTTGCTGACACTCTAGTTCCAATGTTATCCCCTAGGAAAATGAAACAAATGAAAGGAAGGATAGCATCTCTTAAAACAAAAATACTTAGAACTTAATATAATTGTTGTAGAAATATTAATGTTGCCAATGTTTCTGTATGGTAAGTGGGCATGTTAGGAACATTATTACCAATATAAAGATGGTGAGGAAAAAAAAAAGGAGACAGAAATTAAGTGACTTATTAAATGGCCAAGACATTGAATAATATAAAAGTCAACATTTTAATTAATTTTTTTAATGACTGAATTAAATTGCTGTATCACAACTCTCTCCAGTTTCAAAAATCTATTTCCTTAGGGTCTAATTCACATCTCACTCATAACTATAAATCAGGAATACTTTTGCAGATGTGAATGAATTACATAGGACTAATTTCAGAAATGAAACAGACAATTGGTATCTGAAGAAAATATAAAAAAATGCTGCTATTTGCTGCTGTTGCTAATGACAGAAGAAATAGAAAGGAAGTTGCTCAGAAAAAAAATCCACAGAAATATTCTTGTCAGCATAAGAATATAGGAATAGACTTCAAAAGATCTTCTCAAACAGCAAGAAAGTATGTTTATCCATCTAATAATTGCTTGTTAAAGGGAAAATAACCTTTGTTAGCAGGAGTGTGAAGCCTGTAGAATTTCCTTTTCCTTTTTTTTTTTTTTAAATAATTTTTATTTGCTAAATAGATCTCTAGATGAGAACGTGCTTTCTTTTCTCAGTAATTTTTTTTGGCCTTGAAATGGAAGCTGCAAGCTATTTGATAAATGGATCAAAATAGCCTCCCATCCTCCATCCCCGGAGGAACTATCTGTGAAGTACCATCTATTCCTTGCATAAAATCACATTTGAAAATAATTTGGTAGCATGATACAAGCACCTCAAAATAAAAGATTTTTTAAAAAACGTTGTTGACATAGATAACATTTCTGAATTCTTTTCAGTTCTGATGCATGTGTGTGAGGGAAAAAAAAAAAAAAAAAGAAAAAAAAAAGTTTGCTCAGCGGGATATTAGCCAAACAAAAACAAGGGAAAAGGGGGCAAACACTCGTGTTACAGTATGTGTGTATTAGAATCTGAATACAAAATAAGCATCTGAAAATTAGTGTCTGAATATGAAATATCTATCATTTGGAAAGATGTGGAAGTCCTCCAGTCCAGGAATGAAAAACAACACCAATCCCTACTTGAGCCAGAAGAAATAAAGCATTATTAGCAGAAAACACCTCTCCAAGTAGTAATACTGGTGAGTCATTCAGAAGCAAATCCACAGACTGGTATCCTCATATAAACCTTTCAACAAATTGTTATAAATAATGAGCAAAGGGGAACAAATCACACTCTATGGTTCGCTAACCATTCAAGAACTGGGAGTAAAAGGGTCAACGCCATCTAATAAATTCACTCTTAGGAACTGTTGTCCTCTGCTTTATTTCTGCCTCCCCATCAGCAGATGCTTCTTGCTTCTCCCTGATTTTGTTGCAGCAGCAATGTGAGGCTGGAAACGTGCTGAGGACCCCACAGCCCGTGTTTCAGCAGGTGTGTCTTCCTCTTGCCCCTCTCTCTCCACTGGGCTTGCCCCAGAGCAACTGGGCTTGAAAACAGACCACACACGTCCACACGCAGAGTACAGTGCACTTATGCACTGTGGCTAGGTCCTACCTTTTAATCCAGTGCAACTCAGCCAAAGACAGCAGGAGACCAGGAGTGTGACCCACTCAGGGGCAGAATGGTCCCTCCTTGTAATCCATTATTTGAGTGGCATTTTAAAGCCCCTTACTGACATAGATAATAGCTCTGAAAAGGAGAGGGAGCTGAGTCCCCCAAGCCTACATATCTGTGTTCACCAGTTATATAGCAATGTAAGGAAAGCCAGCACATCTGTCCAAAAGTGCATTTTTCCCATCCAATCTAATCACTAGAACCATCAACCTCCTGAAAAAAATAAAAAAATAAATTAGAGAAGAAGCCTGTATTCAGCTGAATAACCTGTATTTTACTCCTGAGCCCTCAATCTAGGCTTGCATATGTTCATCATGTCCGAATTCAGATGCGTAGGCATACACAATATAAAACAGTGTCTTTAACTACCTTTTATGACAGTCATTGCTAAGAACAGCCCATCTTCTTCCCCCAAATGGATGTTTTCACTAATTGATTAATTGTAGCCAACAAAATTGCACAACTTGTGTTTTGACAACTTCTCACTGTTACTGTCTCTAGACAAGCCCTGTTTGCTGCACTTCACCATGCTGGGCCTTTTGGCAGTCTCCCGAATACAATTATTCTAGCCAACAATCGCAATTTAGCACTCAAAGCAAACCTACTAATATACAAAGGTCTGTAATTCAGTAATTTGGAAGACACTGTACCTACAAACCCATTTGTATTTTTTTTAGGACTCATGGTTTCTTGCAAATGTATATGTCTTGTCACAGATTGGTGACCAGATGAATACCTGTCTCTGTACTCATGCTCAATTCATTGGCATATCTCTTCATCTTGACATGACCTTGTGCTGTCAAATAAGAGGCAGCAAAAACTCAGCTTAGAAATTTATGTAAGCAAAGAAGTCAAAACAAAAAGCTGTCTTCCTGTGTGCGTGTTGAAAAAGTGTTGTAATATTTTCCTTTCTCTGTATTTTTTTTTTCCTTTTCCTCCACAATTGTTCTATTTTACAGAAAAATAGCTCATTCTTTCAAAAGTATCTATGGTATGTCAACAGTAGACATCCAGGTACTTGGGTATATACCATTGCTAAGATTTCTGCTGTGGATCATCCCTGATTTTTTCTGAAAAGTATAACAGACCCATTAAAAAAAAAAAAATTAAATCTGATTCAAGAGGTATTCCATGTTTTAAATAGGGGGCATATATTTGGATCTATAATCTCTCTAATGCTAGAATAAATGTGATTGTGTCCACTCTAAATAAACTATATAATGTTTATCACAACAATAAAGTAACAAAATACAACAGACAGACAATGGACTTTTACAAGCAGACCTTTTCTCCTATTTTCCAAGAAGTAATTTCCAGTACAATTAATCAAAACTGCTCAAGTCAGGAGCACAAGGTGTAAGCCGACAGCTTCTTTGAAGGGAATGAGATCAGAATCACATGCAATCTCACTGACACAAGGCAGAGATCAGGTAAACCACATGAACCATGTAAATTTGACCTGACAATTACGCAAAGCTTAACCGAGTTTAATACAAAAAAAAAAAAAACCCACAAACCTGCTAGCATTGCACCCTTTTCCCCTTAGTACTGCACTTAACGAAAATGGAGAGAAGGTTGTAAGGACGGCTCTTCACATGGTGTTTTCAGCCTGGCAACAAGAAGGAAGTGCCAAAATTCTCAGGTCAATGCTTCAGTGTCCTTTGCAGCACATAGTTCAACAAAGTTGACTCAGATCAAATTCACATAACTTCGAAATCAAGTTTTTGTGAGTAAAAAGTAATTTTAAATGCTTGAACAACTCAGCCTACAGAAACACTGACTGGAAGCTGAGCAGCACTTTTTTTTTTTCTTGTTCACATTGATTCTACCCATACCCTCATCACATCACTCTCACATCCTATCTTGATCTCTAGCACATCATATTTCAGTAAAGTGAAAGTAAGAGCACAAATACAAGCATGCTATTTTATCAAAATGAAAATAAGCCAACACTGTAGACTTTAATGTGAGCACATGAAACATGTGTTTGAATCCTTGCTCTGACACTTTTTTCTGTGTGCTTATACTCTAGAATTTTAAGGCTATTTAAGTGTTTTCTGCAGCTACTGATACCTAAATTGCTTTATTTTCAGTATACATGTGTAAAATAGGATGATAATGCCTACCTCCTTGCAATAGCATCTACTTTTCTAAAACATGTACTGAAGTAAAGACTGCAGGGTGCCTGGAAACCACAGTAGCGGAGATCAAATAAGTAGAAAAACAATCATGCAGTTTTAGTTTCAGATCTTGCATTTTTAATTTTAATTAGAGATTTTTTTCAGGGTATTATGGAAGAGTAAACATTTAAACACATCAGCTTTAACATGGAATCTCACTAGAAGCACAACCACTGTAGACAATCTCCTGCCCTTTTTTCATTCTGCTAAGCAAGTTATTTTCTTTCATGTACTCCAGTCTTGCCAGTTCATATTCCAGATTATCTCCCAATCACAGTGGCAATGAAAGAGGAAGGAGTTAGCTGATGGAAAGCAAAGGAAGTTCCACACCCACTCAGTGATCCAAACATGCTATCTCAAGAAGACTCCAGGTTACAGAAATAAACATGTTGAGAGTATGTGTAGAAAATCTTTAATAAAAAGAAGTAAGTAAACAAGAGAAGATTGAGGTAAATATACTGTACATTAGTAGTACATAGTACAGTTTTGAGAGGAAGAGTTGGGCAGAAAGAAGGATGGGTCTGACTACATAGAAAACTTGAAGAAACTTTCTTTTTAAGGCCAGGAAAAAAATACCACGCTACATTCAGCACCACTATGTATATATATAGTGTATATATAGTATGCAGGGAATGGAACAGAGATGTAAAGAGATGCCTTTATTTCTCAAATCTGTTATATTAAAACATATACCTTCATTAACACAAAGTTCTGAGTACGGAAGTCCTCTTCAGAGGACCCAAGTGGAGTGGCCGTATACACAACACAAATGACTGGTGTTTCTGTAGACTGCAGTAGGAACTAAAGTTCTCAGTGTCTCTCAAAGCCTCATTTCTTTTATTCAGACATCCAACAAAGAGTGTACAGTGCAATCACTACAAAAATCTGAAACAGAAACAATTCCCATTATACGTCTCTTTGACCTGTGCAAAAAAATAAGTAAGTAGTGCATGCCTTTGGATCTGAACAGGATCTTGTTTCAGAAAGGCTTTTCCAAAATCAGTAACTATGGGGGAAGTCAAGTTTTTGAGTATTTGTCACATAAATGTGTTATACTGATAAACCATCAATTCATTTATTTTCAGTACATAAGCTAAGTGCTCTTTTGTTAGAACAGGGGTAAATTGTAGTCTCTGCTGTATAGTCATATCACGAGTATTAGAACCTGCGTGGATCACATCTTTTTGTTCTTATGAATTAAAGCTGTAACAGAAGCTTGAAATCTCAAGTACTCGATGTAATTATACCAAATAAATGTGATAAAGAGAAGACATCTGTGTTATTAAGTATCACAAAAGTAATGAGTGTTTTTTTACTTATTTGTTTTCAGTAAACTTCAATGTTGATGCTTTTTTTCAGAGTAACATTCAAAAGAAATCTCCACTGAGACAGAAGCTAATGTAAGAAACACAGGTTTCTATTTAATATTTCATTCATAAAATAAATTAGACAGTATAGCAATGCAGATGAATAACAAGTAAAATATTTTGACAAACATGAAAATGTCACAGACCCCAAGACTCATCTTTAAATCAGACTGGCCAGCTAATATTTCATCCATATTATGTGGATCGGTTATGTTGATTGACCATTTGCATGAGATGCACCATTTCCCTTTAGTATCACAATCCCCTATTAGTGAGCAGCAGCATGTTTTTAAAAAAATAGTAAATTAAAATTATTTTCAAGACTGGCTGACAACAAGCAGTACTGAAGAAGAACAGTGGAAAGTTGAGAGTGGGGCTGAGGAAAGGCAAAATGGTTCACATAGGCATAGTTGGCATCCATGAACACTGCAGCTCTGGACTGAAGTTTTTCTTCTGAGTTTCTGGTTGTACTTAAGCCAAGACAACTGAGGCAGAACTGCCTGTCTCAGGGCCTTTTGATTTTCTGCTTCTGCCTGAGCAGATGTTTTAAGAATACACGTATAAAAAATTATATATATTAAAGAAAATGAGTCACTCCATTTCACATTAAAAAAAAAATTGTTTCTGGGCAGTTCTTTAATCCCATTTGCTTCCCTCTCCCTGTGATAAAGTGGATTCCCTTTGTCTATATCCACATCTGAAACTAGGAACACCATCTGTCAACTCTGACTATTTTCCAGAACCATGACAAGAATATTTTGAATTTCTTGTCAGGACAAATCTCCTCATTCTGCATAAAAGTACTGAAGAATAGGATTTAGAGGTTTATTTTCTTTAGTGTTTTACTTGGGGTCTCACAACACGTGAAGATAACATTAACTTGCATAGTTGCTCTATGTGCACAGATGGTGCTTTCTGAACTAATTCAAGTATTGATTATATAGAGGATTTTAAAATAAGGACTACTCAGCTCCTTCCCACCAAAAAGATAGCCATGAGCATGACCAAAATATGTTCAGGAGATTAAAAAACAGGAAAAAAAATCTGTAATAAATTTTAATTTCTTTTTGACTCCTGAGATCCACAGATAATCATCTTCTATATCTATAAGGACTAAAACCTGATTTTTGGGGTTTCTTTCTTAAAAATAAGACAAGAAACTCATGAAAAGACGTGAAAACTGGCAACAGCACATCTCCTTTTGAGACCAAAAGTCACTGTGCAAAAAGGCTGTACGTAAAAGCATTGTAGAAAATAAGGTGAAAGATATTCCTTGGAGAAAGCTAGATAGCAAGAGATTTTTTTTTTTTAGCAATTCAAGTGTGGATAGGTCCATAGATCAGATCAAATCAATGCACCGAAGGGATCACATAAATTTGCACTTACATTTTATAGGCTGGGGAATAATCAGAGGATATATGTTTTCCTTTCACACTTCAGAATAAAGGAAAGAGAAGTGCCATTCACAAAATTAATCTTCTGTCTCTTCAAGTCTTCTTCTCCTCTTGCACCAGTATCATTTCCACAGATCTCACTGGTTTCCCCACAGACAGTATGTTCAACATTTTCTGTCCCTTCCCCGGCATCCATTTCCCTTCCTCCAACTCTCTTCTTTCTTCCTGGCCACAAAAGCCAACAGCTGACCTCTGCTACCCTCCCCTGACTTCTCAATTTACCCAGTTCCTCATGTTCCTTCGCTTGGTCTCCTGCAGATCCACTCTTTTCTCTCCTTTCCCTTCTCTTCCTCTTCATCGTATAATTCTGCATAGAAATTTATTAAGTTCATCTTAAAATTTATCCTTTTTTTTTTTTTTTTAATTATTTTGACTCTATTGCTCCAATGAGAAAAGCTTCTGACATTCATTCTTGCAAACCATTCTCTAAATTCCAGCCGAAATCAGTTCATGGTTTCTTTATCCCTATTTGTACTTATGCCAGCTCTCACTTAGCTTAAATGTTTTACTCTCTTTTGTTTTTTTTACCTCCCTCATAGCCTTTGGTCACATATTGTCTCAATCTTCATTCATTACACAAAAAAGCCAAACTCCTCACTTCTTTTACATGACAGCTGCTCAGTCCTCTGTTGTTCAATAGCCCTTCCCTTTACCAGTTTGAGCTCATTCTTCTTGATCTTCCATGGATTTGTGCCAAATTATGATTGCAGTCAAAAAAAAAAAAAAAGGCAAAAGAATGGAAGAATTTCCTTTCAGCTTTCTCAGAATGAGGTGGTTAATTGTAACATTGCTTCTTAAGGAACAAAGAAAAAAATCCTTTTCCTTTCAGGTGAGCATATTTTACCTTCCTCTTCTTTCCTTTGGTTCATCTATTGAATGATAGAAGTTGGTTTGTCACAGAGCTGTAAGGAAAATGCAGAGAACTTGGCAATTCCAATAGCAATGACTATTCAGGCAGACAACCTCACCTTGCAAAAAAGCAAAACAAAACAAACAAATAAAAAACCACCACTAATGAAAACGCTACGAGGGATTTTGCGTGTGCAACTCTCCTGTAAATAGTACAGGTTTTTAAGAAAACCTGCCTTCTTCCATGTCACTGTAAGGACCAAGCTGTTTGCATTTAGACTTAGAGCAATCCTGTGGTTTGAGATAGAGAGATTATACAGGGATTACTGAATGGAAGTATTTCAATTTTGGAAAACTAGGTTTTAATGTTCCCTAGTAAAAGTATTTTTGAAAGAAAATATAATACCTCAAGTGACTGCTATTTATTTCTCCAGTGAGTGTGAAATCACAGTCCATAACCTTGGAGAGATGGAGATTGGTTCTGTACCCCATATTTAAATATTATCAGTAATGTAAAACACAAAGGCACTGTATTACTAACTGTGGCCAATTTCAAACAAGAAAAGGTACCTTATAAAGAGACCTATAGACAGCACACAATTTTTTTCACTTTCAACGCATTTTTAATACGATACAGTAAGGGATACATTCTCTTACTGATATGTAGACTTAACTCCACAGTACTCATGATAGGATTATGCAAACACAACAATGGTCAAAGAACACACTTATCTGTTAGACCTGTAAGAGAATATGTAATCTGGATGTACAAATAGATGGCTAAATGCAGAACACAGTGAAAATCATGAGTTTTCTCATGGGAAAAGAAATTTTGTCTTGCTGAAGTCATGGCACCAATTCAAATGGTACTTAACCAGAAACTGGTGAGTGATGATGTGATCTTCTGTTGAAGTTCTCCCAAATGAGTCATTAATCTCTGACTATGATACCTCAGAGATTGTGAAGTTTGTTGAAATAGCCCCATTTCATTGTCTCCTGAAGTTTTAAATTGCAAGATGATAGTCACTATAGCAAAGAATTAGGATATTATAATGTACTTTTACAAGAATACTAAGATGAAACTGGGAACAGCACTTCTCCCCAAATGTGGGAAAGCATGCTGGAAGCAACAGCATCCGCATCAGAGGGCAAAAGTCTGTACGATCATACCCAGGGGTGCCAACACATAAATGGATAAGACAGATGTGATTTGAAAACAATCTCTGCCCACACAGATTCCAGCAGGTGTAATTATCTCTTTGTCTCCTTTCACTCAAAATGCTGTTGCCATAATGAAGAACATCAAACACATTTTCCTTCCTGTTAGTCATTACTATTGTATTCCCAATAAGAGATGACCATGCACAAAAACCACTCTGGCTCCACTTCATCCCCCCAATGGGGAATTATGAAATCATCATTAATTTGTGAAAATATCGTTCATGGCAGTGAAGTAGGACTGGTCTGTATGTGAGAGCACTTCTTCCTTAACCACTTTCTAATTCAGGTACATCAGTGTAGACATTAAACAGAAACAAATCACTGTGCCGAAAACAGTTGGCTACCGGCACAAAGAATCATACCATTTCTCAGATATCAAATCAGATAGCATATAAACTACCTCAAATAAATCAAGTCCATTTGAAAACTAGTTATGTGTCTGGCTCTCCATTTCCTTCTGAGAAATCATTTCCTGAATCTGCTTAATGTAATGGTTAACACATTTCCTTCTCCTGACAACACTTTTTTTCTGGACAGGTAAAACCCTTTCAGCAACATTCTTCTTCAGCTCAAATGGCTCTTCTCTGGCATTTACATCTCAGATAGTATTTACTGGCAATCACATTTGCTCTCAGCTTTCTTTTTCAATTTGGGACAATCTGTAGTCCCTGCTCAACCTACCTGTTCTTCTTCAATTTCTCACCTCCAAAACATCTTGCCCAACACTTCCTATGATCACAACAACCATTTTTCAATACTGATTCTAGCTATCATGTGAATGAACAGTATGCCTAAAACTTTTCCCCTAAAACTTTCATTATCATATTATAAAATTGTGTGTGGGTTTTTTTTGTTTTGTTTTGTTTTTTTCAAAATTGCTGGGGAAAGAAAACACTCAGGGGCTAGGTCAGTAACTGCTGTCTGTTCCAGGCATTGCTGTTTATGTGCACACTGAAATGACCAATGCTTCACACATGCACAATCACTTGGCCCACCAGAGCTGCAGACTGCTACAGTAGAAAAGAGAATGTATCTTTCACCTATATCATAACCCTTACGAGATGTAAGGTAAAATATCAGCATATTTTAGGTGACAGACCCAGATTTTCTGCAACATCCCTTTCGTTTTACAGCAGTCCCACTCCTCTTTTATTTATATTGATAAAGAACAGTTTGATATTTGTTTTACATTCCTTTGCGAAGTCTTACACTGCTCCATGTTATGACATGCTGCTTTTTAGGTGAAAGCATTAAAATTCCATTCTGGTAAGCATTCATTTGTTCTTTTGCCACTACACTGACTTCTTAAGCTAATAATAAAAAAAATAAATAAGTTAAAATAATTGTTTTTTAAAAAAAAAGGTTTCTCTGGGTACTTCAAAGTTTGGGGGAGCAGAAGTCAATAAAGCAAAACTACAGACACCTCTTATCTTTGTGTGTAAGGTACAAGCTATCTTCACAACCTGTATAAAGATAGAATATTGTACACACATCCTTAAATTGATAGAATTACAGTTTTGTATTATGTATCAGTGGAGCTCGTCTTGCCTTGAATTAGTAGAATCAGGGTAAACCTTTAGAATCGAAACTATGATAAGCCCAGGGAAAAGTATAACTGAAAACCTGTTTCTTGTCACTTTAACTTTTGCACAAAAGGGCAAAAGTTTAGAAGGAAAAGGACAGAGATGTTAGAGCTGGTATATGTGAACGCACAGAGCCAGTGCAGAAGGGATCAGAAGAGAATCACAATGTTTCCACTCCATCACACAGCATGGAACTTGGGATTCCCAACAAGCAAACACTTTCCCTTGCAGTTGAGCAAACCTATGGACACATAGGGGCTCATCATGTATCGTGCTAACAGCAAGGTGACAGGAAAAGCAGGGCATACACATTGGGATGCAGCTTATATTCTGTAAAGACAGTCTTGAATGTTTAGACTCCAGTAAAATATTTCCAAATTGCATTTTATTATTTGCTTTTCTTTGAATATTCCTGGGCCTGAGGTAGAAACACTGTCCTATAAAAACCCCTTGAATACTTGGATCCTCCCCAAGACTGAGCTTTCATTATATACAACACCAAAAAAAAGCTGTATTTAATTGCAGCCTAGACAAAGGTTCCTACTTCCTTCATCTGATCAGTCATCATTTCAACTCTGCCACATGCTGGAAATGCAATTAAAATATTTTTCCACAAGCACCCACTCTCTGGCAGGAGTGACAAGTCAACATACAAAATTATGCCATTGCTGAGTAATGACAGGAACCAAGTGATTGATATTGGTACCTGGGACTTCAAGGTAACTGTAATGTGTATTCTAATGCCATACGCTTCAGCATAACAAGCCCTTTCAAGATTATTAATGACTACAGGATTTTTTTTAATGATGGCTGATAAATAATGGATGGAATAAGGGGCTGAAAAATATTTTCTGTTACAGCAGACATTTATTGATGGCTTTACTGCCATTGCAATGGAAATACAGAGAGAAAACAAATACGTTTAAATATTCACCCCATTAATTATATGAATTGATACTTTCACAAAATGTAGAGTTCACAAAATGTCCTGTAGAGTTAACAGCAAAACTGACTGCCAGGATTTTTCTCAGCAAATAATGATTTTATGCTATGTCTTTGAATTTTAATAAGAATAGAATAATGTTCCTAAGGAAAATGCATGCTCCTTTTGAACAAAGATGTGTGCACTGAGGGACTCACAATGCAAAAGGGCTGACAGACTCCTCATCAGCAACAGCAGTTGTAATATGCAAACTCTGGAGTATGCCAAGAACGAGAGGTCATCATCTCATGGATTGTAATGGGTTCTTCCACCAACAGACTTATGTCTAAGTTGAGCACAGGACTTGGCAAAATAATGCACAAAGCAATTCTGTGGCTCCAGGATCAGCCTCTGAGCAGACTGGAAGCTATATAGGCATGTTCAACATGCGGCCAGCCTGAGATAACCAAATAGTCTACCAGCAACATGTAGTAAACCAGGCTCAGGACTATGCTAAACTATGCAGCTTCCATTTCAGAGTTGACACGTCTGGATGATAAGCAAACTGATGAATGTATATTAGCCCACAAAATTAAAATAGTCATGCACATAGCCTGCTGATTTACTGTGTTGGAGAGGATTCTGAGTCTCCCTCTCCCTGTTGGGTCCTCCAAGCACAAGGATTGAGATAGCACCTTCAGTCGCACATCTAGGTGAGACCCTATGTGGGTTATTAGACAAGTCTAACCTACCTATCTGCATGCATGCAGGCCAAGATAATGATTTTAGACTTTTATTTTGTTTTATTATTTTGGTGGTTAATGTAAACACAGAAACTTCAAGGAAGTATAAAGAATTCAACAAAATCAGAGGTAACTCCAGTCTCCAGCAATGACAAATAAAATTCTGCAATGACAAAAGCATTCAATAAAAATTTATTCTCTGTGTACATCCCCATGTTCAGTTGTTCTGGACAGAATTTGTAGGCCAAGTTCATTTTTTTAAATCAAATATAATTGTACTAAAAACAGCCATATACTTTTAAGCTTGTTGGGTACTAAATACAGAGAAGGGAAAAAAAATGTTGAGCGCAGGAGAGCAATAGCTCAACATTGGTGTTATGAAAATGAGACACCTCACCACTCCACCCCCCAAAAAAATAAAAAATAAAAAATAAATCATGAGTCAGTGGAGTACAGACCTTGCCAGCGCTGCAGTAACTGCATATTGCAATATAAATGCCCACAGTTTTTAAAAATACAGGCCATGTAATTACCCATAAACATCCACAAAATGTTTCAGCTAACCCTGACTTCTTCACAAAGACCTTCTCAACTCCTTTTCTCTTCATTCCTCATGTTCCTTTCTTTGTCTGCTGTCTTATGTTATTCTCTCTCTTTTTTACATGAAGCCTGACATTTTTTCCTTCAATGAACTTAAAAGAAGAGGTAAGATAGAATAAGACCAACACCTAACTTGATTTTAATAAGCCAGTATTGGCAGTCTGTAAAATGGACAGCGCTGTTGATCTGGACACTAAGCTTACGTTGTACACAATTCTGAATATTTTAAATATAGTTAAGGGGTATAAAGCATTAATTTCAAGTTCTAAATGCCAGACATATCATAAAAATATGTGTAGATGTCCATCTATTTTTCCCCAATATATTTTCAAAGCTAACAAGAATAATAAGTTAATCAGAAGAAATAAACATATTTTATATATTTTTCAAATTATGCAGGAAAATACAGTCCAAAAGTAGTGGTGTTGTCAGTTCATTTCTGTATAATGGATAAACTGAAATAAAATGGCCTTAAGCCTACCTCAGCTTCATATATGTTAAAAAGATAAAAGGCAGGAGAATACCAAGTAAGAAAAATGAGTGAAAACACTTTTTTTTTTTTTTAATGCTAACAAAGCATGGCTTCTGCCATCCCACAGGATGGTTATGTGGTTCCCAGCCTGGATCCACCTCCATCCCAAACTCCTGCAGAGCTTTCAGAAGTCCTATGCCAAACATTTAACTTCAAACCAGCAGTTAGCACTTTCAGTTCTAATAATCTCCTGGGTTTTATTATACCAGTAGCATAACTCCCAGAAAACAGACAGCTCACAGTGAGACAAATTAACATGAACAGCAAGACAGAATCATCATTCCCTGCAGACAGTTTAGCAACATGATACACCCCTAAATGAACAACGGATCACTCTGCTTATTCACGAGGTACAGACCCTGTACCTCCCTGTGAGGAGCCAAATGAGGTTTTGTGGAGGTACAGGTGACTCTGAAAGCCATAGGAGCACCCACAGAGTGCAGCAAATCCGTGCAGCACGGATTCCCGTTCCAGGATGTGCACAGTTGTCTCAGCTCTTTTCCATTGCTTACCTATCTAAAGGAAGTCTGTTCCTTTTATAGATTGATATTTGAGGAAACAGACTTCAATAGAAGTCTCATGATTCTCCTTCTGATCTTTCCCAATGAAGAGATTCCATAAATACTTCGTTAGACACTACAGTAATGTAACATTATAAGTGACAGTCACAAAGAGAATAATAGAGCTGAGATACCTTCTTACAGACAGATGCAAAATTAACAGGCATTTTGTGACAGGAAATCAGTATACTCTGCCACAAATACAGGCTTTTTTACTTTTATATTTCCATCAGATCTTTACCAAATTAAACATTCTAAGGTTAACTCATCTTCTTCTCCACTCCTAGCCTTCAGATGTCTTATACTTGAAAAAATATTGGAAAGACTTTGAGAGGGACTATATAGAAAGTAGCACTTCATTTCTGTGCTTGCTTGCTCTACAGATCCATCAGAAGGTGCAAATATTCAAGAATTTTCTAGCACCAGGCATGTGCAATTCTCACTAATCACATTTTGAAGTGGCAGATAAAATAGATTTGAAGCAATACCTACCACCTTTCTGGTTTTGGTAACACCACATATTTCTGAGAAGTAGGTTGCCACATTTAAGGCTCCCAACAGTTCCTAGGTTTGGTGTCACCTACAACTTGCTGTGACTCTCCTCTCCATTCCCAGGTAGCTGGTTCAAATCCAGACATGCCTAATGGTACTAAAAGTGCTAATTCAGTGAGGTCTTATATCTTGTGTTTACATCACTACTTTTTTTTTTTTTTTTTTTGTTCATCTCACTAACCTACACCTAAGTTCATTTGAATGTGGAAAGGTGTTCTGAATGTGGATGGGGTTGCTTACTCTTCAAAGTGTGTCATTATTTGCTGACCTTTCATGAATCCATCCATTTTCCTCTTGTTCACTTAAAAAATTACAAGTGTTAACTGCTCCCCAGGGGTACAGGAAAACTGAAGGTGTCCAACAAGAAAGTATCTGGTATATTTACATTCCTAAAATCTCACCAGCTGAGTCTTTTCACCATTTTTTTCCCCTGGGGATAGCAAGACAGACAGAAGAAAACCAAAACAACACAATTAGATTTCTAAAAAAAATCTTTCAACTTATAAATGAAATGATTTTGATAGAAAAGACACTGACAGGGAACAGAAAAGGAAAATCTATGATGTCGTTTCAGAGAGTCCCTTTCATAAGCTCTTATTAAGAACAGTCCTCACAGAGCACTGTATAATTTACTCAGACAAATTAAAAAGAGAGGGCACATCATGGAAAATTAGAAAGCAAAATAATTAAATTAGAAAAAATGAATACGTAAGTAATAGATGCCCAGAAACTATTAGAGAGCTAAGACAAGATGAGAAAGGAAGTGTTTTGTTTTGTTTGTTTGTTTGTATTTCTATTTAGTTACAAACAATAAGATTTATGACTAAAGTGATGGAAGAAGCCAGATTATGGCTTGATTAATAAGAAAGAAAGAGGTCACTAAATCGATACCTAAGAGCTGAAATGACAGGCTGACATAACATTAGACAGATTTATAAACTTGCTTGTTCAGTTAAATACACCACTACATCAAAATTGGTCTAGTTAGAAAGACTGCCTTGGAACATAAAAAGAAGAAAGGTACAGCATGGGTAACGAGTCCAGTGGGAATTCTCTCCGAACGGCTTGCAGAAATGGGTCTTAGTCTGCCATGTGGACTCAGTGCTTCAATGGAGAGCATCTTCCTTAATCACCTTCAGATGAAACAGGTCCAAGGATCTCAGCCCAGGCTCCAGGGGATAGGAGATCTCTCTTGCAAAAATCAGCAAATGAGAAATTAGGTGAAGTGAAATGCAGGCTGGTCCAGGATAGAGCTGAATGCCCTGTCCCCACTAGGGAGGGTTCCAAGTTCACCCCACATCAGCCTCCAATCCAGGGTGGTGCAGTGTGGGAGGCCTGCACCACAGTTGCCCATCTCTGCTCAGCCTGCAGGTGAGAAAGAGGACACCTTCCACATCTGTTAGGCTTTTCATCTTCATGGCTATAAAAAATAAAGAGAAGGCCCAAGAGCGGACAGAGTAGTTCCTGAGGGGCTACATGGAGACATTCTGAAGAAAGTGACTGAGTAGGTAAAATAGATAATGAGAAGGCTCCTGTAAGTTGACAGCAACTTTATAAAAAGTGCGTGGAATAATTATTAGGAGACAAGCACAGAAAACCCTTTGAAAAGGGAATTGATTCACTTTAAAACTGCTGCTCCAGAGCAGGAAAGCTGATGTGAAATTCCGGTCAATCTGAAACATGCAAAGATGTAAGTGAAAATTTCTGACAAGTCAGAAACATTTTATTTCTAAAGTAAAACCTTTTCATGTCCATTAAAAGAAAATCTACTGTATTTCTGGGAAAGCAAAACAGATCCAGAAGCAAAGTGTTTTTGAGTTAAGTAAAACGTTCAGTTTGGCACAAAAATCATTTCCCCCAAAAATATTTCTCTTCAGTGATGGAATTAAAAAGGCAAAACAAAAATAACCTAATTATTCACACAACTTTAACCAGAAAGAAAGTATTGCAAATGTGTCAAGCAGCAGAAGATGAGAGAGCTGAATTCAAAGCAATAAGGAGGGGTGGGGATGTGGAATTAATGTGAAGAGCTAGCTTTGCTATAATTCACATCATCTCATTAGAAAGCCATATTCTTTTACTAATACTTTGTTTACTTCTACTTTGTACTTGCTTTCAGTTTTGAGTCTAAGACACTTGGTGGACTCCTCTGTATGTGTAGCACATAATGACCAAAAGATTTACTATTTAATGGCATGAAAGTCTGTCATTTAGACTCACATATTCTTATTTACACTAAGTCATTCATAAGATTATGCACAGAAAGAAATAATAATTATAGTACCTAGGTGATGGAACAAGAGATTTTTCACACAGGTCCACAGCATGTATGAATTCATGGTGGCTTTTCATGGACATGACAAATGAGAAATGTTTTATATAATTTACATTCCTGTTAATTTTAAAATCACTCTCACAGCTTGACATAAGCAGCCGTCAGAAGTTTCTCACTGTGTAATGGTGAGAGAAATACTGGTTTGACATCTCTGTTAAAACAGGAGAGTAATTCTGTAATGATCTTGAGTCCAATTTATACAAGTGCACAAATGATAATGAGTGCTATTTTTCTAGTAAGGTGTGATTAAAAGAGCAGGAAAAGAAATATTTAAATAATAACTGCTCCCTAGAAATATGTAGAGAGAATGAATTATATAGAGGAAAGGGAAACAAGACCTTTTGTTGTTATAAGGATGCATCTAATCTCTTTAGAAACATTATGCCACCACACACTTAAGCTCCAGATCCTAAAAAAATCTTCATTTTTCCTTGCAGTTATTATAGAGTAGTAGTAGTTCCACAGCCCGAAGCTGAATCAGATAGATACATCTATTGACAACTGAGATTACTTGCACAAGTAAACCTCTGAAAAAATGGTGTCTGTCAAGCAACTCCTAAAATATCACCACTTTCAGAAAAGGTTACTTTCAAACATTGCAGAGCAGACAGTTACATTGGTTCCAGTAAAAGGCCATTGTGTTTGACAACTACCATTGAAAGAGATGGTCAGAAAGGTCAGTAGTTACTTGGCATTAAAAATGCTCACAGAAACACCCATGTACTTGTTCTACTATGTCTTCAAAACTCCAGAGGATTTCATTTGTGCTCCTTTTTCATGCACAAAAAGAGAGAGGTGCTCAGGGTGCATGTTTCCAAGAAAGATGAAACATCTGACTAGAAAACACTATTATGAACAACAGATGTAGAAGAGTAACAGGAAATTTAGATGTTGTTTGGGAATATGGGAATAAATGGGGCTTTATGCAATAAATAATCATAATGCAACCACTCATTTATGCACAACAGCCTCTAATTATCAAACATTTAAGTAAGAGGCAGACAGCTCAGAGAAAAGCAAAAATCAACATGGCCTGACAAAGAGAGGAGGAATACCGTGCCTGTCTTCTCTTGCTGCAACCCTGACAAGAGAGCTGCAGTAGTGGTCCATCATGAAGACTGGGGTTCCCTTACATGATATCTAGGTTCCACTGATGGATATTGTTTTACAACCCACACTGATGTCATTTTCCTCCTCCTGCCCCATTTTCCTCCTCTGACCTCAGAGTCATTCAGCTACAGTTTTCACCTAACCTGGATTCCTCTCTTGTAAAACTGACAGCAGCCAGAAGTCCCTAGAGTTTCCCTAGAATCCTCTCCCTCCCACTATAAATACAAACCACTTAGACTCCTTAAAACTAGGTGGTATTCAAGGGGAGGTAAGGAAAAAGCAACCCAGAAGGAGAAAGAATGCAAGTGGGGATTGCTCAGAAAAACACCAGCATGTCTCAGGAATTCACCACGTTTTCCAGTTGCTGTGCAGCAACCCTTGGCTCCTTCTGGCTGCAGTCATGCTGTTGCAGCTCTGCCTGAACTACCTCTAAATGTGGCTACTATAGCAGTTTCAACACTCACTTCCCTCAAACAGGCTATAAACTCACTCAAAAGGAGGAGAACTTAGCCCACTCTGAGTTCTGTGTAGACATGGCTAGACCCAACACACCAAATTATAGTGGTTGGAGATCCGCTTGAATATCATTATCAGTGACTTGGGTTGTTGGATATAATGCATCCTAAGTTTGTAGATGACATCATATTTGAGAAATCAGGAGATATAGCAGGAGGCTGAAATAAATGGCTCGCAGATGTCTCTTTCAACCTAATTTTTACTATGAATCTAGGATACATAGACTGACGCAGAGCTAAGAGCTTCCACTTCTGGTTGTAGTAGCCACCAACAACATAGCTGCTTTTTCCTGGCAAACTGAAAGTTGGCTGGACAAACTAGGTCTATCCTCTGACTCTATGCAATGTTGCAATCCCATTTCACATAAGTACACTAATTGTATGATCCGGGCATGTGGGAAACACTAGTTCTGTGTCTAATGACACTAAGATAATTGGCTGGCATATGGCACCATACAGGCTGATCCCGAGAACATCAAAGCACTATTTGTTACCTCCCAGAACTTGGTGTTGGCAAAGAGTAGCAGTGATTGCTTTCAGAATACCACTTATCTAAATAGGAAGCCTTAGGACTCTTCTGTGCATGAAATATCCACAGCTGCACAACATTTATTCAATTGCAACACTTTGATCTTTTTCAGCCTCCGTTACACTGAACAATTTGGTGTGGCTAGTTAAGAGGTAAGCAACAGCAGCAGCCTTTAAAGGTGGAGAAAGAAATCTGTAGTCCAAATAGTGTTTCACTGGGAGAAAGGAGGATTCAAGAAATGTAATGAATGTAAGTCATCAAAGGCATTGTTGGTCTGCTGGAATTTTATGCTGCAGTGATTTCTCCCAGAACACACTTATTGCTCAGAAAATAATAAGAAATAAATTTAAGAGAAACATTCGCTGAAATATGGCAAGAGACCAGTGAGAAATCAACTAGTCTGAATACAGCAAAGAAGAATGTGACACAGTGTTGAAAAAGCGTTACATAAACAACCCACCTAAAGTAAACGAATGTTAATTTCCAGGATATACTTTACTGTACCACTTAAAAACTATTTGTCAAAAAAAAAAAATCTGTTTCTTTCACTACATCATGCTCCAGGAGCTAGGGGAAAAGAAAGAGAAAAGATAAAAAAACATGGATTAAATCCTGCTACAATAGAAATATGCCATCTGAATATGTAATGCAGAATACATGCTAAGTGTATTCAGTAGCTCTTCAACATTCTATTTTTTTCCCCAAAACAATATAGACAGATGAGCAAGTTTAGAACAGCAGCATATATTGCTTTGTATGATGATTCAGAATGCAGGACTAAGCCCATCTTCAAAACTATTATCTTTTTTCTCAGGGAGCATTATTTTTACAACACCAGAAAGTACTATCTATTAAGCCCCCCACTCATCAGCATTATTAATTTACTGCATGAATAATGAATTTGCATTACTGTCTGAAAGCAAAACTGAGGAAGAAAGAGGATTAAATTATGGAAGGAAAATTGTGTACCTAAGGTAACATGAGCCTGCCATCACTCTGATCCTAGGCAATCCCTTTCCCTCCTCTCTGGAATCTCTCGGGCAGGAGCTGCACTGGAAAGCAGCTAGCATGTTTTCAGTGCTACTTTTGGTTATAAGCCCTGCTGTATTTTTTTTCCACAGTTTCAACAACTTCTATTCTCCACAGTTAAGCCACCTGAACAACAACCAAATACCTCAAGTGCTTTGCACAATACTAGAGACCAGGGGGTGAAGACACACAGATAACATCCTCTTAGGTAAACTACAGCCAAAAAAAGAAATGTGACAGAGCAGCTTTCCGTGTCCCTCTCAGTCAGCAACACTATTCTTCAATAGAGGTGACTGATGCTCAACTAGGTTTCCAAGCTGCACACATTTACATCCATCTGTCAGAAGGACATGCTGCCACCACACATGATGGACAGGTTCTGGGCACAAAATATCAATGCCAAAGAAAGGACGGTGGGCTGTAGACCTAACCTTCCCGGTGACATCTGCTCTGCACAGAGCTCCTGTTCTGTGCCAGCTCTACAGTGCCATATGTCTATCTATATTTTATACTCTGCATCTATTGGCACGTGTGTGGCCAACGCATGGGGTGCTGGCATGGAAGTCAGGGAGGCCTGGGGTCTCCTGACCAGTTTTATGATCTTCAGGTTGTCACTTTATTTCCCCCATGCCTCCAGCTATCTTCCTAAAGCCAGCAAGAGCCAAAACCAACAAATTTGCCTTTCTCCAAACCTTCCCCTTGCTTGTTTTAAATCTCTGTATAAAGTTGAAATGTATTTTCTAGAAATTGCTGAAAGAATTATGTGGTTCAGCATTTTTTCCATGGGCCCTCCTCTCCCTGTGGGGGCAAGAGAAGCTCTAGCTCTCTCACAGACACCCAACCCCTCCCTGACTAGCTTTCCTTGCTTGTACCCCATGAAAGGACTCCCTCTGCTCAATACAGGGATTTTTGCAGCTGTATTTAGGATCAGAGCTTTGATGACTACAAATTAGATAGCGCTTCTACTCTATTTTAAGATATTCACTCCTACAATATTTTGGACCAGACAAATCCCATTCATTGCACGCTGACCATTTGGCCAGAGACATCCTCATTTCCCGCCACGTGACAAGCCTAAAGCTTCATTGCTTCACTGTGACAAAGAATCCCTTGAATAAATCCCTCAAGGAAATCATTCTGTCCAGGAACAGCATATCTGCAGACAGCAGTGCGCCTCTTCCACCGACTGGGGTAGATTGAGCCTGTATTAGTTCTATGCATGTATATTTATGTTTTGTCAGTGCAAAGATAGAGGGGATATAAAAAGAATTCTTTCACATGCGAAAAAGCTGCCTGTCTGCTTTTTCCATGATGTGGTCATTTGTCATCCACTAGGTATTACCTGCTGCCCAAGGAAAAACGTCATGAATATTGGAAATTTTCAGACCAAAAGTTTGATATGTTTGGATAGAAAGCAAAGATGAAAATAAAGCACGAGTCCATTAAAAACACACACATCACATTATAAAGGATGGTGAAAAATAATCATGAATCTGTCATCTCAGTAATGTACCATTAATGTGCCTTCAAGCATACCCACTAGCACCAGCTGCATCTCTGTTTTGACAACCATAACTGAGGACATTTTCCAGCAGAAGCAGTAGGACAGAGGTTCCATGAGAAACAATGGTTTTCTTCTGAACATTTAGAAGGAAGAGGGAAATTTTTGTTTGTTTGTTTGTTTTTCCTTCTTTATTTCATGCTTATTGTTTTAGTGGTCTCTTAAGATTTTTCTGTCAACTAATTTTAATGATTACATTTCTAGGGGAAAATGAAAAGGTAGTAATTACGCCAGTGAGCATGCTCAACCTTTACATTAATGGAAAGAGTGTAGTGATGTGTCTTTGTAAGTATTTACTATATCTGAGGATTATTGCATATCATCATTTTTATACCCATGAAATAAATCATAAACATGACTCCATGACTCTCATTTGTAGTCTGAAGTGTGTAAATAGAATAAAAACCTAACAATAAAATAATAATAAAAATGATACCAGGTAGGGAAAAAAAACAAACAAGCAGTTATACAACTATGTATTAATTAGAAATTTTAGTGCCATAGTCTCTGTAAATCAGATAAAGTATAACACATTCAAAAAGATAATAGCATTTTTTTTATTTTACCTGATTAAAACCAGTAGATGTGGGTCATACCGATATTTATATGGTGGAAAAAATGCAGTGGGGAAGGCAATGAGCACAGGACAAATCTACAGCATGAGCACCTGTGTGTCTGTGGTCATGCCTTGGTGGGTTCACTAGTTAAAGATGTGCTCAGGGGGAATTTTGTTGTGCATCTTACCAGCACATACAGTTCAGCCACTAAATGTAAACTCTTCTGGTAGAAACATCAACTTCTGATATTTACAGTCTCTGGGCGCTATGCAGCTATTCCTAATAGCAGCCAATTCCTTTTTCCGAGCAATCAGAGATGGAGTTCAAAGTGGCAGTTTTATCTGCAGTGTTTTGCACTTCCCAAAACAAAATTCTAAAATCTGTTTCCATCAAAATGCTGGAGCAGTCATAAAGCAGTGCCTAATGCATAATTAGTATGATGTAAAATGTCTGGTACTAAATTCTCAGCCAATATAAAATAGCTAAGCTCCACTGGAGTTTAATGAGATATTTGTCCATTTATAGAAGCAAAGTATCTGGAACATCACACCAATTTCTTCTTGTTTGACTGAAGCTACTCACTTTCAGCTCTGTCAACTACCTTCAAATATTTTGATTAAGGTTTTTGTAAGTGCGGAGGAGCGGATGGGCAAGGGAGCTGAGTAAATTATGGATTGTCATTTGGTTTCTGCCAACTTAAATCTGGTTCAGTTCACACAGAGGAGGTTGTTTTGATGGTTTCCTAACAGTCCTTCATAAGCCTGAGAAAATAACCATTCAGTTTTTCACTCCTGATTCTTTTTCATCAAGACAAGGTTTGTGCTGGAGGGTGAGAAGCCATATACTGTATTTCAGGACTAAACGTATAAAAGCAGAACTGTATGGGAATGCCAAGTGGCATTCCACTTTTACCTTGGTGTTGCCCAGGCAAACCACATCCACCAAATGAACCCAAGAAACACAATGGCATATGTAGCTCATAGCCACTCTGCAATCAAGGTGCAGTTGATGTGCAAATGTGCCATGGTTATCGATACTTACATACAAAATTCTTCATGCTGTTGTTATGTGAGTGAACTCTGCAGTAATCCTTGAGGATTAAAATAAAAAGCACCCATGTGTAACTCCACACTCACCTGCTCCAGTCCTGCCAGTGCTTATGCAGGTTAACTGCACCATAACCAGCCACCATAACTAGCAAATACCAAACAGTTGCTCCAATTTGAACGACACCACTAGCACTGTATATAATCATCAGTACTAAAATCCTCTATATTAAGAGTTTGCTAAGAGGACTGCACAGGGAAAATCCTTAAGCTTTCTTCTTCTGTTAGGGAAGGAGCCAAGAAGAGACACATTTCATAACAAATTATTAAAAAGGAGGAAAAGCCTACACACTAGCTTGCAAGTGAGAGCAAATTTCCTCTACTGATTACAGCAGGTCTACCACGTCAGCACGGCTGAGTCAGAGCACCAGATTAATTCTAGAAACGCTCTGTGTAATAGCCAGCAGCAATGAGGAAGGTCACAACCAAGGTTACTGTGTCACTCCTTCAGGACAGTTCTCTTAAATAAACCATACAGCTTATTTGTAGCTGTCCTCACAATCTACACTCCTTTCTGTTCACCTCCAAACCTGCGTGACCGGGGTGTGGGGAGGGAAGGCATTAATTCACGGGGGGGGTGGAAATTTGAGTTCTTCAGCCACTTGCATCAGAAGCAAAAACAGCGTGTAGCTTTTATACCTGTACCCTTTGCTCCTGTATTCCTGCATACAGCAATCCTGAAACAGCAACACAGCTCACAGTGCATTCTTAAAGGATTGCTCTGCACACCCTGACAAATGTGCTGAAGGGTAGAAACTCACTCTGACACTTTCCAAAGTGGACAGAAATCTCTGCACGGGTACAGAGAAGACCAGTAGAATGAGGCAGCCCAGCCTGAGAGACTGAGGAGGAGAAGGAAAAGGTACTGATGAAGAAGGGCGCCCCAATAGAATCACTTCCCCAGGACAAGGCAGTCCCATCTGCTAGTGACTCAGAGACCCTTCCATGAAAATGACAGACACAGGGATCAGACAACCTCCCTCCTGCCCTTCTCTGACACAAAGACTTATCCAAAACTGCAGCCAGAGACCTCCATGCCAAATTGTCTAGAGCCCTTTCCATCCCAAACCACCCTTACATGGCCAGGATCCAAATGGAACCAACTGGCTGGGAGACTTTCCACCCATCAAAAATCATGCATGTGTTTTGTGGCACCAGCCACTGCATTTTTTTGCATAAACATTCTGATTTATTTTTAAAACCTCTGCTTTATGTTTTAAGCTTTCTGAGACTTGCATTTTGAGGATTGAGCAGTTGTTCAATCTATGAGCTGCTCAAGTCTATGAGCAGTTGCTAAAATCTTTGTCTTTCACAGGGATCTCTCTAAGAACCGTGTCACTGAACGTGCTGGGGCCTTGAGGCAACCCAGTTCCTCTGAAAGCTCCAACAAGACATATGAGTTTATAATCAGTGTTGATATCAAATGTACACAATAGTCTATGAACATTAGCTGTTCATATATACTTCAAGAATGATTTCACATAAGCAGTGATCTAAAGAAATAATAAACTGCTCTATAAACTGCTCTACAACAGCTATTAATAAAAAGGGCTCAGAGCTGCACTGAACACTTCATTAGAAATGAGATCCTCATTACAAATCTTACAGGACTTACTCTTCCAGCACTGGAAAGGAGAAATTTGCCTACATATACATGCAAGCATACCAAACACTATTCTTAAATGAAAGGCAAACTAGATGACTGAAAAACTACAAAGAATGCTATCTCTGAAGGCATGAGGTATTTTTTTTTCTGGTACATGTAATGGCTATTATTTGAAAAAGTGACTAGAATGATGATACTACTGACATATTTCAGGACCTTTTTGCTAGTCTTGATTTTGCTAATGTGTGCAACAACCCATGCCTCAAAATTCAGGAGCAGGATGTAGAGAAATAACACAGAACACATGGGTCTAATCAGCTGGAGAAACTCAGACTAGAAGAGTGACGAGTTCTCATACAATGCCAAACTGATGCACAACATAGCTGCTAGGAAACACTTTCTGCCCCAGGCTGGATTGCCCTTTGCATGGAAAACCAGGCACAACGGGAAGGATGGTATGCAAGTCTTATCTTAACTTGAAATAGGACCCAGCTGCAAAGCACACAGAGAGCTAGGTGGTAGAAAGCATTCTCAAGCTCTGGAGGGTTGATATAGCCTCCTTTATAGTAAGTGCTATCAGGAACATGCTTGTTTGAATACAAGACTACCAAGGAAAAAATGAAATACAAAATTTCACTATTCCAGAACAAAGACAGACAAAAAATAAATTACCTCCGCTTCGTAGTTGTTTTTTTTATCAAGTGAAAATGAAAGTTCTGAAGTTCAAGTATGCTATATTTGGACATGTTGCAATTGAGGACAATAGCAAAATCCCAAGAGAAGCTGTGTGAGAACTTCAGCTAGATTATCTGTATATACACCTTTAATATATAAAAACTCAAATTAGTTTCCAATACATCTCACAAATACCTTCTATGTGCATGATTCCTAAAAGAGGAGGTAGAGACAAGAAGCTATTTCTCAACAATAGCAAAAGTGAAAAAGCCTATTTAGCATCTTTTAATAGCAGCCTCATTTCAGAATCTCAAACCTTGGCATTTTCACAAATAAGCTTTGAGGAGTCTGTGAGCTTTGTGTCCTGTGAATCTGATATTGGCAAAGATTTATAGCATGGATAAGACAATATTATGCAAAGCAAGCCCAATTGTTATTAGACTCAATCTTTTCTTCATGAAACAATTCTGCAGTTAAAGCAAAAAGCAAATGCCAATATACCTTTCCAGAGCAGCATATTCAATTTTAACTTTAACTGCCATTCATCACAGAGTTGCTTTCTTACTGTGCCTGAAGCAAGTTCCAATTCAAGTACATTAAGCAATTGGCCTTTTGATAATGCAATGAATTGATGGCACTGCAACTTTATTATAGCTGGAATGCTTATCAAATAATACCTGTGGAAGTTCCTATCTTCAAATTGGAAGCAAAAGTCAGGTAGAAATAAAAGTTGTAGTCTACATAAAACTTGAAAAACAAAACAAAACAAAAACTCTCTTAACTCTGCCTAGGTCAAAGATGTTTGATTTTTTATGGCATTCCAAAACTATATTGGTGGCAATTCTCAAAATGTGAAAACTTCACAAGAGTTACAAAGCACTATGGACATGATATCATCAATAGCTTCAATCTGGCCTTCCATTTCTCTATAGTGGCCAAAAGCAACTGCTTATACACTTAGTATAACATAGTGAGCTGCAAAAGAGAATTGGTACATCCATGGGAAGAGAACAGTTTTTAAATGCAAACTCTGCCATTCTATTACACCATTTTAAATGAGATTCTCCATGTAGAGCAAAAAAACAATGGATGGATGGATGGATGGATGGATGGATGGAAGGAAGGAAGGAAGGAAGGAGAGGGTAAGAGGGAAAGAAAAACAAGGAAAGAGAAAGAAAGTTAACCTTGGCGGTTTGGGAGATCTATTTTCAGTGCAAAGGGTTGTTTCTACTTGAGGCTTACTTGGCCCCTTTGTCAAGCATTTAAAAAGAGGGAAAGTCAAAAGCAATACAGAAGCACTAAGAGATTTTCTATAAATATGAACAAATAACATTTTTCAGATCTGTGTGATATTAACTCACAGGGATTCTAATTACTAAAGTAATGCTGGGCCTTTTGATAAAAATATCTTTTCTAAGCATCACCTTTTGTCTCCTAATTGATCCCAAGCATAATAAAGAACTACTTTATTGCATGAGAAGACTTAAACTTTCCAATTCATCATAAACTACATTTGTTTAATGGTATAAATGAAGTCCTCATTCACCCAATTTGCGTTTTACCAACAAGGGAAAATAAGAACTGCCATCCTAATATAGGTCAATGTCCAAATCTATCCAAAATTCTTCTTAAAGTTAGTCAGTAGTGGATATCCACGTATATAAAACTTCCCTAATGGATATTTAGGCCATGAAACACTATTCTTTAGCCTACATTAATCAATTTATCTCAAGTCAAGATGCAAAGAATCTGAAAAATAATAAGGTACGGTGTGTCTCCAGATTTCACCCTACTGAGCATTAACATGAATGTGCAACATTCATATACACAGCAAGCTCACTGAATGGCCTGAAAACCACATACAGCCAACCATTTCGATTTCCTTTTTCCTCACTTCTCAGCCAGTCTCTCATTTGTATTATCCAACTTTGGTATTGCTGGACAAGCTGGACAGACTTTAGAATATCATTTTTAAATAGCCTTTAGCAGAACAGAGCACAATCTGGATGTTGAGCATAGAGGCTTCAGTCAATCCTAAAATGAGTCATATACACATTTTGTAAAACTGACTTGAGCTATTTTCTTTCTTTTCTCCCTTTTTCTCCCAACATTCTCATATTTTCGTTAAAAAACAAGAAAAACCATATTGTCCAGTACACACTTTAAAATGCAACTTTAAAACCTTCTTTCTTTTGAAACACTAAAAAGTTATCTTATTAAAATTTCTGCATTTGAGAAAAAAATCAATCTTAGCCTGGCAAGTTCGCAAGAATGGAAGCGTGAATATTGCAGCTACAGGTCTGTGCCCCGCATGCTTCACAATTGGTTGTTCCCTACAAACAAATGCTGAGTTTACTTAGCAACAATCCATCTCCAGTTTTCAGATGGAGATGAGTACAGCCAAACATGTTCAGTTCATAGGTGACAGATGAGCTTTTCATAGACTTGCAAAGATGGAAATCCCAGACCTCTGCCCAGTTCTCTCAACCATGCAGACATAGACAGTTTGACTTAGATGAGTTTCCTACAACATGTGAGCAATTATGGGATGAAAAAACAATGTTTGGAGGAAAAGAATCCATGCCCCTTAAAGAAAGCTAAAATGTTATCCCAGTCAGCTACTTTAGCTGCCCATCTGTTATACACTGTATGTCGAACTTGCTCTCAGAATCATCAGCACAAAAGGACATGACAGACTCAAGTAGGTGAAATGAGTAAGGAGTGACATTTGGAAAGCTAATAACACTAGCTGGAGAGACTAATCAGTGACTCTGACCCCTGCTGCTCTAACCAGTGGCTATTTCCATGCCAAGAAGTGGTTCACCTTATTCTGAATTGTGGAACTAACACTTTTGCAACTGTGATAGAAGGAGAAAGAGCTACAGGGCCATAGAGATACGGCCCTATAGATACCTATAGATAGGTAGAGGTACCTGAAGGCAGGCTTGTTTGCCTAAAGGCTTCTTCATTTTCTGTCACATTTTGATCCAGTAAAATATACTGTTCCTCCCTCCAGACTCTGTCTGATACTACATGCACCTTTAATACTGCAGTTACTTATGGTATTTTGACTAGATTAGTACAATAAAATATCACTTAAGACATTTAACTTCTACTTTAGCCGTCACCTACCTCTGACTCATTTGGACCATTTGTCAGGTAAAGTTATTTCACTTGAAAATTCATGAAGTAGGAAATTAATAGGCCCTCTGCATGCCCATCATCCATTCACTGTGCAAAATTCATCTTCTTAAGCCTCCCTTCAAAGCCAGTGCAATGTGATTATAAGCATCTAATGACAGTTTATCCCTAAAATTCATTGAAAAATAATTTCCCTTCTCTTCCCCAAGTCTGGGCCATGATATCATTCAGACTGGAGGCAATGAGTCCATAATGAAATTAAACATCAAAACCCTAAAAGGAAGTCAATTTGTATTTTAGTAAAATGCAGGGATTAGATTCTGCCATTCTGCTGTGGGCATATAATACCCCACTCTGCATGAAGCCCTGTTTATAGCATGAGGACTTCCCAAGTATTAAGGCACCAGGTAGACCGATTGAGAGGAACTCAGTCTGAGTGAAAGACAAAATGTATTAAAAATGTATCAAGTTATTTCCACAGTCATTTTCTTGAAAGAGTGACTAAGTTTGAAACTTTTTATCATTCAGTAATACATCCAATCATCCAAAATCAATTCATCTGAAATGTCCAGAAATTTACTGTACATCAGCAAAATGAGTTAAACATTCAAATACATGCATTTTTCCTTTTCTTCTTGCCCAAGACCTTTTCTTTCCTTGGTTTCAGTTTGCTCTCTTTTCATTTCATCCTTCTGCCATACAGTATTAGCTAAAGATACGCAATGCAATCAGCTCTTTCAGACTGCTACTTTCTGAAAAGTTTTAATGAAAAAAGTTTGCTGGCACTACAATTAAATCAAACCAGTATAGGATCACTTGTGATTTTCAACAAGCTGACAGACTTTTTTTTCTCATCACTTTTTCTCCCTTTCCTATTAACAAAATAAAAGTATTTGTTAGATCAACGTAGATAAATACATTTCACTTTGGAATTCATGCATGCGTTCTTTAAAAATCACTCAGCTGAATCAAATTCATATCTGAATGACAGTAAGTGATTACATAGTTAACAAAGAGAAGTTCATCTTCTCTAATCATCCTGTATATTGAAAAGAAAAAATATTTAATATTTTTGTCTTTTAATCTAACAGAGAAATTAAAAAAAAAAAAAGGAAAGAAAAATATACTCTGAAAAAAAATGTGCAGAATGTTAATGGAGTCTCCATCATCATCTTAAAAGGTTTTTGTAGTCCCTAGGGTTGACTTCTCACACTGTAGTTCTGGATGCTGTAATATAAAATGAACATGGGTACAATATAATATTGCTGTTCCTCATTCAATTCTCAGCAAACTTGGCTTTCTTATAGCACTTTCAGAAACAGATTTAAGAAGAGCATTGGACTGCTTAACTACTTATCTGTCTCTCTCTCTTGGCACATCTTGCCCTTCAGATAGGATCATATTTAAAAACGGGCAAAAAATGCTCATAAAGCAAAGTTCAGAGCACATCAGTAAGATAATGGCCAAAGTTTATAGCCTTCAGAAAACATTTATTATATATAAAACAACTGCAGCTGTTCTCATTCTTTGTAGAAGTAGCTGGTACTACTGTGAATCCTAATGAACTATTTACCTTATTGATACTGGTTTACAAATATACAGCTTGATAGGACAGAGATATTTATCGAATTGAAAGAATTGCTTCTTATTACTTTCCTCTTTTCTGGTTGTTATACTCTGGGAAAGAGCTAACGCCTGCTCTATAAAATTGGCTGTTTCAAGAACACTAAAATATCCAGTCTGATTTATCTCATCTTTAAATAAAATGGTCTTCATCCTTCTAATCTTTCCTCACACCAAAGCCTCAGCATTTTCATCACCAGGCTGTAGAATCTTCTTCTGTCTGCTCTAACTTTTGTAACAGAGAGTTACCAAGAAAATGCAACATTCACAGGGTGGGAGTCCCATCATTTCTCAGAAGAGCCCTTCAATCTCTTGAATATTATGTCCCATCTGTTTGCTTTCTGACTACCTTTTTGGGCTGAGCAGAGCTCATCCTTCCATGAATTCTGTCCAGAGTCAGAGTTCCCATGCAAAAGCAGGCAAAAGGCAATACACCAGTTAAGAAGCCTTTAACCTACAAACTACTTGCAAGACATATACAACCAACACCAATCCAAAAAAGGTGATTCCACTTCATTTACTAGTATCAGTATGTAGCAAAAGCCTGGACAGGCATCACCACAATATATCTTTGTTACTGACATGTCTGGCAAACTGGAGAACCATCATTAAAAAGAATTTCCCAGCTAGTGATTTGAAAAAGTCTTGTGAAAGCTTCTCCATTATTTCTGCCAGTGTAAGTGGATATCCAGGTGGTTTTGATCCTTACTGCCTCCATTACATTCCAGTTCTTGCCACTGTGCTCCAGAATAAATTACACTGCACATATATGAAGAATATTCATAATCTGCATCTCAGACTGAAACGTACAGCCAAAACATCTTGTACCAACACTAGAAAAGCTCAGTATCTTATCACAGACTGAGTTGTTTGGAAAACAAGAAAACTGAGTCATGAAATAAAAAATAAAGAAAAGCAAAGCTTCAGAAGTTCACTTCTAATGCCACAAAGGAATGAAATCAAACCTTCTTCAATGTTTTGTGAAAGCAAGATTGTAACCTAGTATAGATGCTTCAACATGACTTTCTTGTATGTCAGCTGAGTAACTTAATCACTCAACCATTTTCCTCTAATTTACCTTTCATCTATATACTTCACAATGCTATCCTGAACTATATATTTTTTTTTCATAACAGAAATTCTGTGTTGGCCAACATGATTCTGGAGAAAAAAAAAATCTGTATCATTTAAGAGAAATTTTCAAGTACTCAGTCAGTCTAGTCAGAGGTGGTAATCTAGAAACAGACTGTATTTGAAGGGCAGTAAAATTGTGAAAACAACATTATGTGTTGTTTCTGCAGTTGTGAGGTTGTTGTGAATGGAGGAGGGGTACTGCAAAATGATAAATGTGTTCATGCATACCACAGAACTACTGCAAATTTATTAATGATTACATTTGTAAGAATTCAGGAGTATAAAAGAATCTGTTATCCTAAAATTGGATGCAATTGAAATTAAAAAAAAAGAATATTATAAACTTGCTGTGCAATCAATATCTTGAAGTAATATAGGGATGTCAATTTTAAAGAGCATGGGCTGTCAGCTTCCCCTTGATTTGATAATTATGTAGGAAGATCTGCTAACAGGCAATATATAAGACCAACTCCTTCCCACCAAAGGCAGACACTGAGGAGTGCTATACACTGCAATACCCGTTCACTTTTGTACACCACAGGAGCATCGATGGTTAAATAACATTAAGGTAGATTGACTGCAGCAGAAACTATAATGGAACAAAACTGACAGTCCCACTGGTTAAACAAAATGCAATAAGAGACTTCATTGCTCAGTGCAGTGGGAGAATCAAGGTCTCGGATATGGAATATGGAATTACCCCAGCATGAACAACACATGAACTTATCTTGTTTATATCCATCATCTTCGAATACAGTAATCACACAACTATATAATCTCTTAACTATTTAGTAGGGATAATGAAGTATAGCTAGTTAGAGCTTTTGATACATGCTTCAAGAATAATTTTTTAGGAGATTGAATTCTTTGAATTTATTTAGCTACTTTTTTTTGCATTCATGATGGTTTCCAGGATGGAAGAGTAGCGTAGTGTAGCATAGTGTAGCATAGCGTAGCGTAGCATAGTATAGAATAGAATAGAGAAAAATAGAATAGAGTAGAACAGAACAGAACAGAACAGAATAGAATAGAATAGAATAGAATAGAATAGAATAGAATAGAATAGAATAGAATAGAATAGAATAGAATAGAATAGAATAGAATAGTCCAGTTGGAAGGGACCTTCAAAGATCTTCTAGTCCAACTGCTAGTCCACTTCAGGGCTAACCAAATATTAAAGCATATTATTGAGGGTGTTGTCCAAATGCTTATTAAACACTGACATGCATGGTCATCAATCACATTTCTAGGAAGCCTGCTCCAGTGTTTGAGCACCCTCACGGTAAAGAAATTGTTCCTAATGTCTGGTTTGAACCTTCCCTGCTGCAGCTTTGTGCCATTCCCACACATTCTGTTATGAGTTACCAGGGAGCAGAGACTGGCACCTCCCTCTCTGCTTCTCCTCAGGAAGCTGCAGAGAGCAACTTGCCTGGTTATGCAACTGGTGTTGTAGACAGGTATTTTATGACATGAGGTCCTCACTGAGTATTAAGGGGTGCTGAGATCCCCATAACAAAGTGGAGAAAAGGCTTTAAATTAGGAATGGCATGGGAGGGATATTATAATCCACAGTTTTCAAAGGTTGGAAAGCTGATGGTGCAACAGAAAAACAAGAGACACTCCAGGACTGTTAAAAGTAAAGCAAAAGGTACCTATTTCAAACTTACAGACACAAATACATCCTCCTGCTTGATTTAAAAAAAAAAAAAGAAAAAAAAGAAAAAAAAAAAAGACAACAAGAGGAACTAGTCACCAAACTGCAGCAAGGTTGGAATAAAAGACATGGTGGAATGAGGTGCACAACTGGCATGCTGTGATGGACAGGCATATGTGCTATTCAGGAAAAGTACTCAGGGAATACAAAGAATAGAGCTGGTCCTCTCAGGCAAACCAGGGTATTTCTGGATACTGTCAAGGATAATTTCTTGATATGTGCACTGGAAGGCCAACCGGGGGTGAAGAACTTCTACGTGAGGAGAGCCAGGGAGTAGAACAGAGGGTTTGTACAGGATCCATCCTTCGAGGTTTTCCAGACCCAGCTGGATACAGCCCGAAGTAACCTAGTCTGAGCTCATCACTGAGCCTGTCTTGAGCAGGGGGTTGGTGGGTTGGTGTCGGGACCTCCTGAGATCTAACCTGAAGAATTCTGTGATTCTGGGAAAAGAATTCTTTAATTCAGTGATCTAATTGCAGATCTGTCTGCAATGGAAAGCTGGTAGTCAGTGGTAAATAAATTTTTCCACATGCATGCAATACCTAACATACGTGTTTTCCTTTCTAGTCAAGAATACATGCATTCACATGAGACAGGTGTTAAAGGGGCTTATATTTAAGACAAATTAGCACAAAAGCAAACTCTAGATAATCTACCATTACCTAAACAAGGACAACACTCCCATGCTTATAATACTCCACAAAAAAAAAAAAAAAAAAAAAAAAAAAGTTCCCTACTAAATGAACGAACAGCTAGCCTTATGAGATATAAGGTCAGGTATACAGTCCCAACCCCACAGCCTGTGTCATGTATGTATATAGGCCTGTAGAAATGAGCATGGCAAAACAGGGTTGGAGTCACATCACCTAACACTGGCCATCTGAATAGATGTTTACTGTTCTCTTCAAGCTCTTCTCTTTAAGCTCCCTCTACAGTTCCTCTGTAAAGGGTGACTCAGAAGAGTCAACTTCTACTAAATGTCCCCTTGGCAGACAAAAACAATTAGGCAAGATGAATTCCACTCTTAACAAGAGCTGTTAACAAAATCAACTAGGCACTTGAAGCCAAACACTACAGTGAAAACAACCACCCCTAATAATATTAAACAGGCAGCAACTGACAGCATAGCAGGAATGAACAAAGCAAATAGCAATTCCTCCCATTCCTCAGGTTTTCCCAGTGTGAGTTGCTGTTTTGGGCTTGTCTTGGTTAGACTGTTAGTTCTTCAGGCCTGGAGACTGTTCATGTTACTTGTCTAACTCAACAGTTGTGCCACAGCTTTAGTCCCGAATACTTGTATTAGTTGCTTATAACTCCATCCTGAAAGCCACTCGACCTTTCGGCAATTACCCCTGTGGGTTCCAGTACATACAGTGAGTTAAATGAAAACACAGAGAGAAGAAAACTAATCTGAAGTGTGAAACAGGCTGTGTACAGAGAAATAGAGACTGTTTAAAAAAAAAAAAAAAAAGGCAGCATTTCTAAGACAGGCAGGATTTGGTGGTAGTCTACCAGGTCAGCTCTAGCTCCATCCCCACACCTCAGCACGCCACCCTTCATTTGCACTTCTCTTTCATTATTCAGATATAAAATATCCTTTTATCTGGATGGTTATTTTGAAATCAGGATCCAGCAAAAGAGCAGAATGAAAGCCTAAGAAATAATTTCTCTGACTAAGCATCATTGCTTAGTTACAATGCAACTAATTTCAAAATGCATTTGAATTGTCTTGTATGTGGTATTGGAGACCATGTCCTTACAGTCTTCCTGTTCGGTCCTGATTATAGCCTACAGGAGGAGGGGTGAGTGTCCAGGGGAGGGATGGAAAGAAAGACAGATGAGAACAGACCTCCAAAAATCCTAAGTGGGAAATGTAGTTCAAACTGAAATCAGTAGGAATTTTTTAAGAGCCAGAGTTTCAACCTGCTAATTTATTTCCTTCTCTTTAAAGCCACATAAATAGCTTCTTGTCAAAAACCGAAGCAAAAATTTTGTCATCCTGCCTTTGCCTGCCCTATTACACCCCACACCCACACATGCACACAGTAACTGACCGTATGTGAATTATCAGACTGTGGAGTCGCTCAAATGTGATGACTGTTTCCCACAACAAGCTCCTGAAATAAAGAAAATCCATCAGCTCTTCAGCATTTCTCACAGTACCTTTCTGTAGGGTAAAAAAACAGTCTGAACTCCGAATGCTGTTATACAGGCTAGAACAGCATATGTTATATTTTTTTAAGATACAATAAATAACTCTTAATGAGTTGATTGCAGGCTGCTGGATATCCTTACGCATTTGGATTTAAAAATAAATAAATAAATTATTTTAAGCAGCCTGTGAAGTTTCAGTAAGGTTTCACCACTGACCCTTAATCTTTTAAAAATCCTTCTTTAAAATCTGAAGGAAGTTTACAGCTTCTTTCCATAAATAATACCTTTTAAAGACTTATTCCTCCATGGAATGAGCTCAGTATTTTAGTGAGTAAACACTGTTTCATAATCTGAGAAGTGCCAAATAACAAAATATTTCCCCTCTAATTTATTTCTGTTACATAACATTAGGAGTAAGTGGAAAACATCCAGACAAAGTAATTTTTATGATATTTTACTAGACTAGCAGTAGATACAAGGGATTTATATATATATATATTTGAATATCAGATGAGAAAAGACTAACTAGATAATTTTAATTATTAACAATAATAAAATAATTGGTGAAAAGTGACCTATCAAATTTAACAAACTGTTTAGCTGAGGTTTAGAGGTACTTTGAACTAATATTAAAAGTGAATTTTAATTCATTTTAAGAAGCTCCAACAGAGCTGCAAACCTGCAGCTGATTATCCCCAAACTAACAAATAAGAGGACTGGAATGTTAAACATAACAAACAAAGCAAAGGGGAAATACGAGTTTTAGGCAAGGTCATACTACCTAAAGTGCAATACTTCCCTGCAAATGTATTTTTCCAGAAAGGGCAACTTCCTTTCCGCAAGGTCTGTAGCTTATTATTCTCTGTGATGATTCACACCATATAATAACATTCCTATCTGATAAACAGAACCAGTGTAATTTTAAAACAAGTACGTATTTCCATTCAGGACACTGTAAGTTCAAGTTGATGAGCTGGTTGATCCTTTGAAGATCTATATAATTGCTTTGTCTCATAATCTACCCAGTTGCCTAGGTTGTTTTCCCCTTTTATTATTGCTGTATCCTTTGGAAAGGATACCAGTGTCATACCACTGAATCCCTGTAAGACTTTCCCTATGCCACTCAGCCTGTGGTTTATGGTAGCTCCTTACTGAAGTCAAAAAGCAGGTAGTAAAACAATACATATATATTACTGGAACTATTCAGCAGTACTGGCAAACTTTCAAGACTAAGGTTTCCAAACAGTACAGCTTGGGAAGTGTTGATAAGACCCAGGCAGTAAACAGATGCTGAACAAATGTCTCAGGCGTAGCAACGTGAAGTGACAATTCAAGCTAACTTACCACAATGAGATTATTTTATCTCTCTGTATCATGAAAAATAATACGTCACTGCTGTTCTTAGTGACAGAATGAGGTGCTGCAGTCCCATGCAAGAGTAAGTAGTTCATGGAAAACAAAATTGCTGCATTGGATGCATTCGTCACGTGGGTTCCTTCCGTTTCTTATCAAGTATAGTTTTAGTCAGTTAGAAGTTCTGAGTATTCATCAAGCTGAATATACACTAAATAAAAAAAGAAAAAAGAGGCCATGTGCTGTCTACAAAGCATGCTTTAGCGTGGTTTAGAAAAGGTCAGCATGAAGGAAGACAGTTAACTTATTCAAAGCACAAGGGGAGAAACAGCTTTAAGGTATCTTCAGTCACAACTGTTAGTTTCACCAGTGACTAAATATGTAATGTGAACATTTCTAAGATGATGATCTTCTGGAAGCTTTCTCACACTTGGTATGCAAGAAAACTACCAGGAGACCTCTATGTATTGATCCAGTCACAGAGCTCCATTTAGACCTGAGCAATTATCCACTGTATGGTTCTCCCCCGATTAGCTCTGCTTCAAAGACATCAGCTTTTGGGAATGAATCAATCCTACCTCAAAGAGCATTCAGTCAACGTTCACTTATTTGCTTGGTCGTTCTTTTCCTTTGTAAGATGGTGGTGGTGGTCAAAATTGCCCAAAAGATATCCTTGCAGATGAAAGGTGCCTTTACCAGAATATTTTTGCCAGTATCTCCTCACACTAGATTAGAAGAGCCATGTGTAGAAATCCACATTCAACACTGCTTGAAAGCAGACTGTCACACTATACGTAAGTTGAGATAAAATAGCTTTTGAACAACAGGTTTTTTTTATGTATCAGTTAACACATTTTAAACCTTTGAAGCAGGCAGAACACATCAAGTTTCCACATTTTAGCCAGCAGTGTTTCTTCTTGCACTGGAAAGTCCTCTATAAAGACTTAAACATACTCAAAAAGATGTCTCTATACCATCTACAAGAAGCCTGGTTGTTTGGCAAAACACAGTTTTCAACTGTATTTCAGCCCGAATTCACACACTAATATGGGTGACAATCAGTCACCTAAACATACTTAAGATGTTTGCAGTGCCCTCAGCATTTGAAGCAAAAGGCTTGGCAAACAAGACCTAAAGAAGACCCACACGCTTTTGAAGCCAGAGGCTATGTGGCTTTGTGAAACAACTCAGGATGTCTATGCTTTGGCAATTATATCAAGACCTCTGTTTGAGATTAAATGTTTTAGACTAGTTGGTAGAGCTGGCAGACATGCTTCCAGACTTGCAAGTCCTTCTTCAGATCTCTGATACCTATTCTTCTCATCAAATAAAAAGCTTTCTACTTTTCAGTGAGTTGAGTTCCAATTCAGTTTCAGAAGAACAGTAGTAACATATTCATTCAAGAAAAATATTTGTGGTGTGGGGAAACACTGCAGAACTGAAACAGAATTATTAAATGCATAGTTATGGCTGTTTGAGTACCTTCTTATTCAAAATGTATGTTAGACGTCTTACTTACAAAAGAGAAAAGCCTCAGTATAGTTAAACTAACTTCATGTGATGTCTTTGTTTTCTTTTCATACAAACTTAGTAGCCATTGAAATACTTCTCTGTGTATTCCCGACCAAAGTATGAATGTCATTTATTAATGCATTGAAAATACATAATTACCAAATGTCAATAATTTTATTTCAAAACAGATATTAACTTCTTGTCTTTCGTATTGAGTTCATGCTTTCCTTTATGTTCTATACCTGTTCCTCAAGCTGAGTTCCTTTCACAGACAGAAACCTATCACAAGCTTATAAAATCTGATGCCTGGGTAACACATTCCTTATTCAGATTGAAAGCTTTTACTGTATCTGTGTGTGTACGATGCTTTGAAGGAAGATGCTACCCAAATTACATCCTTTCAACCAACATCTGGCAAAAGAAGCAGGTCAGTGTTCTAATATTTGCCTTTATTACATTAAAACAGTTTTCCAAATTAAGACATAATATGCAGACATTAGAAAGTAGGCATCAGAGAAAGCTAGTCTTGTCTTTGTTTACCCTGTTTTCCCCATTTGCTTCAGCATATGGAATTTTACTAGTTCATTCACCTAACTAGTCCCCATCAACTCTCAATATACAACAGTCCAGATGTTAATCATAACCCTAGTGAAATGTAAGAGCTATAAGGTTTATTGTTGTTGTTGTTGTTTTCCCACTGCACTACTTCAGATAGTCTTTTCCTAAATCCAGACAGCAGATCCTACTTAGAGTTCATTATGAATAAGTTATCTCAGAGAATCAGCAGAGACTCGAGTTTTGGAAGTCCATTTACGGGACTTTGTTGCAATTACAATCAGATGTGAAAGACAAGAGGCAACACACCAGCACTATAAAAGCACAAGACCAATGATTCATTTCATTCAAATGGGAAGCCTAAGGATACCCCCATTCTGTTGAGTTATGCTGGAGACCTAGCAGACGTAGCAAAGAGTTTACTACGTTTATCACCTATAATATTCCTGCTTATGCTTCTCTCTCAACTTCTAAGATCTCCTTTCAAATGAAGGGACTAAATCTTCCACCTACGCTTTTTGCAGCTCCAACCTCTGTGTGTGCAGGTCTGTAGACACTGACAGGTTTCTCAAGCCATCCATGTTTCCATTACTGGATTAATACGGAGCAACTCACAATTTTCCAGATCCACATGGCAGAGGAGTGTGCTTTTGTTAGTGGTGTGACAGACTTCATGCAGGTTCCAAATATCTGTGAGATTCTGTATCACCTTCTGTCATTTTTTAACTGTCCTGAGCTGGCCACAAACCACCTGAGCCCCATCTCCAATCTAACCACTGTGCAACTCTTTTATTGATGTGTTATTACTGTTGAAGCATTAGAGGATAATAAAGCTGTAATTCAGAAATATCTTTACATTCATTCTTTAAATTCCTCCTCAGTGAAGGTTACTGGACAAGTGATGATGAAGCAAACCCAGCTTTAATTATCACAGAATCTCAGAATCACAGAATTGAACGGGTTGGAAGGGACCTCAAAAGACCATTGGGTTCAACCCCCCTGCCAAAGCAGGTTCCTTAGAGCAGGCTGCCCAGGTAGGCATCCAGACGGGCCTTGAATATCTCCAGAGAAGGAGACTCCACAACCTCCCTGGGCAGCCTGTTCCAGTGCTCCGTCACCCTCACTGTGAAGTTCTTTCGCATGCTGGTGCGGAACTTCCTGTGCTCTATCTTATGGCCATTACCCCTTGTCCTGTCCCCACAAACCACTGAAAAGAGGTTGGCCAAATCCCTCTGTCTCCCACACCTCAGGTATTTATACACATTGATGAGATCCCCTCTCAGTCTTCTTTTCTCCAGGCTGAACAGACCCAGGTCTCTCAGCCTTTCCTAATAGGTGAGATGCTCCAGGCCCCATATCATCTTTGTGGCCCTCCGCTGGACTCTTTCCAGGAGATCCCTGTCTTTTTTTGTACCAGGGAGCCCAGAACTGGACACAGTACTCCAGGTGAGGCCTGACCAGGGCAGAGTAGAGGGGGAGGATCACCTCTCTTGACCTGCTGGCCACTCTCCTTTTAATGCACGCCAGGATCCCATTGGCCCTCTTGGCCACCAGGGCACATTGCTGGCTCATGGTCAACCTGTTGTCCACCAGGACCCCCAGGTCCCTCTCCTCAGAGCTCCTCTCCAGCAGGTTGTCCCCCAGCCTGTACTGATAAATGTGGTTGTTCCTTCCCAGGTGCAGGACTCTACGCTTGCTCTTATTAAACCTCATTTGGTTTCTTCCTGCCCATCTTTCCAGCCTGTCCAGGTCTTGCTGAATGGCAGCACAGCCTTCTGGCGTGTCAGCCACGCTTTATATTTTTGTTCCAAGACGTTTCAGTTCTAAATTCAGATTAGAGCACAATGTCAAGGCTCTGCTGATAAGTAAAGGCTGAATATTGCTTTCTGGAGATAAAAAAGGTGAGAGTTGATGCTGATTGCCACTTGTCTCTCATTGTTTCTCAAGGACACTGACAAAAAGCATAGCACCAGCCTGCCAATAGGGTTCTGTAGACAAAATAACTGAGGTGGTGCACACTCAGTATTCAGACCATCCAGCTAAGAACTGGAGTTAAATGAAACTGAACTGAATACATATATTGGGAATGTTCATTAAGAAAGTCTTGAGAAATTCATGAAAGGCTGTCTCTGCCGTCATCAAACTTCAAGCTGAGTCCCAAGAGAATCAAAACCTTCAGGTATTTAAGATTTCCCTCATCTGTTTTCAAGCTCTGCTTGAATCTGTTGTACCTCCAGTTAATTCACATCTCATTTTTAAAAAAGACGACAGCCACATCTGAGGTAGCTCTGACAAACCTTCTAGACCCTGATGTTGAATCATCTCCAACACTGCTCTCCTCTAGGTGACTGCTGTGTGTGCCAAGGACAGAGTCCTTCAGGCTTTGGGGATAAAGCTCTCACCTCTAGAAACTACACTGTTTGTCAGTCTTCTAGCCCCTCAACTTGGTAAGCTTTAGGACAGGACTGGAGCGGAATTCATCTGGTCCAGCATTTAGCATTTTCTTTCAAATGGTCATCTAAATGCAGCATTTCTGTAGATAGCAACAGGAATGCTGATTAATGACAGCTACTGTCACTTCAGTCCTTGGTGTCTTTAAGCTCTGTCAATAAACAGATTGGTGCTCGAGTACTTTGTGCCTCATGAGTCATTAAAATTGAAGCTATAGTATGAAACAGAGCAAGTTATTGTCTCCATTGTTTCTTAGTGCAGAAACTCCCAGAAGAAGTGTTTGTCATCGCAGTCTGAAAACATTCACCGTATTGCTGGGGGGGAAATAAATATCATAACTACAATTTGTAAGAACGCTGTAGTGCAACCATTTCTATAGCTTAGCCAGTCCAAAGAAAAAGTAACTACAAGCTCATTGCTTTTCAGAGGGTGAACACTGCATAAGACACTCTTGGTTTTCTTTTCAAAGCACATCTACTGGAGGAAAAGATGCTGGACTGACTGCCTAGGAGATTGAACTCATCTATATGCAACACGGGTAGCATTCATAATCCAAATTTTTTATTTCATTGCTCTGCTGTAGTCATAAACTACATGATCATGGACCAACAGTGGTTAGACACTTAGCTAAGTGGTAGCTTAGTCTCTGTGTCTGCTCATTCCTGAAGCATTCAACACATTTCATGTTTGTAGGGGCTTAACCAGCTGCTCCAATGCCAAGAACTTATTTCACAAAACCATGAGACATAAATCACAAAACCACTCATGCTGACAAGTATTTCTCTCTTGACTATAAGACAAAACTGAGAATCCCTTAGTCAGTAATCAATAACTACTGCCAGAATTTGTTTATATATTATTAAGTATGTTATTATTAGGAAAAAAAAAATCAATAGGGAAATTATAAGCTCATGAGGAAATCAGTTATAGTATTATCTGTTCTGATAAGAACAGGAGAGAAAAAGTAGAGTTTAAGACCATCTTTTAGCATATTAAAAAGAAAAAATCAGAATAAATGTATTCCATGCACAGAACGGACTCATTTGAAATGTTATCAGAATCTCTCACTTACTTTCTTTCACTTGTTTTTTGTTTAAAAGAAAAGAGAGGGGAAAAAAGTGCTATCTGCTGTGAATTTTCCCAGGAAGTGCAAGCAAGAACTTGAGAAAGAATCACTTTCATCCTATCCACTCATTACTATTAACATCTCAGACTCTGAAAAGCAACATGATGAGCCAGTGGTCTACAAGCCTAGAATAACTGTATCACAGATCAGCAAGTCTACAGAGAGCTGTCTGCACTGCACAAAGCATTGTATCTGACAACAGACTTAAGAGAACAGAATTATTTTTCTTCATCCTTTTTTAAGATAGGTTGACATAATCAAGAAAATAATTAAACATAACATGAAAATATGTTTTATGTAAATATTAGTCAGGAAGTGTTCCAAAGGTATGAACCTTAATTACATGCACCACTAAGACTAATAACCTCAGAAAGAAATCATGATTTAACTATACCACTTCTATTATGTTCAGACAATTGTTTTTTTCTTTTCTCTCAAGGTACAGCTGTAGCTAACTGAGGGAGAATGTGGGTTTAAGCAGCCTATGAATCAATATGAATTTTAAGAATCAGCAATTATATGGAAAAAAGCACAAACTTTAAAGATTTTCTGACCATGCACTGGAGGTCCAGACTTCCAAAGTCCTGCCTTGTGAAAGAAAAACAACAAAGCACTTCTCTACTACAATTGTTCCCCAAATCAGGCTGGGGGCAGGAAAAACAAAAACTAAACTAAACTAAAAAACACAACATCTTTGGAAACAACAATGCCTAACTGCTCCTGAGAGCTTGAGATCAGTCTTAAACTGGATGCATCTAACATGCCTATTCTATATGCATGCATTCAAATATCTTTGCAGCCAGGCAAACTACTATCACTGAATATGGTCAAACAACTTGGATATTTTTATGAAGCCCTTGTGAAGCATATTATGTGCAGGTAAATAATAACAACTGGATGTTTCTACTAGAGAACCTCCCCACCAGGAGAATAATTGTTCTTCTGCACAAATGACAGTCTAACATCATCATCCACAGGAGCATAATATTAATTCAAACCCTGAAATTCTGTAGCAGGGTCTGCAACTCTTCTGACTCATCAGTAGATGGATGGGATTGATGAAGGGAGATACACCAGCCAAAAACTACAGCAAATTGCTTCTTAATTTTCTCTCTGATGGTGCTCATTGAGTATGTTGACTCATCATACAAGTTAGGAAAGGAATAACATGCATTAAGCATATTAGTGTGGGATTCTTCTTTAAACTAATGCACACACAAAAGAAGCCCAAGTCCTTTGCTACTACTTAAGGCTTATTTTCCATTTTTGGTGTTAACACTTGGAAGCCAGCCTGTCAAAATATATTACTAGCTGTGCTCCCCTGTGGCTGTGGAGATGGCATGGCACTCAGCAGGGAACTGTCAATGTTTTCACACGAGATTCTTGTAGATGTTTTTACCTTAATGTGTGATAAATCATTTAGCCCAGAGAGAGTGTAGTGTCCACCTAGATACAATGATATAGATGACCTCTTCTCCTGTCATTTAAGTAAAATACTATACTCAAGTTATTGACCCAAATTAGGCAGGACAACAGGGCAAACAATGTTGTACAAAAAAATGTATTTTGGGGGAAAAAAAATAAATTCATAATTCTTGGATAACTACTGAGAATTTTCTAAAATAAACGTAAAGCTTAATCAGTAGAAATGAGACAAGAAAATTCTCTGGTGTGGCAACAGGGAAAGGGGGTTTATAGCTTTCCCAGATTTGATAAGGCTTGTTAATGGCTCCAGTGTAATCCACATTAAAAATGAGAAATTTCTCTTGAGAAAAAGTAACACTGCCAGGAGATGGCTGATTCTCCCCTGGGGCAAAATATCTCAGCAAGAATGCCTCATCCATTGCATTTGAAAGAGTTTTAACAAAATGCCTTAGGATTCCCTCTTTGTCATTTGCAAAGGAGACATGTATCTAAGAAGTGAGAGATTTTGAAAGCTGGAAGCTTGTACAGGACTTCAATTATTTTGCCCTCCCAGAGAAGACCTCCCCAAGTAAAAGCTCACTACTACATTAACTGACAAAATAATGCCAGACACTAACATTTTTTTTCTTTCTCTCTATCCATCCTTCACCCACCCTCAATGTTGTCCTTTGGTCTGACCGCTAAATCAGAGAGGGATTAAAACAACTCATTATGAATTCAAATTGAATTTGAGACACAGCTAAGACATAGGGGTTCTGAATTAGTCATGGAAATGCTACATCTTCGGATAATTTAAGTGACCAGCTTTTTGTAATTGCACAGCATACTGAAAACTGCCTAGAAGGTGCTACAGTTCATACATTATAAATACTTGATGGGAAAATCGATGGATTATGTACACACTACTTGAAGCACTGGTTCAGAGGGGTCAACCTGTTAATAGCTGTTGGGATTATTGGTTTGACCAGAAAAAATATAACATTCAGAAAATAAAATATTAAAATAAATTATTAAAATATTAAAATAAAATAAAAGTCCATATAAGTTATTTTTATTTTCTTCCTTCTTTTGGTGTTTATTCCCCAGGAACTTGTGGATTCAAATGAAGGGCAAAGTGCTACAGCCTTGGAGCAGCAAGTGGCAGTAGAATCCCAAATGTCATGGTTTCCCACTTGTTTCTTGCACCTTCCCTTAGACGGGAAGCTTTTTGAGAGACAATACTCTGTACTTGTGTGTGTAGCATGTGTTAGTGGAAGACCAAAGGGATACAGAGTCAAGACTACTGCCTGTCTTCGTTATGCTGTCGATTAGAAAGAAAAAATGCAGTCAGGAAAGAGGGATGAGAAGGAACAAAGGAATGGGAAATGGCAGCTGGGGAAAGGAAAGACTGGAGATAAATGTGTTAACATTTATTTCAAGGAATAAAACCAGAAGGTTTTTTCACATACTAATACAGATCTGTGAACACTGAGAAATTACAGTGCAAATTAGAAGGAAAGTATAAAAAGAGAAGTTCTACAGAGCAGCCTGTGCCTTTGCTAACAACTATGTCAAGCTCTATCAAAGGAAGGCCCCTTCCTAGTGGTGTAAACTGTTTTCATCCAGACTTGGAAAATGAGCAGTCTGTTTAGTCATAGAGGGATTGCACAAGCAGCAATTGTCCTAGCTTCCTCCCTCCTGTGCTACCAACATGACCAGTAAAATTAATGTCTTTTTCACTAAGGAGTTTTCACTGGCTTGCATGCATCAAATCTGAGTAATTCACTTCTCAGGGAAAAAAAAAATAATCAATGGTATTTTACAGGAAGATCATGTCTAATAAGTCATAATATAGAGCTTAAGTGAATTCTTCATGAAGTTTTATTATCCTTCTTATAGAAATTATGTGTAAATCATGGGAGAAGAATTCCCTCTTACATCCCCTTACCACATCCTAATCTAATTCTTTGAACATGCTTCTGTAAAGTATCTGAGATCAGCTAAAATTGAAATGAACACTTACTGTTAGCAGCATACCCAAAAGCAGAATCACATTCCATGTCTATAAAGAATGAAGACTGTAAAACCCCAAAGAAAAAAGCAAGCCACTTCAATTTAACTAAAAATAAGTCAGTGTGAAGAGCGTTGGATGTCACTGAAAGAAGCCAAACTAACCCAATAGGAAGGTGTCAGGAGACTTGGTTTATTCTTCTCCCATGCAGCTTCCAAATTCATACGTGAACTATCTTGTCTGGTTCCAATTGGTAGAAACAGAAGTGCCAAAGTATCATAAGGCTATAGTGTATCTAATCTATCTCACCTATTTTTAGACTGCTAATCACCTGGGTGCCTAGCTCGTGAAAAATCTACTCTCCAGCAGCTTTTTTCCAAACAACTTTTCAAAACAAAGCCTAGAAAAAGCAACGGAGTAAGATTGCTTATACCGCTTCTGTACTTCCCTTTCCCCAGGATTCAATCAGGAAAAATTGTCAGGCACGAAGAATTTAAAAAAAAAAAAAAAAAGTATCTATAGTTCTCAAAGTCATTTTGGTTTGAGTGCCAGGTACAAAACAATGTTTGATCAGTTTATTTAAGTCTATGACTTTTGAACCTAATTTTCATTTCACACTAGTCTTACTCTAACAAAAAGGGAACAAGCCTTGCAAATGTAGGGATTGCAAATAACTTCTAACAAATTGGTACAGATAGTCTGGTTTCCTTTCAGCTGTTGCAAGAATAGCATGTATGTATTTCCAGGGTCCAGCAAAAAATGTGATCTAAAATCTTGAAACAATTCTGTAGAGTGTCTGTAAAACATGAACCTAGAAAATACAACAATTACATTATGAAAATCTGTATCATATATGAATAGAGGACCGATGCAAAAGCAAAAGTGTGTTATCAGCTATACTGAAAAGATAGTGAAGTTTGTGACTAAATTTCACCAAAGCATGAACACATTTAGGAAAAACCTCAAAATAATTTTCTTTTTATTGTGAAGAACACTTGTTGTCATGATATTTCAGTAGCATAACCTACATTTGCCATTTTCATATCTGTCAGAATCCATTCCATATCATGCAAGATGTGTTATTGTTAAAATAAATTCTGCACAATTTTATTATTTTTAATATATTATAAATAAGCTGGAAGAACTATGCTTAATATATTCAATATTTTAATAGTAATTAATCATTTAGAACTTACATTTTTAAATAATTATTCAACACTATGAAATGTGATGGGATAGAATAGATCTTGATAAAATAATAGTAATATATAGCAGTAAGAATGATTTTGTCACTGTTTAGTCATGTTTCAGAATTATTTTGAATTTACTCTTACACTAGATAAAGCAGGTAAGTCCCTACTACTCAGGTCAATAATCCAAAATTTATACCTCCCTCTAATATCATATTAAGCCATCATATTAAGAAACAGCTGCTTCATTTTGTGTAGAAAAACTGAGCAAGATGTCAAGAGAAGGAAAAAATATGTGTATCTGTATGGAGTCCAAAGTCACTGCACCTTCCAACTCTCGTACACAGAGGGAAATAGGAGAAGAGAAAAGAAAAGGAAAGAGGGAGAGTATGTAAAAATGTCAGTCATTTTTAATGTTTTCCTCTTATAGAAAGTGCTAAGAGAACAAAAGCTGGGGTTTTCCAGAAGGTAAGTTTCCTCCACTCCTCCCAACATGATGTTTCCCTACTCATAGCCAAGTAATATTAGCTTCCTCCATGAATTAAAGCCCAATTCCCCCTCCATGCATTAAAACCCAAAGTCCACTTAGCTTTTGTTAACTCGAACCACAACTTTTACTCAGAGCTCTGTAATGCTGCCAGTATCTGATTGCACTTAAAATGCATTAGAAGATCATTCAGGTTGCAAACTCAAGTGCCCAGAAAACTTGGAAATACCAAATGAGGTTTTCCAATGCCACTTTAATTTGGCCCCTTCATGTGCAGATTAATTATAAGGTTTACTTAAATGACCATTTCCAATTTTTCCCCATATACCTATGATTCTGCAGTGCACTTAATAAATAGCATTCAACAAATCAATACCTTTTTTTACTGAAATTAAATGTTCATTAAATTTAACAGAACCAGCTCCACCTATAATATTACAAAAATAAGTTAATAGATCTCATTTTGCAGAATGCCCAGCGGTCTTTATTTATTTAAAAATTATCATCAGTTTCCCTGAAACACAGAGTTTCATAAACACCTACTGAATTAATAGAGAGCTGATGAGGTCTCAGTACACAAAAGACTTTACACTTTACAAAGAAGTCTGACATATCAAGTTGTGCATTTGCATGTGTATGCTACTGATTAGGATATTAACCTTTAATGCATCCTATATATATATATATATATGAGCAACTCTAGTAATAAAGAAAAACTTGAGCTAAGCCGTATTATAATTACTTGCAGGGCTTAAGGAATTAGGGTTATTTTTATTATTTATAATTAAGATAACCTTGCAAGGTCAATAGATAAGCTATGAAAATTAAATGGTGCCAGAACTAAGTACTATAGGACTAAACATATTTTCATATTGAGTCAAATGATGAATGCCAAGAGTAAATCAAAAACACAATGATGTTCTAAAGTACTGGGAGGTGGAAGAGACAACCTCCAGAGGTCCCCTTAAATCTACATTATTTGATGGTTCTCTATCAATGGCAGTGACAATAACCACCATATATAAGGCCCTTACCTTGACAGTCACCTTTGAGAGATCACTGATGCTTCCTCAAATAGAGATCTCCTTAGTGTGTCCTAGTAGCACTAAAGCACAAGATTAACCCCAGCAGAGTTTCCTCACATGGTAAAGCTACAGAATCTGATCCCGAGTAAGTGCACAACCTAAAGGCTACTTAGAATGAGACTTGCAAGGCTGGAAAATTACCAGAATTTTGAAATAATCCAAAAGAAACAGTGGATTGTTTTCATCTAAAGAGGTATCAGTATGAGTAACCATGAAGATGTTCATCAACTAAAGTTGGGAGGATAAAAAAATTCAGTTTTCCACTTATTTTGTGTGTAACAACATTTGTGCATGCATGGTTTCTCTCCTTGTGCTCCACACTAACACATATATTTTTATTTTTTTTAAAAAGAAAGGACATGTTCACATTCACATTTTCTCTCCCAGAGAGTATTAACTAAATACTAGAGAAAACTGGAACTGAGAAGCACAGACACAGAGGATAAAGAAAAGGAAAGTGAGGGAAAGAAATGGACAACGCCTTTGCTTATGAGTTTGCTGTGCAATTGTCTGAAGAAGAAACAACAAAATGCTTATGAAAATTAGTGAGGACAATGTTCCAGCCATGTGATTACTATCACAAGCTGACTTTTATAATTAGGGTGCAATCTTTCTTTCTTTCTTTCTTCCTTTCTTTCTTACTTTCTTTTTAAGAAATGACATTAGTGTTTGCAAGGCCTTTTACAATGCTTCTTGCAGTGTCACAGCTGTATTTCAAAGGCCCTTTGAGTACATTTCCTTTTCTGTTCTGTAATTCATGTATAACATTAACAGGTAAGTTAAAGAGAAAAAAATACGTCCATTTTGTCCATGGATGGATAAAATATCAGGACTCTTTTTATTCAATTTTTTTTTTCTAAAATGAGTTCACTTTATGAGAACCATTTGCATCTTAATGGAAAATTTAATTGTACAATTAACCAGCAACATGCATTTAAGCCAAAATGGCAACACACGCAATTACATGTTACTGGCTGAGTACAAACACATTACTGTGGATTGTAACAGCAAAATAAATAAATAAATAAAATAAAATAAAAAGCATGCCTTGTAAACTAATGCACAGATTACCTGTTTGAGAAATTCTGAGAAGATAAATAGAACTTCACAGAGTCCTTAAAAGTGTTAAACTGACTGCACTGGCTGAACTTGGCTGAATTGGCTGAACCAAGCAGATGAACCTAATCTAGGAAGGGATTGCTAAAGGCTACTTGAATGGTTCATTTCTTTTAATCTCCCAGTGAGCTGAAGGTGCTAAGTACCTCCCAGAAAACATGGGCACACCACAGCTGGGTATCTTCATGTAAACTGGGAGCCTCACCAGACAAATAGAACATGACATAGGTCTCAGGTGCTCCAGAAAAAGCAGAAGCAACTCAGGACCTGGAAGGTCATGAGAGTTTCAGCTTCCCATTTAGTTCTCCCTCTTGCTGACTACCTCTCTAGTTACTATTTAATAAACTGTCTACTCTACACTTACCCAAGGCGAACAAGATGGAAGAATGACAGATGACCTGAGTTCTGATTAAATATCCTACTTCTTCAGTATTGCTGTGATTAATCTACATCACAGTTCAGTGGTTCAGATGCAATTACTAGGTTAGGACTAATGAAATTAGGGTTGTCTAGACAGCTGTGAAACTTCCAAGTTTATGAGGAAAATCATATCAACATATTATTGTTACAAAAGCATTTCAGCCAACTCAGTTAACAGAATGATCGATACAGAAGTCAGTATCTGGCATTTCCAATTACATTTTTAGTACCACTCAGATTTTACTTTGACTCTTTCTTCTCAAATTTTCTTGCACATATTCCTTCCCAACAGATCTGCACTCAGTGGAAAGTGTTTCTTTACACTGCAAGTTCCAGAGGACAGCAGCATTTCTCCTGTGTAGTCAAGTGCTGTTCACTACCACTTATGCATCATTATGTGATTATATGAATACCATTCCCCAAAGAGAGAGGAAGAAGATGCAAAAGCAAACAAAAGATCATTTACCGGAGCTGCCAGTAACACTCCAGAGCCTGGTGACAAAAGAACAGCAGAGATTGCTTTGAAATAAATATAATGAAGGAAAAAGAAGGAAATCCCACAACAGATGAATGTGGGAATTGAAGGCAGAGACCTGAGCCAAATCATCGGTTTATGTGTATTTCTGGAATTACCAACTCAGAGAGATGCTACCTCAAACCAGCCCTTCAATGCATCGCCACTGCCTTTTCCTGGACACCACGCTTCTGCAGCAGATGACAACACATGCCATTTCCCTATTTAGTGCTATACCTTAACCACACAGCAGCTGGCAAATCCAAGTCAGAAGCTCCCTCCATAGCCAGCAAGTTTGCCCTAGGTGCATGCACAGCACAGCTGCCAGGCGAAGCAGCTCCCTCGCTGCGGTACCCAGCCCTCTGGCCAGCAGTCAGTGCCAGCTGAGCCAGGATGTTACGAGTAGCTGCTCTGCAATTGCTGCGTGCAGGTTCCTGGAGTGGCTCCTTGCCCTGCAGAGCTGACACCGGCTGTTTCACAACTGAGGTCCGCAGAGCCCGTCTGCCCAGCAGCCAGGCAGGTGACTGCTCAGGACACAAAACGCAAACCAAACATGGGGAGAGTGAAAAAGAGAAAGTCTGAAATCACATGGGGCACAGGGCTTAACCCTGTAATGGTACATTTAAAAAGATTGCCATTTCTGATGTATTTAATTCTCTGTATGTTGCTGATCAAGCTGTTGGGTTTGTAGGAGCTTGTGACACACTTCATCTCTCTTCAGAGGCTTGCAGCAACTCTCCTGTATAGAAGAGATGCTGAACACTAACCTCCCTGATGCTGTGGTTATATACACAGAAAACACACCCAAATAAGATATGGTGCTCAGGACAATGCAGGCAGTGCTGGACACACATACACAGAGCAATCCTTCATTCTGCAAACCATTTCAGGCCCAGAACAAATCCTCTTGCACCAAGTCAACACCTCTGGCCACAGACTTTGTCATAATTAACATGGTAACATCAAGGGAAATGTGGGGAAAAAAGTAGAGCTGCATGCAGAATTAGTGTCAGCTCCACATTTAGGGAAACAACTGGAAACATATCTACCTTCTCTCTGTTCTGCATCTCACAGCATGCAATACCTGCCTGCACAGTTCAGCATAGGGATCTCCAAATCAGCATTTTCCACTGACCTGTCACAGCTCAAACACACCTCATCAGTGACTCAGGCCACCACACTTCAGTCTCCTGTGGCTGTGACACACAAGCACATGCACAGACTGTCCCACCAGCGCTGCGCTGGTGTGGTCATCTTCAGCACAAGCTGACAGCAAGTCTGCCAGCTTCCTCCATCATCACACAACATGAAAAGGCACATTCAGCAGAGCCACAGTGTTTAGTCTTTAGGAAGCACTCTGCAGGAGTCTCAAATCCTGTTAAAGTCAACACAAACTAAAGATGCTCAGCACGCCTTGAGATTAAGCCACCAATTAATACTCCAGATGCAGGGGAGGGGGTGTCAGGTCAGTACCAAAAAAACTGCCCTGCAAAGAGTGTGGTCTGAAGCAACCAAGCACAAGGGCTCCAAAGAAAGAAAAATGAACCTGTCAAAGAACCCCATTAGTCCTCCCTCCTGCAAGGAGGCAGTAAGATAACTAGATCAGGTAGCTGTAATAGGGCCCGTTAATCAACAGGATCCCTGTTTCCCTTCAGTCTCCTTCAAAGCCACAGATCGTTAGCAGCACTACAAGCCAACAATCCATTTTTTATTACAGCATGAGTAAGTGATAAGAGTTAGAACTAGCAGATCGTGCAGAAGGAACAGAGTGACGTTTATTAGGGTTTGACCTTCAAGGACAAATATTTTTGTCCTTACCCAGGGAGAACCACCCCTAACGTCAAAGGGGAGGACTATCACTAGTGCCAGAGGGAATTTGGAGCAGCAGTGCAGGATGGACCTTCAAGTAGGGCAACAATCAGTAGAATGGCATGTCCCTGGGAACAAAACCAATCTGGTAACAGGAAAATCCTCCTTCAAACCCCCTAACAAAACAAAACAAAAAAAAAAAAAAAAAGAGAGAGAGAGAGAGAGAGAGATGACTCACAAATACCTTCCAGTCCTCTGCGATATAGTCTTACCTTTGTGATGTTTTCTTGTATTTTCTCCTGCAGGAAAAGAACAAAATACAACTCAGATAAGAAAGCTCCACTGCTGAGGATGAGAAAAGGAGAGGGTCAGAAATCAGGCACAATTAAGTAATGTCACTTTTGCCTCGAGACTGCCCCAAAACTGATGCAGCTATCTCCTTCTGCTAACCTCGGTGGCTGTTGCCATTAACTCCTGTAGAAAGAAGAATGTGTTTGCCTGTGTGCATCGTGCCCTTTTCTTGTAAGACGGGGTCACAACAGCTAGAAAAGGAGTTACTACTCTAAATGACTTGGGGTGCATCCAATCACATTGCCTGCAGTCAGTCAGAGCAAAGCCCCAGTGGTTTTACAGCAGCCTTGCTCTGTAAAGAAAATCCAGACCCTAGCAAGTTCTCTACCCTGCCAAATCCCATAAGCCACACCAGAGTTCAGTGCTTGTACCTCAGGTCCTAACAGATCTGAGCCCAGGACTAGGAATGGCAAGAGCAATGAACTTACTGACAGCACCTCTTCACCTGCCTAGCCCAAGGATCCAGCCCTTCCACCAAACCAATTATTGCAAAGGCTGCAAACCCCTTCTCTTCTTAGCATGGTGGATTTTGTCCTCTACAGCAGGCAATGGCATAAGCTGTCAACACTCAATGGAAAGCCCTGCTGTATGATTGCCTGTGTGGCTATACACAGGCATATCTGCACTATACTTTGACTGTGAGCTTGTTATCCTGCAAGAGACATGTTCAATAGCTTTGCATGGTGTCGGGCAAAACAGGGCATTGATCCTACTTGAGTTCAGCCTTGCTTCTGTATTTTAAAGTAAAGCTAATGAGCTCTACACTTAAAAAGCAGTGATGGGAACACAGTGTGAACCATCATGAGGAGTGCAAGATCAACATGCTGTTGTTCAGCCAGACACTTACAGGTGGTCCCCACGTTTTGAGTGTGTAGGTAATGTTGTTATAACTGCTTTACTGCTGTGAGCATCAAGCTCTGCTTTTTCATCTCTGATAATACTGGAAACAGAAAACTGTGGCTAAGTCAGATAGGCCCAGAATACCCTAACAAGGGGTATTCTTTGTTAAAAAAAAAAATGGGGAAAAAGAAAAAAAAAAGGAATGTAGTGCTATTTTATACTTAATAAGATTCATGAATAGGGTATCCTGGCTGTCAAATATTTCATTTGATATTACCTTTAGAAAAGGTACTCAAGCGTGGTCTTACTTCTGTATTCTGACCGTGCCATAGAAGTCCTAGATATTTACTTTAGAAAAATTTTTAAATATTTCATTTACACTTTACTGTGTGAAGAATTACCTATTTAAATTTGAACGGATGCAGAAGAGTAAAAGAACATTCACAGAAGTATTGAGAGTCTAGCTTACTGGCATTCAAGATGATAATATATAAAGGCAGAAGCCCACTTGGACCCATCTGATTCTAAGGGAATTTTTATTTTAATTACAGAACGAAGAAGAAGAGAAATTTAATTTTGCAGAGTTGGAAGTTTGTATTCTAACAAACATAGAACTTCACTAAATTTGCTTGCAAAATGAAAATGCTGAAAAAAACTCCTGCTTGCTTGGCCATTTTAGTGCAGGTTGATCACATTGTATTCTTCCCAAGAAATCTTCTTTTTTTTTTTTTCCTGATATATAAATTTTACATTTTAAAATTTCGAATTGTTATTTACCAGTCACTTCTTTCCCCTGAAAGTGTTCTATGTTGTGTTGCAGTACTGTCAGAGCTACTTTTCCCTTTATCAGTCAGTGACTTTGTAAAGTGTTTTTCTTTCAGCCAACCTTCACATTCCAGCAAAAATACCTTTCATAAACTCCTGATTAGCCAAAAGTTTCTTGTATACTTTAAAGAGGTGACCCAGCCCTAGGGTCCTGTTTGCATTTGAGTAATAACATCACTTATCGGTTATACCTTTACCACTCCTTATTTTCAAGAAGATTTTTACTGCATTAGAAAACTGGGCAATACCATAGATGACAGTACTAGGAAAAGGGCATTTGTGTAGCCATAGGAGGTATAAGAAACATAAATACATTTTTTTATTATTGCTTATTGTTTCCACACCTGCAGTCCAATTACAGTTAAGGTTTATGTGTAGTGAGTTAGTGACTGAGTTTACAGGCACTGAATTTGCATGTTACAGTTGAAGACAATATAACTACAGGAATAGATTCAGCATCCCTACTGCACACACTTGCTTTAAAAAGAATGTCCCTAGCAGCTGCATCCATACTACTGCTGACATCTAGCAAAAAAAATTACTGTATTCCTGCACTTCCAGAATTCCCCCACCACCAAAAAAATAAATAAATCTGACAATGCCACCTACCAACATTATAAAAAGATGATGCTGGCACTATAAAAATGTTTTCAAACATGGCCTTCAAATTGCTTTTGAAAAAGTAGACAGTGTCAATGTCCACCTGCTTTAAGCTTGCAAGCCACCGCTTGCAACTACCTCCCATTAAATATGATCATTGTAAACAACGAAATTAGAAAGTGCCTCTTATAATACCACAGCCAATGGATAACTGCAATCAGCCAATATATATGAATTAATAGGAGCAAACTGGAGGGAGGGGGTTATTTGGTTTGATGTTTCCTTGCTTTTTTGTAAAACATGCGGGACAATCTATCCTAGCCTATCTCTCCAAGAGGATACTATACTAGGAGGACCTGGCTGCTCAAAATTGTCTTTATCAGAGGCTTTGGGATAAACCTGGAAACGCGCATCTTCCAGTCAAACTCAAGGGACGGGTGATTTTCTGATAACAAAACCAAACTGACACAGAGGAAGAATGATGATGAATTAAAGGAGGCAGTGTTACAGCTTCCTGCACCTGTGGGCTGTCCAGTGCTCATGCCTGCAATAAGGCTTACAGAAATTACCAAATCTGTTTAGGTTCAGTTTCTTTCCCGCTATGCACGTGCCATGCTAGAAGAACAACCCCATCCATTAAATCATGTTTTCTGTTGTGGAATGTATTACTCTCAGACCTACATTAAGCTTGTATATTAAAAATAATAATAAAAAGGTAGATTTTTTTCTCATTCTGAAGAGAATTAACAGGTGACTCACACTTGGTAGGGCCTGTATTGCTAGTGTAAACTAGAAAAAACTACTCTGAACTTCAGGTATATACACCTGCACAAGTGTAGTATGAAGTCAGAACTGATTTAGTACAAGCAGGCTACTGGAGCCTAATGAAAATAAACCCAGTAGGAGTTTTAAAAACACATATTTCGTAACAAGCAAAATATAAAAAAAAAAGTGGCAGATAGGACAAAACTTCTGCCTGAAATGAGATGGTGTCAACATGAGAATTGAGCCCACTATTTCAGTATCTGCTTTTCTAGAGAGGAATAAGTCTTTCATATCATCAGAAAATAATAATAATATGATGGTCAGACATAAAATTAGGACTCAGGCCTAGGACCACACCTTGAATGGTATTTAAGCAGCAACAGGATGTAGATAGATAAAGCTACATAAGCGCTCAACTCCCATTGAAATAAACAGACATGCAAAATTTGTGTGCTTTCATCCCTGCCAACTTCTCTTAGTCTAAGTATCCTGTTCCCAAAATTATGTTTCTACTTCTGTCATTTAATGCTGGTGTACCTTTAAGCAAATCACTTTCTTCCTATGTTTCCCCTTCAGACACTGTTTCTGGTAGTTTCTTAGACCTTTAGGGTTGCAGTTTGTATAAATGGTTTTGTAGATAAATTCATAACAATGGGACAAAACTGGAGCCCAAGTAATGAGACTTCTAAGTTGTTCCAGAAAGCCCTCACACTTTTTGAGCATCTACAAGCCCAGAGATGAAGAGAATTTTATAGAAACACACAATAACAGCATTTGAATCTCATAACAACCTCCTCAGACCTTATTTTGCTGAGACGTGAGTTAACAGACTGAGTAGGTATGGAGAGGAGTGCAGGTGGAGGGGATGGTGGAATTAAACAGCTCTGCCAACTGTTCTGTTTTTGCCCCATAATCATACATACAACTCAGAATATCAACTAGGTAGATGAATTGCTCTTTCACTCCTACACAGCCTTTGAAGAATTACCTAAATCACTTAAATTTTTTTTACTCATAACAGCAGCTTGGTTAAAACAGTGTTATTCCATATTTGTTCCACAGGGTTTTTGGTATTAATTGCATCCCCTCAGCATGTGAAGTAAAACTGTGGGTACTACAGAAATAGTAGAAGGATTTTTGCCTAGCTTCATCCCTGAAAATCTACACTGAAAATTAAAAGTTAATGAGCATTATGCTCTGCTCGCACACAGGTGCTAGGAAGTAATGGGTTGTATCTGCCCTTGGCTCATCAGCATCTCCACATGCTCATAACTGCCAGTGCAGTGATCAGCGTTAGGCCACCAGCTGACGAACTTGCTGTTAACAACTGGAGGTACACACAGGTGAGTGCTGGTGACAATTTTTAGTGAATTAATGCTTCGCGGCTAAGTGGCCATCAGCATGCCCTTAGCCTGCTGAGATGGTCAAACAACTTAATTTTCTGGCTGAGGCTCATAATTTGCCATCCACAGTGGCCTGAAATAACATGCTTTGTTTTGCTTGGGCATTGCAAAAGATTTGGAAGGGAACCCGGTGGTTCAAAGGAGTTTAGAAAGCCAGATATATCTTTCGAAGTCCTTGAAATTCAGTGGCCTTTGCTCTCCCATTTGTACCTCCAGCTGACAATGCACAAGCCTGGATCTAATGCAGCATCTGGTTTTATGCTGGATCCATGTTCCTTTGGGAAAAAGAGGGCAACGACTGTTTAGGGAACCAGGAGACTAGCTAGAGTGAATCCGCTACAGCAATTTAAGACATTGCCCCCAGACGTCTGTGCATAGTGCCTGCCACAGGTCAGCATCCTCACAGCACAACCAGTAGACATAAGCACATCCGCGGGCATCAGCTGCCTCAGCGCAAAGTTCAGCATTTTGGCTTACACTGCCAGCAATGGTGGCTTTAAGCAAAGATGCTGGGTTTTGTACTGCCACAGCTGAGGCACGCTCTTTACTGCTTGCTCTGCAGCAAAAGCAGAGGCAAAACTGCCAGGGGCATTAACTCATTCAACTGATGCAGCAAGCCTCGCTGAAGCTTGGCTTTCGTACCCTTATTTTTGTCACTGACATCAGTAAGCATAATTGGAGCTACATGCAGAGAAAGGTAATTCTTGTCTGAAGAAGAACGTTTTACAAAAGATACTTCTTCAGGACAACCACAGTTGTTAAAGAAAGCAGTTGTCATGAGCAAGTATTTAAAACGAGTTATTCTTAGACTGGAGGGGAAAGAGGGACTTTTCCTCTTTTATATTTAGAAGCTTTATAATTAGCATGTTTAAGATATGAGTGGGAGCTTAATCATCCATTAACAAAAGAACTCAACAACATCTGTCCTTTAGTATTGGAGCTCCATCACACCCGTATCCTAGGCAAGCCAGGGCTATTCATCTCTGTTTCCCTGCCAGGTTCCTCTGACCAGCTCATTCAGAAGCACACAGAGACAAAGCCACTTCACCGCACTGAAACATCCACCTTGTCACATACAAATTCTGACAGGCTTTCTTTCCTGCCAGAGTGGGGCTTCTGATGTTAAAATAGCTGTTAAGGTTACCCTTCTGAAAGTCTGTTTTGTAGTTTAGCAAACCAGCAATGAGATAAGCGATACAATTTGGCAAAACAAAAACAAGTCTCTCTGCAAGTCAAATCTAGAAGATGAATCCTGCTCTTGTATTAGCCACCAGTGAATCTGCAGCCATACTGGCTGATATCCCTCCCTTGTTTACTTTAGCAGCCATAATTCATATTTACTGCTTTTCTCACCAGATCCTTCCAATTCATTGATCCAGAACCCCCAAGATTTCCCCTCAAAGCCTGGGCAGCAGGACAAAGAGTATTTCCCAGATCCCAAGCCCTGGTGCTTTCCCTGGCCATACCACAGCAGCATATTAACTTGTAACAGAGGGAGGCAACATCTCCCAGTGCATCCCTGCCAAGAAGCAGAGGTGGGGAGCTCAAATAAAGCTAGTTTTTCCAACTGATGGGATCATTTAAATTGAAAATCTTCTCTCCCAGAGGCTTGATATTCTGAATCATGCAGTGCATCACCAATTAATCGTCATCATCACAGGATTAGTGATGCATTTACGTTATGTTACCAAAGCCTATATTAATAACCATGTTTAAATCAATTCACAAACACAAAAATAATAATAATAATAAAAATCTCACAGCACAGACTAAGGACTGGCATCTGTCAAAGCTCAGGATCCCAGGGGAGCCCTGACCAGAATTCAGGAATATATTGAGATTGCCAGACTTTGAAGGGTATGATGCCATCAACTGCTACTGGGTTTTTAATTCCATAATTGAAACAGGATGACCTGCTTTCTTTCTTTATTCACTCTCCATTCAATAGCAAATATAATTTATTGTTTCTTCCACATGGGCTGGTTAGCAAAATACTGTGCTAAGTTAAAAACAATACCATCACAGAGACTAATAACAACAGAGGAGAAGAAATGGTAAGAAGTGGGTGAGGAAGGAAGAAAAGATTTCACCCAGTACTTAAAATGTGATGGAGGTTTTATACGGGATTTTAGAAAACAATAAGAGTCATTTTAAATCGGACCCTGACCTACATGGGGACATAGTAAAATGAGAGGATGAGGCAGTCATTTTTCTCATTTTAAGAAGATTATAAGAGTCTGCATGCTCTGAAGCACAGGCATGTGCCTTGCAACCACACAAAGACAAGAAATATTCACAACATGAAATAGGTATGATGATTTCAGAAGAAACAGAAACAAGATAGTGGAGAGTGACAACAGATCTACAACCAAAAAATGGGGGGGAAAAGCATCACATCTTAGAAATAAGAGGAAACAAAGTGTAAATTTAGCTTGGGCTCAACTTGCAATTGGTTTCTCAAACTAAATAAAGTATGAAAATAATTCAAGGTCAACAAATATCCTCATGCTTTTGCACAAGGAAGATGCTATTTTGATATGTAGCCAATCTGACTGACCATAAGCTTTCACCAGTTTAGCTACCCAGTTTTCTAAACAACTGGGCAAACGAGTATTTCAAGAAACTTAGAGCCTCATCTCCAAAGTGGATGGCAATTGTTAGGCCATACAAGAATTGACTGATTTCTCATCTTGCCTCTGATTTTCTGTAACCTTTTGCCATGACAAGGCTCTGTTCTGCATTTAAACAACCAGTTTCCCACTTAGTCATTTGGGTTGAATGTGTTTATTGAGTCTGTGTGAAGTGTAACTGGAGAGGCAATGTTTCTAAATGCTCCTCATAGAAAAGCCTCGGTGGCAGCACAAGCTGTGAGGGGTTTGTTCTGCAGTGCAGCTCAAGGTAGCTGCAATCCCTTCTCTAGCAGCTTAGTAAAGAGTGGACAGAGCCTGAAGGCATTACAGATGGTATTTATGTATATGGTCTCAGCAAATTAGCATTAATGACAAATACATGCTATTGTATATGCTCTTAGGAGAGCTGATGACCTTAAATTGCACTCAGGCCCAAATTCCTTGTCTCACCACTGAAGTGCCAGGCACCAATTCACTAGCAAAGTAGGGGTTCAAGTGTGAGGAGGGTGAAAGAAGAAAGAGGGAAAGGAGAGATGGTAAAAAGGAGGTCCCTCTCAAGATCTGTTCCTACAGATGAGGAGGATCCAACTGACTTTACCTGCTTAGCACCACAAACTCAACCCAGGTCTTGATCTCATCTCCCAAGGTTAGTGTAAATGCAGTCACCTATTCACCACCCTCAAGAGCAGGAGTGCTGGGTAGGACCCCATACAGCTATAACAATTTTATTCAGACAATGGCATGTGAGAGCTGTATTAGTTAAAGGTATTTTATTTTCCACTGCCGTAAAGATGATCCATGATCAATTGTCAGGATTTTAGTTAGCTTCATTTTTAACAAAGGGCAATCGTGGCTTGCTCAAACTTTGATAAACAGCACCGGCTGTCTGAAGAGGTGAGTTACCTGCTGTGCATCCCTCCATGACATAGTACATATACCAAATGAGGAGAAAATGAAGCGAAGAAAAAGTTTACTCATCTATGTGGTCTGCACTGAATAGTGTGTATGTAGGAAGGCTCAAAGGTTTCAAGCAAGACAGTCTGGCGCACAAGGATCTGTGGGAAACAGTGGGAACCCTGTGGAGACAGCTGAGCGCTCCAGCTTGGTCACAAAATGAGGTATCTATAAGAGCAAATCAGAAAGACTAACTCAAATTCAGTTCTGGAACTATCTTGTACCAGGCAACAGACTGGACTGGTATTTTAATGTGTTGGCATCTTGACTACCAAAAAAGTCAGCAAAATTTGTTCTAAAGATTTCTAAAAATACAGTTTAATTCATGTAGATTTTGTACAGAACCAGTAAAATTACTGAAATCTTGAAGCTTCTCCTCTATTTTTACTCAGTTTTCCATCACACTTCATACAAACCCAACCAACCAAACAAAACAAAAGGAAACAAAAACTGTTAAAAAAACTTGCCATTGCAGTTAGCATGGACTTAGTTGAAGAAAAATACTAAGTAAAAAGTAAAAGGGGGTTGTTTCTGAAAACCTGGCCCTTTGAAGAGAATATGATCTACTGCTCATTCTGTTTTTTCTTAGTACACAACCAGCAAATTATCTTGTGCTTCATATATATCCTATTCCAAAGAAAAGAGTATGCTCATAAAAATCCAGTTACAGGAAAGTACTTTTCAGGAAAACAAAGTCCTGAAGCCTGAAAAGAAGAAAGAGCAGTTCTCAGTATCCACATTTATAAATAAAATAAAATAAAATAATTAAAAAAAAAAAAGATTGTGAAGTCACATCACTGCATGACGTTTGCATGTTTACTGTTTTAAAGTACATTTATACTTAGTATGACCCTGCGTTGCTTTCTAGCTGGCCACTCCAAATGACTTACGGAACATTTGGCTCTGAAATAAATAAAGGGGATGACTTGCAAAGTACAGGATGGGTGGCACTTCAACATGCCTATCCTGAAGCCTCTCCCACTGAAGAGATTGTGACACGTATTGCAAAATGGGATCAGAGGGGCTGGGAGGGAAGAATATCTCCCTGCTGCTCTGAGTATAGATGTGCTGCACATTGTGTTTAGACGGCAACACTGACCTCGCAAGTGGGATGCTGCTTCCTTGTTATTACAATGTCTCAAAAAGGCAGCATATACGCAATCTTTCCTGTGCGTTCTTAAGTTGTATCCTGTTCATTTTCCTACAGAAAGAGCTTATAAAAACAAGTCAGGTCAACAAGAAGTGTAAAAGGGGACAGTTCCTTTTGCAGTAACGTAACGCATCATTTTGCCGAGCACGTATGGCAGCAATATTGATGTATCCTGTGTGTTCAAAGCATGTAATAGTTTAGCTGGAATTTCATTCCCCCAGTGGGAAAAAGCTGTGAGACCCTGGAAGAAACAAGCATGAACAGATTAAAAACTTATTTTACTTACTGCTACTATGTAAAATGAACATATTCAGATTCTGCAGGAGCCAAACAGGCAGCTGTCCAGTCTGTTTCATGCAGGGCGGCTCTTTGATTAGTAACAGTACGCACAATGATGGGGGAGAGTGTGTGCGGGGGGAAATCATTGTTCATACCCTGGATTAAATATCTAGACAGGAAACATGGACTGGAATTACATCAGGCCAGACCAGCCACGTGCGTGAAATCACTAAACAAATCTGCATCTTGCCCTAAGCTCTAGTAAATCTATCAGACTGCTGCTTGTTATTGTTTCCCCTTCCAACCCTCCTCCTCCTGAACACAACCCACCCGCTCTGTCTGCTCGTAGACAGCTGGTGTGACGCAGAATTTTAAATCTCATGGTTTTTGTGCCAGGCCCTCTCCTGATTCTGGGTTACAGGCTGAAACACTCGGATTACTGTTTAACAAGCCTAAACATGGGGCGAAAAAATTGCCACACAAAGATGCAGTGTTCCCTTTCCAAAATAAGGCTCCTCTCCCCATCCCCATTCCCCACCTCCCAGCCACCCCCTCCTTCAGCACGCCAATTTTTAGAAATGATTCAGGGCTTTCTGCAACATGACTTTGTGCAGTGAGGGAGGGACGGCTATTGTCCTGACAGTGCCTCCTTGTTAACAGACCACTCATTAAATGTGACCCTTAGGAAAAGGCAACATTTAAACTTCTTGTGAACAGCCAATGCTTTTTTTCTGGGCTTCCCACCACTCTGTGTTTCACCAGGAACAGTGACATTACAGAGGGGGGCAGGCTGAAGAGCAACATGACTCTGAGAGAGCCTGCAGAAGCCTGCTTAGAGGAGAAGAGATTTCATGGAGGGTCCTTAGTGTTGGACCTCTGCCTTTACTGTCCTCAGAACTGCTGGTTGCAGCGTGGCTCAGCACCTTCAGCAGACCGTAGGCTATTCTGTCCACATTAGTTCTACATTGCTATGGCTTTATCCTCTGTACGGAATAAGGCTTCCCATCTTTCCTTCCTTTACCCCCTATGCATGAAAAACATGGTGCGATGACATACAGCTAACTACCGAATAAGGCATGACAGCAAAACAAAAGAAGAGTGGAAGGAGGGGAGCAGAACCCACAGCAATGCCCGCCTGCTGCCATCTGCAGCTCAGGAGCACTGCCCTGTGCTCAGGGCCTGGGAACTCCTCACCACACAGGGGAAACTTCGGCAGAGGGAAATGGGACGGACGGGTGAGCAGATGGGAACGGTCTTTGAGCATGCATGCAGGGAACGGAGGAGGGTGTGCGAAATTTCTATTATTTAAGGCCCTACTCCCTGCTGTCGCCAGCTGTCTCGCAAGCAACTAGATGCCACAGCAACCGTGGGAAGGGGAGGGGGGTGGTCTTCAGAAAGCTCAGACACAAAGATGTTTTTAAATAAGCAAATCCTCCAGTCCTGTCCACATGGCAAGTGCCACGGTTGTGATTGCTATTCTAGTTCTTAAAAGTTCGGCTGCTTTAAGGTTGGAGTCAAGTTTCCTGCCTCCATAAGGTGAAGGTAATTCAAAATGCAATTTGATGTTTCACAGACATTGAGGCTAGGTGGGACCATTATGATAATTTACTCTGAGTTACTCAGCAAATTTGCATAACTCAGGAATTTCATTCTTCTCCATTTGCAAGGGGATGTCTTCACTGCAGTCAAGCTAATTAGAAACAGGTCTTATAGAGATCAGTGAGCGTTTATATGAAAGCTTCTCTCTGCAAAGCACTTTAGAGACACTCTCCATATGAAATGAATGACTTTATCTACACATCCCGTCAAACTGCATCCGAATCAGTAGGCTCCCTGAACCTAGAATGCAAGTGCAAAGAGGGGAAAGGAAAGATGACTGCCCAGACAAAACTAATGAGAACAACTGGAGGGAGAATTTTTAGTGGTGTTACACCAAGAACAAGGCCCAAATACCAAAAACAATTTCCCCACCCTGTGAAAAAAAAAAAAAAAGGCAATAGCATCCTGAAGGAGGGCCCCTCATTCATCTGAATGAAGACATACTCAGAACATGATGCAAGAGCAGTGTTTTGGGCAGCATTTATAACCAGCAGTATTTTTGCAACGTGTAGGCTTTCCTTCAAGCCCTCCCATTAAAATTTCAGTGAGGCAGAAAATACTGTGCTACAAATTGGGCAACATTTTCAAATGCCCTTAAAGGCAGCCCTTGTCCCTGTGATTTTCAGCAAAACTCAAACTCCTAAATGACTTGCGTACATGTTGTGCTATGAGCTATTTTAAGCTGTGAGTAAATAAATCTAACAAATGTTTACATGTAGGGGCCTGAAGAACCCACAGAGCTACCTCCTTTCTCCCCCTGCCCTTCCTCCCCCCTCCTTTTTTAAAGCTGTCTAGTTTTCCTCTCCACCCTTACTGAGTCAGTATGGTCTTTTGTATATGAGCTCCCAATTCTCCCCCCACAGCCTCAACCCCCACAGCTTCCTCTTCTTTCACTTTTCAAGCAAGTCTGAAAAGAAGAGTTCTCCCATCTGACTGTAGCTGTCCCTGCTGCACCAATGTGTATAGGAGCATATTTAAATTGTGTATTCAGTCTCTTTGCTTAGCAGAAACCAGTAACTGCTTACAGCTAGTGAATCCCAGAAAACCAGCTGCTCCACAGGAGGCATGGGAGGAAGTGCGATCTGAGCATCGTTTACAGCAGCCATCTGAACTGTTCAGCCTTGCAAGGGAGTTTATGTTCTACTTCAACTCCTTTGCCCTTGGATGCTTGCTGTAGTTTGTTCCTCCCTGCAAGGACTCCCTGCGTGCTACAGCTGCAGCTACACGGCTCTGTACAATCTTAGTTGTTAAAATGACACAGATCTTATGTTTAATTTGTGCTAATCTTGGTGTTGAAATGAGATTTGTACCAAGCCAGGATTCGTACCACAGATGGATATTGTGCGACTTTCTGTCTTGGCTAGGAGTTTTGTGCACGAATAGTATCTGTGCCCAGGAGTGTAAGAAATCACTTCTAAAGTGATGACACAGACCTACTAATAGCCATTCAGAGCATCATGTTAATAACAAAATGACTCCACAGCTTGACAGATATGGAAGAAAAGCATGGAATATGTCATACAAGACTATATTCATCTTAATAAATAAATCGTCTCCTGTATCTCTCTCCAAGAAAGACTACGAAAATCCTCTGCCATTCATGTCTGCGCTCACATGGACTTTTCCATCTGATGTCACCAACTGCTAGGCATGGAGGTCTTCTGAAAGAAGGTGAGTCAGTCTGATGTGACATAAATTGGGTACCTTGGCAGACAGAGAGCCTTTCAAACCTCTTCTTGGCAGCCATGTAGAGCTATGGCTCTCTGAGGGCTCTGCGCCACGCTTCTTGACCAGGAAAATCCAACCATCCTCAACTGGACATTACCAATTGTTGAGAGGGATCCTGATTCCACTGAAGTCAACCAGATGAATTTATTATACACAGTTTCACCAGTCTTCTTTTCTTTTCTTTTCTCTTCTCCTTTCCTTTTTTTTTTTTTTTTTTAAATCACACCTTCAAAGTAATCCGCTTTTTGAATATCCAAGACAACTGCAGACAATTTCTGTCTGAGACCTGGAGCAGTACAGTGACTGCTAGAGGAAGGTCCATTCCTCAGCTGTAATACAAACTTGAACACAAAATCAGGCTTAGCACTCTTAGGGAAAATTTTGCACTGTCATGAGGCTAAACAACTTTTATCAATCCATGAATGTCTTTGAAAACCAAACTCTTCAAAGAAAACAAAACCAAATTCTTCAAAGACCATGAACTGAATTCCAATTTCACTCCTGCAAATGGATGGGTATCAATGAAGTCATTCTTCCCAGTATTAGCAGCACAGTTCATGAGATCAAAAACAGCCTTATGAATCTTATGAATCCAAACAGACCCTTCTAGAAAATCTCCAATCTATCCAAATCCCTAGTGGTTTGAGAGCAAATCACATCTGTAGAGGTATGTTTCACAACTGCTGTAGTGTTTTAATGGGTCAGCCCTAATATGTGAACCTCAATCTTCCCTCAGAGCCAGGCAGTTTCTAGTATTTTGAAGGAACTGAAGTGATTTTTTTGATAGAACAAGACAAAAGAATGGAAGAGGAATACCTCACGTGGATTTCAGGAAAAAAAAAAAAAAAAAGAGTACATAAAAATCCTTTCAAGGACTGAGTTGGATTTAATATAGTGTTTGAATCCACCAAAAGCTGGCAGATTAGGAGATGAGCTGGCCTCACAGCCTTTAAAACACAAACACGCAGAGGATTTTTCAGTGCTGTCTTCCATCGGCTTTTATTTCTTTATGCTTGGACTCCTATCCCACTAAGGCATTTTTAAAAGAGAATTCCAGAAAGACTCTTAATTTCCCTTTGATCCAAGGCTTAAATTCATCTTCCCTGAAATAACTTTTTTCATATCCTTGTTTCTTATGCAGGATTGCAAGCTTTATAGCAGTGATATTTGAAAAGCACTGAATTTAATATTACAAAGGGAGGCGCTTTCTTCTACAGCAGACTATGGTCTTCTTTTTATGACTGCTGAAATAAATAATTGCTTTTTAGGCTGCAGGTATGATTCATTTGTACTACCTCCAGAAGAATAAAAGCTTTTTTATGATTATGGTAAAAACTAGAGAGTGTATATTATTTCTTAGTCAACATTTCAGTATTAAACATGAAGTCTTCTCTCTTTTGTTACCTACAGGATTCATTTATCGATCTAAGATTCAAATAAAAGTTTTTGTATGGAACAAAGTAACCAAAGGACTGTGGCAAAATTTATCAGTTTACTGCATTACTACACCTCCGAACACCATACTTTTTAATTATCTTCTTCCAAAGTTCCTGTGCTCCTATTCATTATAATATATTTTCTCCTCTGTCCGTTTTTCAGTCATGAGATTAGCAGCTGGCAGCACTTCTCCTGTTCCTCTTCTTCTTTCAAGGGCTATACCGCAGGCAGTTTGAAATAAGCTATTATGGGTGAGTTTAATGGTCACACCACAGGCAGAACTACATCGTAGATCAACCAGACCCCAACAAACTTTAAAACTAGTTAAGTCACTCACACCCACAGGTCAGCTCACCCAAACTAAGAATTTGTAGGCTAACGCTGGAGCACGGCCATCTCCAGCACATACCCAGCACCCATTTTCTAACTAGTGAGACCTTTTCAGTCTTTCCAGGAAGCACGACAGCCAAACATCATCTATTCCTGCCTCCACCTCCTGTTCCCAACGTTACTTTCAGCAGCAACTTGTGGTACACAGGAAAAGTCAAATACAGACTTAAGAGGCCTATAGAGTGGTTTCCTGACATGGTTCTCTGACAAGTAATCCCTGTCTATGCTCATCAAGAAAGCCAAACTAGAAACAGGGTAGCAATGACTGTGTTGAAACATGGTTGAAGGTTGCTCAGTTCTGCTTCCAGGGCGAACAGGGCTTCAGTTTAAACCCAGACTCTCGGGAGGTTCAGGAAGACTGAAACCAAGACCAAAGACAGCAGGAGTGCCTCTTTCACCTCCGGAAAGGAATTAGCATATTCATATTTTCCACTTGAAAACTGACTAATTTACACATTTCCTAACAAAGTGGTGCTTTCTGAGGGGCTTTTTAAACCTCTACTATCTGCTGCCAGCTAAAATATTTGGGGACAAAGCCCACTGTGTAGAGAGTGCCTCTGGAATTCAAGGGAGCTCTCTGTTTTCCTGTTTACGATGACTACATAAATGAAAATGAAGCAGATCAGGCTACTGTCACTGGGAGAACCAGCTGTTCTGTATGTGACATTTTTCAAATAAGAAAACCTAAAAACTGCAGAGCACATACAGATAAGACAGGGAAACAGATAACTGAGCAGCGGCACTGTAACACTTGCCAAATTGTCTTCAGTCATCAAGGCTCCATGTTTTCCCATTAAAATCAGTTGCTGCCTCACCATTTACTTCAAGAACAAATCTGAATCTGAATCTTCCATAAACATTTGCATTTGGACTTCTTCACTGTTAATAGGATGCATGGTGCTTTGCAGAGGAAGTTGAGGAAATGCCCTAAGTGCTGAAATATCACGCTGGATCTTCAGCAAAACTATGAAGTTTTCCAAGACACTGATTTACATGTGTTTCTATTTTCCTTCCCCGTCAGATTTCTTAGGCCAATTCTACCTTGACAGGTTTGAGCAGGAAGCCTGAAAAATAAAGTCAAAATCAAGCATCCCATTTGAGTCACAGTTCAGAGATTGCTGCTGTTTGTAATTTCATCTTTGGCAACATGAGGAAGTACTACATTGAGAGTGAAGAGATTTATCATGAATTTAGCAATTTAACATTATAATCCCAGCTATGGTGAAGAAGGTTAAAATCCATTTTGTCTCCTCTCCCTCTACAATGCTTAAAGCATTTCAGGGACACCAGCAGATGCTGTTAATACTGTAACAGCTAGAAATCAAACTTTTATTTTTCTGCATAAAAGCAACCAAAAATCAAACTGAAAATATCTCCAAGATGGGTCTTCAGCTACCCTAAACTAGCATAGGTCTATTGAAACTAGCAGAGCTCTTTGGATACGTGCCCCTGCATTCTTAAATGCCATCAGACATGACACCTAATCCTAGTGTTGAAAAGGGCTTTGGCATTTTCTCTGTGTTTGAGAAGTTGGGAGGTAACTGATGACACTTTATGGGGCTTTAGGAGTCCTAACAAGGATATGGGAGTTAAGTCCCACAGCTAGAAGTCCACTTGCTAAAACAAGAACACCTCAACACAGCCACTGCTGCTTATAGCTCCCTGGAGAAACTCTCAGTTCAAAAAGCAATCATGCAGTCATAATTTCAAATCAGGTCTCCAATCTCTGCCACCAACAGTGCTCTCTAAGGGGCCCAGTCTAAACTTAACTGAAGTTTTGTAGGGCAGAAGGTCCCGTGCTTAACAGACTGCACTATAAACAACAGCAGGAGAGCACAGGGCAGACTTCTGTGTAACTCCTCTGCATACAGTGTCCAAGCCCAGAGCTGAGTAAGGCAAGTCTGAATAATAGACAGCCTTCTGGAGAGCATCCATGGGGCAAAGACGACAGGACATGGTCCTTGCTTAAGAGCAAGAAACTCAAGTCCCTTTTTCTGGCAGAAGCAGCTACTGAGAGCCATAAACAAACAATCAGCACATCCTTAAACACTTTTTCTTGTAGGCTGAGCTCATCAGCCTTCATGAGTGAATGCTGCTGGGGAATAACAGGAAACTGTTCTAAGGCAAGCCCCATGTGAGGGCACAAATGGACATCCCTGCAGCCAAGCAGCAGCCAAGGAACAGAGGAGATCCGCTCACGCATGTAATACATGCTCAGCAGGAGTGCACGTATACCTCTCAGGCAGCCAAGATGGAAGCCTCTGGGCAAGGCACGTTTGGTACTTTCTCCAGCTGTTAGAGCAGGGCAGTGTTCACATTGATGCAGGACAAGTACACACAGGAGTCTAAAGTCCCCAGGGTCTGCCCTGTTACAGCCACAGGGAGTTTGGGGGCAGCCCCCCCTCCAGGTCTTAATATCTTCTCACCACCTGAGCATTAGAGCACGTACATCATCTTCTCCCAAAACCTTTCTGCCCATTCCCCTATATTTTGCAATCTGCTTTCTCAAGACTTGATCCCCTGGCCAGTGTGGTGATGGGACTGGGGAGCTCGGAGGTGTTGCTACAGGAGAGTGGCTAAAGAGAGAGAAGAGCATCCTCACATAACAGTTTGTCAGCATGTATTGCTACATCCTTTCACACATGGCTCTGTGACTCCTCTGTTCTAACTACCAACACCCAAGATACCCCTGAAGGGAAGTGAAGCTGCTCCAGCCTGATTCATCTACGGCACTGATGATGAAACTTAGAAGCAGGTCTATTTCTGGGAAGTCCTTGCTGCAGGGAAATCTGGTGCATTCATTCCCAGGGAAGAAAGGACCCTGATGGCTGCATGTCCAGTACGGGCAGCTGTTTTGCTGGAGTGAGCTCCAACAAGGAGAACTCTGGAGTAAACCTCTCACTGATGTTCTGGCATGAGATAAAGAAAGGACAAGGCTGCTAGAACACAATTTGCAAGATTTTTCCCAGGGAGTCTCATATACCTCTAATGGTACCTTTGCCCAGGAAACAGCTTATTCAGAAACTTTTCCTTTATTAATAATAAAACACTAAAACATTATTTCTGCGCTGTGATTAAAACTAAATTAATATCTAATAGGGCATGTATAAAAGACAGTATTTATTTCATAGATCCCTGGTTCGAGACACACAAGGTTTTTGCCACAGATGAGTTACCACCCAATGAAGCAATTTATCATGCTGCCTTAAACCTGAAGGTTTAATTAACCCACTACAGGTCCAGTGACTTGACTCTCCTATAAATTGCTGCTCAGAATCATTAAGCCATGAATACATATATGCCAAGTAAAAACAGTTTGGAAATGTTACGGCATTAGTATTTTACCTCATTCTTAAACAGTAAAAGGAATTTGTATATGGCCCAAGGACCATTGCCTCATACCACTCTCCTTATAAAGCAACCAGGCTGTCCTGACCAAGAATCTGTGTGTTGGAGAGATGCATAATGAAAACAAGAAGAAAATCTTTCCAATCTACTCCAGAGGCAAATTCAGTATCTTGTCTGGCCCTTACATCAATGTATGACTCATGCTGCAACAGACACCTGGCTTAGCCTCTCAAAAACCTGCCTTTGGCACACCGTCCAAAAGACCTCTCTGTTCTTTGAAAACTTGTACTCATGCCCAAACCTCCAAAGGCCAACCAACCTGCAGGACAGAACTGTACCAGGCACATGGCAAAACAGCAATCGCCAGACTTGTTTAACCAGAAAACACACAAAATTATGGGAGTCTGAAAAGAGCCTCGGCTTAACCACCCCTTTGCAGCCTTTGGGTTTGCATTGCCTTTCAACTAAGCAGGCTGAAATGGGGTGAAAATTAAGAGAGCCCCCCCCGAGCCCTTGGAAAAGAGGTGACGAAACAGGAGAGTGGTTTGTCCTCTGAGTCACTGTGAGCAAACACACCAGCTGGCACTGGCGGGTGGGAAGACAGGGAGGAAGGCACCAGCCTTGCTGCAGGTGAAGTCCTACCAAGGAGATGTCAAACCCAACGCTGGGCACCTGGCACTGTTTACATCCTCACGGCCCATTTCACTGAAGGAGCGGAGTCAGGATCAAATCACTTTTTGGGTACCTGCTTGCTGCAGATGTCAGGTCCCCGGGCAGTTTCAGCCAGCAGTGTGCTGCCTCTGACTACCTGTTTGACACTGCTCTGGCAGCACCACTGTACCTGGAGACTAATTCCTACATGATACAGCTGTCAAAGTACCAGAGGCAGGGGAGAGATGTCTTCTCAAGTGGTATTTGATCTCTCCAGAAGGAAGTGCCTTATTTAAGAGGTACTTAAGATGGCTGTGCACATCTACTCATTCTTCTTACACAAATAGATGTGCATAAAAAGGATAAGAAAAGTCATGAAATATGATGCCAAACCTCAGCCTGCAACCAGTCTGTGTGTGTATGCATGCACCAAAAGCCTATGTATAATGACTGGAGATGGAGAATATTCTACAGTCTTTAATTAGAGCAGAACACATTTTAGTTTACATCTTGTGAGCACGAATTCTGCAGAAAATCTATCTCCTCTTTAAGCAAAGAAATCTTGAAACTCCGAGAGAAAAAGTACGTTTGTTACACACACGCAGTGCCAACACAGAGGGCTATACTGAGAAACAGCCTGAGGTTTAGTTATTGCATATCTCAAATAAGTCATACAGTTTTGCCAAATCTCCAAAAGGTAGAACAGCCTGGAGTTTGATGTATAATATGCAGTCAGTGCCTTGTACAAACAGCACAAGAGACCTTCAACTACAATGCTGCTGAAGAATTATCGACAACTTCAGGTGTGATCCAAATCAGCACACTTCTAAACTCTGTATTAGACAGAAATTCAGGGACTCCTAATACTACAGCATGGCACAGACTTGAAAATAAGAGGGTTTGTTTTGTGTAGCTGTTCTATTTGGAAGGCTTACAAGACAGCTGTCATCTACTTTGATTAAGTTCCTTCACAAAACAGGCTTCCTGGAGTGACGCCTTGAAAGAAATACATATTCATGTTTGTCTTTTAGACTGCTTGGAGTCCTACAGAAGTTTTGGATATGCTTTACAAAATATGCCACTGCTGCTCACACAAACTAACACCCAGAGCAACTCAAGTTTAACTGGGACCCCCTTGTTTTCAGTTTTCAGCCTGTTCTTCCTATGTTTTCTTGGTTTTGCTGTTTCCTAGCCTCCTTGTTCCCTCCCCCCCAACCCTGAGGGCTGAAATGTTAATAACTCTAACATGTGAGGCTAAGGAAAAAAAAACAAACCAAAGCAAAACAAAACAGAACAACAACAAAAAAAAATGTGAACACAGGGAGGGATGCAGCTTAATATGGTAATGTTCCTCTTCAGTTTGCCTGAAAACTGATGGGCAAATAAACGCTCCTCAGTCAATAGTGGCTCTTATTGCTGGTAGACAGCATTTTGCATACTGAGACTCTGAAAAAAGATGCCAGACATTAACTCTAAATAAGCTATACAAGATCTACAGTCTATAAACTTCTACGTTTCTGCATTCCCAAATTCTTCTTTAAGCTCAGGTACTTTTTTTTTCTACTCAGGAGTTAGTTTCCCATTGTTTCATGGCAAGTCAGGCTTAAAACAAATGTATAAAGTAATAAGTACAATCTGATCTGTGGAACGTGAATCTGCAGCTATCACAAGCGCTGTTAGAAATGCTTTCCAATTGTGCATTCTCTGCCTATTTTGTCCTTATTAACCATATCAGTGCCAGAAATGGTGTACATGTGCAGAATAGAAGTCTCTTCTGTACGTTGCACCTAACAGTAGGATTATCGAAAACAGAGGACCCAATTAGATACCATTCAGGCTATAACAAAACTTTTCTAGTGCAGCCACTAAAGTGATTAGCATCTCAGTAACTACTGATAACTTACAATGCTTCATTAATGACATTTCTACATTCTTGCTGGAAAATGTTTGTTCAATGTAACAAGCAGTTTAATTTAAGGAAGCAAGTGGGTCTTTTGCTAAGATTAAGTTGCTGTATTTATGGAGAACAGGTGTGGAAACTCCTGAGTGATTTTGAAGGCACCAGCAAGAAAGGAAAATGAAAGTGCTACAATAATTTTGAAAATGGGAGGAGACGGGAGAAGAATATGAAAAAAAAAAATACTACTTACAAGCCTCGGAGACGAAGCCAGATTTTCTCTATTTGCTCTGGCTGCAGGTATTTTAGAGAGTTGCTCTCAAATTCTTCGATTTCCTTAGTGGGTGACTCCATAGCTGCAGGTTACCGCTTTGGTTAAAGCTCAGCGAGGACAGACGCTGCCCCCTGCATGCACGCTCTACCTTTAACAACGCTGCCCAGGAGCGGCCAACATTTTTGGCAGCCCCTTCTCCCCCCTCCCCAGGCACAGGACCGCGTGAGCAGCCCACGAGCACTCAGGTGTATGCGGGGGGCAGCCGCCCCAGCACCCCACCATCCTCTGGCGGACCAAGGGGATTAGAGGCTCAGCTCTGGATTGCAAAACCCACGCGGATTTTTCTTTTTTTTTTTTTTTCAATTAAAAAAAAAAAAAAGCCAAGAATCCAACCAGTGATACCAGCTGAAGGATCTTTAGCAAGGGAGGAGGGGAGGAAAATCCCTCGCTGACAACTGAGCCGTCTGCATGGGCAGCTGGGGAGCCTGTACCGCTGCGCCAGTGGCATCCCACGGTCCCTCCAGGCTGCTCTCCGCCAGGACAGCATCACTCCCCCCCAAACCCCAGCACGGTTTTTTCCCCTCCACTTACCAGTAGCGCTGCTGACAGGCTCAAAACCTGACAACTGAGGGAAAAGTCGTCTGTCAGCATAGCCCAGGCACGGCTTCTTGCTCTGCCTCCCTCTCCCTCGCACACACACACACACAGACGCGGGCGCGCGCGAGGGAACGGGCTATTGGGGAAAGGCTGGCTCTGATTAAATTAAAAGCCCAACCAAACCAAACCAAAAGAAAAAAAAGAAAAAAAAAAGGAAGGGTAAATTACAGAAAGTGAGCGACTCACTCCTGGCAAAGAGCCATCTGTTTCATTGCAGGCAGCCTCCTCTTGTTTACAACTTGGACAAAATTCACTTTGAAATAAATAAATTGGTAAAGCAGCATTGTCCAAAGCCCCAAAAAACAGGATGGGGAAAGTCCGCATGCTGAGGAGAGATCAAGCCCAACACATTAGTAACGGCTGTACCAATGCCTTTCAACAACAACCACAAACAATACATTAAAAGACAGTACATAATTCATAAAGCAGGAGGCTTGCAGCAGGACCTGTGGCTCAGACTCCAGGGGTCTGCACGGGGGAAGCTACTGCCCCAATTCTGCAACAGGACACCCGCCTCCAGTTCCCCTGAGTGTCCCTGTACAGACCCCAGGCAGAGCAGGGAGCAAGACACAGGGTATTTTTCTTTACACTGGTGGGATTCCTCCTCTGGGCAGGGTTGAGACGGGAGGACAGAGATGTCCCTCACTGCCCTGACCCCATCAATCAACTCCCAAACTCTGCTGAGATCCCCTGCGTGCCGCTCTTCAGTTAAGGTTATTGATTTGGTGTATTCAGCCAAAGACACTTGAGCAGAGGGAAAATAACTGTCGAAACATTATGCTAGCCTTAACACATTTTGTCACGTACTGTAGAAGTTGCCTCTTGAGATGCAGAACCCGCAACAGAGGAGTTTGCAATGCAAGGGAAGACAGGCTCCCGTGAAAATATGTTGGCTGGCTATGACTTCCAATGCCAGGTGTACAAGTCCACACGCTGACACTCGAGCAGCTTGTGAAAATGTAAAGAATGCGTTAATTAGCCTAGTCAACCAAGCCCCTGTTCAAAGGGCTTTAATCAGTTCTTCGTAATGTAACTTGACTACCTCAAAATCCAGATGGGCAAAGTAACAACAGACTATGCCTGCTTGTACAGAGATTCTCCTAACATGGGAGTACACACACACAAACACACACACACACACACACACAAAGTCTGAGGGCTTTCAGCTTTGAAATCTGTTGTGTGCAAGAGCGTATATAACTGGGCTCAAGCTGCTGATGTTGTGCAACAATTTACTGATTCACTCTCTTGTTCCTGCATATTCCAGAGTGGTTTTCCTACACAGGAAAACTAAAAGCCTAGCATCCATTAATGAAAAAGGCAGTTGTCAGCAGGAAAAAAATAAAGTTTTTAGGTAAAACTACATGGTTTTAAGCTTTTCTTCCAAAGTACAAAAAATGCCGGTTTTCATTTTAATTCTGGTGAGATTAGACACTTTCCATACACAGAATAAGATTAGACATTACAAACACATAGCTCCATAAAAGGTTTTATTATACTGAAAGAAAGAAAACAGTCTATACTGAATCAAAGTTTACATTCTTAGAGTTTTACCAACTTTGTGGCACTTCTGATCGTGTCAATAAGCTGACCCAGTCTTACTGTGTCATAAGTAAGACCCAGAAGCTCTGCCACGTTTCATAGGTGACAGGTAATCATTTCCCTACTTCTGACCAGTGTCTCCATCTGAGAAACAGCACAGCATTACCACCTACCTATGGGAAGGACAGTTAAGTGCTTGATGGAAAGAACACTGTAAGAGCAATACATTGTCATCCTTCACTACTTCTACATCATCTTGCCAAAGAGTATACAAAATACATTTGATGTTAGACCTACTTTGGGCCTGGTTCTCCATGTATAAGCCATCACATTTAAGAAAACCCTTTGTAGCTTTTAGTGCTCCAATCAACACATAGATTCTGAAATTTCTATATTGGTGTATAAGGCACAGGTTTTAGCTCCTAAGCATTTCAGATATTTTAACATAAACTCCACATGAAAACCAGAGGCAGATATTCAACCCCATGTATGTGTGTGGGGCCTATCACAGTTATATAAAATGTCTGGATGAAAAGTCCCCTTTTATACTTCATCCTTTCCTGTATGCATGTTTAAATTCTACTGCTGGATGCACAGATTGTATTTTCTCCATCCCACTTTAGACAGGAACATTTTGCATGACATTTCAATTGTTGACAGGAATCATCATTGTATTGCCAACATGCCACAATCCATACACCTTTCAAATAACCTTTTCCCTTTCAACTGTAAATGTATGAGCGCCAGTTTATGAGTAAAATGTGTCAACAACAATCTGATGGTGGTGTAACCTGTGTCCATAGCTTACCCACGTTATCAATTTAGCCCATGACTCATGCTTATCCTCAGCAATAATCAGCCAGGCAGGATTAGCAGAATGCAGATACTTTTCACCTTCACCATGTTATTATTTACTATGCAAACCACACCTTTAAAACACCAGATCATGCCAAAAAGACTAGCTACATAATGACAGAAGAGAAAAAGTTACGAAAGAAAGCCAAAACTTTTATTTTCAGCTGATAGCTAAAAGCAAATAGAAAGGGATGAGGCTAAGAGTTAAAGAAAAGTGACTGCAGAAACACCAGAAAAATTTTGAACCAATGTCATAGTTATGAAGGCAGACATACACAGAAGAGATATTGGATAAAGATAGCAAGGTGCAGAGAAGAAAAAATAGAGAAAGATGAGATTCTATGCTGGGCTACAATTCCTCCACAGATTGGAAGACCTAAGCAAATATTGATAAGATACTGTTAAAAAGGTGATACAGGAGAACACAGATATTTTCCCAGCCTTGAATGCTGCATGGCATTTTGTTTCCTTGTATTTTGACCTCCAAGAGTCTTTGAGATGATCATAAGCCACTGAATACAGACTGTGTATTCTAATAGCTAACTGTAAAAATAAATTTTTTATTTTTATTTTTTATTTATTTATTTTATTTTATTTTATGGGAAGTTGAGGCAGGGGCCAAATCAGGAGAATGTAGACAAACGTCATTACACTCAACTGCTGAGGAAACTAAGGGCTGGACTGATATGATGTCACAGCAGTGATATTTATAGGAATTATGGGCAAAGATAGGGCTTCAGTGTTTGCAGGAAACAAGGTGATATGCAAAACACAAACTGGGAGAGGAAAGAGCATTGGCAAGAGAGACTCCAATGTCAAAGCTCATGGAATCAAGTGGAAAGTCTAAAGGCAGCCACAAAGGAATCAGGAACGTGTCTGAGGATGCTACTCCTGCCAAAGGCAAATGCTTTTACAGTTGTGACACGTAGCTGAAGAAGTTGAGACAAAGACACAAGTTTATCTGCTCAATGCAGGCAGAGATGGCACTGAAGACAGTGCCGCTGAAGATACAGGGTGGCTTCCTGCACCACTTCAGTTAGTGCTGAGGTCCCTGATGGGATCCCACACACCACCACCACTTTGGTAACAAAATAAAACAAGCTGTTAGCAAGAATCTCTCCCCTTCAATTTCCATTACCCCTCCATTTGGTTTTGCTTTGTACAGAAGACAAGCAGGGGGAAAAAAGTCATTTGGGACTTCCTAAAAATAAAGTTTCCCTTTGTTTTTTAACAAAATTTTACAGTACAGTAGCTCTTTTATTTTCTCCCATGGTAACAGTGATTGATTAGAGACAGCAAGGAATTCCCAGCATCTGGAGCAGCAGGAAGACACTACCTGCAGTCTGCGTCCACAGGAGCTTAGCACCTGATGTTGTCCAGCCAGCCGTGCCCTTCAAAAGGTCCCCTAATCCTCAAGACAACATGTGGCCACATGCAAAACTACGTCTAGCAACAGTCTCTTAAGTTATCGGGAATAGGAGCACAAAGTTCCCCAGACAGTCCTTTTTCCTCTTGAGCATTATGAGGGGCAACCCAATATGTTTGCTCCAGGAACCTCTTTTGAAGGATACACACAGAACCACAACTGTGGCTGCCGCTCACTTTGCAAGCACTCACCGCAGTTTTCCCACAGGAGTGAAGATGCCGACATTAGCCTGGGGTATGCTGTCTGCTTAAACTCTTCCAGCAGCGTCTCTGGAATATAATATTATTCTTCATTTCCTGTACTACTTCCCGTTATGCTGATGCCCACCGCTGAACAGCTATTGTGTTACACGTCTCTGCCTTTCAGTGGCAAGCAAAGCAGTCACAAAACACAATGTCTTTCTTTCCGCCCATTTGATTTTAAGGTACTGAGGGAGTAACACAGGTCAAAATATAAATGCAGGGTATTGATATCACAATGTTTGAGCTCAAGTTTGGGATTTCCTTCCTTGCTTAAGAAAGCTGCTGCCCGTCAGGCTGATTTTGTGATAGCAAGAGAGTAAATATCGAGACAATGGCTGTAGCTGTAAAATATTCTGAACTGGTCCTGCAAATATCTACCATGAATACATATCATCTCACTTGCCTTGTCCTTAAATGGATAGCTACTGAGCAAGAGTAGCTTCCAAAGGGATGAAGTTTCTAGGCTGAGAAAACAGAACTGCTTCAGCTCTCACTCCAGTCACTGCACTCAGGCAACAAGTCCCAGGCACACGATGTGTTCAGCACACAAGGCACAAACTGCTCCATCTGGGTGACTCCCTTTGAAGTGCTTGCCCATCATGACTGCCATTTGACAGATGCAACAGTAAGCCACCTCCTGATGGATGAACCACATCTCTAAAGCACAGGAGAGGTCAGGTCAGAGCAAAACCCCATGTCCTTGCCAAAGACATCTATTGCACAGCCTCTGGGGAAAGAAGGTCATGCTGGTAGCACACGTAGGGCTGCGTATACAGCACTGCATGTCCCTACAGTTGGAACAGCTCTGCACAAGCTTTAACCCACTCTGCTGCACCCAAGTACTTCCCCAGGCTGTCTCTCAAGTGATGCAAGAGAGATTCAGGACACTGCTGCTGCCTTCAGACAAGATCTAGCCCTGCTGCTCTATGACCTGGGATGGAGTCCAGGGGAAGAGGACTCCTCCTTGACCCGAGAGGCAACTGCCTTCCCTCCTCCACTAACCCATGGGAGAGGCCCTGGGACACCCACCACAGACAGCTTTTGCATACTCCCATCCTATGGCACCAGGTCAGCTCTCCCAGTGACAGCAAAGGATGAGGAGCAATGTGGAGGCCTCAGGCAGGACAAACAAGCCCTACACCCATTTCCCCCTTCATCACAGCACATAGATTTAGGCAAATGGGGACTTCACCTTCTTTGCCTCTTCTTCCTCAGTCCAGGACTGCACTTGCATTCATGCTAAAAGACTTCTGACTGAGTGCTGTGCAGGAAAGATCTTAATTACAGGTATTTTTCCCTCCTGATTAAGCGCACTATTATGTAGGAATACTGATACAGGATGATGCTGCTGACATGCAGCAGAGAGGTGTTAAAAAGGCAGCTGAGGAGAATAGTGTCCACAATATGCCTCTGCAAAGGAAGACGTCACTAAACAGACAAAATTCCTTGAGCATGCAGGAGCAGGACTGCCTTTCTCAGGAGGGTGGAACAGATACTTCAAACATGAAACCACGAGTCCAAAGCAGACATTTCAGAGCCTCCTTTGACACACCACCTTGCTGTAATCTGGGCTTTGCCCTTGCATTAAACTCCCCAACAACACCTTTCCTTAAAGGCATATACAGTTCCTTTCTTTTTTAAACAAAGAATAGAAAAAGAGTGTGAAAGTTCATTATCCTCTTCACAGACTTCACCAGAGCTAAGTGTGCAGATCAAAAACATTTAGAAGGCCACTGAAATGTATGCAAAAATGCTCCCAAGACAGCAGCCTGTTTGATGGAAACAGCACTTCGGTGGGTACGAGCAAACTGGGACAGTAATTTCAGACAGCAAAGATGTCTGAAGTCTTTGCTGGACTCCAGCAAAAACAGCATAAACTACTGTGTGCCAAAGGGGTAGCATGGGGCACTGTACATGTGCTGAAACATTGCCTGTTTCTATTCCTACATATTGCCTGTGCGAATACATGTTTTCTCCCATCAATTAATCTGATTTGACAGAATGAAAGCTTCAAGCGTTATAACAAGGTCCATAATTAGTACTACTACAATGTATTCATGTCTGTCCATGCAGAAATAATCCAGAATATATTTTATTCTCTTACCACTAATGCCTCTAACCAAAATTACAGCAAAGTATTTGTTTTGTTTTCAATATTGCATATCTTAGTCTGGATTCTGAACTTCAGTTATGGCAAATGCTGTGATGAGTCTGCCAGTACCATATTCCAAAATATTATGCTAATACTATATCCAAACAGTTTGTAAAACATTGACATTTCTGCTAATGCTGCTAATGCCAAAATGAGCCTGCTAGATTTTGTTCAGTCTCTATCCCAGCAATAAAAAAGTTTCTTGATTGCTTTCAGTTAAGAACAATTTTTTTGTTTGTTTAAGAGCTTAGGAGGGAGAGGGGATCAGTTGTATTACTGAATTGCATTTATCCTACTTATTCTTCATATTTAAGAGAGAGATTACAAATGCTTAGATGTTGATGTTGCTTGGATGTTGATGTTTGTATTTATCTTTGAAAAAAAAGAAAAAAGAAAAAAGAAAAAAAGAATTCCAGTGCTGTCCCAAACAAGCCATAACTTCAGAAGGTTGAACTCTGAGAAAGGTAACCACTGTGCTAAGTGTATGAAGAGGTTGAACTCTGAGAAAGGTAATCACTGTGCTAAGTGTATGAAGAGTTAATAATAGAAATATATAAATAAATCACAAGACTCAGAAAGCAAATACATGAGACAATTCATCTAATAGCATAATTAGCTTTGTCATACTGCACTACGAAATAGATGGTAGTGAACAATTACTGGTAACTGATTCAGCTTTTGTTTGCTGGAAAAGCATTAATATTCACCTAAATTTTTGTATTTTGATAGCAGCAAACTGTCAGCACAGCATACATGCCTCTGTTGCATTTATTCAAGGGCATTATAGGGTCCTGAGTCTAATGAATCTACTCTAAAGAGTCAGAATTTAACTGTGTATTATACCAGTGTGAATGAGCAACATCCATGTTACCATCTGGAGTTACACTGATATAAATGAGGTACATTGGTTTTGTTCTAATTCCACATCTGGTTTTATTAAACTAGACCAAGTACTACCCAAACTATAGTTTGGAAATGAAATTTGGTCTCTTATTTTCCTGCCTAAGACTAGATTTTAGGGCTTGATGGAAACCAATTCATGCCATAGCCGTGCAGCCAGGAACACCAGCATAGTTGAGGGTTGGAACACAAGGCTGCAAGTGTCAAAACTAGCCCAGCAAAAGCAATCTAAAGGACTGCTAACTGCCTTTAATTACAAGCAATCGCCCAGTTCCCTCAAGGCAGGGGAATTATGATTTCTGCTACATCCAGTAACTACAGATAGTGCTAGCTTCTCTGTCCAGAAGGAACACAGACGCAGCTGACTGAGGGAATGCTGCACTTTCCAAAAGTTTCAGAAGCAGTGAACTAGATTAATATACTAAGACTGCTGCTGCATTTTCTGCATCCTAATAACATGTTCAGTCTCGGACTGCCACCAGGACTGCCACGCTATAGAGAATTTCAACCAGGATATTTAGGGGAGGGCAAATTAAAGCATTTCAAGTAAGAATATATATATATATAAATATATATATATAAAGATTGCAAAAGTGACAGTAAAATTATCAGCACAAAAAAAATGCAGTTGCTGTTCATTTAAATTTGTCTTTAATCAAGTGAATTGAGCTGGCAGACAGATTTGATTAAAAGCTCTGGTGACTGGCAAGAATTTTTCTGTCACATAAGATCGACTAATATTTCCACTAAGACAACTGCAAACCTCTTTTGTGATCTGTCCTTTTTGATCCAGGGTTGCTCAGATTCTGTTAAGACAGATTTTCAAAAACCTGCAGAAACCTTCTTTAACTTGGGAAGCTTACCAAAACAAGAAAATTTCCATGCTGATGACACTTTAAGTTGTGACTTAAACCACGTCATTGCATTAGCTCCATAAAAATCCGTACTGCACTCAGAGCAGTGCAACTTTGACAAAAGCACTGTCACTCCTGAAGAGCATTTTTAAAAGTCTGTTTCTCTTTAATGACCTCCATGGCACCAGAAAGTCTTAAAACCTGCATTGCTACACCTGACATGTTAGGAAGGAGGCATGAGAGAGGAGTGATGGCTGAGGGAAAAAGCAGCTTTGTAAAATGCTTTGCAAAACATAATGAGAAGAGCTTGAAAACTCAGCTATGGAAAGTCTTGGCAAAAGCAGGTGAGATGTGAGCAGTAGTCCAAGCAATTAACTACTTAAAAGAAATACCTGATTAGGGAATTAAGCAAGGGCTGGCTTTCTAGTCTTTTCCTTTTTCAGTACCAAACATTCAATGAAGTCAAAGTAGACCATTTTTGGTCTGAAGCCTCTAAACAACTTTCTTGCAGTTTCCTGCTCCACGTTATCCTTCACAGATCTTCAGATGCAAAGAGACTGAGTAAATATTGAAGTTTATTCAAAATAAGAACAACTTAGTCTCAAAGGTTTTGTGTTTTTTTTTTTGTTTTTTTAACTACTACTTATATGTTTGAGAGGTAGAAAGGGAAGGTTTTTTGCTTGTCCCTGTCTCATACACACAGTATATTTTATTACATAGGCCAATGCTGCCCCCTGTGCTATTCAATATATACAAATTACAGAGTGAAGATAGAAATTATTGTCTATCATATATTATCTTTTGTGGAGTTAAGAAAGGAATCTACGATTGTCATAGAATATATGTATATACCATCAAATTTTAAAGGTTTAAAAGAGTGTGGAAGTCATTTATAAGCCAGACCTCCACTTTTGCCCTTTTTTGGTTTCCGGATTAAAATACACCGAGTTGCTGTAAAGAAGAAAGATTCACAGTTGCTTTTTGATGCCAGGAAGCCCAAGTGCTATTCCTTCCCTTCTCCTCATCCGCTGTTTCTGTGGGGAGGTAGATAGCCAGCTCTGATTGCTCCACTGGCTTTTGCCAGCAGAGGGGAATAGCCAAGTCAGAATTATTCAACTCACCAACTCTGGCAGACTGCAGCCCAAGTGACAAATGTTAGCTTTGGAACGTTATGTAGATCCCTTTCCACCCAGAGCCCCCCAAATTCAAATAATATTTGCCTTATCTTTCCATATATAACATACTTTGGATATGGGTGCAAGCTAAAAGTGGCTGGTGAGAGTGGGTAAGTTCACCCAGCCACGGGGAGGCAAAATTCAAAACCATACTGCTTTGAGTCCAAGGAACCTGGAAAATCATCAGAGAAATATCTGCCTTGTAGCACGGCTCTAACACATATAGTGACTTTTAGCTGAAGTGATTCACAAAGTAGAAGCTCGTTAGCCTGATCTCAGTAATTCACCAGGCATTAGAACTCAGGGAACGAAAGACTAATTAAAAAAAAGGGAAATGGAATAAAAAGCAACATCTATTTATCACATTGGTTCATGGCTGATTAACCTGGTTTCTCTTTTCTTGAATCAGTTCCCTGTGATCATGCAAAAATAGTAGATCTAACATACTGGGAGTTTACAAAGACCTCACATTTGACGTTTTGGAAAAAAAATGGACAACAGACAATAGCAGCGTGAGCAACATGACATGATTCAAAGCAAGACGAGCATGTGGGGTAAGTTATCCCTCACAGGACTCTCTTCCCTCCTTGTTTGCTGATGCAAACCCTAAGACAGTAGCTGCGCTAACAAAGCACAAGGAAGGCAGAACAGGACTGCAACTGCCCTCTGTAATTACCAGAGGTAAACACTGGGGGGGGGGGGGGCGGGGAGGGGGATAAATTGGCCCTAAATACAACTTCGAAGCTGGAAGATTTCTATCCACCAGAGCACTGAACCTCTGGAAAGGCCTCCTAACTGGAGCAGCAAGAATGAAAAACACCCACTACGCTTATATCAAGGTTCCTCAGTTTACCCAAGGGGTTATACAAAACACAGGAGGCTAGACCCAGTGACACACGTGGAGTCCTGTGCCCTGCAGATACTTGTTCCTACCTCCATGCAGAGAGGTCTTGGGCTGACACCCACAGGAAAGGACAACCACCTAGGGACAACCCACTGTCACAAGTGGAGAAAAGGTAATGGGGCCTTCCCTGCTGGAAGGAGAGAGAAGAAATGAGTATATTGTTATTCAGTACAAACAGCTCTTTATTTCACAGCACAGGCTGCTCCAAATTTGTAAAAGGTGTTCTTCAAGCACCGTTCTTTCCTTGACTCCAGCAGCTGAGCTCCCTTGAACAGCTTAAGGGCTTTGGGGTTCCCTCCCTGCTCCTAAGGTGTCTCCCATCAGAAAGAGAGAAGGCCTACCCTCTAAACTCAAAGCACCTTGTTCCCATGAGAAAAATAAGGTTTACAGTTTTGTCAGCCTGCAGGTAGATTTAGGCACCTCACTGGACTGAAATGTTCCCCTCCTCTGAAGCTACTGCCATGATTGATCCTTAACATGCTTAAAGCAAATAATATTTATAAATTAAAAAAAAAAAAAAGATTTAAAGAAAAATATCATTAGCAAGTTAAGAACTTCTATATATGGGTGTAGCTCTGCAGACAAATAGCCTCCACAGACTGCCCGAATGAAGAGGTATGCAATAACAAGGAAGCAATATTGAAGAATAGTTTGACGCAAAGGAGGTTCGAGGTGGCCCACATTCCCAGGCAGTTAACTGGTGTCAACACCTCAGGACACAAAGGGCAGAAAGTTTAAAGGCAATTCATACCCTCTCTGGGTTCCTCTCTATTTGATGTGAAACTAAATTATCCTTGACTGCAGGAAAAAGACAGGATGGCTGCTCCTTTCTCCAGAAGGTTTCACAGTCATGTACCCTTTCAGGAAGAATCTGCCAATAGATTTGATTGTCTGCATGTATTCAGGGAGATTACACACAGGTTGGTACTGCTGCTCCTTGTTTTCATCATCATGTTATAAAGAAAAGTACCTTCAAAAGAGACCAGCTAACATAGATACTGCAAAGAACATGAGTACTAATGAAACCCTGAACACTGCAAATTACAATTCACTGAGGGGAAAAAAATAACAACCTTTTTTGTTAGTAAAAGATTTACAGTCTCCCTTTTGCCTTTTGTTAACCACCCTTCTAATGTTGCAGTCCACATTCCAAAAAGACACCCACTGACCTGAAGATCTAATCCTTACATTGCTAGATCTTCAATGCATGTTTTAAGGTGTACAGTATTTTAGCTAAAAATCATGATGTTCCTCCTGCATCTACAAGGACTGTTTTTCAAATCGACTTTCCAAAGCCCTACTAAAAAATCAGAAAGTTTACAAGCAACATTTTACCTGTAATGTTCACCACTGCCTTACCGCATTTCATTGGTGACACCAGAAGTTATCAATAGCTAAAACTCTGTCAAGAGAAATTCTGCACTGGAAGATTTAACCCTCATTTAAGTTAATTCCTTCAATTCTCATTTAAATTAGATCCACTGATCAGACTTCAGCAACATCTTGGTCACACTCATCTGTTTCTCCATTTCCACTGCACAGCACCACAATGTTGGCCACTAGTGATGGATTTAAGAATAAACTGAAGTACTGATAGACAGCAATATTGCAGGAGGCTGGTGAAATGACTGCCCTAACAGTTCCCACGTATGGCATTTGACTGGTGCCTGGGAAGGATGAGGGAGCAAACCATCCCTAAGGGAACCACCACCACTCAACTCCTTCTCAGAAGCGGTTGGTAAAGTTTTGATTTGATGAAAAGTACTGCTCAGGCACTTTACAGTACTTTACAGGCCTGGGCTCAATCTTTTTTGCTCACCTGCAGTGTCTGTGTCACTGTTCACCCGCATCTCCAAAGCGATGGAAAATGTGTAGAAACCTTTCAGCCAAATCCTACACAAAAACTTCTGGCAATCACAAACGTCCTCTCCAAGCATCTCAGCTTTGGATTCATGACATTGGCCAGTATACGAAAACGGGTGTACTTTCACGTGCTCACAGAATTCTGTCTTCAAGGAAACAAGAAGGGGCAAAATGGAACAGAGGGAAAAAATGGTGAGCTATGTTTTGAAGGGTCCTCAAATACAACCGCTACGTCTCCAATAAAAAATGATTTTGGAACTTTCCAAATGTGGCTTGTGAAATTTCTTATCTAGGTCACACTCAAGAGGTATTTAAACAGTGTATTTTACATGCCACAGCATAAAATAGTTGCCTTGGAGAGGCATTTTAATAATAAAGAAGACTACAATTACATCAGTATGAAATCAAGAAGCTTTTATGCAATTGTCCTTTAGGAACAGATCAGTCTGTGCCAGAGTAGTAGGTTATATGCCTTTCCTTCAGATAAATACAATACAGCATCATAAATCCATCAAATTGGATCCTAAAAAGACTTGCGCAGATCAAAGAAGTATCTGCTAGCTTCATTCATGCTTTAATGCCTTTCCTTCTCACCTGCTATCTTGATTTTTAAAATATATGCTCAGCAGCAATCAGTTCCCTCTTCAGTAAATATTTGATTTATATGTATGGAGCATCTGCCACTGTAATAACTCAGTCCTGAGCATTCCTAAAAGGATTATTATTGCTTTTAGATTCCCATGGCTTTAGATGTTTATCCAGTCTCAAATTATCATTTTTCTATACGTCAGTTGTGACCATCTGCACAGAAGTTAAAATTATGTGTGTGCACCTGTGTGTGAGCACAAGCATGAGATAAAAGAATGTTAAAGTAAAACAGACAAGGACTAAAAGTTAAAAAAGCCAGTTTAAAGAGTGCACAGGCAGCCATAACCAACTCCATCACCTGACAACAATTTGAGAAAAATTCAGCTATGTGATTATTTCCATTTTTATACTGCACCATGCAGACCCTGCACTGCACACAGAGGTCTTAAATTTCCCCATGGACTTTTCAGTAATATTCCTATCTTTTCATATTAAATTGCTCAGCTTCGCAACCAGAGCAGATAAGGTCTATAAAAGTACAAGGTCTGAAATAGACTTACAATAATGATTTACTTTTATTTCCACACATACACTCAGACACACATTATATGATAGCAGTAAGGAGGAAAGTTTGAAATGACATTTCTTTTCTATGAAACATCCCATTTTCATTATTGTTCCCTCTACCATTAGGCACTTCTGTTTCCATCTGTATAAAGCAGTACCATTTTCCCATATTTTGCACAAATGGTCATCTTGTTGATATATATGTTTAGTTAAATGTGTTTCTGAATAGGGTATTGGGAACATATTACATATGGACTGTGCAAATGTTACATTTTAATAATAAGTGATAAATATCCTGCTTTAAGGGAACTACAGCCTCTGAGTATGTGTGATATGGGGCCCTTTTTTTTTTTTTTTTAAACAGATATACAGTGCTTAGATTTGTGTGTCTGTAGAGCATCTACTGCAAAAAAACAAAATATTAATAACCTCCCCATGGAACTTGGCAGCAACTGAATGCAGCCTAATTTCATGCTGCATGAAATCTCAGTCTATACATAAGTGCTGAACAAATTCTCTGCAGTATTTAAAACCTTAATTCATAATTAAATTGCCTTAATCTGCTCAAAGCACAATGAATGTATTGCAAACCCATGAACTGGTTCAGATACCCATTTAGTGTCAGTTGCCAGTCATTTCAAAGCTGTACCTTTCTAGTGACTCTTCATGGCACTGATTTATAGATATCCAAAGGCTCCTAGATGTAATTTTTTTGTTCACATTTGGCCAGAAGGAAGAAATTCCCTCTTCTCACCGTCTCTGACTTCATTCCCACAGCCACACACTCCATTATAATATGTCCCGAAATGGATGTAGCAAAAGAGTCTGAGCAATTCTAACCCACACGACCTGACAAATTGTGACTCATGCTTTTAATCAGAGCTGAGAAACAACATTTTGCCACAACATTTCATCTTGCAAGTGTGCTAAGAGGAACAGAATAAGGGAAAAGCTTTTTCTGTTTTCAGTTGGAAGTAGAGTACACAATCTAGTAGAGAACAGTGTACAAATAATTATTAGAATTGATATTTACTTATTTACTTCTCTGATTTCCTCTGAGATTAGTGTCTGAGTAAATTGTAGACATCAAAAGTTATGGCTTAAAGAGAGGAATGGGAAGAGGGAAAGAAAGAAGAGGAGCACAAAGCACTTTGTGAACCTAAAGTAATAAATTGTAGGACACACCACACCTCCCACCAAAAAAAAACTCCTAGTTCCTGCAGAAACATGGGAGAATGAATAATTTTTCCTTTTATTTGCAAATATTCCAGTGACTTGTTCAAGAAGTTTAATGTACCATATCTTAGCTAAGTTTTAAATGCCAAAATTCATAGGTTTGATTTCCCAGTATATATTACACTGCATTTTCACATGCCAGTGGAAGATTCGTATCAAAGTGGGTATTTGCATTTGCAGGATTGGGCTGGTGGTTTCATCATATGGGGCCAAATAGGTGCTTTGTCTGTGTACTAATGGGTGCTACAAACCAAATCTTGAAATTGTCACCAGGAGACCAGTTTTGTAAGCTGTAAAAACCCTCTGATTTTAATTACATGATTATGTTATTGCAAAATAAAACAGCAAAATTTAACTTAATATTTTGTTTACCCTTTGCTCCACTCCTAAGATAGATACCTCAGGATGTAAGACAGCTCTTGAAGGATTCAATTTTTTTATTTGTATTGGAGAGCAATAAAAGCAACACCCATTTGAACGTGAACTCAAAAGACCTATTGCTTTACACCTTCTGAAGAACTTCAGCACAGGGCCAGGAAAAGCCACAGCTGCTTGGTCAAACTGCAGCTTTAACTCTTCTGCTGGGTTAATTCCACCACCACCACAACTGAACATTTTGTTTACAGCATGGGGGTTCAGCTGACTCCCATAACTAACAGCCTCAGCAGGTGGCTTGCAACAGGGAAGATCTTTGCCACTATTCTTGCCTCAAAAGGAGACAGAGCGAGAGCGCGTCGTGATGCTCCTGAGGTTCAAAGGCAAGAACCTGCAGAGGTCCTGCTCCTCGGGAAAAAGGGAAGAAGCATCCCCCTCTCCCTAGGGCAACCCTCCAGAGGCAAGTTTTGAAGATAAAAGCATACAAACCTCCCATTCTAGTATACCAGACTGCCTTACGTCTCTTTTGCTAAAGAGAGATTTAAATTTCACCCCAAAGTACTTCAGGTCTACTGTTTGCTTGTTTTTCAAAAGGAATGCTGCTGACAGGTCTGAAAATTCAACAGCAGCAAAGCAAAGGCTCTTGGAGTTCAAAATAATAATTTGACCAACAAGGCACCCTGGACATTTTACTTGCTGCTCCAGTTGGAACATAACCTAAGACTAATACCATAACCTAAGCCCTTTAATGGAATAAGCCACACCTTAGTCTATTAAAGCCTTGTTTACAGCACCGTAGCTGAGAACCCCTTCTACAGTGTTTTTAATTTGTTCCGAACTAGAGCTGAGAAATTGTATTGCACAAGCTGATTTTTCAAATGAACTCTGTAGAAGCAGATCAGAAGTGCTGTTTCCCCAGTTTTCACTCTCATCTGCTCTCCTAATTCTCTCTGACGAAAACTTGTAATGCTCCAGGAAGTCTTACTTTAACAGGATGACAAAGTCTATAATTATATATTGAAAAATCTGACAATAATATCTAGGAGCACAGAGGAAAAGAAAGCTTGCATGTAAACAAGTTTCTAGCTCCCAGAAATCTATTTGAAGCAGGTACGCAAACTTGTTTACCACCCAGGAGCAAGGACAGTGAGTTGGCTGTTTCATAGAAGGACACATGGCACCAGCCATCAACTTGATCAAAAATTCTTTCTCTGGAAACACTTACTCACTGAGCACTCCGGAGTTAGCCATCAAGCTTAAATCAGCTAAATGTCCACAGTGTGGGTTTCATTTCCAAATGCCTGTAGCTGATAGTTGGAAATGTATATGTTGGCTCAGTTTATAGTGAGATTCCTCCTGATATCAGACAAATAAACACATACTTGAGTTCCCTACACAATCCAAACAGACAAGTTTGCTCAGAAACTATTGCAACTTTTTACTCCAAAGATACCACAGTACCCTGTGGAAACTGTATTCAGAGTCACTCAGCAATACCAGTTAAAACCAATGTGAATACTGACCATGTTTTAACTGGAATAGTGGCCCCTCTGAACCCAAGCTTGCCAGATATGGTGTGCTTCCTTAATCATAGAATCACAGAATCATAGAATATCCTGAGTTGGAAGGGACCCATAAGGATCATCAAGTCCAAATCCTGGCACCACACAGGTCTACCCAAAATTTTAGACCATGCGACTAAGTGCACAGTCTAAACGCTTCTTAAATTCAGACAGGCTTGGTGCAGTGACTGCTTCCCTGGGGAGCCTGTTCCAGTGTGCGACCACCCTCTCGGTGAAGAACCTCTTCCTGATGTCCAGCCTAAACCTCCTGTGCCTCAGCTTGACACCATTCCCTCTGGCCCTATCACTGGTCACTGAAGAGAATAGGTTGGCGCCTGCCCCTCCACTCCCTCCACCCCCACCCCACCTCCTCTTTTCCAGGCTGAACAGGCCAAGTGACCTCAGCCGCTCCTCATACATCTTCCCCTCTAGGCCCTTCACCATCTTCGTCGCCCTCCTCTGGACACTCTCCAACAGTTTAATGTCCTTTTTGTACTGTGGTGCCCAGAACTGCACACAGTACTCGAGGTGAGGCCGCACCAGCGCAGAGTAGAGCGGGACAATCCCTTCCCTCGACCGACTAGCGATGCCGTGCTTGATGCATCCCAGGATATGGTTGGCCCTCCTGGCTGCCAGGGCACACTGCTGTCTCATATTCAACTTGCTGTCAACCACAACCCCCAGCAAAAAAAAAAAAAAAAATATATATATATATATATATATTTCCATTTCAGGAAAACGGAATGAATCATCACCAAGGCTGGAAGACCAGGCTTTGGGATTTGATTGGAAGAAGTCCCATGCCTGCATCTCTGGCAGGATGCGTAGACTGTACCTGTTCTCTTAGTACCAGCTTCTCTTGAGTATTTTGTCCCTATCTGTACCACACAGAGCCCTGAAGAATTAAATTATAAAACATTACTTTTCTCAGGAACTTAGAAAGGCACAGGAAAAGCAATTAAAGAATTCTTAATCTGACCCAAATAAAATAGAAATATATTTAGAAAATCACCCATATCACCACAGTACTAAAATAATCACTGCTGCGCACAAACTACCAGGAGAATCACATCTATATTCAATGTATATGACATCAAATGAGGTAACATAATAAAACTTCAAATGTCTTTTGGTACATCTGCAATTCCTATGCACATTTTAAATAAATGATAATGAAGATAACCCAACAGCAAGCAGGAACAACAGAAAAAATGATGAATGGAGACTAGTAAGGGATTAACAAATTATTAACAATGGAAATAAAAGATAAAACTAGATGTAAAATTCAGCCCGAAAAGCAAACATGGGGATATGTGAACAAAACCTCTTAAAATATAAGTTTATTTTATTTTTCTATTGAAGAAGAAATTAGTTAAAGTCATTTTCAAGGTGTGATTCCCTTAGCAAAACTATCAGTGCAGAAATGTACCTGGCCATCACCCTTCTTAGCAAAACTACCAGTGCAGAAATGTACCTGGCCATCACCCTTGTGATACCTTACAGGAGGGGCACGAAGCCGTTCTGAGAAGGCCACAAACTGTTTGCTGAGGAACAATGGCATATAATACCCTATCGGGGTGACTTGATACTAGTAAAAATATGTTTAAAGGTTGATTGAAACAAAACCGGAGTTTTGAGGATAGCAACAGCTAGTCTGGGTCTATCAAGCTGTTTATGACATGAGCATTTGGCTTTTTTTTTTTTTTTCCACTTTAGCAGTTTGCAACAGCAATTTCATGATGTGAGCTTCTACACACATTGAAAAATACCCTGTGCCTTGCAGATAAGCAACAAACTTTGGCTGAGAAAAAAACTGTGTCCATACCCTCACTAACCTACTCTTTTACTTAAGTGGCAGCAGTCAAGTAAGTCAAGATACTCATACACTTCTACATCTGGTAGGATGTAGAACTCAAACTCATCTTGCATTTGTATGCCCTTGAGCAATAGTTTATGTCTAGAATAGATATATACTTTAAACAAATTAATGAAAAACAGCACTAGAGTGGACCATGCACACAAGCTTTAATAAGGGAAATTAAAATCACCCAACTGAAAGTTCAGCAAGAAGCAGACCTCTAAAATTTTGATTAATTAGATGCCATTAGACTTTAGGACAGGTGAAATACAAAATTTGCTGACATAAGAAAAGTTGCATTAAGGAGATTAACTTCATTATTAGGATGTTAAAAACATATCATAAATATCAGGGGTTCCTTTAGTGAAAAAGGATAGCAGCTGCTAGTTGTCGTTTACTGTCCTGCAGCAAACACGAAAATGTAAACAGGTAGTTTTAAGCATTCCTTTTCAGTTACCACAAATAATTTCATGTTGTCCCATCTGACCACAGTGCTTTCAAGCAGAGTATCACTATGTGGTTTTGGTCAAAAAACAGCCATTTGAAACAGCATATTGCTGAAAACAAAAGGATATGAAAGCAATCACCAAGTCTTTGGTTTTCAAGATCACATCAGACATACAGTCCTAGAGGATCCTCTTTTTATTTTAAGGAAGACCCCATACCTCAGTCAAGCATAGCAACCTTTAAAGGCCACCTTCAGAAATGAAGTCGAAATGGAAATTTTTTCACCTGGAAGGACCCATCTGAAGACCTCAGCAAAATGAAAGCTGCCATTCACACTGGTAACCATACTAACAGTCTCCTATTCCATGGATTTTTACAGTTCTCACATGATCTAATATATGAGCTAAGTGTTAGGACTTTCCTAAATTCAGTGGTGAGACTTACCAAAAAGATTTCTCTATGTCAATTTAATTCCAAGGCAAAATGTAGAGAAAGTGCGTGCAGTAGTGGAAATTCAGAGTTGTCCTCTAAACGTTTCTAACTTTTGCTTCAAGTAAAAATGTTGCAAAATTTATAAACCTCAAACACAGGTTACAATTCCAGGTGAAAACACACTGCCATCAAGCGAAATGACAGAGCGATGTTAGAGGGTGAAGTTATGCCTTATCGATTTAATCTATATATTTATTTCAAATATTGCCCGTGACCCTCATAACAACATTTACTACTATCTTTCGTCATGCCTATATCATTAATTCAAGTATTTCAAGTAGCTGAACAGATCAGAATACTGGGACACTAAAATCCACTCTTACATTGACCGACACTGATATACTGCATCAGGGGAATAAGTAGTCCAATCACAGAACTTGGCATCAGGAAAGCACAGAGGAAAGGAGCAACCTGAATCCCTTAAGGCACTGTGGCTTCTTAGACAAATGCAGAAGAATATCAACATGGTCAGAAAAAAAGCACTGAAAAATTCTGAGACAAAAATGGAAAACAAATAAATTAGCAAGTCACCATCACTTTGTCTGTAGCATTACTAGTATTTTCTTTATCTCTCTCTTAAAAAAAAAAAAAAGAGAGAGAGAGAAAGAGAGAATGAATATTAGATGAAATCCCCAATCCATTCTAATGCTTGTTCTGGCAAATGGACAAAGACCTGCGATGAGCAATAATACTTGCCTCTAACACTCTTCTGTCAAAACAGGTATCTCAGTGCCAACCATATATGCTGTTACCAAAAATCTGGAAAGGACTCACCGAGGCTTTACAAGCTATGGGTAGGGGCTGGGCTGGTCTTGCTGGAGAGGAGGGAAGCAGCCCCTCCATTGGGACTGCAGCTCCCGAAGGCAGAGAGGCACCAAGAGCCCCTTCCATGTCCTTGCCCCCTCTCACACAGCCCCAGGTGAAGGATCAGAGGCCAAGGAACATCCCCACAGAGGGGGTAGTGAAAAGGGATGGATGGGAAGGCAAAGCCTAAACTCCCCCCAGCCTGTCCCCTCCTTACTGCCAGATAAGTGAAGAGCTGCAAGGTGTTGAGGCAGATGCACGTCAAGAGCAGCTGGTGCAGAACAAATTGCGCAAGTTCACATTGGGTAGCTCAGTGAATGACACAAGACATGCCTTCACCCTTGGTAGTTCTGACATCGTGTCAAGCCTAGAGTTTGAAGAGCCATTGTTGGGGTGATATTGGTGGTGGCCCCACCACCAGCAAGGACTGCAATTAGGGAGAAGCAGAAATCATGCAGCTTCAGAAGACAAGGCTCTTAGACTATTAAGATATTAGAGACAGTGCTTTAAATACAAAAAATATTGATAATCAGCACCAACATCATCACAAAGAGGAACAGAAACTGGATTTAGGTAAGTATACAGAAAATGATAAATCATATTAATTTGATGCAGGAAAATTTACAATCAACCTTGAAGTGCATAAGACAGAATAAATTTTAAAAATTGATGATACAGTAATGTTGCTACAAACAGTCCCAGAGTATGAACAGCTGGATCTTGGAGATATCAGGGATATTTCCAGAGAAAGGAGCTGGAATGGTCCAAGCATGAAAAGATGAAAGGATCTACAGTGAGCAGAGATGGTGAAGAGCAACACAGCAGACTTTTAAATTCAGAAATATGTGGATTTCTTTCCTTTAGGGTGACAATGTTCTCCACATATCACAAGCTATCCACTGATACATATATTTGCACTGTATAATATCTCAAATGAAACTATTACAACAATAATCTATATAATGATTTTGACATCAAGCAGTATTTGGAGGCAGAGCTATAGTGGGGAATGGAGATGTGATCTATAGATAGAAAACAATTCTTCATAGGCAAATTATATTCAGGAAGAAATGTTTTTACTGGTAATATGCTCAACAGTATCATAAATAAATGAAAGAATAAGTCTTTTATGCTTTCATTTGAAAAGAATTGTGAGCATTGCTCTGCATTGCTCTGTCCAGCAGGACCTGTCAGCTCTCAATAATGTCACAAATCATATTTCCTACTTCACATCTATTTATTCTACCATTACCACCTGTGACACCCATTTGTTAATGTGCTTTGCAAGCAACAGACATAAGCTCTGGCAACGGCAGTTCATAGGAAAAAATGTTTCCAGATGCTTGCATTTCAGTGCTACCATCCTACCTCTCACTACAGCCAAATACAAGTTCTGTTTTTCTACAAGAGGATGGTGCACATTATAAAAATAATTAAATAAATGAAACACCTTATATTCTGCATGTCCAACCAGCATTGTTAACAAGGTGGCAGAAGCACAGTATTTAGGAGTGAGTCACTCATCTCATAATAACAGCACAGAATTCTGTCCAGAATCCTCCAGGGCTTTGGTACCTGCAGGTACTGCATGGTCCTCATCAACCAGAGGTTCATTTCATGTATAGTGAACAATATGAAGACAAATAATGAACCTTAAAGTTGGTGAAGAATCATTGCCTGGGCAGTTACTGATGAATATAATGTTAAGAGACTGGCTTTTTTTTTTTTTTGTGGCAAAAGAAAACATACTTATCGACATTGCAGAGATACACCAAAATGTAAAATACAAAACAGTCTGGCACTACCTTCATATGGATACCTTCAGAGAGACTACTATTATGCACTAAGTAAAGAACCTCCCTCAATATAATATTCATGGGTCCTTGAAGAGTATCAGGGTCCTCTGCAACTCTGTAGGTCCAGCAGAACTAAGATGATCTAGAAGTTCCCATCTTCATTGGGTTTTGCTACTGTTAAAATGCTATCATTTTATTATACTCTTAAAGTAGAAGAGGAAAGAGCTCCTATCCATGTGAGCTTCCATGTAGTTAGAGAATTTACTTCTCCCTGAACACTGTTGCCATCTTATTTAAAGGGAACCCAGCTAACAAGAATGCTTTCAATCCAGCATATCAACTGTGGATTCTTTTATCTGTATAACATAAGTAACAGCATGCATCAGGCCTCAAAAAAATAAAGAAGAGAAACAAGAATACCTTTTATCTGTCTTTAAAATTTCACATTTTGAAGTAGGGTTGTATGTGTGCATTAAATGGAGAATATGCACCCTTAGGACATGGCAGTTAGCAGTACATGCCAGATTCTCACACCAATAAATCAATAGAAATCATAAACTGGAGAATTTCTGTGGGGAAAAAAAAAAAAAAAAGAAAAAAAAAAAGAGAGAGAGAACATAATTCCCTACTTCACCACACATTACAAAAATGAGACTAAAACAAGATTAATCTTAAATGATCTCTTTAAATGTGCAGCAATCATAGCCAAAGAGTGAGTGCAATTCAAGTACTTCCAGTGTGTGTGTGTGGTGGGGGAAGTCCAGCAACTTTTACCAACAGAAAGAATCTGGAAAATGGGAAAACACTTGAATTAATCCCAGCTGACTTTAGGTACTGCAGTGCCAGTTAGGATTTAATCATGCTATGCTGCCTGGATAGTCAGCAGTAGAAGACTTTGAGGTGGACTGAATTTTCACTTGAGCTACCCAGCTTCTTCCCTTGAGAGGAAGGACAAGCTAACTGAAGATTAATCTGAATCCAAATCTCTGAGCCTGTGGCTTTATTCACGTTGTGAATAAATGTATTTCCTTCCCATTTTTCCAGTGAGATAAGTCATACATATTAAGAATTCCCCAAAGTTAAAGATTTTGACTGAATGATATGCCTGCCAAAATATTTCCTTATTATCACCCTAATCTTGGGAACACATGGGACTAAATTCACTAAATGCTTTTGTATGGTAAACCAGGTTTTGTAGGGACAGTGGTATCATTATCCTGGTCTCCCTGCCTTTTATCCAACAACTTAGCAGTCAGAGCATCCACTCACAACGTGTGAACCTCAGGATACTGTATAGCTTGTCAGAGGGTAACATAGCACTTCAGTCCAACATAATCTGTGTGGGTAGAGCTCTTGGTGAGTCACAGCCCGTTGGGGGGTCTGTACTAATTGTGCCCCCAGGCATTCACTCTTACGAAGCAAAATAATATGAGGCATCTAAATCTACTTTCATTTACATTTTTCAGACTCTATCCTTAGTTTTAGAGGATGCTTATTTACAGAAAAATTGGGATTTAGAAGATTGTTTCCATCTCTGCTTCACAAATATGAAAATACTGAGTTCGCCTCTTCTTGGCCAGATGAATGGCCCATCTCAAAAAAAAAAAAAAAAAAGCAATATCAACCAGCTGCAGTGAGAGATTCCATTTAGGAAGAACACAACTTGATATTTCCTTCACCAGCAGCCACATGGTTGTGTTCAAGATGTAAAGACTAAAACTCTGCCCTTTTCCTTCCATTCCTCTTTATGGACCTGTTGTTCAAGAATATGTCTAATCCCCTTTATATCAGTACACCTTGTTTATATCTTCTCACAACTTTCTGCTCTCCAAACTGAAGAGTCATTGCCTTTTAATCTGTCCTTATAGACCAAATGCTCCAGCCCTTGAATGCTGTACCTCAGTCGGTACAGCATCATTTTTTTTTATTTTTTTTTTTTCAATAAACTTTACATGTAAGCATGTGCTAGGCTCCTTCAAACCATTTTTCTAGGCTGAGATGGTTTCTGATTGAAGCCTCTCTCCTTTGCCTCTTTAATTTACAGCCTTTGTTTCCTGTCCAGCTACTGCTGCTCCCGCCAAAGACAACCGTATAAAGCGCACTCACTCATGCACTTCCTCATGGCACATCTAGATGCAAACTCAGTTCTGTTCCTAATTTCAGTGAAATCAGCTGAGAAAACAAGATGGATTTTGAAAGAAAATCAATAACAAAAAAGTAGTTTCTCTGTGGAGCTGTAAGTTAATATACTATCAAAACCATACAAATTGTGGGCAATTCAGGTGTTAGACAAAATGGTACAAAAATGGAGCAGGATCCTGTTTCCATTAAACTCAGCAGGGAAATTCCTGTTTACTTTGTGTGGGGAGGGGACTCAGGCCTCTTTGCAGAGGTACAGTAGAACAACAAATAAATACAAAACGGTTTTTTTGTTTTACTTACCCTGTCCTCAATAATATACTTTACTGTAATATTCAACACAGTAATGCAATTCCATACTACTATTCAGTCTTGAACAGATATCTGCTTCCTCCACAGAAGAGTCTGGTTAAAATTTTTCAGGAAAAAAAATGTCAGATTTGAAAATAAAGAAAGGAGTAAATGTTTGCTTCTAAAACCATCTGGAATTATCAATATTAGAAGTTCAAGAAATAAAACCTGTTCACAAAAAGCACTGCGAGACTCAACATGAGTAGATTTCTAAATGTTTGCTGGCCTACAGAGTGCTGAGTTCAGTAAAAAACAGTGGAGTGTTGCAGAAAACGGGGCAAAGGGTACCCCCCCTTTGGTTAAAACCTTTCACTTTGAGTCTTGCCAAGTATCAAGAGTCTGGTTAGCTGAACATATTTATGTTTTCATTTTGCTGAGACACTGACACTCCAACAGTACAACTACCTTTAGATCTCTGCACAGTCTTGTCTTCGTTTTTATCCGCCTGCTGACAGATGATGCTCTTTGAGGCTGAGTTGTCTGTCTCAGATTCCTCCCATTGCAGAACTTTTGAATTAATTGATATGTCATTTTATGCTCTCATGACTCCAATTTTTATTTTTTAATAAAAAGTATGAATCTGCATACTTATAACTTGAACATGAATTAAAGTTGCAGATTTACACATTTGTCTTTTTAAAGCTGAAAACCAGTTTCTTCAAATAAAGCAAAATTGAAATAAATTGTGTGCTAGAAGGTCCAATGGAGGAAATAAAATTGAAAATCTGGCCACATACGGAAATGTAACTACACCATTTTCCATTTTCTGAGGATCTGGTCCACATTAATTAATTAAAATGAACATGCTGCCTATTATGCAGATAAAAATCTCCATTTATTTTATATGTTAAAAAAAAATAGAATTCAGCTTGGAAAACAATTGTTGCTAAATACTTGGCTCTGTTATGAAGGATGTTGGAAGATCACGCTGGCCTCAGCAGTCAGATTCCGTATCACTGCACATGATGCCTTGTCCCCTGGCCCTCACAGCTCTTCTGCTCTCCTTTTAGACAAAGGTTTGTCAATACCCACCTTCTCCTGTCCTTCATTGGATGGAAAGAAGACTTAAAGTTTTGTTACTGAAGCATGCTCAGAGTAGAAAGCACGACAAGCTCTGTAACACTATTAATGGTAACCAGCTAGACAGGAAAGAGTCAGCACTGACAAACAATCCCATGCAGTCAAAAGTCTCCCATGCCTACATCTTCGCGTTAAAGAAATTGGTTCGGATTCCATCTTCTACAAGCCTCTGTCCTTGTCCACAGAGCCCCAAAAGGCAGCAGTGCTATAACTTGTCCTACTTGCTTCCAGGGAGTTAGGTCATCCGTAACTTTGGAGCATTTATATCTATAAAGCAAAATTGTTTTCTAAGGGCTTTTATCAGTAAGCTGGGAACATGCGCAAAATGTCTCTCCTTTTGCTTGGTGGACAAACTTAAGTGGTGTCAGAGAAAAGAGCTTTCTGCACCCTCTTTGCAAGTGTTTACAACAAAGACTTCTTTGTTTTAAGGATACTTCACCATCCCGTTCCCCTCTTACCTTTTCATTCCAACATTAAACTGTGAGTGTAGATCTGCATGCATGCATACAGATGAAAGTATAGGGTATTAATTTTATATTTGAAATATCAGGGCTATCAGATGTTTTCACAAAACAGACAAACCACCCTGAATATTTTTATTTTATAGTGAAAAGACAAAAGAAAGTGTTACAGATATGAAAATTTGGAATTTTATTACAATAAGAAGAAAGGAAAGAAAATCCAGGAGAAGCAGAATAAAAGCTAAGTATTTAAACTCAGCTAGCAGCAAGTCCTGGGTTTCAGCTAACTACAATAGCTATTTTCACAATGCTTACTATTCTATTTGCCAAATTTGAAGCGACAGCTACCAGAAAATGATACTTGGGGGAAAAAAAAAAAAAAAGAAAAAGAAAAAGAAAAAAAAAAGTTAGGAAATATTCCATTAAAAAGGATGAATTACTCACTGGTGAGTTTCCTTAATGACTAGAATAATAAACAAAATGGATTTTCTGTGAAAAGGGCTCAACTCTTACCTTGTAGAAGGGTAGATTCTTCAGAAAAAAAAAAAAAGTGGCTCAAGTCCACAAAGCCAGATTGATATTATTTAGTATTCCAGTTCATTACTAAAAATAGGGTGCAGGGCCTCTTCTTGGTTTTGGTGCATCATTCTGTCAGTGGATATACTGGCATTACATTATTTTAGTATTAAAGGATGAAAGTAAAGCCATGAGAATGCTCAGAACAAATAGGAAGTCAAACCAGCTTTGCTTCAGGAGTAAAATGGGATTTCAGAAGTTGAGAGCACAAGTTCTGTGATCTTGAATATGACTTTTGACTCATTTTCATAGAGAATTCTATTAGAATGCATCCTGTTTCTCAGCAGAAAATCCAAAAATTAAGCTTTTTTTTTTTCAGAATAAAAATACACCTAATTTCTCCTGACACCATAATCAGAATTGTAGTTCTAAAAAGATAAATGAAGCAAAATTAGAGAGCTGCTTAGAATAATATAAGCAGAAAAAAATGCATTCCAATAACTGATAAACAAGCCTTGGTCACCTAAACAAGCCTGTAAAATGAAATGTGTTAAAATGTACATGACTGATGTAAATCCTTACTGCAACTGGGCTCGTGTTTCTCTGGGGCATGTAGATGCTAACGAAGAACAGAGAATTAATATATATATATGTGCAGCTTTCCATTAACTGTTTCCCGATTTCAGGAACAACTTTCTAGAACAGTTTGCTTCTATTGAACTGGTGACAAATCTTAAAAAGAATGGACAATGCACTTAGAATAAAAATTTGACCCACACAGCCCTGACAGTAACGCTCATTTTTATTACTATTTGTTTTAGCAAGGATAGCCCAGCATGCTGCTATCCACTATGCAAGTACAGAATAAAGTAAGTTAAAAGTAAGTTAAACACTTTAGGATAACATGGTCCTACATGATAAGATATTCCCTTTTTTTTTTTTTTTTCCATATGTGGCTTGCTGATACAAAGAAGAGAGCAAAGCAAACACCTAAGCTATTTTCCTTGGATACAATCATGGCTGCCCATAGGCAGCACCCACCCCTTTCATCTCACCTTCCAAGTAATTCGGCAAAACATGCTTGAGGCTGGCGACATCTCCTATCAACACCAATGCCATGCACCTTTTCACTCAGCTAAAATCCTGACAGGTTTTTTGACACGGATCAAGTCATTCTCTGCAGCTGAGCTCAGAAGTCCAAAGAAAGAAGCTGATGAACACTTTCTCCCTTGGTTTCTACAGGAAACAGTAACTCACTTCGACGTACATTGCATGACGGAACCTGCTTTATTTGAATTTCAAGGAAATATTTTTTTTTCCTTCTCAGATTTTGAGGGGGTGGAAGGTAGGGGGACCGTAATCCATGTTACTTGCCCTTTTAAAAGCAGGAAATATGAATACTGAGTGCTAAAAGATAACTGCTGCAGAGTGGCAAAGGAAACAACATATCATGCACTGAGCACTGTACAAACTGAAGTCAATTGGTTTTCCTGAAGGTCAGGATTTTTTTTTCTCAAAGAACAGGAGGATTTGAGGAGTCCGCAGCTTGTAGTTAATCAAGAGTCGTGCAATGCTGTATCTCCAAGACTAATCTATGAGCTGCATAGGGGATGGACTAGAAAAGGGGTCACTAGACTATGAGCTGGAGAGCAACTCTCATCCACTTGAGTAGGGCAGCGTGCCCATTTGTAAAATGGAGTTGGAAAGGCTTCTGCGATCCTGTCCAGTGCCTTGGGGCATGTGACAATCTTTATTAACTAGATTCATATGGACAACAGAAATGCTGATTGCCACTTATTTTGCCTTCATTTGCCTGCCACATGCATTTCAGAAAGGAATTCAGTTATCATTGTAAACTAACGCACCTTTAAAAACACAGCCTAAATCTCAAACCATAAATTCAGTAACATTTTCTTTTGTTTCTTGTGCTACATCAGTGTCATGGCTCAGCAAGTCTAGCAGTTTATTACGAGCTTTTTCATCTCCTGCTCCCAGCATTGCTCTGTCAGATTTCCTTATAGCAGTTGACTTGTCTCCTCTGTGCTCTATCTAGTTACACCATGAGTAGCCAGACAGCAGTCAAAAGGACTCAAACCCAGCTGCCTTGACAATTATTCTCTAGAATGGAAAAAGCAAAATGAAAGACAGTATTTCTGCAGGTGTCTGTAGTACCAGAGGGATTGCAGCTATCTTCCTCATCTTGCATAGATTTTTTTTCACTTTTTGCTATTATTAACATTAAGCAATCTGTTATCAAAGTGGGGACCCCGCAGCCCAGTACAGAGTTATCATCATCATCAGGTTGCTTGCTCAGGTAGTCCTGTGCGTTCTGCCAAGCTAATGCAAGCACTGCCTTCAAGGAGCTTTTTACAGGAGCTTTTACAGGAGAAAAGCCTCTTGTGATGAACTTCATAGAGCACTTGATGCGACTGAGGACCACCAGGTTCAAAGAGGAGAAAGGCCAAAGGGCAACGGAACACAAACAGCACTTTAAGAAACACAGAAGGAAAAATTTCACTACGGAGCAGCTCACATGGAAGCAGGCTGGCTCCTCCTGTGAAGGTAAGGCCTCCTGTCTCAGCAAAGCACCCACACCATGGAAGAATTCCTCCAAAATATTCAGATCCCAGCGGTAGTGTAAATTCATGACTGGCAACCCATAATTCAGAAGGATTTCCCAGAAGGAAAATCAAATCAATGTAGTGAACCAGAAAGGGCTAAAAACAGCCAAAACCAACAAAACAAAGAAAAACAAACAACAACAAAGAAAACACATCCTTCATCTAGATTGCAGGGATTTTCCCTTTTTCATTACACTTTGAAAGTGTGACCAAGTACAGAATACAACCAGAGGAATAGGTCTTATGGGAGTCAGAGCAATCAAGAACTGCTAGCTTATGTTGCAGACATAAGCAGCACAGCTATAAATCAATACCAAGACACATACAGGGCTTGAGTAGCCTTGTACTGTATTACTATTCACCCTTTCCCAGGGCTGCTTGTAACTGAAATGCAATCTGACCACATAAGCATCTGTGACTCTCTGGCACAAGGTTAGATCTAGAGCTGCTGATTACACCAGCAGGTCTGTGATTATGACTGTGATACAGCAGTTAGACCTGTTATTTGGTAAATGACTGTATTGAATCCCTACCTACATAGAAATATTTCTAAGCTTTTCCTGGAAACTCAGAAAATCAATGCTATAAAAATCTTTAAAATCATTTAAAAATCACTTTAAAGACACTTAAGAATCAATACAATAAAAAAAATAATTAAAAATTAAAAGAATAATAGAGCATCCTATTTACTAAAACGATTAGCCGGAATAGTGCATCAGCTAGTGTTCAGGGAATGGAACATGATGAAATACATTATTATAGAAGTGACAAAAAGTTATGGGAAATGATAATACAGTGTATGCACCTAAAAAAAAAAAAAAAGGGTTACAGTTTACTACAAACCCAACACAGATAAATATTGTATTTCTAGCAAAGCTTTCTTAGTAAAACATTTTAGAATATACCAGAAACAAAAATGTTTAAGAGTCTCAGAGCTGAGCCTAGAGCTATATTTCCACTTTTGTAAATTTTTAGAGGTAGTTATTTTTAACCCTTGTGGGCATAAAAACTACATTATACAAGATACATTGAGATACATCTTCTTCACTCATTGCAAAAAGTGGTGTATGTAAAAATTTTGCCTCTGGTACAGCTCATCACAGGTATCAGAAAGATATATGGAAAGATTTAGTATTCCAATACTACACGGTTATGTGTGTTTGTCTACAGACAGAGTCTCTCAGCAGCTCTGCCTCTAGCCTCTGTCTTTGACCCCGCTTACATTAGGCATACTCATGACTCATTCTTAAGAAAGATGATGGGCCATGACAAAAACTGAAGATTTACAGATTGGAATTAATTTTTCTTTGTAAGCACAAGAAATAATGGAAGAGGAATATGAAGCACTAAAACAGAATGGAATTAAAGGGCAGCAACATTTTTACAGCTTTCAAAAATTCCCTGTTTCTTTTCAGTTGCTTTTAATACTCAGCATGACAGGGAAAGGGCTGTTCTGCTAGTGCCTGCTCAACATCTCCAAGGACTGAAAAGACACAGGAGTTGGCCAAAAAAACTTCCAAGAATCAAGCTAAATAAATGCCATCACTACCTGTTCAGTATCTTCTTTTAATTGTTACTAAAATTTGAAATGTTACCATGAAAAATAGGCCTCTGGCATCAAGCCTTTACGGTACAAGTTCTGGACAGCCATGAAAAACACAACACCAAAAAGCCTGAAAATATACCTAACCCTAACATGACCCAGTAAGTAAATCCCGACTTTCAATGATGACTAGTACAGGAGGCTTTCATTACAGTGCCACAAATTTCCAATTTTCCACATAGTTCCACTATGGCAACGTCCCTGGAATGACCTCCAGCACTCTCCTGCCACTCTTCAACTCCCTCAATTAATGCACAGCTGCTGAAAGGCAGTCTTGAGCTTGTCAGTGTACCAAGGCAGAAGAACTAGATGGTTGAAGGGGCAAATAAGAGCCTAAATATCTTTAAGTATCCAAAGCTCAGTGGGTAGTAAGAGTTTCAGAAAATAGCACAGCTCCTACCGGGATTCCTGGAGCACAATTAACTTCCATTTCCCAAGGAGGTATCTTGTGGAATCTAATCTTGCAAATAGAGAACCAGGTGGGAGTGTAAATTCACAGTACAGAACAGGCTGGTTTGGAAAACAGAACAGGGGAGAACAGCATGAATGATACATCAACTTGAGTTACCCAGCCTTGTTTAAAAAATAAAACTGAGCTCTCAGAAACAGTTTTCCAGGGCCCTGAGGCTACGGGGTCCATGCCAAGTGTAGCATGTGATGCAGTGCACCCATTTTCTCTCACGTTTCGTTTCCATGAGTTGGAGTAAAAGTCTATTTGAGTGCAAGAAGTGCAATCCAGCCTGTCAAGGAAGAACTGTCAAAGCTGTCCCGCTGCATTCACAGCAACCATGGTGGGTGGCAGCAGCAGCTATGGTTAGCTCGCTCATCCTGGATGTCCTTCCCCCCAGACTGGCCCTCACCGTGATCATATCACTCTAAATTCATTTCCAGCCCAGTTCAGTGCTCTATACTAATCACAAGTGACAGATGGAAGCTGCAATACATCTCCAGCTCCAGATCATTAAATAAGATGACCTGTATTTCCTGCAGTAATCAGATATTGCTGCAAGTTACCTCTGTCTCATCTAAACCAGGGCTGGCAAAAAGACCTCCACAGTCATGGAGGAGATTGCTCTTCTTTCTGAGTTTTAATTTGAATCAGGAGACATTTGATTCTTTTCCTATGTTGGAGTGGTAAAATTTGGAGAAAAAAAAAAAAAGAGAGAGAGAGAAGTGTCTAAAGTGTCTATCCTCTAACTTGAATAATATTAAGAAGAAAAAATCATGGGTGACACCTGTAGTTTTCAAGAGTATCTACTGTTAGGAAGAAATGAAAACAAGGACTCTGATAAAGAAGGTCTTTCAAGAAGAAAGCAGTATTATATTAGCTGGTAAAGCAGATGATGTTGCCATTTTGGTGTCATGTTATGTCCCTGTCTGTCTCCCCGTTCCTGCCCCGTCCTTCTCTCCCCCCCGCCTTTTTTATTTCTTTTTAGGATCAAAATCACTTGTCTAAGGTTGTTAAAGTTTTGCTCAGTTGGAAAGCAAATTGGGGGAATTTATAATTGAAATGAACGCATAGATTGCAAAACAAAAAAGGAAAGGGTGCTATTTACTATGCTTTTTTTCTGCCTTAAACCTTGCTGCTGAGGGGTCAGGGTAGACTGCTTTTTTTCACGTGATGCAGAAGACCCGTTTTCAATTTGTACTCCCTCCTTCCACAGGAGGGACATCAAAAAACAAAAACAAACAAAAAAAAAACTTAGCACCTGGAAAGAACACTTGTGCCTTCAGCAGCTGCCACTGTAGTGCTGTTTGCAATACCTTTCCCCGTGGTTTCTCCCCTTGTGGTTATTCTACTTGTGAGAAATAACTGAAACATCCTTGGAGCAGGGCCCAAAAGCTGGGTGGCTCTGTCCCAAGAACGTGCCCCCCTTCACCAGCATGAAGATTCATTCTCCATCTTACTGCAGATCTGATCACACAGAAGGAAATCAGGGGAGTAAAAGAGAAGAGCTGGGTAAGGCAATGGGGTAGAACTAGATGATATCAACATTTATGACATGTTGGCTTCCTTCTTGCTTTTCCTCACACATATTTGTCCAAACAAATTTTGAATTGTTATCAAAATCTAAATCAGAATTGCAAATAGCTTACAACTGACAAACTCTGCATCTAAGGGCAAATTACTGAACCCCCCCAAAAAAAACTATTCAGTTTTCATCCTTCATGAACTTTAACCCCAGCTCTGACTTCAACTCCCTATATGACCTTTTTCAGTCATAAGAGCATCTCTGAGGAAACAAGTGCAGACAGACAATTTCACAAGTGGTAGGAAAATAACGCCACGTTCATTTCAATTGATTTTATTATTTTTCCTCAGTTTCCTTATCTGTCAAGTAAGCCAAACTGTACTTCACAGCAGTAAAAAAGCAAAGTACAAATCATCTTCGCCACTTTACTGATGAGCTGACACTTTGGTAAGATTCAATTTTTCTCATTATGAAAAAAGTATATTTCCTGCAAATGTATTGTACCCAATAATCATCTTGGATTTGATACACTTCTTGAAGCAATCATTTCCTCAAATTCTGAGATGCTTTCAGTTCTCTGTCACTTTTTATTCATATGAGATACAATTCAGCAATCCTAAATGTTTTCTCATCTGTTTCATGATAAGGAGACAAAAAGGGGGAAAATGTATTCTGTAGCACTGGGAAGATATTACACTAATTTTAATGTAATAGGCATTACGTAGTCAAAATTAAATAATTGAAAAAAAATAACCCCTTGCACACTGACTCTAAGCAACAACAGAAAGGTACACAGGATAAAGCCACCACAGCACACAGGAATTCACAGACTGTTGCTGTCTCCAGTTTACATTCCTGGAAGTTAGCAGGTGGAAATGAAATCAGAGATGACTCAGAAGCCTATTCTTTTTTTTTTTTTCTCTTTTTTTTTTTCTCTTTTTTTTTTTTTCTCCCAGCAACAAGACTTTAAATCAGAGTAGTCTGGTGCTTATATCCACTGTGAAAGACAGAACAGGAGCTTGAAATCAAACATCTCAACTCAATGTCCTCAATGTCAGTATCTTGAGCCTAAGCAATTATTTTTCTCTTTTCCCCATGCAGTTCCTATTACCATGTATCCTTCCTTGTATGTCTTGTGTCCCAGGCCTGTCTCTTAGGTAGGCATTCCTCACAATTATTTATTTTCAACATTCATTAAAAAAAAATCCCAGTAAACTTACCATAACACTCAATTGACCTTATCAAGTCTGAACTATTGCCTACAAGAAACAAGTCTACCTTTGTATATAAATAGGTGTAAAAAGTCTTCTAGTATCTCTGGATTTTAGACCTCTGTATTCTATGATTTCTGTATTCTAAGATCTGTAGTGCACAAAGAGAGGTGGACCTGTGGGCTAGTTCTGAATGGACAACTGGGTTTTAGAAATGGGATAGGATATTTTCAGTTCTGCCATCTGGTAATTTTGTTAGTGCTACTACAAATTTCAAACATATTGTGTAGCTAATTTCTACTGAGAATGAAGCTAATTAATCCAGGTATCTAAATGTAGACACAGTTGCCTAATCCCGGAAACAAACCCCAAATCCCAGATGAGAATATAACAGGCAGGTACTGCCAAGTTACCAAACTATTTTCCACAAACTGGCAAGTTAAAAAGGTTTGAAGTTTGAAATACAGCCACAAGGCCCCAGGATTGTAATGTGTCACTAAGTCTTGGGAAGACAAACCAGGTAGAAGATGAGTTGCCGAGGGGGCCAGTGTGCCCCCTCCATATCTCTTCCCCGCCATAATCACATCAAATGCATTAAAATTCTGAAAACAGGCCTGTTTCCTTGAAAACATCAGTCCTGCAGCATTCCTGGATGGCTGCATCCAATAAGGATACAAATGCAAGTAAAATGCCAAACTGAAACATCTGCCATTGCTTCAGGTACAAAGGAAACATAAACCAGGCTCTATCTTTGGTTCTCATCCTTTTTCCTGCAGAAGCTTATGGAGTTCAGCCACTCCCCAGTATAAGCCTTCCCTGTTATATTCCTATTCCTTACACTTAATGCATTCTTTTCTGAAGCACAGTATTTTGAAGTTACACTTTCCACAAGCCTGTACATGCCTATTACCAGGTAAGGAGTTAACATCAGTTCTTCTGTGTGCTGTCTGTAGCACTTCTGCTCTAAGATAGTTTCACCACATTTTACCCGTTTGTCTCCAAACAGATGCAGCTCCAGTAGATGAAGGCTATTCGCATTCTAGAAATAGGGGTTCTTGGATTACATAGTGTGGGAGTCACCCACAGGGAAAGGATGGAGCTTCCCAGCAGAGTCTGCCAGCCTTGTGCAGATGAACTGCCCTGACTGAGACTCTGGTCAGGCAGAGCTGACAGCATGGCCACACGTGGCATTCCTGCCTAATCCCCTGAGGTGTTTACATGAGGCTTACTATCACGTTATCTGGATGCCCTTTTCACAACAGTCCCTCCACTGCCAAAACACTGTCAACAGGACAGTAAGCAATAAGGCAAGAAATAATTTCATTACAGAAGATGGATAAGGTAAGGGATGACAGGTACCTTGTGAAAAGGTAGGGAACAACCAGTCTCTGAGGCACCTACCTGAGTGAAGCCCCCATGCAAATGCTTACAGTCAGTGTGACACAAAAAAAGTTTGTGGGGGAGGGCTGGACTTTCCCCCACTACTGAGGATGAGGCAGAACTCCAGGAAGTTTTCAGCCCCCTTCACCCTGCAGATGTTCCTGTGTCTTCATGCTTTCCTCATGGGAATTCATCTCATGCTGACAGTGCTGCGGGAGCTTTGCTGCAGGCTCCTTAAGGGGAAAGCAGCTGAGGCTTAGGGCAAGAGCTATCAAGTGGTTTGCATTCTCAGACCTTCAAGATGCATGAGAAGAGGAACAGATCACTTGTTCGTCCCAGTCTTTTAGCTGCTTTGAACTTTATGAAAGGAATTCAGGGAAGTCATACTGATGAACTGGAATTTCTGCTCTTCCCTCTATCTGGTCATTCCATGTATTATGAAATTATATAAACTTTTCTTTATATATGGAAACCTATAATCATTTTATTAATATTGAACTGTAAATAATACCAAGCCAAAAGTTCAGTTAGAAACATCAGCTTATCTCTCACATGTCCTCCCAGCTTGCATAAGTACTGGAGGAATCTCAAGCAAACATGTGATGACCACATGTTTGTGGTGTTGTTATTTGGGCAAATTGACTACGGAAGATACCATGGAGATAGAACAGGTCTGTACTGTATTATGCCATCAGGAACTCAGAAAGGCACAAAGAAGATGTGGAAAACAGGGTAAGTGCAATTGAAATATTTTTTTAAAAAAAGTCTAGGGAAGCAAAGTTTTCCTTCCTTGCATTTTAATCACTGTTACATTTATCAAACTGTACCACAAGGGATTCTTCAAAACCCAGCATCTTTGGGTTTAAAAGAACAGACGTAGGCACATGCTTTTTGTACAGCGATCTCAGGAATGCATTTGGAAGCCTGAAGATTTCTCCATCCATACTTCCAGCACTCATATCCTGAAGGCAGAAAACACCTATCGGTACCACTTTACTGTCAGTGTAGCAAGTGACACAGAAGTAAAAAGGAAGATGCTAACTCAGGTGTGCAGAAATCTTTCCAATTTTAGCAGCTCCAGTCTGCCTGTCTGAAAATCAACCCTATAATTTCAATTGGGCACAGCATTCTTCACACTTTATCTCCTTCCGTTCATTTATGCTAACATTAAAATACTATATTTAAGAGAAATGCTATTAACTTAGTCAAATCTTTAAATTCAAAACTTGGCTGTATTTAGGAATAAATGAAGTAATCTACAAGCGTAATGTTTTAAGAAAGTAGCTTTGATATTCCTAGGTAAAAACTATTATATATGAAGACATTCATGAAGATGAAATATAAATGTTAGTTAATGGATATATTATTTCTGCAATTTTTTAGTATAATGATACAATTTCTTCAGCCAGAAAAAAAAATGATGAATTACAGCACTACACAAAATGAATTCCTAAGGATCACAGGAAGCTAAATATTTTGTTGGAGAGTTATTGATGTTTTTATTTGTCTTTTCTTATTTAATCTAGTGGTGACATTACCCTTTGCCTTTTCTGAGCCAGGATTCACTCTAACAGCTGGTGACCATGCAATCACACTCACAAAGTAAATTATCAAATTCCAGGGGCCTTCAATTGCATACCCATGTTAATCTGGTTTTCACAGCGCATCCTTCGTTTCACTTTTAATAAACAAACCCCACAAAGAAAATAGCAGATGGGAATGAATGAGCATTGCTGTGCTCCTCTGAAAATGAAGCAATACCTCAAGGAACCTCAAAAGGAATGATTCTGCCACCTCTACTTCACAGAGCAGCAGTCTCCTCTGCAAGCAGTGCTGCTGGTTTCATGAACAGGACTGTTCAAATGAGGTACTTGGGTGTAAGGGTGAAAAAATCAAGCCCCAGATCAGTTTATTGACAGATAAACTTCCTGGCTTTGCATTTCCCATGACAATCAAAAGAAAACTCAACTCTTGCACTGTGGAGAGGAAACTTTTGATTTTTCTCCCTGATGCCTGGTACATGGTTATGCCTTTTCTGATCTTGATCAATCACTGCTATTACAAGAAGCTGCAATAAACTCCTAGTGCTTTCTATTCAAGGAGAATTGCCCAGGTCTGCAAGAAAAAAAAAAAAAAAAAGGGCAAAAAAAAAAGCATGGGGGCTCCGTTCTGACAACAAAATGTTACACGATCCTGCAATAAATAACACACAGTCAAGAGGTCACACACAATATGCAGAAGTGGATCTTCATTTCTCCAGCTCCTTTTCCCTTAGCCTTTGCAGTCTCCAGCTATCCCCTACCTATATCACCCCTGAAGCACCTTCTTTCACAGCAGCAATACTGGTCTGCAGAGTGTGACACCTATTTCACCCCAGCCTTAACCACAGGTTAAAGAAAGGGCCTGAGGAAGGCTACAACAAGTCCATCTTTCCCAGCCTTGTCCTCTTTTTGAAGCTGCTGGACTCTTCTGAATGAGATTTTTTGCAAGTACAGCTGGCAGATAAGAACTGGAAATCTGTGCCAGGAGCTGTGGCTGGTAGAGAAGATGGGAGTTTGGAGCTGGAAGGCGTGGGAGCCTGGGAGGGGGCAGAAGAGGGGCTCTGCACCAGGGGGGAGGCATGAAGACACCTGCAATGACTCACCAAGAAAGTCTATATTAGTTCCCAAAACTGATCTTCTGCCTTCTAGGAGGAGTGAGGCAGGAAGATTTCATTGCAGGGAGCAATGAAGATGTGGGGTTTGCAGGGAGGCCCCAAATGAGCAGCGGAGATTGCCAGGGCAGTGGTACACCAAGACCTCAGGGTAGCAGGGCTCAGGGCTTTCCCTCCAGGCTGCACCCTTGTATCTGGGCACCCATGACCACCTCAGGGTGGTCATGCAGGCAGGCAGGAGCCCACTCCCAGCTCACCACCCTGCTGATACACTACCCCATACGTAGCACTAGCCCCCCACTGCTGCCTTTCTTATGAGGGAAGAGCCATAAGCCACCTCACCAGTGTATGCAAGCATAGTGATATGCTTTGAAGCATATTTCCTCTAAAAATGTCCCCAACAAAACAGATGCCAAGCTCTACAGTGTAATTATCTGCCTCCAAAGAAGCAAAGTGCTACTTAGGTCTGCTGGAGGTCTTTAAAAGACTTTTAGATGTAGAGCTTAGTGATATGGTTTAGTGGAGGACTTGTTAGTGTTAGGTCAGAGGTTGGACTGGGTGACCTTGGAGGTCTCTTCCAACCTAGATGATTCTGTGATTCTGTTAGACCATTCACCGCTCACAGAGAAAGCACTTTCCACCAGCCATACCAACATATTCTTTCTAGGTATTACTTGCACAACAACTACATCTTTTTAAAGAACTAACAGTAGCACTACCAAATGGATACAACTAAATCCCGTATCACTGGAGTTACCACACACTGCATCTTTGGTGCAAGTACACTCAGTCTGGCTGACTTGCTCTGTTGATAATTTTTGACCTTTTACATCCCTACAATGTACAGAAAATGTTTTTTTTTATTATTATTTTTATTTTTTATAAAAGCCCAACTAAAATACTTCACAGTAATTCTTGGCTTTCATGCATTCCTATATGCCTGTTTCTCTAAAGTAGGTAAAAAGATGACACATTTTATTTTCAAGCAATGTTATCAAATGCCAGTCATACTCCATTCATCAATGAATACTCATCTTACTTTGGACAGGTTAGCACAGATAAAGCAAGAACTGAGCCAAGGTTTGGCCCCACACAAGATCAAATCTTTTAACAGACTCCAGATTTGAGCATATTTTATCAGAACTAGAACATATTTTTCATCCCTGTGCACTTCCTGGCTCTTAACAGGACCATGGAAAAACTGAAAAAGCTTAATTCCATTAATTTACTCCAGAGCTGTCTGTGGTTCAAGAGGCTGACTCACAGGTCAAACAAACCGGCAATTAAATAACAACACAGCTACCCTGAAAATGTTTTTATTCTTCATTTTCCAAGAGACAGTACTGCAGTTATGTTTGCCTCTATTCAGAGTTTATGCTGACTAACTAAACCTCTATTATATATAGCTACCCGGGGTCAGATTTCATCGCTCTTGAACATATACTTTTTTGCCCCCTCTGCCTAGACCTATGAATGGTGTTGAAGGCTGCTCGCAGAGTACAGTACTCCTTCGCCTTAGTACACTTAGAAATATTTTTGTGAATGATATTTCACAGCCTGCTCTCTCATGTCCCCTTCAGTTAGCAAAAACATCGATATGCTGTATGTAGCTGCATCAGTATTCCTAAAGTTGTCTTGTTTATGTAAAACTGATTTTAAGCCAAGATGTTATGCTGCCTACATCACAGCTGTTCCATAATTAAATTGGATACCATAAAATCTGATGTAGAAAGTATTACCAGGTTGCTGAAGGTAAATATTCATAGATTAAGCTTGTTCTCTTCAGATTGAAAAACTATGCAATTTAGAGATCCTAACTTCTAAAATTAATCAAAATCTTAGCAGATGTATTAACAAAAATAAGACTTGGTGTTTTTAAAAAATAAAAAATAATCTGTATTACCTCAAGCTCTGCTAAAATTACCTTATATATAGGTGCCTATAGTGGATCTTTTGCAACAAATTCTTTCCTATGTATTTTCTTGATTATCTGTATTACTTATCAATAATTAATATCAATAATTTGAAGCAACTTACCTTGTTATAGCTATTTTCATTACTTTTCTCTCAATAACTTTTAACTGTCAAAATTAGCTGAAGATATATACTCTTACATCTCTACGCATGCACATGATTCCCCAAGGTACCTGCACATACAAAATTTGGCACTTGAAATCTTGCCCATGCAAGGGTTAACTAGGAGGGTAAAGCATTGTATTCGGTTTACGTGGCAAGGGCTTGGTAGAACAGGGGCTGCAGGGCTAGCCTCTGGGAGAAGAGCCCGGAGAACTATGCTGGGCCTCCTTCTGCCAAGAGCTCTTGGTGTCAGAGGCCCTAGCCGCTCAGCGACTGACGGTCTGGCCACAGGGTCCCCCTGCTTGTAGGGCTTGGAAGAAAAGGCAGCGCGGTGGCTTGTGACTTCAGGAGGCCACAGCGATGTGATTCTGACACTGTCAGTATGTGACAGTGTTGGGAGTTAGGGCCAATGGCCTGAGAGTAGCCCCAGTTTTGAAGGAGGAGAAAGGACGGGGGTGCTGAGAGCCCCTTCCTGGAGACGTTTCCCCTGTGCCATTTTGCTTGCCAGGGAGAATGTCTGGCCCTGGGGCACAGGGACCTGTGGGGTCTCCAGCCTCTTCTTCATCCTGTGCCTGGCATCCCTTTCCATGAGGTGGCAGTGACAAGAGTGTCCCAGGAGGGTCATGGTTCTCCACTACCCTGCAGCTGCCTGCAATCCCATGGGATGGACCCCCTAGTGAAGGCATGGTGAAGGAGTGGCGGAGATGAAGCATGAGGGACTGATGGCAGCCTCCATTCCCCCTTCCCCTGCACCACTCAGGGGGGAGGACGGGGGGAAGGTGTTTTTTAATTTCTTACTGTTCTAGCCTGCTAGTGATAGGTAATAAATTACATTAATCTCCCTGTGCAGAGTCTGTTTTGCCCATGATGACAATTGAGTGATCTCCCTGTCCTTATCTTAACCCTTGAGCCTTTTTCATTGTAATTTCTCCCCAGTTTCCTTTGAGGAGGGGGAGTGAGATAGTGATTATGGTGGAGTTCAGCTCCCTGTGGGGTCTCCAACCTCCTCTTCATCCTGTGCCTGGCATCCCTTTCCATGAGGTGGCAGTGACAAGAGTGTCCCAGGAGGGTCGGGGTTCTCCAGTAGCCCACAGCTGCCTGCAAGTGGAGCTTCCCTGGTGCCCAACAGTAGTAGAGAGGGGTAAAAGCATGCCAACACCCTGCATGCAGCCAAGGGAGACACAATCAATAAAAAAACCTGTTGAGTTTCAAGTGTTGTGTAAGCCCTCCTTTCCTGTCCCATTTACGCCACCCCTGGAGCATGAGCAGGTGGCATCACTTCTGCCCCGATCCCCAAGGGTGAGGTGTGGAAAGGAGAGGGCCTGGCCTCCTTTGGGGTGCTGTGCTAGGTCAGCAGGATGGGCCGACCCTTGTCAGCCTGTGGATGACCTGTGCTGGAACAGTTTGCTCCTGATGGATGGACCCCGTGGTACAGAGCCATGTGGGAGCAGTTCTTGAAGAGCTGCTGCCTGTGGGCAGCCCACGCAGGGTCAGTTTGGGAAGGACAGCATCCCATGGGAGGGACCTCACGTGGAGCAGGGGCAGAGAGTGACCGTGAGGGAGCAGCGGAGACAAAGCATCAGGGACTGACCACAGCCCCCAGTCCTCGTTCCCATGCGCTTCTTGGGGGGAGGACAGGGGGAAGGTGCTTTTAGCTTGCTTTTAGTTTCTTACTGTTCTAGTCTGTTAGCGATTGGCAATAAATTACACTAACCTCCCTATGAGCCCTTTTCATTGTAATTTCTCCTCCTTTTCCTTTGAAAAGGAGAGTGAGGAGTGAGAGAGTGATTGTGGTGGAGTTCAGCTGCCCAGCAGGGTATAATAACCAAAAGCATCCATCTAGTGTATCCAAGATGAATGTTTCTCCTCTAACCACAATGCAGAAGAATGCAAGACTAAGATTCACATTATACAGTGAATCTATTGCATGAGAAGGAAAAAAAGGGAAGATGATCAAGCCTTCTGAAACTGGACAGCACTCTTTTCGAGAACAATAATTCCTGCTTTAACTCTTTTCAAATCTACTTATAGAAGGACAAAAGGCCTACAGTCATTCACACTTCATGACAAATACAAGCATATTCTCCCCTAACATCTGTTTCAGAACGTGTTTGTTGTTTGAGAAGAAATTATCAGAACATGGTAAACGCCCACAAGTTTGCTTTTATATCATTATATGTTTTGTAGGCCTGCCTCCAAAGGACAGACACGTGAACACAACACAGTGTTAAAAATACTTCACATTGTACTGATAATGTTTTTTTTCTGGATCTCAAATTATAATTGTTGGAAGTACACTTTCTAGTCACAAAGTTAGCTGAGCCACTGGATAAACCTGCTGAAAACTATCATTATGCTACTACCTGGAAACATGGAATTTACCGTCCTATAACTATGTCAGATTATATATTATATTTGCATGTGTTCATTTCAAATCAGTGGTTATTTGTTTCATAGCCAAAGAAACATATCTCAGAGTGAGAAAACACATATACACCTACTCACTCAATTGGATGTAAGCTTTACTTCAACACACCTTATATTTTTAGTTTATTTCCAGGAGGGAAGATGACAACAGAAGTATTAGATTCCAACGCTGCTTTTACCTACCCAGAATGTTATTTCAGGTTATTGCTCTGTGATTAATACAAAGATTATAGTGTGATATTGTTTGAAATGCTGACCATCTTTTACACACTCTAGAGAGTGTGAGTTTTCATACATGAATAACAGAGAAATGTGAATTAGCACAGGTAGATCAGTGATTTGACTACTTCACACATATGACTAGGTGCTAATAGGTTAATTTGCAGCTTGTTTTATTTTTATCCCTACATCTCTGTCACTAGTAGTAAGCCAGTTGGGTGAGATCCTTCATTTCTGTAGTCTCAGCTGTTTCAAACAGTAATCAATATTTCCATCTCTTACCATAGACTCACTCAAATCAATGATTGTTTTCAGCTTTAAAAAGCTTTTTTTTTTTTTTTCAGTTTTAAAACATCTTTAAGTGTTACAGTCCAACTGTATGTGCAACTCCAAAAACATCCCTCACCTGTAAATTTGTGGGTGTGATTTTCATTTACATCACAGGCCTAACTTAGAGGTGTGTACAATGCTATGTGTCCCTGCACGCTCCTTTACATTGCCAAGGAGGTTAAAAAATTTTGTTCTCATGTGACTGAATATTCAGGGTGAATGTAAAAGCACAAGAGTACAAATGCTGAATTGGAGGATTTCAAGGCACAGTACCTCATTGCCTGCAAGGAAAAACTGCAGAGCAGGTATGGTTATGGAGATGTGTTCTTCCTGCCCAGCTATTGCCTAAATGAACAATGGACAGACAAATTTTTTCATGCTATGTGGGACAGGTGCTTCACTACCCATGATGAGCTCTAATTTGGTAGTGCATTTTCTGAAGTGGCAGCATGCAGCCTCTTCACCATGCTGGAGGAAAAGAAACGCTCCTGCTGTCTTGCAGCCCTCCCACCCCACAGCTCCCAGCAGAATCAGAGCTCTGCACATCCTCAGCACTTCTCTTCGGGTGGACATTCCTTGGGAATTACACTGCTTTGAGTGTACATCCCTGTAGTCCACAACACTCAAAGAATATAAAAAAAAAAATCATTCGTTTTCTCCTTAGATATACAGTCCCCCTGGACACAAGTCACGATCTGCCCCTGCCCTGCAGCATATTAGGATAGCCACACATCAGTCACATCCTGTATTTTCTGCGTTGTTTTACTGTTTTGCATTATTTGCAGAAATTCCCCTGGTGAATATGGTAATCCCAAAACACTGTCCCTCCATGCTACGCTCATATGTTAGTTATGTTAGTGCATTATAAACTACTGGCTTATTCATACAGGCAGTAAAGACAAATTAGGTAGTTTGTGTCCTAGCACTTTATCAGTCCTGTCTTTGACACACCATCCCAGACCAGTTATAGAACCATGGCATTTGAAATAAACTATACAAAAATTACATGTACTCTGCTTCTAGTCCACATTTTTTTCTCATGATCAACTGCCTTCTAAGAGACATGAGAAGACAAACAATGCAGAAAGCACCTTGAAAGGTACTTTATTGCTTTGCCAGCAAATTATGTGCCTCTCTGCCTCTGGAAGGGGCTTGGGGAGCTGCTTGGGCAGGCAGAGAACTTCAAAAGAAGGAGGGATTTTTTTTGGCTGCTTTAACTGCCACTTTGTCCTGAAACCAAGACCTGCAGTACAGCGAAGATCTCTGACACTAAATAAAACCAGCAATGAACAACTGTTAAGACTGTTTCCCACACAAGCCTCACTTGCTCTGGGCAAAACTGCAGGCATTCTGTTTAACGGAGAAGTCTTTTTAAGCTGGCAGTTCAGCAAAAAACTGCCATGAAGGAGAAAAAAAAAAAAAAAGACAAACTTCTTGATGCAGGTCAAAACAGGGAGAGCTATACTGACTCCAAGCAAACCCAGGTAGGTGCTATAAATTAGGTTTGCTTTTACCCTTCAGTAAAATCAGATAACAGGATATGACTTTTTATCACTCTGATATGCATCTACTCCTAACTCAGTGGAGAAAGTAATATTTGGTTTAAGAATTATTTGTTCTCAAATTTAAATTATATTTTTCAAAACAGGATTTTAAGACATAACTCTGCCACCAAGACATACCTGTTTGCCCTCTGTATCCAATCTAAAAATAACCTTTATTGAAAAGATCAGAAATTACTCACTGACATTTGACTATCTGTTAAAAATGGGAGCCTACCACAGCCATATCGCAGCACTCTATTGCCATCTCACCATTTCTATAGCTAAATGCACTCAACATTATTTACTCTCCATTAAGAGGCAGAAATAATGCAGCAGGTAGATGCAAGTTTTTGTCCACTACTTTTGCAGTTACTCATTCTGTATATTTAATCCACATATTATGCATTTTGGTAGATGGAATGAGATGAATTTATCAAAATTGGAATGATTCATCTGAGCAATGTTTTTCCCTCCCACACCTCTGATTTTTTTCAAACCTCACATAATATTCAGTTCTGCTGGATCACCTTATTAGCACACAGTTATTAATAGCAGACTCGGAAAACTCCTCACTCCTCAGTTAATAGTGCTCCACAGAGCATCCCATACTTAAAAGGTCTTAGGATGACTGTGGAAGCTTTCTCTTGCAGGAACTGGAAATCTTGAAAAATACCTTAACAAGGCCAAAAATTTACTCCAGAATTGCCAAAAAGATTTCTTGAAGTTTGTTAAAACAACAACAACAAAATTAAGTTGTCCTTGTTGGACCAAATGTTACATGAATTTGTAACAGGTTCTGTCCAACTTCTCCTTGCTTTGTTTGCCTATAACTCTTAGATTTCAACTGAGTTACATTTGTGCACAGATTTTTTAGTTTAAAATTTCATTCAAATCCAGAAAAATGTTATAAGCCAAAATTATCTCTATTGTCAATATAGGAAGAAGAAGCTCCGCTGTCCAGAATACTGTTGACCACAGCCTTCACTTCTAACTTGAAGAATGGCCAAGTCCAGATCACTGAAGCGGAGACAGGCATGCTGAATTTGTTTCACAGTATCACAAAAAGTCAGTGTAGTAAGTCAAGCACTTGCTAATTAACTTTTTTACATATGTGACATCACTTTCCACAAGGATGAATCAGCTCAGCAGCAATCTCATACAGGTGGCAGAATATAACAGAGTAATACCTAGCAGAATCTTGCAAATGCCACAAATATATGTAACAAGTGATTTGTATTTCTGTTCCACAAATGATGAGAGATTCTGACATCTAACTATTGGAGAGGTGAGTTAGCAGCTGTATATATTACACCACTCACACCAGTAGGGCTCCTCTCTTACCCAAGAACACAAAATTCAGATTGCTTGGGCTACTCTGCTACAGCAAGACTACTTCCAAGAAATGAAATAAGAAAAGGGTTGGCAATTTAATTCTGAATCAAAAAAATGTCATCTGTTATATATAAACTGACAGGACTTAATCATTTCTGTCTCCATGTTGTTCACTGACCCTTTCTTTGCTTTTTTCATTAAAATGTGTAAGGAGTTTTGGGAAGGGTTCAGAGAAGTTTAATTGAAGTATAGTGAGGGCTGTGTCCTGTACCAGAAGCTTAAAATAAACAACAACAACAACAAAAAACACAGGGCAAATGGAAAGAATGACAACTGCAAATCTGCAGTCACATAAATGATCACCAGATGCTGTTTGACAGCCTAACATGGTCAGTAAAGCAATCACAATATGCCTGCTTCGGCCACGACGTGGGGCAAATGAGAACCACCACCAGCCAGGTGCCATGGGCAAGCCTGCACTTTTGCACAAAACTGAAGTGTAATGGAAACAGGCTGAAAAAGGGAAATATAGAGAATAACAGTGTGGTAAGATACCCCTGACTTGTTTTAGGTGGAAGTGAAGGAAGACAACAATGGATACTGTGTTCCTGATTTCCTGCTGCTGAGTGTCTTAACATGCGTGTTATAACAACATGCACAGGTGTGCTAGAAATGGAAAGCTGCACACATCAGTTACTGACTTCAATTAAACAGACGCCAGCGAGTTAATAAACTAGCCTTTGAACCGCTGCTACTTCTGTGGCTATACAAGGTCAGAGACTCTGCCCCTGAATTTATTTTCATCTAGAGGCTTGTAGCCTATTTGACTCTCACTTCAAGTTATTCCTGATTTCCCTCTGGAACTGCACAACAGGAAAACACAAACAGTCCCCTTAGATCTCCGTGCCCATGGTTACTTCCATCTAATGATAAAAAGGATAGTCACAGTGTGTGTTTTTAGGGTTTTATCTGTCACTTGACAACACTTCCACTTACCCACTGGTCAGATAAACACTAAAATTAGACACCATGTAGAGGTCTGGCGTATCAGAGATATCACTCCTCTGTCATTGCGTCCTCTTGTCCACAGCTTTTGTAGAGCTGTGGCAGAACAGTCTGCATTTATCTCCAGCTGCATATACATAATGTTCAGCTGCACTCAGCAGCTAGTCACAGACATGTGGCACATGAAAGAGAAGCTGGGCATGACCTTCAGCATCAAAATCAACCACCTCCATGCTCCAAGCAGCACAGCAGCTCACCTCTCTTTGCAAGCCACGGCAGAGACAGTGAAATGCACTGCCTCTTGCCATAGATGTCACCCTGACACCCTCATTGGTTTTAGTAGGGATTCTCCTGTAGCAGCATGAACTACTCATATCAAAATGATAACAAAAACAAAACAAATGAAACCAAGTTCCTGTATTCCACAGTACAATGAAAAATACATGCTTGTTGTTTCGGTGTTTTCAGGTTTTTTGTTTTGTTTTGTTGTTGTTTTGTTTTTTAGTGGTGGTGAGCTTTTTTGTTTTGTGTTTTCGTTGTTGGTGGTTTGTTTTTTTCTCTTCCCCTCCTTTTATCTTAATAATCAAGCTAGGGCTTTTTTGCATATCCTCAGAATTGAACACAACATATCTGTTTCCTCGCTGGACCTGTTTATGACAAATTTCACTGCTGGTACTTAATGCTTCTTCTAGTGCCAAGTTTTGTCACTCAGTATGTTTTCAGGCTTCCCACCTGACTAAGGTGCTGCAGTGTGTTCATATGTTCCACCTGTGATGTCTATGATATTGCCTTGGAAGGAGAAAAATTTCCACTTGCTGAGAATAGGGAGGAAAGCAGACTTGAGTCTGTGACAGTCCTCTTTTCCTAACATAGTGGAAAAAGCAAGTGCTGAGTACCACACACCATACTTTTCCAAGATATACCATCTTTTTCACGTTTTCATCTTTTTCAGGATTCTCACAGAGAGAGCATGTGAAAAGGGAAGAGAACCCAGTGGTTTGAGTTATCCTGCAGGACCATCAGCATCTCTGAGCAGGATCCAGGTATGATATGAATAAAAGGGCTTGTGGTTCTTCCTGCCAACATAGACACACATACAAAGCATCATCCATTCACTTTCATTCCTCATGTTTCCTTTCACTGCATTCCCGATTTTGCTGTTACGCATTGAGTACCCTGAGGAGAGTGTTGTAAGGAAGGTTTTCTTCCCCCCGCCCTGCCCATCAGGCTGTTTTTCTGTGTGGATTTTTCTTTTTATTTTTTAAAACAGTGACATTGATTAAATCAGCTTTTTTTTTTTTTTAATCCAATTTTGCTAGATCTCTTATTAACATTATTAATACCTTTTTTAGAGGCATCAAAAATTCAGATAAAAGTGTTTTAAAGTTGAAAAACAGTAGCTATAGAGAAAAATTCCAAAATCAACTACAAAATTTCTAATATTTACTTTTTCCCCTCAGAAATACAGCAAAATAACGGTGATTTTCATTGCAATTTAATTTAAATGAAGTCTATTTTCTACCCTGTAAAATAGGAAACAGGTACAGCATTATTCTCAATGTTCACAAGCTACTTTTAATTAGCTGTATTTCTATATTAAGTTTAGCTATGAGATCTTTGCATGCTTCTAAATATACAGTCGGGTTATTTAACTTTATAGTCTGTGCTATCTGATGAGCATAAAGCAAGACTTTAAGTTTTATCTTAATAAGATATGACCGAGACTATTAATGCTGAAAAGAGTAACTTTCAGTAAGCGTATATAAAATCAATCTAGCAATCCTCTCTAACCCCCCATTACTTATATTGAGACTACCTTACCAAAGCTACTTTGCAGGCTGAGCTGATTGTATGTCCACACTGCCTAGGCTGCAGCAATGCGCCTGTGTTCAACAAGCCATACAAATTTGAAGATATTAGTTATTTGAAGCACTCTCCAGACTGTATTTATGTGTAAGTTGGATGCATCTTCTGGATCAAACCACCTGAAGCATTGCTAGTCAATGTACACCTGGCAAAGAGGCACAGTCCAAAACACTGCATTGACATGTCAAGGTGAGCATGATGTTATAACCAGTATGACCCTGAAAATTAGATGGAACAATGCCACACAGTAGATTTGTGATGCCATCCCAACATGGACACCAGGCAGTTCTTGATCAGATAACTGCTACTGGGCTTGACAAGACTACAGTAACACCTGGAACATAACTGCTTACAAGCTTGGGCCATTTTGGATCAGACAAAAGCCCTAAAACATGCAGAAATCACAGGTTTGGTCAGTGACACTAGCATAAATGAAGTGTTCGTGGCATTCACCCCAGAAAAATCATCAAGAGCTGCACAACCTGACACCATCCTCCAGCAGGTGCACAAACTGACATCATCCTCCTACACACACAATGGGAATCCCATGGACATTCCCAATCCAGCTGAGCATAGCTTTGTCAGAAAGCAACTGTTAATTGCTAAACCGAATACAAGGCAGATGGCACACACCTGCATGCTCCAACAACTGTGTTGTGGCTACAGGAAGAGGCTGGTGCCAAGCTAAGAAGGCCACAGGGTAATGTGAATTTGGTGCAGAGAGAGGATGATGACCACCCTCTCCTGATGGATTGGGAAGCCCATCTCGGAGCTGGTGCTATTCCAGACAGACTTTCTGACAGCTCATTTAGCCCACAGCCCAGTCCTGCAAATTGTATCCTACCAGGGGATGCTGGAGTAACTCAGCCAGAAACAACACGAGGTGACAGACCTTGGTTCAGTAGGAATGGCAAAAATAGTGACATAAAATTGGCACAAGAGCTAGATCCCTGCATGTCAGCCAGCTGGCTATGCACGACCACAAGGAGGTCACGTCAGCTCTCCTACCTGCAGCTCTGGCTTCCCCAAGTCCCTTACAAAACAGCTGAACTATGCTGCCATTCCTGTCTTGCTAGTAACATCGCAGTGAAATATATCTGTCACTTGTCATTAGAACACAGACAGTGAGGACACTGGGCAAAGCTGCTCATAAAGGTGGCAGTGAGGTAGCCCTTGGGTCTGCATGGTTCAAGGAAGACAGGTACGGCACAAATGCTATCAGAGACCTGGCAGACTGAAGTCAAGTACCGTGAACCTAGATGCAATGGTCTAACCAGAGCAACAGCCAGGAGTGCGTACCCTGAAAATTGCACATACATAGCCCTAAAAGGCCAGCATTTCATCCCATAGTTAATAAAGCCAGCATTTATCTTAATGTGGTTATATAGCCAACCTGTTTCTTCCACTCTCCCCAGAAAATCTCAAAAAAAAAAAAAAGGCAGAGATGGTTGTTCATGTTATCTGTTTCAAATTTTGAGTGAAGCTATCTTTTGGTCCTTTGATTCTAGCACCAACTTTCCTTAAATTCACCAACGTATGAAGACACTCAGAACACAAACAGAGGCATGGTTGATTTCCACCTCTCTCTCCATCCAAAACACATTCAATTAGGTAGTGCTATTCAGCTTGTGACATCTTAGTTACATTAGATGTATCCTAGTACACCTCCACTAAAATCAGAGACTCTGAAAATGCATGACAAAAACTGGCAGAGAACCTGGCCTCACATCCAATCAACGCCATGTGTGGACCAAAAAAAAAAAAAAAAAGACCTAGCAAACAAACTAAAAGAATGCCAGCTAACAAAAATAAGTATCTAACATGTAGTTCCCAACACTGTCTGGGAAGAGATGGATATCCAAATTGGGATGACTTTACCTTTGACAAGACTGAAAAAGATAATTGCATTTTGGACATCCAATAGACAAATTCAGCAACTGAAAGTTTAAAGAAAGAATGCAATCATTTTCTTTTCTATCATTTCATCTGACCTCAGTGGCAGAGGAAATATATTAGAAAAATTTCCTGTGGAGTATCGTAGGCCAAGTTCTCTCCTGAAATCAGCATTAGTAGAGAGTACTGCTTAAAAATAGATAACACATTAGTCTAGTAGCTCTGAGAACATAAATATTTAAACAATATTTTTAAGACCAAGAGAAAACTCAGCAGGAACCCCCCCCCCCCCCCCGAAACACCTCTGCAGAGGCAACAAGCAGTAACCTCTGCTCCAGGCTTTGATTCAAGACAGATCAAAGTGTTCAGCTGACCTGGAAGTGAACTAAAGATTACTAATGCTACATGTACCCTAAGACCTAACTCACGATGAACCAATGAAAAAGTTTTCACCAGTTCTTTATGATTATTGCCTCCGTTATTTGCACTTCCTCCCCCTTCACAGAGAAAATTTGTTCAGACAAAAGTAAATTACATTAGAGGATCTGTATCAGTATCTGATTTAGATGAATTTCTTCTTTTCTATCATCTATATGAGCTGTGAACTCAGTGTCACTTTATTTAGATGACTGGGAGATGAAGCTTGCATTTTAATGAACTTCACTGTGGAAGACTCAATTCACAGAATACAAAGTTTACATAGGAAAAAGAAAAGTTCTAAAATGTTATTCTAATTCTTTTCAAACACAGATGGAGAAATTCTCCAGAGAAAAATCCCAGTTGTGAGTCTGCATTGCAGACCTCTACTACATACTGACATCAGAGGGAGTTCCATGCAGCAGATGTGTGCAGACTACGCAACAAAAATCTGCAATGCAGATAACCGATCCGCAATGCAGATTAGACACTAGGATTTTACTCAGGGCGATAACTCACCTTCACCCTTCCCACTATGGAATCACAGAAAGGCTGAGGCTAGAGGTCATCTAGTCCAACCTCCCTCACTCAAAGCAGGGTCTACTACAGAGGGTTATCCAGAGCTGCCTCTAGTCATGTTTTGAATACCTCCAATGATGGAGACTCCACAACCTCTCTGGACAACCTGTACCAATGTTCAGTGTGTATAAACCCTTCAGAGCATATATAAGGTTTTTATTCTGTTTAAATTGTGTTTTCTTGTATTTCATTTTTTGCCCTCTGCCCCTTGTCCTTTCATTGGGCACTACTGAGAAGAGGCTGGCTCCCTCTCATGCATTCCCTCCTGTCAGGTATTTGTATTAAAAAGCTTTTCCCAAGCCTTCTGTCTTCCAGGATGATCATTCCAGCGCTCCCAGCATCCCTTTATACATCAGATACTCCAGTCTTTTAATCATCTTCTTGGTCCTTTCCTGGACTCCTTGCACTACGTCCATGTCTCTCTTGCAGTGGGGTGTCTCGATCTGGATACAGCACTCCAGTACTGAAAAGAGGGGATGCATGACCTGCAGGTAGTGTTCTTCCTACTGCAGCCCAGGAGGCTGGTGGCCTTCCTTGCTGCAATAACACATGGCTGGCTCATGGTCTAACTTGGCATCCACCAGGACAGCAAGATTCTTTTCAGCAAAGCTTCTTCCCAGACAGGTGGCCCCCCGCACGTACTGGTGCATGGGGATGTTCCTCCACGAGTGCAGGACTTGGCACTTCACTGAACTGCATGAAGTTCTCATCAGCCCAATTCTCCAGCCTGTTGACGTCCCTCTAGATGGCAGCACACCCATCTGATCTACCAAACACTCCCCCAAGGTTTCTTTTCATTTGTGAACTTGCTGAAGGTACACTGTGCCCCATCATCTCGGTCATAGATGTTAAACAGCATAAATCATAGAGGTGTAAGCCATAACACAGCCATGCTGGAAAAATGATCTTCATAAAATACAGCGAATCAATTTGTAGTATTATAAACTTTTCATTAATTATTGTACAACTGTTTTAAAAAAGAATGAAATATGGAACAATAAATCTGAGGTTAACCTCAAGTCAGAAAAAAGAATGAGTTTATAGAAGAATAACATGGCTGGCAGTACAAAACTAAGGATTCTGGATTCTGTTGATACCAGGGAGTAATTTTTGTAAAAAATGAGAGCAGTTTTGCTAGCACAAGAGCCGATATGTCAGAATAACATAATTATTGAGACTATATAATGAATTACAAGGAAAAACATGCTAAGTACAATTTGTTTCTGAGAACCAATACAATGGACAAATTACTAAACCTCAAGCAACATGCTAAAAACCTACATTTCAGGTCATTCCCTGCCAAAACCTTCCTACTCACAAAATGTTTTGGCTACATTACAGTCAAATAGCAGCAGAGCAAACATGTAAATCATTAAAGGGTGTAGCAATTTCAAGTCTGTAAGCTTCACAGAGTTTTTGTGAAAGCCAATGAACGTTCCTTAGTCAGGAAATTTGCTGCCTCTAGCCCATGCCACTCTAATTAACATTATTTGATAGCACTGCTAATGATTAAGCAAAAACACTCTGCCAAGTTCATCAGATTTATAACATTAATCAAAAACTATGCAAATTTCAGTTTATGAGTATAGTTTTGAAATGTAAAACCACATACTCAGCTGCAGTAAATCAGTAAAAGTCCACTGAAGTCAATTGAGTTTTATGCCAATTTACACTAAATTTGGCTCACTGTATTTACACTTCTATACTTTTTTTTTTTCTATACTCAAGTACTGCTGATATAGCAGGTAATTATATTATGAGCAACTTTAAAACAATTCAGGAAGTGAAGAAGCCCTCCAAAGGAGGTACAGTGCCAGAAGAAGAATCCAATTTTCTCAACATCACATCTTCAGGATGGATATTACTTTATTATGAATATAACACTGTTCAGAATTAAGGCAGACTTAATTAAAACTGCTACAAGAACCTAGTAGGATAACAAACCATCTTGATTCAGGACAAAATACTATTGGTAATGATTTTATGACAAAATCAATCTTGAGGTGCAAAGTACTGGGAATAGAAGTGTTATCTCAATCTTAGAAGCTGCAACTGCAAATGCTCTAACTGATCTAAATGATGCTTGCATGCACCATTTAGAAAGGAGGAAAATAAACTTCTGATAATTTTCCTTTTTCCAGTGAATGCTCTTCAGTAGCTGTTACTTAAACCACTTCGTGGCCTGCTCTTTTTCAGCTGAGATGAGAGAAAATTTGCCCTGACAAGGAGCCATAGTAAACTAAGTGCTCACATAAAAGAAGATGCATGTACAACAGAAGGAATCTCGGGCACAAATGGGTACCCAAAGCCCATATTCTCAGGTCAATTTCCACATCTGAAATGAAGGCCTTTTGACCAAAAGAACATAGAAAAAAAGATTCTATCACAGCAAGATCAGCATTGATATCACAAATTTAGAATATAGACCTGGTTTCAAGACAACTCCAGTCAATTTGTAAAGTTTAGATCAATTTATAAAGTTCAGATGGAAACCAAGTAACACATGATAGTTTTAGCAGTCTTGCCGTGAACACTTCTGTAGCTTCAGATCCAAAAATTATTGGAACTAAAAATAAATGTCCCACTCTTCAAACTACAGATGCCATGGCTCTGATATCAGCAAGTGCTGAGTACTCAGATGGATAGTGCGATAAATTCCAAATGACACCTTTCTATTACATAAAGTAGTTTCTAGAAATTGCCAGCAGGCAGCTTAACATGCAAATACCATATAAAGAACAGCCATTAGAAAGTGATGTGGGTAAGGAATGTTGACAGTTTGCAGCAGCTTCACTTACCTAGATGTTGCTAATGTGTCTGCAAAATCACTGGCAGGCCAGGTTGCGAATTTGTGGCAAAATAAGTTTGGGCAAAATATGGCAGTTACCAAAAATAATTTTTCATGGGTCAATAACTGACAGGATAAAACCTTCATAAGAAATCACTGAATCAAATAGTGAGAAACAGAGTAGGGGGTGATAACAGGTCACTCCAAGAAACAAGAGCAACCCCTAGTATGGCATTAATAGCATTCCTCTGGAGGGATGACACCTGCAAAAGGTATGGGTATTTCCAGTATTTCCCAGATAAATATTTAGCATAGATTCTTTCTTGGGTTTCATCAAAGAAGTCTGAAACTTGTATTTCAATAGATAAATTGCTAGTATTTTCCCTATACAGGATACAGTTCTCTCTCCAGATCTGATTGTCATACTCAATTAACTGGAGCTAAAGTATCCCTTTTTTCTCCTTCAATACTCTTCACATTAAGAAGAAATGCAGGACATTAGTAGAGATTAAGCTTTTATCCAATAGCTTTAAGATTATTCTGGGCAATTTCATAATTGCTGTTGTTATTCACTTCAAACTATTCCTGAATTTTTACTTACAGGTTTTGTGGTCTCAAAACAAAGCCAAATCCGTCCCTTATTGGATTGAATACGGAGGGTGTTTCACTACCTCCTTTAGGAAAACATCACAGTATAACATACCACTCAACTTCATTGCTGTCAGCCAGGCATTTAAAAGCAGGGGAAACCATACAGGAATTTCCTTTAAATGTCTTTTTATGTTTCTGTTTACGCAAATTATAGAACTTAGGATAACGCTTCAGCAAATGATTAGTCAAAGACTTATCTCTGCTCATCACACTCTGACTGTCAAGAGTAAGAAAGCCTCTATCCCATTTTCTCATTGGGAATGAGATATTTACTGTGAAAGTCTTAATTTAATAACAGGATGAGCAACTTGTGGCCCACAGGACGTGTACAGACTACCAGAACAGTAAATCTTTCCCAGAGCCCATGCCCCCTCCTTCCACGTGCCCTTCAAGTACAGACCACAGGCTGGAAGAATAGTCCAGGTAGCCACCAGCCCCTTTTCCAGTGCTATTTTTCCTGAAAGCCCAGCTCTCCTTCATTAAGTGACAGAGTCCATTAGATTCAGTTTGCATCTGGAAACCCCAGACCTCTGCACATGCACAGAAAGACTGTGCTGGGTGTAACCCCAGAGCAGGAGAGAGGGGGTCATGGTACATAGATCACTTCATCTTCTGGAGTAAGATATGTACTTTCATGAAATAAGTAGGAACTAAGCATCACTGAGATGCCTACCATTCTGTTAAATGCAGGTGAATTTGATCAATAGCTTAAGAAGTAGTTAATGGGAAAGCTAACTGAAGGTCATACAGCATTTTCCTTAGGAAAAGTATTTCCAGTTTTCCTTAAGAAGGCAAGCTAAAAATATTGTCAATGGGAATTGTAAGGCCTCCCAGCCTGGTATTAGTATGTAAAGGCTATTAATCTCTTATGGTAGAGATAACTAAATTGTGTATTATTAAGTACATCCTTAGCAGGATAAAGACAGTCCTTATGTTTTCCTATATACAACTTCCTGTCTGCATATAGCTTATTCTGTAAACCTGCAAGGAATACAGGTCTGGCAAGTCTATAAAGCCAAGCAATTAATTTTATTTCTGTCCATACATGGACCTTGGAACAGCCTTATGTCACACAGATGTTTGAGACTCCAGTTGTACAGCTTGGATTTAAACTGCCTGCCCTCTGTACATGGTGGAGGCTACCATAGTCCTTACCAAGAACTAGGGATGACCTGTAAGTTTACAGAGCTCTAACTGGAAGCCCAATGCAGCTGAAAAACAAATGCTCAGAGTTTATTATAATACAAGATTCAGGTGATGTATGTCAAGCAGATGTGTGGTCAAGTAGATATGCTAAGCCAGTCCTCCAAGTAGGACTTTTTTACTACCAGGACCTTGTTCATCCAAAGAACTGCAGCTCAAAGTCCTGTTCCCATTTTGGAAGTGGGTTTGTTCCCTACCTGTAGATCCTACAGCTGTGTTAGGACACCTACAGTGCATCTGAATTTCTCAACTTGGGCCTTTTGATGTACCTGATATTTACAGGGACAGAATAGCTAGGCTTTGCTTGTCATCAATAATACATCTATCCTATCAAGAACAAGCCAACTGTGATGTCAAAAAAAAAAAAAAAAAGGTCCATTTCTCTTTCAACTGCCTGAAAAAATACCTTCCTCCTGGACCCATGTGAATATATGTGAAGGGAGAGAGAATGCAGCCTTTGAACAGTAACTGGTATAAATCTTTCTCCTCTGATCCCCCTCTGACTCATAAATCTCAATCTACCAAGAAATGAATGCATAGCTCTCTCAAGGCCTAACACACACCTAGAAAGAAGGCACAATTAAAAGAAGAGAGAAGAGATGAATGATGTGGGAGCCATTTCCTTAATGAACAGAGCACTTTTCACTTCCTATTCATCCTAATGAGTATCAATAAATAACAGGAATAAGCAACAGATTTGAATAGAACACAGATGAATTTAAATTTAATGCAAGTAAAGTGCTTTATAATAAGTCTGCATTGAGAAAAATGTTGAGAAGGGTGGTTTTCAGAGACACTGCTTACGTTTTAATGTTTAGCAAGACCTGGATATGCTGTAGGTGGGTATAAAAAACAATGAGAGTGTTTTTTGTGTTTCCAGCCTTGCACAGTATTTTTTTTTTTAATCAAGTTAAGGCAAGTGAGTCTTATCTCTCCTTTTCGTGTTTTAAAAACTAAAAAATATAAATACAAGAATAAAACCTAATTTAAAAAAGCAGACAGTAAAGAAATACTGAGATCCAGACATGTATCTTTGGGACAGAAGGAAGAACTTTATTCTGCATCTGTGGTCTTAGTCATGAGCTCTCCTACACAGCATTCCCTCCCTCTCTGATTTTCAGGACCCACACACAGCTTAGATAGCTGTGGACAAGCTTTGGTGCCACCCAGAGAGTCAAAACATGGCCAATGGAGGAGCCCCCAACAAGTCCCTTTCCACCACATGACTGCAGATGAGTTCTTGCTATGACTCAGACAAGGTAGAGCGGAAGGAAGGCTCCTACCCCTATTCCCACTCATGCCACTTTGACCCCAGCGATTGAGCCTTGTGGTGCTGGGACTGAAATTTTCACCTTTGGAGCACAGCAGTAGCACCTCTATCCCATGGACCAACTAGCCAGTAGCTGATGGGAGCAAGAGTTAACATTACCCACAAATGAACCAGAAGTGCAAGAAGATTAGCTGCCAATCTGATTTAAGATTCTCAAGTCAGAACAGAAGCAGATAAGGAAAGCAAAGCAAACTGTCCTTGGAAAGATTAAGAAAAAGTTTGTATCTGATGTAGAAAACGCAGCTACCAAGGTAGGCAAGGTACCAAGTCAAACTGAAAGCAGCAAATATTTTGAAAGGTGATAGAAATGAAGAACCCATGCAAGCACTGGGCTCAAAAGTACTCTCATCTTGAAGGAACTGAATCTTCTGCTCTGGTTCCCAGGACATATGGCCTATCAAATGGTGAGACCTTTGTAATAGAAAATACATATCACCTCCTAGTTCAGTTTATCCACATAGGTATTCAGTGAGGCTTGTCTGATGTAGGGCGGATGGGTTTAGCCTCACATCCCGATTTATCACTCTGGAAAACACTCCCAGCCAGATCTACCCAGCTGGTGGGGACTCTGGGCGGATTAGGCTGCAGTTACAGAACAATGTTAGCTGTCACAAAGATGCCGGACCAGGTGGTAGGCTGCACTGAACCTTTTGTCTTAGAAGAGCATCTCCAGTTCTTCTTCCCAGTTCATTCCCATCATCCCCTACTGCAGGAACTCTCCTGCTATAAGATCCAGTGTGGCTCTTACGTTGCCACTGCTCCATAAGCACCATCACAGTCATGCCCCAGTGCAGTGTCCCTGATCTTCAGGCTCAAAATAATACTGTCTCTCCTGTACACCAAAACCAAATGAACTAAGAAAAATCATGACAACTTGGGCCCATCAAATTTTCAGCCTGGAGTAGCACTCCCTTGGTGACTTGGTTCAATCCAGGTAGCAGCCTGGGGACAAATGCAGCAGTTTTTATTATATCCTCAATATAAAAACACTTCCATTAACTTCTAGGTTGTATTTGGAGAACAGCACCCAGACCTGTCTTGTTTCTCTGTTCCCCATGGTGGGTGCTGGCCCGGCATTACCAAAGCACTTGCTTGGGGGATGCTGCCAGGGAGCAGGGCACAGAAGCTAGATCAGGCTGTAAAGTTACTACATGGTCTCTTCGAGGGTTCATTAATTAACCAACATTAATTCTACCAATACCAACCTCAACACTGGTCATTGCTGGGACCTAGCCGATCAAGAAGCAGACCTAGGAGAGAGTTTCTGAGTCACAAGCTCCAGCATCAGTAATCACTGGCAATCTCCAGGCAACATTCAGATCACAGCAGCCCTGACAAAGGCACAGGTCCACCATCTAATATTCCTGGGCATCAATCCACAGCCAAAGATTTTACATATATAGATGCTGATACATGCACAGCTATATAAAAAGAAAATGTTCACAGTTTCTGTAATTGTGAAGTATGAGCCAAGCTAATCATTTCTACATGTAATTGTTTGCTTTTTTTTTTTTTAAGTCTCAGAAGGGGATAATCCTACATTCTCCATGTTTCCACCATATTTTAATTAGCATCTCCTCTGTCTTTATTAGAGGAAAAGAGTAAATACCAGTAAGAATGGATTTTAGAATCCATAATTTAAGCACTGCAGTAGTATAACTTGAAAAGGCACAAAATTACTTATGACTAGTTGCTCAACACAATACTGCAAACAAGGTACTGCAAATTCTTGCAATTCTCTCTTTAGAAAGGCCCTTCATCTTGTTTAGACTAATCTCTTGAGTTTGTTCTTGGTATCTTAGAAAGGAGGCATTAAAAAATGTAGAAGAAACAAGACTATCAGAACAGTTTTTAATTAAGGAGAGATCACACACTATACTGATTTGGGGTGTAGAGAAAGGGTTGGTTTGGTTTTGTTTTTGTTTGTTTTACTTTATATCATAAAGATGGTTTACTACTGCAGGAAAAGTAGGACTAGAAAGATTGAACTAATCACATTTCTCCTTTTATGTTTAAATGCATTTCAATCTCATATCTGGATGTTGAACAAAATCAAATATAAATCTCCTAATTTTCCAACCTACAGAACAATAACTACTGCACAGTAGAAAACAAGATCTAATACCAGGGGTGGCAACTGGGATTTCGTACTGCTTACATGTATTCACATAAAAAGAGATGCAATCACAAGGAAGTGTGACTCATTTGACACTGGAGAGACATTTTCTTTTTAACTATGCATGAAAGGGATAGTACTGCCATATACTGCTCTAATAGCAGTGAATCAGAAGTAGTGAGAGAGTTGCTGAATTTTATGGTTTCTAGCAGTCACATTAGAAAACAAGGTCTGGTCTTTCCTGCCACGAATTCAGTTCATACGAACCACACATTGCCCTCCATTGACCCCAAGATTCAACCACTAGATTAATAATTAAGACACACTGGACTTGAAAACTTGTGAAGCACGTTTCATTCCCTAAAATGCAATGGGTTATCTACGTCTTCCACCTGTGCCTAGAAGACAAGAAATAAGGGAAGCCTGTAACTGGCAGACAATCACTGGCACCCACATGCACCGACTACACTCTGCCAAAGATGTACTTGAAGATCATTACCCTCAGAAACCCCCGATGAATCAAGTATGTAATTCATCATGCGAAAAAATGCTACTGCTTCCTAAGCCCCAATTTACACCATAGTATCAACAAGATCCCAAACTGAATAAAAACACAGAAGTGTTTTTATTTTCTTGTGCCTTCAGACAGTAACTGCAAAGTACTCTTATCTTCAGCTCCTGTGCATTGCTTAGACAGACAGGGCTACTTTTCTTTGTAAAGCTAGACAATTTTCTTCATAACAACCATTTGTTTGGATTTCCTTCTATAAAAGTCTAAACAATGCCACATTGTACATTAATTTTTATACAGATGAAATGCAAAGGTTCTCTAATGTTTCTAAAGCCATTTACACCACATTAGCAAAACTATTTGGCTAAATTACATTTTCCAATTCATCAGTCCTTATTATGCTATTTACGAGCTCACTTCTTCCAAGAGTCACCCCTACACAGATAATCAAATCATACCATTTGAAATGCTGTGACATTATTTTGTCATATAAAATGGTTGGAATTATCTTGATGACGGCAACATAAGGATTGCTGCTGCCCAGAATTTATGAGAAATGAAAGCTAAAAAGAGCACTTGAAATAGATTTCAAATACCAGAATCAAAAAGTGTTTAAAAATCATTAAATATCACAGGTCATTATAAAAGGAGGATCCAGGTTCTGGAACATTTGTCCTGAATCATTTCAATAGAAATATTAAGGAACTATAATTTGCTATAAGATTACAGGATTTATATAAGCTGACATAAATTGACTTGATGGTGTTTTTTTTTCTTTTTTTTAACATAAAACACTATAAACAAGATATCAAACTACTACCTAATATAATAACTTAATAAATAAGTATCTTCAAAATAATGTTTATATGAAGTCTGAAATAAGTTTGACAGACTGAGGTATAAGAAAAATACTTCAGCACAGAAAAAATTATCCAAAGCAAAAATCACTTTTTGCTTTCATACATGTCGATTATAAAAGAAAACTAGAGCATAGGATTTTTCTTCAACATCAAACAAAACTCCAAAAGCAGTTGGAAAAATCAAAATCTGCCACAAACTTTTTTCTGGGCACACCAATTTTCATGTTTTCATCAAAGATCCACCACATGCACACAGCTTCTCCATTTTACCTTATTTTGTGAAAATTATTTTCAGAAAACATGTCAAGAAACATCTGACAACTATACATCCACATGATTAAATGAGAAGAAAACCCAGCAATTGATATATCTCATACTTTACAACAGCAGCAATTGCTTGCTTGCAAGCCCCTGCCCAGCATCCTTCTCCTGGACAAAATAAATTAATGCTAGACAGTTCTCAAGACATTACATCAACAGAGAAAGGTTTAACACTCCCTTGCATCAGTAAAGTACATCATCTGACCTAAAGTGCAAGCTTTCTTCGCTAAAGCACTTTCAAATGAAACAATATCAATCTTCAAAGAAATTTCCATATAATGAGCTGCCTTTGTTGACCATTTTCAGTAGTTACAGTATTTGTATCTTTCTTTTCCATAATACTTTAAGACGGCTGAGAAAAAAGACATGTCCAGTCAGTATTATTTATGGACCTCTTTTTTCACTCCTGTTCCATACAAAGCTAAGCAGCATTGCAGAATCTTTCAGTATTGATTTCTCCCGCCAAATTCACACTATAGACAGTCTTAAAAATATCCTCTCAAGCATAAACAAAGTAAACTCATATCACCAGACCTGAAAGATGTTTTCACCAATGCTTCAGGACTGTCCACTGGTGGTAGCTCATCTGCTAAGATTTCCTCAGGAGGTCTCGGGTCACTGATGATGGTGGGCTTTGGTCTTTCCTTGAGGTTGCCAGTCAGCCCACCAATAATGGTGTTCCACAAGCAGTTTTGTGATTTAGACCCTGCAGAAACAGAGTGAGAAGGAAAATGAACTCATAGACCAGTAATTCAGCAGTCTAGAAAACAAAGATATCTTTCTCTGCTATCTTTCTGCCTTTGCATCATCAGATTTTGGGATTATGCCTGAAAACCTGAAATAAAGCTCAAAGTGGAAATAAGCACTAACATTTGGTCATTTTAAAATCCAAGACTGTAATGCCTCTGCACTGGTTTTGGCTGGGATAGAGTCAGTTTTCTTCATAGCAGCCCACATGGCACTATGTTTTGGATTTGTGACCAAAACAGCATTGATAACACAGACGTCTTAGTTGTTGCTGAGCTGTACTTAGAGGGCATCAAGGTCTTTTATGCTTCCTCACACTGCTCCACCAGTAAGTGGGCTGAGGGTGCACAAGAAGCTGGGAAGGGTCACAGCCACGAGATCTGACCCAGAATGACCAAAGGGATATTCCATACCACACGATGTCCTGTTCAGCAATAAAAGATGAGGGGAAGGAAGAAGAAAGGATGGACATTTGGAGGTGCAGTGTTTGTCTTCCCAAGTAACTGTTACACATGAAAAAGCCCTCCTTTCCTGGAAATAGCTAAACACCTGACTTGTCCATGAAAAGTAGTGAGCGAATTCCATATTTTGCTTTGCTGGTGTGTGCAGCTTTTTCTTTACCTATTAAATTCTATCTCAACCCACAAGCTTTCTCACTTCTATCCCTCCAATACTCTCCCCCATCCCACAGGGAGTGAGCTGTGTGGGGCTTTGCTGCCTACCAGAGTCAAGACACAACAGCTACCCGTAAAAAGATCTGGTTGCAGACCAAGAGGCTTTCATGTGTCGACAAAAAGCTTCCTCTTCACATTATATTTGAACTATAGCTTAGCATGTATTGTCATGGCAGTATTTTAAATGAAAGAACCAAAAAAAAAAAGTACCAAATCAATTCAAAATTAATTGTTGACTTTCATTGACTCAAGTTAATGATGGTTAAATTACAGATTAAAGATATCACTGAAGGACTAGTACTAGAAAACATAATTCCTTTCTGTTGAAACTTCAGCTTTTTTCAATAGACATTCAAATGCCAAAATATTGCTATGGATGTTCTTTTTTACATTTATTTAGAAGTGTCACCAGGTGCCTTGTGCTTGTCATTCACAAAACCCATTCTTGTCTAGAAATGTAGTTCCACTGACAAAGTACAATTAGCACCCTTCAGTCAGATCTCTCTTCCCTGCCTTTCAAGAAGAGTATACATGACTTATATTTCATAAAATTTAAAAAAGCATATTTCATATTTCCAAAAGGCTTCTGAATAAGTTAGGCACTTCTGAAAACCCCTGTGATATTCCCATACAGACCACCTGTATCATAGTCTAACTTTAAAGCAAAGTTAGCAGCTTCCAAGAGCAGCTAAGTACTGAAATCCTGATTTCAGTTAAGAGACTTCCCAAAATAGAAGTGCCATGAGCATTGAGCTTACTGGATTCCAAAATAATAAGAAGTACCAGCTCTTCTGGTAGTCCTTCTCTACGGACATTTTATTACTACGCAAAACAAACAAAAAATATTCTGACAAATGGAATATTTCTAAAGTCAGCAACTGACTTTAATAGAAGACCATACAGATAACACTTTGAAATATTTTCCTGGCACTCATGTAATTGTCCAGCAGAGACAATTAAGCAGCAAATAATGGATCTAAAATACATGGATTAAGGCTAAATGTTGTTTGACATACACAGTACATGAGAGGAAACTGAAAAGCAGAGTTGTTATCCCATGTCTCCTGAGATTATATTATGAGAAAATACTGTTAGAAGTAGCAATATCTGCTGCAACAAATGGGTAGTGGCAGGCTTGGTTTGCTAGTTGTCTTACATATCTTGTTTTCACACAGCCTAAATAGTGCAGACAGAAGAAAAGCAAGAATTCTCGTTTATCTCCTCCAACCCAAAATAATTTTCAGAATATTTCCCAGCTACTCAGGAAAACTTCATATCTGTGTGCTTCTTTGCTCTTAATTGTCAGCAGCTATTTAATATGCAAGGACCATATTTACCAAGATTTACAAGTAACCTTGGTGTTCTGTGCTGAGTTGTGTCTAACAATAGCTAGAAAAATTAATACTCACACCAGGTAGTCCAAAGCCAAGTAATTTATACGCAACAGCTGCAGAATTAAATGCAACATCAGTACATCTATATCATTCAAGCATTTGTTATGCTACTGTTTCTGTACTTTAGAGCACCACCCAAATTTCCCCACATTTCTTAGTTTTATTTGAATATTTAAGCATTTGTGTACCTATTTCATAAGTAGAAATATAAAGGATGCAGGAGTTTTAAATTATTTGACTGACCATACAGGCCATCTCTGACATAGCCAAAAATAGTGCAACTCCCTATAATGTGTTGAGAAGACCATTTCTTTTGCAAAAGTATGGCACACATAGGCACACTTGGAAACAGATTTTTAAGGCTCTTTTAAGCTAAGGTCAACAAAGACAAACAAGTAGTCATCCAGCCATAAATGCTGCACACCAAGACAAAAAACTCAGGACATCAACACTTGCAGAAAAAAACTGTTGCATACTATTAAAAACGTATCTTGTGGAAAAGAGGCTCTCAAGCCACATTTATAATTTTGAGGTTTTTTCCTGCAATAACTCCAAAGAGTCTGCCAAGCTTCCCCAACCTGAACCTTCTCTTTATTTTCACAGCTATACCCTTTCTTTTATTCCACAAGCACTCCAGCTTGTCAATTGCAGGAGAACTCCACGGATCTAGAAAAAAGACATATTCATCTCTTCCTGCACTTATTAGATACAAGTAGCTCGAGGCACACGCTACCACTGAAAACCAACAGTGACAGGTTAGCAAACTGCCATTGAAAGCCATACAGTCAAATAATTTTTTTTTGCTTTGCTTTAAATAATGTCAGTGTAAGAAAAACAAGTACTTGTTGCAATATACATTGTTTTTCTCTACACTGTCTGTACATAGACCCGCAGCCCTTGTTCCTCCAGTGTGGATATTCATTCACATAATTTTTCACTATAATAAGATCCAGGCTGTAGACCTAGCTATACACTTAGCTCTCCTGAAGATCACCATCAGCCAACACAAATTAACTAAACTCATTAGAGCACTGAAATGCTATGTCTACCCGTCCTAACCAGCATTCACAGCCTGCCCACGGTTCACTCAGATGAAGTACATTCAAGCAAATGAGTGTTTTGCTTAACAGGCCTGCTAGACCATACATCAGCCAGAAGCCTCCAGCTGCCTGAAATGCTGAAAGCCTGATGGACCTAAATCCCCACAGCTGCAACTATTCAAATACTGATGACACAATAGGACTTGTAGCAAGACAGTACAGTGAGAGATCCACTATGTAGTAAGTGCTTAAACTCAAAGTCTGCTGAATGAGCTGGAGCTGGATATTTAAGAGAACGGAAGATTGGCTAGCTCTAGCATTGGAATGAGTAACACTTAACAACTCAATTTTAACTTCAAATCATTGTGGTAAGTGTAAACATTTGCAAAAATACTTCTCCTTCATTTTATTATACCCTGTCAAAGATAATTAGAGTTGAGCTAGAGGCAAAAGCAAAATAGATTAAAGTGCTATAATCTAAAATGCAGAATTCTGCTTAAACTGTGTGGTAAACTTGACACAGTAAGTATGCAAATACTTTCATATACTCTGAAAATATTGTTACACTACAAGTCTTCCTACATGGATACCACACAGCCAGCATTCCTACTGTCCTGCTCAACAGCAGCAACCTTTTTTTCTTGTTTCCTCCCAAAGTAAACTGGAAACAGCCACGTACACCAGAGAGCTGTGGGAAACAGTCACAGTGGACACAGCTCATCTGAATTTCTGTAGGATATCTGTCATTTGCTTTCATGCACAGAAAGGTAGATAACGGAAATAAGATCAGCCTAACTGCAATCCCACCGAAATCTGAGTTTTAGCATTGACTGCAAATGGGCAGCTGCTACAGAGCAACGCTGTCCTGTTCTCTGCTGTGAGGGTGAAGTTAGTAATTGCCTTTAAACTAATCATTCAAGTGGAACGGTCAGTCCTAGAAAACACCCGGTCTCAGTTTTGTGAACCAGATGACAAGGATAATAGTAATCCTCTATCACTTCAGTTACTGCTTGACACCTTGTCCTCAAATACTGCCAATTTTTCTGCGATTCACCAGCCAGAATGTTTTTGAATGTTTGGTCCGCACTTCACTGACTGTTTGATGAAAACATGGTATGGCAGAGTAGATTATAGTGCTCTCAGCATAGATTTTGGGATTACCCATTTAATTCAGCACATGCCTAAGATATTTCCTTCCTTTTCATAACAGTTCATATTCTACTTTTCCTTGCCATTCCCACAGAGTTATACCTTATCCTATTCATGACCACAGTCACCATTAATTGTACCTTATGATAAACTAGTTAGAATCATAGAATTATTTAGGTTGGAAAAGACATCTAAGATCATCTAGTTCAACATTTAATCATCTAGTCCAACCTTTAATTATATCATTATATCCTCAGTTTAATTGCACCATTATATCCTTTAGTTGTATCATTATATCCTCAGCCTGACTCCCAAATCACTAAATTAAAATCCTAATAGTGAAGGTCTGTTTAACACTTTGAGTTATCCCTCTCCATCCCTATACCAGGTCTCTGCTGCTACCTCCTTACGCAGTTTTTAATCTAAGTATTCACCTCTGCACTGTATTTCTATCACTGCCAGGCAGCCTGGGGCCTTGATCTCACCTCCTCACTTAATCCCATGCAGCACCAGGTAATACAATGAGGCCTTACAAGGGGGTTTCCTCTGCTTTCATTCTTCTGACAGCATCCACCAGTCAGTTCTCTTCCATGTAATGCAAGTCACCAGTACCTCTGCAAATAAGGCTTGGCTACCTGGTTGAGAGCTAAGATTAAAGCAGGAACACAACCTGGTTGTTCCTGCATCTCAGACCTACACCCTGTACACAATTATGAAAAATCACATTCTTATGAATGCCAAAATCTGAACTAGAATGCAAGCTGAGTTCGAAATATGGCATTATGTTTGACCTAGTCAGTCAATACTGCAGCATGAAGTCCTCGTAACTCAAATATCTAGAAATAAATGGTATTTGGCCTGAATCTTCCAAGCCTAAAACTAGCATTTAGGAACCACAATGGACAAAAAGAGTGAAAAAGAACTTGAAAATATCGACATTTACATTGTTCTCCCTTGTGATGCATATTTTCAGCATTCAACCAGCCAGTAGTGATTGACAGAGCCCCTTTTTAAGCTTTGCAGTCTACAACATGAAGGAAAGTAAACCCCAAGTCAGGCATAAGGAATGCTAGTATAATTTTCTTAGTCCTGTTCAATCTGTTCCATCACCCTGTAAATCACTGCGTGTGACGGATTTTATACCCACAGCAGTTTCTTCTGTGGCCTTCGCTCTCCCTGCCTATATGCTCGGAGCGCCATCATGTGACTATGCCAAATAATGCACGGTAGATGTAAATCGATGTTTTGGCCTGTACCACGCACACCGATGATGATGGCAAATGCCCCCTTTTAATAATGAGAAGAGGATTTTTCCCTGCTAAGTGATCACAAAGCATTATGAAACTGCATGAGTTATGAACAGGATTTCCAATCTTCCTCTTCGATCCTATATGTTTTGTTACGTTTGTTTTTAATGGTCAATATGGTCAAATTAACACTCACCTGGTGTTACGTTACCAGATGCATCCCTTTGTTTTGTTCAAATCTGGGACACTCATTTCAAACCCCAAGCCATATCTTTAGCTCCCAACCCTGCCATGGGATGCAAACAGTGATGAAGTATAATTATGGTTTGAACATGTTTCCAGTATGCTATTTCTAAGGCTTAACCCAAGTCTTTGTAACCCCTGTGGTCAACTTCAGCTGCTTTTGTGACATGTTTTTATAACCTTTTATGCTTGAAACAGCTATATAGCCACAAAGCCTTCCACTCTTTTAAATTTGCATCAACACTGTTTAGAAAGACTGGATTTCTGTAAGAGATGTTTCTATACTATAGCTCTTCAGTTTAGTATTGTAAATGAACCGTAACAATAGGGTAGCCATAATATGAGATTAAAATACTTACTGAATATATTTATTTCTACCATACATAGACAATTTACCCAGTTAAAATAAAAAAGGCTACTTACGGGCAAATCGTGAAAGTGGTCGTGCATTTTTGTCACCCGTCTCATTTGCAACTGAAAGGAGAAAATATGGAGAAATAAAAAACATTACATTTAAAAGTTGCATTGTCTAAGACTGATAATAATACAAATTTTCGTGCATATAAAGGAGAGACAACTGTTTGCAGTAACAACAGTTGGATATATATGCATAAGCATGTGCACACAGTTCAGTTGCTTTTTTTTCTTTTTTAAGCCACCAAATATGTTTCTTTGCATGTTTATATGTCTGTCCAGTTCAGTTCTGCTTTTGGAGTCAGCATGACACGCTATAGGTACCTGCAGACATTGTCTTGTCCCACGCTATAATTGAATCACAACTTCCTAACATTTAAACACTACCTATTTACAGTTCATAGCAATATATAACCACAGTCATCCTTATAAATTCTATTTCATATCATACTTTTTTCCCCTGAGTCCAAAACAAAATGTCATTTTACCCATTTACTTTATGGAGTACAGTAAGAAAAAAGATTTTTCTGCCTACATGAGGAAATACACTAGCCCAGAGGATCCTTTAATAGCAAGTTATATGAAATTTAAGGACCTACACAGAGGAATCCTGTAGCATTTGGAACTGCTTATAGATGTTACCTAGGATTAAAAACAACCCCATATGAATTCTGCTTTTTTCTGCCTCAGGTTCAGACTGCCATAACTCTCAATATTTATGTGACCCAGCCAGTATACAGTTAGTCAAGTGCATAGAAGATATTTTGGGATTCTCACAACACTAAACTATAGGGAAAAAAAAAAAAAAAAGGGTAAGTTATCAATGAGATAAATTACCCCCCATGACTTATTTTTTAGAGCTAGAATAATCATGAGGAACTCCATTGATGGGTCAAAAGGGAGGAGAACATATTATGACTGTACACATAAACCTTGACAATTCCTTGTTTTCTTTAAAAATTCTATTTTCTAGAGACAAGACCGACCAAGCTAAGAAATCCCACAAAGGGATGCAAAACATGGCCAGAACAGATTCATAAATCCCTAGCAAGATAATGATGTACTCTAAACAATAATGGACTTTTCGAAGCCAGAAAAGACTTTTGAGGAAATTTGATTCTAACAGACCTTAAGGCTGTCAACTTCAGTTTGGTTTTGTTTCAGACATACCTGGTGCCATTCCAGCTTTCACTATTTACAATCCAATCTTTTGCCCATTGATAATAGTGGCTCTAGCACTCATTACTTTAGTGAATAAAGGGAGTCGATAACAAATCAGTGCATCATTTTGCTCACATTAGCCAGTAGATGGTGCCCTTAAAACGCGCGGCTTTCTAAAGGTGTGGAAAGCCAAGCGAGGGTAATTTTCTGTACCTCTCATTGGCGCAGGATAAGGACTGCAAAAGTCCTTTTGTACCAGCCAGCCAGAGAGATTGGGAAACTCGGATTTTATGGGTGCAGTCACAAATGTCTTCTTCCATAGGGACCTCAAAAAGTCTTAAAAGGATCGGAAAAATTATTTTTTTAAAAAAAGGACCAACCAGAGACACCAGAGTGACTGCACAGTTCAGCAGGTCCAGAGCACTTCATAATTTCAGAGATAAGTCTAGGTCTGCTTGAGGTGATGGCATGGTGAAGGAGAGGCAGCAGCATCCTTCATGGGGCAGGAATCAAAAGAGACGAGCCCAGTAAGATGGAGAACTGTGACAATTTTTGTAGGGACAAAACGTTCAGAAAACACTGCTATAGCCAATGTGTAAAGAGCAAGCAGCCAAGATTTGTCTTCAACTCAGTGCTGCCAGCTTGCACCAGGTGGGCTGGACTAGTCCATTCTGCAGCCTTAGGCACCTCTGCATCACAGCAGAGCCTAGGTAAAATTGTAACATGTATTGATGTTTAAGTTGGGGCATTGGGTGAACCTAGATCAATTAAGTGCCTACTAAGGGCCACACGTGCGCTATTCCCCCCTCTGCTCTCGTAGCAGATGGCAATCCCTGGTCACCAGGGGCTTCAGGTGCACACGGGGTCTCCGCTGTGTGCCACCTACCAGCCAAATGTGGAAACGAGAGTTCCAGAGCACTCCATCCAACATCTGTGTTTGGGAAGCTCAGCTCACATAGTCCCAGCATCCAACACAACGGGTGTCATTAATTACCTCAGAAATAAACATTTTCCAGTTCCAGACCACATGCTTTTTACTTTCCAAACATCAGATTGTGTAATATACAGAATAATGCCCTTCTGTCTGGTGTACAGTCATCCAGAGCAGAGGTACAGGTACCAGCAAAGCCATGAGAAGGATATAAAAGCACCATGGTTGTTGATCATAAACAACTGGCAAGATTTCTGGAATAAGTGAGTTAATTGCTGCCAGGAATTGTATGGGACCAGTGAGGTGTGCACACAGGTGAGATCTCAGATGTGTTTAACCCTGTAGTCAGAAAGGGAGGGATTCAGAGGCAAAATGTGAGGAACATTTCTGCAAATATTTTGTGTATCTTAGGAACATTTCTGCATATAGTTTGTGTATCTTAGATTTTACTTGATGCAGTTTCCGCTATGGAACTTCTGCATATACATCCTACAGTTGTCTTACAGGGTTCTGTGAAGACATGAGGAACTTACAGACCTATACACGTGGCATGTATATGAAGAAAGACTTTCTCCAGGAAGGCTTGAAATCTTTTCCCCTGTTTACTGATATTTATTAATAGCAATAAGCTTTTGGTAGAAAGCAGGTATGAATAAATGAAACTAGAGAAATAAGTTTCTGAGAAAGTAAGTCACAAACCACATCAAAGATGATTTCTGGTATTTCCAAGGATTTCCTACACCTGCTGCTGTCTCTTCAGATATGCCTACTCTCCAGCCACACCGTACACTTCTGTGTTGAAATCTAGGCCAATTTTCACCTCAGATTAGATATGACTATCAGCACTTCTTATATTTGCTTTATCCTTCTAAGTGGATAGGACCTTCTTCAGTTTCCATCCCAACATTTTTTTTAATTTTTTTTTTTTACTAAACATTCAAAGTTATTTTCCATTCTAATGTGGAAGCAAACACAAAGCACAGTGATAGGTATAACAACATGTAGATAGCTGGTAAGTAATTTAACAGTCCTTCAGAAAGACAGCTGTGACAGGCAGGAAATATACAACAGGTACCCCATTAGAATGAAACACATGCTGTTCGTGGTCACTTGTCCAAGTAGACAACAAAATACCAGGCCTAATCAAATTTATTCAATTTCAAATGTGTTATATCATATTATAACTGCCTGAAAATCTCAAGAATATTGCCTTGTGGTTATAAAAATATTTTCATAGGCATGATCAGTTCTTCGATTAATGTGGATCACTCATATGTAAATTCACCATATGCCAACTTAGAGTCTCAGGCAGTCTTCATTTTTTAATGTGTGCCCTGTTAAAACTATTTCCTACAGCTTGCCACTTTTTTCTACAGCAGGTATCGATTTCACCAGTACACCCCCTCAGCCAATTTAGCTTTCAAGGATCCTTTGTCAAATTTCTAGTACAATGCAAAGAAAAATATACCACTTCATAGTATTGACTCATTAAGTCTGACAGACTTAGACAATAGAGCATCGTCTATATTTTACGATTCAACAAGTGAGAGGTTGAAGAAAATATGGTATTTTTACCCAACAGTAAACACATCCCTTTCAAGATGACTTTATTTATTTATTGTAAATCAACCAAAGGTCAGATGGGTTTAACTATATATTTCATGCTGCCGGTAAATTTGTCAAAGTGTAAGGAAGAGGAAACATACATTAGATAAAGTGAAAACAGATACGCAGATAAATTTGCTTTGAACACACCATCTGAATAAACTCTTCCCTGGGACTTTTTTAAAGTTCTCCTCCAATGGTACATGTTTTGTATAGCATATCTTAAAAAAAAAAAAAAAAAAATCTTCTGAGTTGCCCTAACATGCTTACATATCCACTCATACTTACATATCCTCTCTTGATAATCGTTTCCTTTAAAACTCAGGAGAATAAAAGTACTACAACTGTGGAGATAACTGTGTCTATTTTTCACAGACAAATCAAAGTAAGGTCATCTCTGGGAAGTCCAGGGGGTTTTGCTCTAAAAGACTGTAATGCTCTTACATGTTTGATAAACTTATCAAGTTCTATCTTAAAATAGCTTGTTTTTTTATGATCACGTATCTCATAAGACTTTGCCAGAAACTGATTGCAGTGTGGGTTATGACCTACCATTTAATTTCCAGCATAAGCTTACTCACAGTCAATTTATATCAATTTGTTCTCGCACCAGCAATATCTTTAAGCTGAAGTACTTCTGTTTTTTTTCTGGTGCTTAATCCTCCTCTGACTTTTGCACTGAAAGCCTGGATTTCCCCCTTTCATCATCATTTTGTGGACTATAAACACCATTATCTTTTAGTTCTGTCTTCCTACAGAACAGGTATTGTCATACCTCCTCCCCCTCTTTACTGGACCTCTTCAGTGTCAATTCATTTTCCCATTTTCTTGAATATTTGTTTATGGTACCATATTCTTGCCTAGCCACACAATAGCTGTGCTGTAACACCCACCTGCCCCATCAAATTAACAGACTCTCCGGCCATAGCAAAGTTCTTTTTATTAAGTCCTCACCAGCATGATCTTTCATTCTGCACTACTAAATTCCATCCCTTGCTGTTAGCCCAGACCATCATCTGAGTTGTGTTGTTAGAAATTCAGATCCTCCTCTGTACTAGCAATGCTTTGTGTCACCAGCCACAATATTCATCACTTTCTTTTTTGTGTGTCAGTCATTAACAAAATTTTTCAGCAAGATCAATCCCACACACAGAGATCAGAAGCACAATACCACCAAAGGACGGCTTTTCTGGTGGCTTTCTTACCCATTTAGAAGTTAAGGTTCCTCATAAGAAATCCCATCTTGACAAGATTTAGAGTCTGATAAAGAGATAAGAAAAGACACTGACCATGCAAGTAATGAGACATTCAGTGGCAGGATAGAAAATTCTGCTTCTCAGAGTTTTTAATCAAGCACTGTATAAACTCCAAATGTATCAACCATGGAGCCAGTGCTCACATTACTGAGACAGAGATTACTTAGGCCCCTCCAGAGTTAGTCACCCAGAGAGTTTTCTGGATAATAGTGTTGAATCCCACTACCACACAGGAAACACCACTAACTTAATATGGTTTGAATTGCTCATGCTGTGGGCATCAATAACACAGGCAGTATAAACATATACTATAAAACACAAAGTCACAAAAGTTATAAAAACCTGCAGCATCACTTTCATGATCAGAAACCTTAGAGGACAACTCTGGACTAAAGACTCGAACCAGTCGCTACAATTCAGTCATAGATCAACTGTGTTAGTTGCAAAAGGAACAATACAAGTCTCAGATTTAATCTGAAGATCATGAAACATTCTAAATAAAAGCTGTGTTTCCAAATACTTCTGGAAGGCAGGAACCTGAAATCTTGACTTATAAGTAATAACCAAGAGGCATACTCTACCCAGTATTTCCCAAAATAACTTCTAATGGATATTTTTGCTGCTGTTTGCCTGGCAACTACACTGTACACCAAACATTGTCATCCTTCATTAACTGGGAGAGGAGCACCACACACGGCTGATGATTCATTCTCCTTATGAAAGGATCTTACACTGCACTTGTGTTGGGAAAGCTGCTTCTGGAGTGGAAGGCACTTTTTTCCTGCAGGGAACTGAAGACCGTTGTTGCCTCCCTTTGAAGGGACCCTCACTACAGGCACAGATTTCAGAGCTTCTGCATGTTATTGACAGCCACAGAAATGTTTTCAAGAAGGGCAAGGTGTACACAGAGGAGTTGTAACAGAGAACTTGGTGCAAAATATCTGTGTGAAAAGAAGCAAAACTGAACAATACTCTGAGCATTAGCCAAATTTTATTTAGAGACAGAGAAACAAACATTGAACTTGCAAAATATGACCCTACTAGCACTTAAGGACTAGAGGGACACTGATGCTGGGCTTTGGAGATTAGGGAAAATAACCCCAAACAGCAGCAACTGGCTGGACCAAACCCACCTTCTGCACACAAAGGCCCATGTTGTACGTATTCCTAACCTCAAAACTGAGCAGCAGACCTATGTAATCTATCTAAACTATTAATGCATATTCTGTAGATTTAATACCCCTCAGCTCCCCAGGGTCACAGAAAAAATAGGTCTGCTCACACAAGTCTCAAGCTTCTCTTATTCCTAACTCAGTGAATCAGAAGGTGATGGAAGAGAAAATATGTTTATATATATATATATTTATAAACATACATGCATATGTATAAATAAAAACGTTCACCACTACAAAGTGGTGAAGCTACCTCAACTTTTGTCTTCTTCTGGAAATATCCAGGCTGACTTCTGTATTCAGCTGAGATTTCTTAATTCTGGTAGCTGTAACAGACTGCCTGTTGCAGCAAACCCACTCACACTTTTCTCCTGAGGGTAACTATACACTTGGAAAGTTGGTCTGTGTCATATATTTCTGTGCATTGAATTTAAGACAGGCGGATGCAAAACCAAAGCTACAAGATTTTTAGAAGATGATTCTGCCCATGAAGGCTACTATGATTTCTAGCTCAATTCCGTTAGAAAAATCATCATGTAAGCAATACCATAGTGAGTATCACCCAACAGCTGTGAGAAATGGTATCAGATGTGTTAGCAAGACATTCTCCTGAACAGCATCACCTATCCTGCTGTTTTTGATAAAAAATCAGCTATAAATTAACCTGATCACCCTGTACTTCTGGCCACCACCTGAAACGGCCCACAGGATGGCACATGCCTTAGTCTGTCTCAGTTCAGCAGCTCTTAGGTTTTTTAAATACCGGCTTCTCATTCAGATATGGTCCTTATACCTCACTGATTATGATGTGGTTACATCAAGTCACATCACTTTGAAATCAGCTTCCTCATGCAGGTGGGCCCTAGAAGTGCTACAGCCCCAATTATGAATGCTTTGTAAGTCAGTAGAAATACTCCGCTTTTTCCCAGTGACACTGGGTCAGTTCATGAGAAAAAGTGCAGAGATTACTGAAACACTCTCAATTTCAAGCGTTTACTTCAAGCACTGAAAACTAAGCAACAGAAATCAGAGAGCTGCCTGTGCACCCTTGTAACACTACTAAATCACCAGCTATTATATCGCTCTAGATAATGGGATGATCTAAACAAAAGGACTAATTTCAAGTTACTCACAGTAGAGGTACTTAATTAAAAACATAAACAAAGAAAAAGAAGCAGTTTTTCCCACTTTGATGGAATTGTAAATTTAAGATGCATTATCCAGTGGTTTAGCAACAGATTTCAATAGTGTGCTTTCACAGTCAAAGAAGTTATACTGAAAAGACAGGTGATTACAGAAACAGACTGCTTTTTGAGTGGAATGTGTGAACAGTTATAAAAAAATTCTAAAGTTTCAATTTTTTATCCAATGAAAAATATTGATTTTTGCTTGAAAATTAAGGCTTTTTCAGCCTGTGGACTTTTCCGTTCTACAGCATAAACAGTGTGTCCTAGAGCTAACAGTCACCTGTACAAATTAAGTTGAAAACTCAATATTTTAAAAAAGTAAGGAAGTGTACAATCAACCCTAAACTGTGCAATGGCATTAGTCCCTAACTTGATCCTAGATAAATGCCAGTTCAAAATGAAGCTATCTGGTTGTCTGATTTATAAAATTTCACCTGGGATGTAAGGCTCAGATTGAACCCCATCACCTTTAAGATACCTGTTTTACCCATGCTTTTCCGCTTCATAAAATGGGCTTGCATAAGCATTATCAACTCCAAGTCAGCACCAATTCTTTTGACAAAAATAATACACTGTGATGTCTGAGTAACTGTAGTTAAATTATTCCAGCCCTTACACAGAGTTCTTTAACAATATTCATCTAGTGGTTCTAAGACAATAGAGATTCTTTGTGCAGTAGTTAATATTAACATTATTTATTAAGTTTAAAACATAGATCAATATATTTTCCCATGGACAAATATTTTAGAGACTATATATTAATATAAATGAAAAAGCAAAAACCCTCAAAGTCTAAAGGGAGTTTCAAAAGTGCTTCTTTACAAGAAGGGTTTCATCCACTGTTAGTTAATGCAACTGGAGGGAAGATCCAAATACAGCTTAGCTTAGCTCCTTCTCCCACCTTACCCTGAACATTCACCAAGATCCAATGCTTAGCACTGTTAACAAGGAGTTTTCACTGAGATCAGATTGACTGTCAGATGCTATAATTATTTATAAACTTAAACTCCCAGCCTCTCCTGCTATTTCCATATCCACTTTTCCCCTTCATAACAATTCATGAATCATAATCTGAAATCACTCTCCAGTCCATGAGTTAACTAAACATAGCGTAGACAGACAGAAGTGCACAGATGACTATCATTACATCTACCTTGATATTAGAGGGATCAGTACTGTAAAAATATCTTCAGTTAGCAAATATTCGTGTTGCATTTAATAGCATTGTCATTCCAATACAGACATTGTGAAACAAAGATATCTTGGTGGGCGGGAAACAGCCATGAAGACTGCTTTGTTACTATATTAAATCTTATACTATAGTGCAATAAGTCTGTGCTCTACAGATTCCCTAACTGGTTCACTGAATAAAAAAGTATATGGCTTTAAAGTGCTTGCAGTATTAGGTCAAAACTGCCACAGTCATTATTACAAATCCTCAAGTAAACAGAAATTTACTCTTCTGATCCTAGTCTATTCAAACACATATGAGCCATGGCCAGACCAAGCACCCTGTGCTGTACCTGGCTAATTCAACAGCAGGGCATCCTGCCTGGTAGAACCAGTAGCCCTCAAACATGGCATGAAAAGGATGACACCAAGGCTTCACAGAGACTCTGAACTAAAAGTGAGAAAGAACATACCTTCCTGTGCCTCAAAAGACTTTCTACAAAATCTTAAATGTTTCTGGGATTATTTCAGGAGAGAAATTTACAGTAAGTGGCTCCTAAAAGAACATTTAGATACCTCTAAAAACAAGGACTGTAGCAATCCGTCTCCCTAACATGCAGCCTGTAGAAAGCCTGCCCGTGTAATGGAGGAAGCCTGCAGCGAGGAGGCAGGAAGCTGCTAGCATTATTCTCAGCAGTGCCTCTCATTCTACCAGATCAAGGCTGGCACAGTGTTAGCAGAGGTGTGGAACAGATGTGAAAGCCTCACTCATTGTGGACCAGTGGGTAACAAGGGGACATAAATGAGAAGATTGCATTCATTTTTTATCCACAACACAATAAAAAGTGAAGTTAAAAATATCAAATCCACCAGACCGAAAAGATTTCCATCCTACTCAAGATACGAGAGGAAAATCCTCCGAGGAGATTGAAAGAGATGTGCTCTATAAACATGTGCATCTATTGTTCCCAAGCCCGTCGTTCAAAACTTGTGTCATCAGTTTATGTTCTCCCCTGGGTCTTCTCCAATTCAATAGATGTCACTTCAGAGCAAACCACATCACATAGCTGACATTTATCGAAGATGGGCACGGATGCATGAACTCTACTGTAGCACCATGGATGAATTTAAACATCATCCTTACTCACAAACTTCCATTCAATTCAGTGAAAGCAGAATTGCCTCTGCGGTGAGGGAATAATAAAAAGAAAACTCTGCTTTTGGTTGCACCTAAGAACAGGCTTGCAGAGGCGCTGGTGGGAAGCCTGCTGAAAACAAAAGGACCATGTGGGTGTCAGGAAAAGCAGAACTTGCTTTTCATCACCTCAAAAAGGACCGTCTTTTCTATTGCACAAAGTCACACCCACTTTTAGCACTGCTACTTCTTAATTGCAGTCCCACTAGTCTGTAATATTCTAGGTATCAATGAGCCTGTTCTATTCAGAAAGAGAAGTCACGCTGCAGAGAGCTCAGGTCAGGGCTCAAGCACATTTTCCTGTACTCCATCACACAGCAAAAAACAAGCCTCATTAAGAAGAGAGAACGTGTTCAGTTTCATCACTCCATTGCCACTCCATATGGCTTTTTTTTGGTGTTGGGTTCTGTTTTGTTTTTTGTTTGTTTGTTTGTTTTTTTAAAGGGGAGGTATTATTTTATAAAAAACATTATTATTACATAACATTCTACATATATCCGGAATCAAAAGTACTTCCCCATGCTACCACAAACTCATGACTCTCTACTGAAATGCATACTCACAGCCCAACAGGTATCAGGGATGTTCAGATCTGGGTTGTCAGCTCATTAAAGAAAGGGATAATGTAATGTTGCAGGAAACCAGACTTTAACCCCACTAAAGTTCAGTAACACCCTTATCTTGGCATTTCATGCCTTGTCTCCCACATTCCCATCAGGGATTTCAAAAAACTCATGGATTCATGGTGTTCCTGGCTGGTAACAGCATAGCTGATGCCTAGAAAGACCAAAGACAACACATAAAAATTCACAAGCCCAATGTGAAGTAATTTGTGTAACCTTTCAAATACTACTTCATAATGACTTTTCTCCAAAACAAAGTTGTTTTTTTCCCCTCACATTTTCATGGCATTATGTCTCCAGCAAGAACTAAATACAAACAATGCATTTTTTGCACCATGGGACGTGTTTTTAAAACAGATTTGCTAGATTTTGTTACACTCACACAGCTAGCAACCAGACACGGTAATATCTATGAGGAAAAAAATCAGTACTTTTTGTAAGGAGATAACACTTGGCACTTTTACCGTGATTCAGGAGGATTTTGTACATGGAAGAAATTAGAAGAAATGAATAAACTGGCAAAAATCCATATTTCCTTGCTCAGTAAAATCTCACCAGCAATTACCTGGTACACTCTGACCTACAACTATTCCAGCATATAGTTCAGTTCCTCCTCCTCCACGTCCTCTGGGATACTTTTCACCCCTCATCTCCATTCTTGTTATTGCCTTGCAATGTGTGGAGCAATCCAAAATGTTTCACTTACAGCAGAGAAATAAGCAAAGGAGAGGAAAAAAAAAAATACAAGAAACACATCACTGTACAGAGAAGACCTAGGAGAACTGCTTTCCATCTAGCAAAGGGTGGGGGACAACTGCCGTTTCTAGATGTCCTACCCTGGTACCTGCATAGGAAGCCACCAAGTGGGGCTCCTGCCCATGCATGGAGGCCACATTCACCGTTTAGCCAGGCAGCAAAGGAGTGGTTTCTCCCACCTAATGTTGCAAGAGCAACATTACCTGCAGTGACAACCTCGCTGTGCCACAGCACACCCAGCAAGCAGCAAGTCTTTCCCACCCACCTAACCCTCCTCTGGTGAGGAGCTCCCCTGCATGGTTCTAAGGCCATTTTCTTCCCAAGAAAACAGTAAGAGCGAGGACAAGAATAATAACCATTTTTTAGGTCTGAAAAAAAAAAAAAAAAAAAGGCTTGACTTCTAATCTCTCAGTGCTTTTCTGAAGAAACCTATTTATAGCAGGATCCCTGGATTCAGGCCAGGATGTAGGCACAACAATTCAGATGTAAGGAAATCTGAACTCTAAAATTTGACAGCTTTAGAAACTTTGGAAGAACAATTACAAACACTCTGTATCACAGCTCCTTGAATTGTCACCAGATTCAGCTGTGGTTGTAGTCAGCCACAAAAGGATTCAGTCTCCCAGACTAGAGCCGCAGATATAATAGATTATTATCTAAACACTTGAACTTGAAGTGCCCTTTCAGTCCAAAATGGGATGGTTTTAATATACTCAGTTTAAATAAATTTCATTTTTAATTACGTTTTAAGATACAGAAGTTTCAAGCAGAGCTGCATTAAAAAAAAAATGCTGAAAAACTAGCATCTGCCCAACTATAGCATTTCTTGTTTTGATTTCCTATGAAGGAACCAAGTGCCAGAGCCTCATTGGGTAATCATTGCGTATTTTGTAGCTATTAGTTTTAGATGAAATCTGAACAAATCTCCCCTTACTGAAATTTGGCATGACAGTGTAACATAATGTCGCAAGAAAATCTACTGTCTCAGATTTCTAAATGCAATCAGTCTGTTCCTTCAATATAAAAAGTCACATGAGCTAGTTCCAGATGGTGACATTTGTACAAGCAAAGTCATTAGAAATCAAGAACCTCAGTGAAACATGCTGCAACTTGGATTTAGCTCAGTCTGTGAACATTAATATACATATTAAACATATTTAGCTTAGAATCAAAATAGATAAATCCCACAGTATTACTTTTTATAGTGCTTTTGTCCCTAACAAATTGTCAGTATTTAATCAAAGTTAAAAAAAAATCTTACTGGAAAAAAAAAATGCATTTATAAAACTAGCAATCTTTCAGACAGCTGTATTAGATTGGGTGTAATAATGTGATAATATGAGCAGAAGATACCTTCCAGCCTGAAGCTGGCTGGGATCCCTCCACTTCAGATCCACCTTAAGTGAGTGTGCATGTAACTTTACAGACATTCACTGAATAAACCCCACCAGCCATGAGTGGAAGGTCCCTGTACAACTCCTCTAGTCCCCCCCAAAACTCTCATCCTGCCATGAAACAGCAGTATCCATAACCAGCATCCCAGTACATATCACATTTAACAGTGTTTGGCATTTCTGTTTGCAGCACCCCAAACTGTACTATGGTCCTTGTAGTAACTCAGTTGCAAAAATCTTTTTCTCCAATTTCTGCTAACATCTCTATGTTCACTGATGAAGAATAAGAAGTCTTTGGGCCCTGTTTAAGGAAGCAGTTTCAAACTTTCCATGCATCCGCCTTTCTGGAGTTTTAAAACCTGGAAGCAATTTTTGGCAGTTTCCTTCCTTCCCACTTGGTTTCTTCTATAAAGAGGATCCAGCAAAGCAAAGCTTTGCTCCATCTGATGTTCTGCATGTTGATGCATGGCATTTGTGGCATTTTGGAGTACATAAATCTCACTCAGTGTTCTGAGGCAAGAAAAGTTTTCCAGAAAGAGTAAGAGCTAGGACACATCAATTTATGTAGTTGCAGTTTCAAAATATTTCAGAACATATGTTACTGGATTTTACATACACCCTCTTCTGCTCTCAAATGAAGGCTCTGAACACTTTTGAATTAAAAAAAATAAAAATTAAATAAAAAGAATAAAAAACTGCTTAAGGGCTTAAACACTTTAAGAAGAAAGTTATGTCACATTACACGTTGATTAAAACTTACACCAACTCAAAATACATTTTGAGCTGGCAGTCCAAAATTCAGAAAAATTAACTTCTGGGCAAACTTCAGTGTTGCAGAAATAGGCAGACATTTGTTACTCGCGTCATCATTGTGACCAAGTCATGAAACAAAACTCTGGGTCACGTAGAATAATAGAGGACAGTGACCAAACCAAAAAGACACTTCCAGAGTTTATGAATATTTCTTCTTCTATTTGGGAAAGTATACTGCAAAATAAAGCTTTAGAGACAATGACTCAGTTCAGATGTTGAAAACAGAAGTTCTGGCAGGATTTATAACACATGCTTTTGTAAACAGAAAAGTCTTTTTTTTCCCCCCTTCTTTCTAGAAGAAAATCAGCTGTATGTGCAAGTATGTGTATGTACAAGTTGAAGTAGCTCCATGCCCAGCAGAGTAATAGCATCCATGTTTGCCATCCTGATTGCTAAATTTCCTTTCAGCGAGTCCATTAACAAACAGCTTGCTCTGCAAATAGCAGGTGGTCATTGCAATGAATCTAAATACTCTTTCCACTATGAGCACGTGGAATAACACACATCAAGCCCACACAAATTATTTGGATTATATTTAATGATTTCACAGGAATTAGACCCAGACTTCCCACCAAAATCTAATATCATTAAAAGAATGACAACATCCTTGGTTTTCCAATGTTGCCCTAAGGAAAAAAAACAAGACCAAAATATAGTCTTGTTCTAACACCGTTAGCCCCTAAATGATGCTTTGTGATATTTAGACATTCAGGTAAATATAGAATGATAGTTAAACTTCACCCTTAGTGTTACTAACAAATGCCAACTACTGGCCAAGGACATTTTTGACTACAAAGCAGTCAAAACACACAAGCATCACCTAAGTGGATTCCTGCTTTCATCAACACTAAGTTAGTGCTGTGACCAAAAGAAGTAGTCTTATCCTTTCATCTTCCATTTATTTCCAAACCCACACCAAGCTCTTCCTCTGACACTAGGGAAAAAAAAAAAAAAAAAAAAAGAAAAACAAAAAAAAAACCACTGATTTCAGTAGTGCCAGCTGCTTAGACCACCTTGAACTGGTTAAGAAACTTTGGTCTGATAAGAAAAACATTTATTTATATCAGTAAAGAAAAAAAATGCAAAACACATAATAACATCCACTACCATATTTCAAATTATCTCTCTGTCATGTACTGCTCTTACTACAACAGGTAAACTAGAAGAACAAGAAAAAAAAAAAGAAAAAAAAAGGTTTTTTTTTCCTTTTTTAATATCATTACTGATTGTTTTGAACCATGTAAAATCTCCTTCTGATATCCTATGAAGCACTTAGTTAAATATCAGATAAGTGATAAAAATCATGTAGTTAGTAGTTTCTACAAACTATCTTCGTCAGAGTCAACTTCCATTCAAATACTGTGTGAACCTTCTTGTGCTCTAGACAAAAAAAACTCATTGCCAGCCCCTTACCAGAACCAAAGCCCTTGTTGAAAACAACCATACTTTCCAATGAAGGGAGGAAAAAAAAGAGAGAAAGAGAACCTATTCCGCTATTCCATTGTTTTTTGTTTGCTTAACTGTAGTTTTGCTTTGTGTTTAAAACGTCCTTAAGAAAGAAAAGGAGGACATATCTGTGTATTGCCTCAACAACAGGAAAATTGTATCAGTAAGTACCTGTCTGTTAAAGTATAAGGCTAGAACTTGTAGGGTGCTGGGATATGAAACAAATTGTGGAGTGCTTCTACAAAAGAAGAAAAATATCAGTACTTCTCTGTGAAACATCAGTGCCTTGCTATCCTTACAATAATTATTTAAGCCATTACTTTTCTCCAGTTCACTCCTTTTCCATTCTTTTCAAATTAATTATTAGAAGATTTATGTGCACATCCCTTTTTTTTTTTTTAGACCGTGTAACCATTTATTCCACCTTTTTCTCTAAAAGCATGTTTTCTAGACCTTTAGATTGCAAAAGTATCTGGGGATAGGGGCTTCTCTACTGATGTAGATATCTACAATGCAATGTAGTCATCCAGGTTCCCTCTGTAGTCAATGGAAAGAAAATGGCAATTCTAGTGCATGACTCAGCTCAGCCTGACATTGATGTCTAAAATAGGTCAGATGAATAACACCCTGCAAGAATCTATTTCTCTGCATTGATTATAAAGGAATCCAATATGTTTACCTCAGAGGTGGATGTCTTAAATTAGGTGAAATCCTGCCCTGACCTGGTTTCCTGTCCTGTTTCTACAGATTATTTTTGAGGCTCTCTCCTTGAAAATAATTGGACCATGTAAAAACCACAAATAATATTACATGAGGTGTACCTACAGCAAAGGAGCCACTTGACCTCACAAATGTCTAATCCACTGGAAAAAAAAAAAAAAAAAAGTTTTTCTTGGAAAGGTTTTCAAGCAGACTCATTAGAAAGTTACCATGGAAACATTTTCTTCCATTGGAAGAGCACAGTTTGACAATAAGCTCTTGTGGGTGTGATCCTTCAGATTTAAATTTTGTAATGCTAGTAAATGAGGCCTCCTGTGAATTTCTCATCGGCACCTTTATTCCCCCGCTGAACACCAAAAAAAATGAAAAAATGTACGTTACTGTTCCACACAGAGATGAAATAGAGCTGTCTTCAATAAATAAATAAATAAGTAAATAAAATAAAATAAAAGGTCATTGAGCTAAAGGAAATGGAAGGAACACAAGATAAGATGCTTAGACCCCAAGATAGGTGAGGTTTGTGCTTTCCTGCTCACCAAAGGGACTAGCTTTGAAAATGACTGAATCCATAAAAGTAGCACAGAACAACAAACTGTCTCAGTCACATGTACCTGCCAACTCTGATCTTGGTCATAAAACTGTGATGTGGCAAATCAAATGATTCTCTAGTGCAGAGGAAATGCAATAGCTCCAAAGCACTTTATTAGCAGGTACTCAAAGTGAAAGTATTACAATGGCATCCCTGCTCAGCCAAACAGATCTTTCCGTTACCTGGAAATGCAAGATGGATGCAGCCTTTACTCTACAGCAGTACTAAGATACAAAAGCAGCTAATGCTTTAGTACCCCAAGTCCTCCTTTTAAAGATCACTGAGGTGCAAGTCCTTAAGTGCTCATGTCACACCTAAAAGCAGAGCCTCAGCTCCCATATCATTAGGAGCATTCAAAATTGGTTTCCATTATGAAGACAGAGTGGTAGTTTTTCAGCAGCCATCAAAAACAGCATACCTCTATGATTTTAGCACAATCAGGCTATAAACAAGTTGTTCCTGAAGAATTAAGATAGCTAGAGCTTTTGTATCCATAGCAAAGGTATCTTAGGCTACTGTAGCGACAAGAACATTCAAAGAGGGGGGAAAAAAAATCAAAAGCAAACCACAGTCCTTTGGCTTTTACTCCTCATTGCCCTGGGTTTTTTTCAACTGCCTCATAATAAACCTCTGACCTGATACTGCCCAATAAGCACCACAAGACAGAACATAAGAGGTCATCCAGTATTCAATGCAGTTCCTCACGCATACCTTCTCAGAACTGTCCAATATTATCATTTCTAACATATATCTTAATGCCATGGTAGGTTTCATGGCTGGAGAGGGGCTGGAGCACCACCTAAAAATACCTTTCTCCAGCTGGGATACTTCAGATGAGGTGGGCTATCTGTGTGTTGCCATGATTTCTCACTGCATTTGTGCTTTCCTGATCCCAGCTTTTCCCTGGCACAGGGGTACATAAGGGAGGGCCATCTGCAAATGCAAGGCCTGGCCTTTCTATTAGGTGAGAGAAGGCCAGTGCTTGAACGTGAGCTAGCAATGTGTCTTTGCAGCAAAGAAAGCTAATGGCATCTTGGGCTGCATTAGAAGTGGTGCAGCTAGTGGGTCAAGAGAGGTGATCCTTCCCCTCTACTGGTGAGACAACACCTGGAGAGCTGGGTTTGGTTCTGGGCTGCTCAGGGTACAAGAGACATGGACATACTGGAAAGGCTCTAACGTAGGGCCACCAAGATGACCAAGGGACTGGAGCATTTTTCCTGTGAGGAAAGGCTAAGAAACCTGGAACTTTTCATCCTAGAGAAGAGAAAACTCAGTTGGGATCTTACCAATGTGTATAAGTATCTGAAGGGAAAAGAAAAAGTAGGAGCCAGGCTCTTGTCAGTGGTGCCCAATGCCAGGACAAGAGGCAATAGCCAGAAACCAAAACACAGAAGGTGCAGTCTGAACATAACGAATCACTTCTTTAATGTGCAGGTGGAAAGCAGTGGTACAGGTTGCCCAGAGAGGTTCTCTCCCTCCTTTGAGAACTTCAGACGCCATCTGGACATGGTCCTAGGCAACCTGCCCTAGGTAACCCTGCTTGATCTTGGGGTTGGACCCAATGGCCTCCAGAGGTCCTTTCCAACCTCAGCTATTGTGTGGTTCTGTGTGTTTTCCACTTTTGACACATCTGCAAGCTGCGCTGAACACAGTTGAGACTCCTTTGGAGCTGGAAACACAAAAGGCTTGTGATCCTCCTTTACATTGTGTCTTCTAGATACATTAGGTAGAACACAATTTTGGGATATATAACATCTCTGATTCCCATCCTGTGTGAAAATTGCAATATTTGACAGACTGAATTGCTCTCTATGGTAATCCATAAAACCAAACACTTCAGCTTAGTCTGCTTACTAACAAAGATGCAATGCAATAAGGAAAATGGCTGACATAACTCTTTTTTTTTCCATTCATTTAGCTATAAATAATCAAAGTAAAAATGGAGTCACTGAAGTTCCAATGAAGTCCCATCTTGTGTTCCAGTGAATACAATGGATAAAATGCTGAGCTATTATTCCTACTAACTAGTGCTATTTTTACTGCTAAAATGTGGCAGTCTTTAGCTTGGGCCACATATAAAAGACTTCCAGTTATTGGGCATCGTGGCTAAGAATTAACTGTAGGTCAGACCAGCATTTCCAGCAGTATACTCTGCCTGCATTTTCTCTTAATAGGCCTATTCCTAAAACCAAATAGAAAAGAGGACATGTTGCCTCTGAATTCAGTTGAGTTCACAGCAGAATAAGTAAGAGCATGGCTGGGAGAAATAGGCATTTCTGCTTGGTTGTTTTTATTATTATTATTATTATTTGTTGTTTTTTCTCCTGAAGAAATGAACTTGCAATTTTATGTGTTTTGCCTCTTTCCTTTTACAGCATCCCATTTTAACTTTTAATCTGCATGCATCCCTAGATCCATCATGCTATCCATTCAGGTTTCCATCAGATATCTTCCTCTGCACAGACAGGTCATACTCAGCAGAGAAAAGAAACATGCTGTGAGCTCTGGCTTACTTACCAGCTCCCAGGAGAGTTCATTTTACAGGAACTCCGAAACATGCAGTCCCTGGAAGCTTCATTCACAAAATATTTGGTTTTACAAGGCAACAATCCCGTTGTTTTCAATAGGGACCAATTAAACACCATTTCCTTTGCCCTTCTATTTCAGTCTATGTTCCCTGGGGAAACTGGGTTTAGCCCTCTGGCTGTCAGAAGAACTCCTGAGGAAGTCCCTCTGACGCCTGCTCTCCTTTTCTCCCCTGCAAGGCAGAGATCTCAGCCATCAGCCAAGCCCAGAGGTGACCCAGAGCACACCTAAGTAGCACTCAGAGAAGCACGTGCTGCAAAGCCTGCACTATGTTCCACCTTTCCCTCAGCAAAGACTTGACTCTATTTATTAATGTGTAATTTGTCCCATTTGTCTTTCCCTACATGTCACTTCTAATGTTTCCTCACGAAATCTTATAAACTAAGGTGCCAACACAACATAGCACAGAAGGCAACTAAGTGAAGTTTGTAAGCAGTAACTTTTCAAATAATGGTCTCATCCTTCTGGAGCTTCCTCAGGTACCAGGTCCTCGCTGCCTTATACCTTTGGTCATTTATACCTTTGTTAAATTTCTGTTCTGTTGCTATGTTATTTCTTTACCTTCCCCAGCATCCATACCAAATGCATACACAGTCCTGGTGACAAGCAACCTCTTCTCACGGCCCTTGTCAAAGACTCCCTGCTGCTTGGAGGGAAAAGAGAGAAACTGCACAAACCTTGCACAGGATACTTTCAAAACCTCTGTAAGAGAAGCTTCAAACTGAAGAGTGCAATGCCATGCTTTTCCCCCTAAATTCAATGTCAACACTAGTCTCTTTGTGCAAATCCCAGCCTCAATCCAACTGAAATTAGCAGATCTTTTTGCAATTCTTTTCAATAAAATCCTTTCACAATACTCTCTTTTCAATGAGAGAATAAAATCCTTTCACAATACTTAAGCACTGCATAATTTTAAACCCAGACTATGGAAAGCCCCTGTGCTTGTGAGCCTGTGCTTGAGAGAGCAAGCCAAGAGCAGGGCTTGATTTGTTTCCCCTACCTCGTGAAATGAAGCCTGGTCTTTAATTAGCAAAACCTAACACTGCGCTGGCCCACCTGCCAGGTAGCACAGACAGGAAGGGTTTCTCACAAATAGAGAACAACATGTGCAAAAAGATAATCCTGGTAAATAAACTTCTCATTAATATGTGACATAGCAAGCCAACCGTACGGTAATGTTACACCGCTTCATAAGCCACTGGTGCAGGTATCAGGAGCACCATCATGTGTCACTTTCCTTTTCAGCTCATCTGCTTTCTACCAGCTTGCAGCAGAGGTGGGCCAGTGACATGATCCTATCCAATATAATTGTTTTGAGTAACTGAAATTCAGGGCAATAACCAACACTTCTGGTGCACGAAGAAACCAAGTCCTTCTTCACATTTCCCTGTCACTGGCAGTCTGCCGGTGAGCACCTGCCGACAGCTGTTCTCAGGTTTGCTTTTGCAGCAACTGGTCTCCAGTCATGATGCGAAAGGGTTCACTCACACAGAGATGCTCAATATTTCCAACATTTTAAAATGAATACTCTTTTTATAACGCCCCTCCCCCCCTTTTTTTATTTTTTTAAATCTCCACTTTGAAGCAAGTACAGCCAACCTTTTAAGCATTCTGATGTGAAAAATGCCACCAGGAATATTTGCCAGTGTTGTTATTACTTCACATAAACTACCCACACCCATAGAAGAAGAAGTGACCAGCATAACATAACCTCTTTCCCCAAAGCTGTCTTCCCAATTTAAAAATAGCTCTGCCTTAATAATATATAAATTTAAAATTAATATATTTAAAAGATTCACTGAACTTCACATCCAGTTTCTGTCAACCTGTGATGAAAGGAAGAAAGATCCAAGGCCTGTATTAGGGCATTTATCACACTGTCCTTGAATATATACTTTTGGTGAAGTCCCTGAGGGAAAACTGACACTGACCAATATGAAATGTCAGTCTTATTTTAAAGGTTATATATATGGCTGTTCAAATAGAAACATTAGCCAACGAAAAATACTTCTTACTTTATTCTTCTGAAAACCACTAAATGAAACTCCTATAAAATGGGAAATGATTAATTTTTTCATTAGTAATAATGTAAGTAGCTTCATTCCTGATTCTGGATGAAAAGTCGCTAGGCTGTTTCTAAACACAGTGCTACTTCAGCAGTTCCAAGGGTGATCAGGCCACAATGAATGACAGGTCTGTGCAACACAGGAGATGCTCTGTTTCATAGCCAAAAATGGGATAGAATTTAGGGCTTTATGCTTGGAATCCATAAGATGCTTGTCTGCTCTTCAGGACAAACCAGTTGTGGTTTCTGTGGTGCAGGAGATATCTACTGGCCCTAGAAGTGCTCAACAGAATGTTTACATACCTTCAAGAAGACATATGACAACCATATGAAACCTCCTGCCTCGATACACATGATGCTGTGGATACAATAGCGGGGCTTAAATTCATGCTCCTTAAGAAGTCTTACAGCAGAGGAAAGAATTTGACTATATTTCACTCTATTCCTGAGATGACTGCTCTCCTATTTTCTCAAAAGTATCCCAGGAACTGAAACCCTCTGCCCATGTTACTGAAAGGTAGTGGGAACAGAGTATTCACAACATCCGCAAAAACACTACTTAAAAGCATCAAATGTAGCACTTAAAAGGTGTATGAGTGAGTTCCTAAAGCAACTTTTAAAATATAGAAGATACTTCACCATTATGAACAAGCCTAGTTTGGGCAGATCTTGCAGTAGTAAGGAATCTTATTTATTGTAATGGGACTAATCACGTAGAAATGCATTACTGAGCTCAAAATACCTGTTACTGCCTTTGTTGATTTTCTTTGGTTCTGCCATGCATAGCTACAGAATCTTCTCACCTGCTGTCTTTTGAAAAATATTTAGCTGTACCATTTTTATTTTTTAATCCAAGATCTTCCACTGGGGAAGTCCAACTGCATGTTTTGTGAGGTAAATGGCATATAGTGTCCATGTCTCATCCTGACTGCTTTAACCTGACATATCCATCAGCATCTGCCAGCTTCTGCAACTACAATTAAAATTCATTTTCTTTAGCTGTTGTGTTCATCCATATCTCAAAATTTCAGTGATCAAACAACACAATTCAAATGGTGTGAATTGCTTTAGCAAAAGACTGGAGAAGAGAGAATAATACCATGTGTTGTCCACTTTAAATCACTGAATTCCAAGTGGGAGCAAAATTATCAGATTAGACACTTCTCTTGTAAGTATTGTGGCACATTGCCCTCCAACCACAATGCAAAGTAAAGCAAATACACCTTTCATTTGTAGAGCATTACTGCTATGTGAAACACTTTTGAACATTAAGTAACTCAGACCTAATTTTAAATTTTCCTTTCTCTTAAAAAATCATCACTAATAGTATTAGGGATTTGGACTGAATACAAAATATAGACTAAATTTTTAATCTTATCTTTAACTATCCCTGTTCCTCACTGGTATTTTTCTTTAAAAAGTTTGGAACTGTTACTGGTTTGTTCTTCATCAGCCATAATAAAAGATACCTCAGTTTCCCAACTCTAATTATTGTAGTGGTTTAACAATTATGCCATGATATGTACAAATACAGAGCTTATATAAACTTAAAAGCTACACAGGGGAAAAGAATGTTCAAAATGTTACAGAAACTATTTCTGTTACTTTATGAGATATTTGATGGTAATGATGAGCAAAATTTTTAAAATTTTTGTTCTTTGTTTCTTTTTGAATGTTCAAGATTACCAAATGCGACTTACAGCAGTGACAAACATCCATTTGAATGTTGCTCAGTGACTTCAACGATCAGCTTATTGCAAACAAAAACAAACATTTTGTAGTGCTGACAAACATTACATGTGTCATCTGCAAAGACAGTTTACCGCATGCAATGATAAATCCACTAAATATATCAAACCAATCTTTAAATCGAAAAGGAAGATTGTGGATGAAATTAAAAATAATCATGTAGCCTAAAATACATTGCAGCATGTACAGAGTTTGCCTGCTGCATCATTATGGAGTAGTAGGCTTGGCTAGAAGCCTATTTCATAAACACAAGTCTTCTGAAAATAAGGGAGCAAATGTCCTAAATTCACAATGTATTTTTTGACTTGCATTGTTTGAGTTTAGGAGTTCAAGGTCCATAAGGTACAGTATCATTTTCTCTAGAAATGGAAATCAATCTTAGCACTGCCATTGAGAGAGAATTTGGCACCCAAAGCATGTCCTGTGTTCCCTTCTACTTTCCTGCAGCTTCCTTTGCAAGAGTCTCCATCCCCTCCTCTTGATTAACAGCAGTGCCAGCAAAGAGCAGGGCTCAGGCATATTAGTGTCAAAAGGTGAGGAGGAGGACTATGGAGACTGGGGAAAAACGTGCAACTCCAAGCCTAAAATCCTGTACCTCCTTGGCTAACATTTATTTCACAAACACGGAAACACCCTTCTCTTGCCATTTAAAAAAGTTCATTTGTAACAGCACCCATGCATTACAGGCAAAATTTGCAAAAGTGCTCAAAGGCTGAATTTCCTTTGCTTCTTGGCTTTGGGACCTAAAGGTACTGGTATTATAACTAGGCTTATCCAAAGCATCTGAACATATTAGTGCTTAATGAACATTGAAATAAATCAAAGCTAAAAACTTCCTAAAAGGACACAAAACTTGCTTGCTACAAAAAACATGAGAGAGAGCAAATGCTAGTGACTGAACACAACACATAAACACACAATCAGATGGGAACATATCCCAGAGGTTTCATTTAAATATCAGTGCAGAGCTGAAGAAAAATAATTATGCACATAGTGTTACTGTAAATGACAGCTAATAAAACAGAAGGCTCGAATAATTGTTGCTGCTTCAGAGGGCAAGTAGGCAAACACAATCAGAGAGTAAACGACAAGTCATCGTGCAGAATTTCACTTCAAAAATCCCACTTCACTTAAATGGCACAATGAATTCTAATTAATAGGAAGCATTAGACTGGAACATAAGGCAGCAAACATCGCTAAAGAATAAACATATTCTCCCATGAAAGAAAATTTGCTCTGATCACGTTGTCAGGCTGACAGAAGCATCTTCCAGGAGCAAGTGGATGCAAATTATCAGCAGTGCTGTAATTACCATTCTCAGTACTTACACTTCCCCTGCCTCAAGAACAACTAAGCCTTAAGCATTAGCCAGGAGGACAGGAATAATGTCATGAAGCCACCTAGCAACTGTAATAACAACAACCTTTTGATACTTTCGGAATGGAGGAAAGCTGGGGAGCGTTAGGAGACTGGGCTGATAGCTGGGCTATGGGATTATTTACAGGAGCTAAAACCATGCAGCCATACTCAAGTCCTAGCTTTAGCTTGTCCAAGTGAAGCTCATGAACAAGGCTTAACAACAGCTGGGATCCCCTGGCCTCCCCAGGCTGCTGTGACAACTCCCAGGTGGGGTTTTAAATGGCAGTGTTTTGTAAGGGTTCCTCCAGCTGTTTGTTCTGCATCTCCTAGAAATTGCTCCTACCACCAAAGCAGCCGAGAGGAATGATTTCAACTTTATGGCCAGATGAAGGCAGGTTACCAGCAACAAATACCTGCTCGCTGCAGCAAAGTATGCTGCCAAGTATAGCCACAGAGGAGCTCCTACACACCCTGTTCAACCAGGTTGTGGGATAGACACCTTTAAGGTACACCAGATGGCTGCACCAACTCACATCAGCATTTTGTGTCTTTGCACTGGAACACGGGAGGTCTCCTTGTAATCATTTCTATATCTAATAGGGAGAAAAGGTGAAGCAAGTACCTTGATATCCACCTATCATAACAAAAAACTCACAACATGAAAAAATCAAACATTTTTGTGTAGGAAATATGTACCTAAATGTTATTAAACACTTTCAGCTCAAACCTACCCTGAATTATGCCTGTGAAAATCATCATTCGCTCACTTGAAGTGAGGCAAGATGTCCATTATCAGTTGATCCATATACTCTGCATAATTTATGAAGAGTAGGCAATCAACTAAATGCTAAGGTTAGAAGTAGCCATTAGAACTTAGGTGTTTCCTGCTGGAATTCTATTAAAGTGTTCAAGTTACCAGGAAAAATAAAAATTAAAAAAAAATCACCTGACTACAAAGGAACTTTCAAAAGAAGCATAAGATGCCATGTTCTGGATTTCCTAGAAATAGCCATTGATTATAGTAACAGTAGAGTTAGCCCACAGCTGTGATGCTGGAAAATCCCACAGCATTTATTATTTGAACAGCCATGAAATAAGTTGCTGTAAATTAATCCTGAAAAGTAATGTATATTCCCAGGAGCTGTGGTAGAAGATACCATGGTCCCTCATGCTGTGTAACAGTTATACACACATTCAACGCTTTTATGCTGTATACCATTTATACAGTACACAGACTATAAAAAATATAGATCCCCTTCCTTATGATTCAGATTGAAATTAGATCTGATTATTAAGTTCTATTTTAATATTCCAGATTTTGGCAAGGAATAAAGTCACACAGCTTTGCCAGAGATGTCTTAGATTTGCTCATACGGCAGTTTTAAGAAAAAAAAATACAGACTGCAGGCCAAATTATGTTTTGAGTTATCAGGATTGCATAAGAGTCAGTGCATAATTTGGCCTGCAAGATCTGTAATTCTGAATTATGATAATGTTCAAGGCGGAAAGAACATAGATTGTCTTTAAATCAAGGGCTGGCAAGTTAGGAAGAAAGACCATCTCTCTCCTGTAGACCAATCTAATGTGGTACTGTGCCACCAAATAAGGGCAAATAAGGAAGTCTGAACCCCCAAAGATCCCATTTTCGGAGTACATTTCAAGGGAAATAGTGATTATTAGCAGTATACATGTCCGGTAATGATCACAGCTTCAGGAGTAGAGGAGGAAATCAATATAAATTAAGTGGGCTTAGCATTCTGCTGTTCACATTGTGTTCAGCAGCATATAAAACATCCTACCCTGCAAAATATCAGCTTGAACAGGAGATTAAGATGATGCTTTGCATTTTGCAGTACAGCTGATGTTAGAATCCATAAATTCCATAGCACTCTTTCTCCACTTATTTTCATTCTTTACTCACTTCCTAGGGTGTTATGATTGCAATTCTGCCCATTTGGTGTTTGACAAAAATACCCATTGCTCTCACATAATCATGGAGCACGCTCTTCTCACTGCACAGCAGAGTCCTCAGCCAGCAGCCAACTGAGAGCAAGGCCACTTGTTTGCCCACAGAAATATCCTGCAACTTCAGAACAATTTCATGTGCTCAGACAACAGCAGAATCATGGCCTGCATGAAATTCTCCTTCTAGGTTTTCTTACGGGTATCTGCTTAGTAGGTTTAGGTCCATTATCGTTATCTATAGGGATCACACACACACATAGACCAAAAAAAAAAAAAAGGACATTTTGCTGTAAATTTCAAAGAAAGTTGGTGTAGTTGGTGTATTTATAATTTTTACTTTGAGTCTGTCTCCAAAATCCCTGGAAGTTTTTTTCATATACTAATCTGCCAGCTGGGAATATGGCAAAAAAGCTTAGTTTTCAGTGGTCAAGATTCAAAATAAATTCACACTGGTATTTTGAAGCGCAGAATAAAAGAAGGAAAGGGATAATGTGTAAAAGAGGAAAACAGTGGTACCATTTTGGGGGACTAGATTCATTACCACAGTTCAAGACTATGAGACCCAGAAATGGAAAGAAAAAAAAAAGATTCCATAAAAAGCAATCAGCATGTCACTTGGAGGAACTGCAAGGACTTCAGCTACCCACATATGCAAGGAAAAAACTGGTACAATTTTATTTTGGAAAGCTTTCACTACTAATAAGCATTCATTGTCAATACTAAGAGAGAAAGGACTGACGGCCCAGATCCAAACTGCCTTCCTTATTCTCACCCCAGATGAGTATAAGCTGGTTATTTAAATACTAACTTTAGAAGAGGCACTTGGAGTAAAAACTGAATTAAGTGGTACTGGCTGAGCAAGTTGCTTACCCAGCCCCTTTTCCCAACAGCACACCGTTTGATAGGTCTCATCGCTCTGCATCACTCTGAAAAGGGGACCAAAAAAGGCACTACATCAACAGAAATAAGAGGCAGCATCGTGCAGCAGCAAGAGACTAAGCACCACACGCTGCCATTTAATGGAGAAAGATGATGCTTGCAGTCTTCCTGAGGGAAATTTTCAGGGGGCTGATTGCAGCTGCTATGACAACAAGTGGGAGGATGCGATGTCACACCACGACCCGAGCGACTGCCCTCGCATCATCCCAGTGCACGGCTCAACTCGCCAGCTGGGAAGCCAGTGGAGACCTCATTAAGTGCATCTGTTCAGTAATTACTGCAACTTTCCCCTCACCACGCTTCCAACTTTGCACACAGCTACTGATGTAATCACGAGGGTTAACCTCCCTGGCCTGAATATTTTGAGCCTGTAGCTATCAGAAAACTGGGAATCAAGTTTCAGAAAGATCGCTAGATACAACCTCTGTCATCGGGCAGGGAGAATTTGGGAGGAAAAAATATCAGCAAATTCTTGACAAAGCCTTGGAAGCAATCTGTGGTAAAGCTGCCTGATTTACCTTCCTTTGTGTATACATCAGCCTCTACTCTAACCTACAGCAGCGCACATTTCTACTAGCAAAAACTGTCCAGAGACACATCCTTTGCTCATTTAAGTCACTGAAGGTATCCCAACTGCAGTGGAGTGATGCAAATTTGGTGCTGGCCAGGATCCTACCTTTTAATTTGATTTGCACTTGTACAAATAAGCACAGGATGCATCCAGGAGCTTTCTGCTTTGTCACTCATGCATTTGGAGAAATGAGTTTGCATTTACACTACAAAAGGAGAATGGGGCAGTTAGCACAGCGCAAGGGTTTAAAATAGAAGATTTGAAGCAGAGATGAAAATCCTAAAAGGCTATTAGGTTTGAGAGCTCCTAGATGCTGGTCCTCACACCAGCAGTACAAGGAAGATGCAGACCTCTGGCTTTCGACACAGGAGAGGCAGCTGGCTGGGGCTGCAAGTGAGGGAAGGCTTCTCCCCATCAAAGCCTGCCTGCTCAGAAACAGGCCTGGCTGGCTGCCTAAAACTGAGCTCCAAACACACAGAGGAATTTATGCCTGCTTATTTGTTTTCAACTTTGGTTGTTCTAGAGCCTGAAATTTGTAATTAATCTCACTGCATCAGTCCAGAAGGCACTGGGAGCAGGACAAGTTGGCCAAAGACCAGAGAGAAAATAAAAGCGGGAACAATAACATTTTACACCATGGTAGGATGAGGTCCCTCCTGGTACAAAACAACCATCATTTGTTGTCTAGAGAACTGACTGCACTTCTTCCCTCACAAGGTAGGAGTGGGGGGATAAATGGCACAGCAGGTATGGGATCCGAAGCAAAGGAAATGGCAGTCTTCATTTCCAGCCACATACTTCCATCTTTTGCCCTCTTTGCACGTTGCACTGGGGTCCCAGTGGCCCACAAGCCTAGTTTTCATAGCTATTTCCCACTAGTGCATCTTATTCCCTACAGACTGACTGGCTCAGGCCTTTCGGTGATGTTAGTCCTGAAGGTAGATCCAGAAGTGACAGACTGAGCACCAAGACCCAGACATACGCAATTCACCAACCTCCAAAAACATCATGTGAATGATTTTTCAAGAAGCAGGAATGCTTATTGACAGTGATGTTAATGACTTTATCCATCAACATCTCTCTGCCTCATCCAGGGCTCTGGAGGTTATTTTGCTCTAAGTGGAACTCAGCTATGGGTAACAGCAATGCCCATTCGCTCATGTCAAAACTTACTTAAGTTCTTGCCATTCACAGCTTCTGAGACAAATAAAACCAAGAGGAGGAAAGAAAATAGTACTTTTGATGTGACCCTGCCACAGTGACCTGCAATCTGAGTCTGATCCAGTGTGTGCTGCCTATGAACCTGGCGTGCAGCCCTGCACAGTGGCCTCTCCCTCAAAGCCCCGGACACTCGCTGTGTTTCGGGATCCAAGACACACACAGCAGAGCACAGCTGAGAGCAGCAGATAGGAGTGGTAAGGCAGCTCATCCACAGAAGCAAATGGGCTAAGCTCCATGAAAATACTGCCAAGCTTCTTGCCATGCAAGAACCAACACTGCAGTCTTTTCAGAGATCACTTACTTAGCTCACAGCAGTCCACCCTGAAACACTGATGGTACAGTGCCATGTCAAGTCCCTGTAGAGGCCATGGAAATCACCATCTCCACCCCTTTATAAAAGCAACAAGAGGAATTCCTGTTGCCCATCGCTGTGCTCAGAAGAATGCCGCTCCACACAAGAGACCAGCTGGGTGTCCTACAAACACGCATGCCAGCAATGCAACTTCCCTTCAGGTGAATATTCAGGGCAGAGTAGATGAAAACCACTGTGGTTTGAAACTAAAACACAGCTTTGTAACCAAAAAAAGCAGGAAAAAAAATCTCACTTTTAGCTTTATTTCACAATCTATTTGCTTGCAGCTTTCTTTAGGTAAAATTTTGAGAAGTAGGAGAAGGGGGGGGTATTTTCCTTACTAGTTTATTATAACAGCATCAGACTTTGGTAAATCATATCTAAAAAAGTCATGTCCTATTGCAAGCTTCACTTTTTTAATATTAATAAAATTGGATTTCTCAGTTCCTAGATACTAGATGAAAAAATGCTCCACTGTTTACACAGAATTGTTACTGCTTATCAGCTTTTATTGAGAAGGTATTCTCAGAGTATGGTCAGGAGAGAGAAAGGGAGGGGAAAAAGCGAAGTTTGGGATTTGTGTTTTTTTGTTGTTGTTGTTTTGTTTTTAAATATTTCAGTTGTGATGTTATAACAAAGGCAATTATACATAGTTTAAGTACAAAGACAAAGAACAGCTATAATCCCCAACAGGAGTGGTTGTTATGCATTCCCCTTTCACTTCTTTGCCAGGGATGTTGTTTTTGCACCTTTGCTCCCTCCCCAGGAGTGGACTGACCCCACAGCCATTTCTCCCAGACCTCCTTTGAAGGAATGCTACGAGTGACACGCACACAGAATCAGTGACAGATCTGTCAACATCTTGCAATTACAGCATATTTTCATTCAAGCTGACTTTTTTATAAAAAGAAATTAAGGGCAGAAATAAAGTAAATCTCCATAATAACACACTGTACGTGCCTATGTATGGGCTGGGGGAGTCTTCTGCTAAAACCTGCCTCTTCAGTGTCTTGCAAAGTTGCTGTTGCCCTCAGAAGAATAACCAACTCCAATAAAGCTGAAAATCAATACACAAAAACAATGCAGTTAACTATACTAGGAGCTGCTAAAATACACACCTCTCTGGGCAAAAGACAGTACACAAAGAGTGAAACTGCTCTTATTTACCCGGTTTCTTTCTACAATCTTTATTTTTTATTTTATTTTTTTAAAGTACTTTCTATTCAAGTTAATTTGAACATGGAGATCTTAACATAAAATCTTTCAAGAGAAAATAACCACAGTAGCATTTTCTTCAAAAATTAAGCAGGTGACACAGAGCTGAAGGTATTATTTTCTTATTCTAAGAATTCTGAGCTCAGTATCTACTTTGCTTCCAATCTTCCCCATCCCCAACTCATACCAAGACAATACACACACTCTCTCAAGCAACATTTGCTTTGACCACAACAGATTCCTGATATGAACTTGAGGAACCCACAAAGAACCCTACTTCGGTGTGTTCTTCACAGGTTGTACAGTGACAGCCTTACAGGTGATATTGAAAGAGGTTTCAAACCATGAACTGCAACCTAAGAAACTAGAAACATTAAGAAAACCATATTTTTTAAAAAATATTTCAAAGTAGGGGCTGAAAATGCCACTAAGCAGGACTCATACCTTTAGCAATAATTGGAGGAAGAACTTTTGCACATGAAATGGAGACAGGGTCCTCCTAAAGAAACTTTCCTGCAAGGTTTAGAAACAGCTGCTGTGAGCTAAACTAAGTGTTTCAGTTCCATATCCCTCCTCCAATAACACTTGAGTTACAGCAGACCTCCCCATCACTTCAATTCATTCTAACTTATAAAAATAAATTTATTAGATAAATTTGGACAGGACACTTAAAACAGTGTTGCCAGGTGCTTCTGGATATGAAAAGCAGAGAGTGGGAGCTTTAATGAAGTTAGCTCTTAGTCATAGGAAGGTTATAAATGCAGAAAGAAAATACATTGCTAATGTTTGTGTTTACCATTTTCCCAGGTTTAAAAGCAGTGGATGTTTCTCTGTCTTGCACCTTTAAAGAGATAATTACAGCAGCAAAGTCAATAACTAACACTGGTGTTCTGATTTAATAGTATTTCATTTACACAGGAGTGATGAAACAAAGTGCAGGACAAAAAAAAAAAAAACAGGCATGAGTTCCTCTTAATTTCTTTTCCTTTAAACTCAGCTGTCGTTCTGGTATTTTTTTATTTTTTATTTTACTTTTAGCGCAGGAAAATTTAGCCAAAGTTAAACAAGAGCTCAAACACAATAACTTATATAATTAGGCTCTGAAACAGACTCTGAAATCTGCTGACAGAAACCAAGGAAAATAAAGATACTGAAGCCTTGATTAAAGACGTATTAAACTTTCTAGAGCAAATGAAATTGCCTGCTTCATCACAAACAGTCTCGCTAAATGGTGCGCTCTGTAGCTCTGGACCCAGTAAAGGGCTCCCTGTAGCTTCACTACAGTCCCTTTACATCACGCTTCCAGTGCCAAAAGGCCATAAGCACAACCTCCAAAACCACAAAAGAAATTCTCAGTGCGTGCGGAGCAGCACACCTCAGCCGTCCTCATGGGCTCTGCCAAAACAGCGGTTGGCATCTGGAGGAGAGGGATTTGCAATCAGCTTTCTTTCTGTACAGAGTGACGAGGTATTGGCATACTTTTGCCTTTTAACATTGGAGGCCAGATACTTCCGCAGGGATCTGTGGAGGACTTGGGAAGTGCTGAACTCCCACAGCTCTGACGTCCATCCACCAGCACTTTAAATCAGCGAGGGGAAAATTAGAGCTGCCTAGAAGCTGCTCTAAGTCGCACTGCTGTGTGAATGGATGCTGACCATCTCCAGAGCCAGAAAGTCATAACTGCAAGCAATCAGCCAGGAGCACCAACCTTCTTCCATTCCCTGGCATCCTCACATCTGATTTCAGGCCTGGGTCTTTCACAAAGATTTTCATTAACTTTAATTGTAAATGATCATTTTTCAAAATGCTGTGATCCTTTCTTAGCAATTAGAATACGGGTGGATCAGTGCTGCTTTTGCATGCAAGTGGAAACACATTTATCTCAATCTAATATTACCCTGTTCCTCAAGAGTTTCGGTCTTTTCTCCCAGCTGACATACTTCAATAGCAAATGCAGCAGCTCAACACTCTCCAAAACCTTCTTGCAGTACCTGAAACTAGCTATTTACACAAAAGCCTTATTTGATCCCAGAAAGTATATACCCATCCCCAACACTTTATTGTTGTTGTCAGATCTTTCGGATACATTCATTTTCTTTAACATAGAGATTAACTAATACATGAACGACTCAGATCTGTCCACCACGCTGTGCTGGCAATACTAGATAACATGTTTACAGTGTTTTCATGGTTATGTGAGTCAATCCAATGCACATCTACCCAGATATAAAAATAAGTGTTATATAACACACAGTTCACAATCAATACGTTGGTTGTGTGCATCAAATAGAAGAAAACAGCACGTGGACTACTATGTAACAACTGTCCTAAGATGCAAAAAAACCTGAAATTGCCTCAGTCATTTGGTCCAAAATTTGGTCTAGTTGTTTTGTGAGCACAAGTAGCAATAAAGACGGTAGAGTAACAAATACAGCAATCCTGCTTGTTTGTTCATGAACAAACAAAATAATTAGGCAGTCATAAATGCTCAGAGTCTTCAGATAATGTTTTCTACTGGCTAGGCTCAAAAAGGAAATGTTTATCCTCCAGAATGACACAAATTGAAGAAATATCTCTATTAGTAATGATGATGAGAGATGGAGAGATTAAGGAGAAGGAGTTCAAAAGTCAGCATGCTGCAACTTAACCTGTGGAGGACTACCACCTTCCCAGAGAAACAAACTCGAAGTAGTATTTACCTGGCAGTTTCACCTTTAAAATGCTAAATGCACATTAACAGATCACTACACAAATATATTTTAGTGAAGCATACATTTCTGTCTCCATTTTTTTCAGTAAGTTTGGTGGTTGCAAAAATAAGTTTTCTGTGAAGCAGAGGATTAGATAAAACAGGTGCCACCTCCCACACCAACAAAAAGCTTGCATTCATCATTATTAGATGAAACTGTGACCCAGTTATACTAGTACAAATCAGAAAAGACTTCCCAGATTTCACAACTGCAAGGAAGTAGAACCTCTGCCACCTAAAAGGTATTGAGGGGGATTTGTATTGATTGTTTGTTCCACATAAGTTATCCATATATACTAAATTGGATTTCATTTGAAGATTAAAATGCTATAAAAGTGTGTTTTAGGAAGTATTGTGTTTTATATAGCATAGCCTTGTGAGATGGGCAGTTTTAGCAGGGTAGCCTGCTTAGGAAATTCTCCAATTTTAACTTCTGCACAGCAAGACTCCTGGAAAAAACAGACACTTGTTGCTTTGAGAAGCCTCACTTTTCCCCAAGACAGTGAGCATAATAAATTGAACTCTTCAAAGAGCTACAAGAGAAATAAACAGTCCTAAAATTCCTAATCTCTCCTCACATCTTTCCCTCCCCCAGCAATTCGCTTCTTGTATTGGAGAGAGGCAATGAAAATGATTACATATATTTTTATACAACCTAATAAATGACAAAAGGTTCCAGAATTTGGAAACACTTGCTAAGACAACAAAGAAATATTGGAAACAAAACCAAGGCTCCCAAGGGTTGTGTTACTGGGCTCATCGGAAGGAAACACAGCAAGCAGGTTGGAAATGTGCAGTCCTGAAACAGCGGCTTTCCTGAGATAAGGTTCCAAAACAAGAAGTTCTGCAAACGACTCAGTGAACTCCTGCCAAAACCCAGGGAGAGGATTTACAGTGACTGCGTTTCACAGACAAGTTGCTTAGAAAGAATTAAATATAGAAGGCATAATGGGGAAAAAAAAATGTTTTAGGGCATCTATACATTTTAAAGGTATGCAGGGAGAAAAAACAACTGTGAGCAACAGCTGTCTTTTACCTGAAGCTGCAGAAAGAGAGGAAAGAAACAGAAGAGAAAATGAAGGAAAGAAGGGGATTTAAATCCAGCTCACCAATTGTAAAGCTATAGCCATCGATGCTGAAAGTAGCACTCCGGCATTTTTTAAATCCTTCCTTTCTGCTGCTTGGCTCTGTCATGATCCTGCCAGCTTGTCCTTTCAGCAGCAGCCGCTCTCTCCCCCCTGGAAGCAGCACGCTCGCACTCGCTCTGAGCTGCCCTTGAATATCTGTGCCAGCACGAACACCCAACTTCACACATCTCCCAGCGCGGGGAGCCCAATCCGAGAGGCATGCACCCAGCTGCTTTCTCCTCCCCCAGACACTCTCACTGGAATCTCACCGACATGCCCGCCCACAGTTTAACCACCGGTTAGAGGCTCTGGTACCAAACCAGCAGTCAATTAGTGAGAAACTACCTAGTCAATAAGCCAGCTGTATCTATCAAATCTCTGTGTAGGAGTTCTGTGTAAAATTAAAAAAAAAAAAAAAGGATGAAGGGTTAGATTTTTGCTATGATCTACCCAATGATGCGCCTTGTATTCCCTGCCTTGCTTCAGTCCCTGCTTCTGTGACTCCCCTTCCTCAGGGGGACTTCTGGCTTGCTGCAAATTGTGCTCAGATTTCAGCCCTTCAGATAGAAGCGATGTGTTTTAATCATTCAGGATATAATGAATCAACCTAAGATTAGAGTACACCATCAATCATCCACTTCTTATACTAACGGCAAGTCTCTTGAAACACAACAAGCAACAGAGTACAAACGATTATCAGTAAAAACGTAAGTGACTGTGGGAAAACAGCAAAAGTAATTTAGCAGTAATGATGATAAACTGAGTAAAATGTACATGTACACACAAAGAGAAGTCTTCCAAGCTCTTCCTCCTCCTCCTGCTGGTTCATCACATGGCTTATAAACCTCTCTGCATTTTTTTATTTTTTTGAGTTAAAAGCTATGTTCAGAAAACTGCAGCACATCACTGAGAAAGAAAAGCAGGTCATCCCCTTCCTATGAACAGACAAATCTAAGGGTTAAGGCTGATGAAGTTTTCCCAGAAGGCTTACAGCAAGCCAAGTTTTTATAAATAGGTATCCGAGAAAGCACTGTCAATGTCTTAATGATTCCAGTTCACGTAAATCTGTGCAGGAGCCCCCCCACCACACACACATACACCTTTAGTGTGTGTTGATATAGAAACAGGGCTACTGAAGTGCTCCCATTTTTCAGGTTCCAAAGAACAGAAGTAAATTGCAGGCAAATTCATGAGGTTTTGCACTGCTCATTGTTGAAATGACATGGAATCACTAATTTTCAGGAAGACTGCCATCAAAATTATAGCAGAGAGAGTCTGCTAAAAGCTTGCCCAAGGCACACCAAAAGGTTTACAAAATATCAGCAAGCCTAGTCTGTGTTTAAGGTATAAACCTCAGCCCTACCTTAGTTTGACAAAAGCTTAAGTTAGATAGAAATATTGCACTCTAAATCCCCTCTCTTCAAAGGATGGATGAGAGTCACTGCTGAGCTCCTGTACAGTTGATTTAAATTCCACTTAATTCTAGCCCAGTCAGGAGCCTCAGCCAAACAGACTTTTTTGTTAACTTTTTTTTTTTTTTTAATGATTTGGCTTATCAATAACACAAGACAAGTTCATTAAGAAAAAAGCTGTTAGTGTGTGCTTTTTTTTACAGAAAGCAGGACCTGGCCTTCCAATTTTCTTGGCCTTTCAAGACTGAAGTGTGAAGTAGCAATATCTGAGACACAACGGTTCCATCACTCGCACCTGCAATTATATGTAACCTCAGAAGGGCAGGCACAACTCAGCAGTTTTAAAAAGGTGCTGCTCTGTAGGCAGCCACTGCAATGAAAAATTTTCAAACAGCTTATTGGACTCTGTCATTTAGCTGCCTTTCTTGAACAATATAAAAGCAGCCTGAGTATAAAGGGCTTCTAAGGAATCATTTTCTCTGTCACTGGTTATATAGGTCACTCACCTACATAAGCACCAATGATCTGCCTAGGAAAGCAAAGGCATAGAGAATTACACTGTATCTAGAAAGCATAAAGTTAAGTGTTATCTAAAGGAAAGGTGAAAAGTAGAACTGTCAGGTTTGGTTGTTTGTTTTGTTTGTTAATTTTTTTTGTGGTGTTTTGTTTTTGTTGTTGTTGTTGTTGTTGTTGTTGTTTTATGACTGATTTTTCTTTAAACCATAAAGCGTTGGTTCATCAAAAAATTGTGGAAAGATACCAATGACGATCATGAAGTTTCAGTCAAGTTTCTTAGTTCCAGGAGAGACTTCATTAAAAGTCAAACAAAACAAAAAGCCCACAGCCTTGTTTGCTCCCTGGTTTGGACCATGCACTCACGTAGGATGCAGGAGAGTTGTATTGGCATTTCTGTTCTCAGGAGAACACCCTGATCACAAAGCAATCACCACGCTGATCATTTCTCACCCTCTTTGGAGCATCACTCAATTTCTAAAGATTACCAGAGAGAAAAGGACTCAGACATTCAGCAGCTGTGCACACCTGGATTACCTTGCAGAGAATCACAGAATCATCACAGAATCACAGAATCACAGACATTGATCAAGTTCCAATTAATATGAATTTATTACAATTATTTGAATTAATATTTTTTTTAAGTTCAAAACAATCATCTCCCCCAAGGAAGAGCAAAGACAGCTACTCAGCAGGGAAAACTGGTAAAATAATGCTAGAAGCTGATATCCCCTATTCCTGTAGAGTATCCTAAACTGGCTGTTTGCAGTGTGATGTTCTCTCCCTTCAAAACTTTAGTACTCACTTCAGGGTGAAAAGGAACATGTAAGCTTTTCAAGATGGATATACTTTCTTCCCTGCTCCAGTAAAAATATAATCTGGCTCATCAAAGAATTACCAAATTTTATCAGTAACTTGCTACCTGATCCTGCCTGATTCTTCATGTTTTGCTGCTAAGCTCTTGGCTAAATTTCAGTTTTGCCATTTACATTCTGCTCTCCTGAACAATCCCTACAGATTTGTTCGGGGTACAGTACATTTTCTACCTTGCACTGCCAGGCAGTACCAATATAAATCGTTAGATAGTTCTTGCGGCTGCAGTTCAGTGCCGTGTAGAGCAATCCATGTATGTCATTTGTAAACCACCTGGGGATCCTTTGGGATGAAAAGCACAGTGTGAATTGAAAATATTTATTATTATTGCTGTAAACAGACCACGTATCCATGGTAACATTTAATTCATCAATACATAAAACAGCAATTATTTTAATATTTTCCCCTTCACTTTTCAATGTCTAGAAGAGTTTGTATATTTTCAGGAAGTCTGTTTTAATCAAACATCGTATCAAATGAAATCAGTGATCTGTCCAAGCTTCCATTCTCCAACATACATGCTAGAGGAAGTCTCAAAAAAAAAAAAAAAAAGCAGTCACCTAGTCACCTAAAACACAAACACTGTCTTCCTATCCCCAGGCAGTCTATTTCTGCCTTGGAGTAAAAGCAGGTACATGGTTCACACAACTTTGTCTCAGCAAGACTGAAAGATTTTTAATTGCACTTTAAACCCAAATGTTTCCCCAAACAAATTCTGAAAATTAGTTGCATATAGAAAAACTTGTATGTATCAGCTCAAAGTCATGGCTTGTTCTTTCAGTTGCACATCCCTGGCTCTTGTATTGTGAGAAGGAGAAAATGAAAGTGCGAAGTAAAATCTTTACCCCACAGAAGTCAAGGGCAAAACTCCCACTCACTCCAGCAGCGCTGGAGCTCTGTCCTCCCAGTTTTCCATCCCTGTGCTCCTGTTGACCCTGTTCCCAATGCAATCAAATTTCATCGGAGCAATGATGAATTTATACCTCAGGCAATCATGCTTTTGTAGAGATTGTCACTGAAGTAAACAAAGTTAGGAACTCTGAATTTTTGTCTTTTGAGAAATGTCTCAGGTACCCTAAATTAATTGACAACTTGAATTTGAATATTAAGAACACAAATACAACCACAGGGGGTCAGACCAAAGATTCATTTAGCAGTATCCAATATCCAGCTCTGCATCATATATCCATTATTGCCAGAACAACAGATGTTAAGAAAATGATAAAGGTACTAAAAATGGTTAAGAACAAGGCAACCTACGGTGACACAATAAATCCAACCACTTCCATCACAGGTATCTTCTGAGCCAGCTGTATTTTCTGTGTGTTCATAGGCTGTCAGAAATTTTCTGTTCAATCAGCTTAAATCCTTCAGCATTCACAGCATTTGCAGCATCCTTCAGCAGGAATGTCCGCAGATCAGATAAACACTGTATGAAAGCTTTTTGCTTTTGAACCTTTTTCCTCCTAGCTACTTGATTGCTCTTCAGCTTACTACTCCCTTTGGTAAGGATATCAATTCTGAAGCCTTCTGACTATGTAACCAAAATTGAGGACTGGTTACGTGGAGGCAGAGGGGTCCCCAGATTCAGGATTGCCAGTACTGAGAAATCCTTGGGATTATGGGTTCCAGTGCATGGACCGCAGAACCACCAGGCAGGTCCTACAGAATCCTACCTCGGATTCAGGAAAATTTCAGGAAATAAGGTGTTCCAAACGATGTTTCCAATTTTCAAAGCAAGTGTTTTTGATAGCAGTCTTACAGAGGGCTCCTCTCATCTCTACTGTCAGTGTTGCTTGAAAACATTTAACATCCCAAAGAAGAATTCAGCACTTTTCAGGACTGAACAGGATTCAACAAGAATTGATGAACCTCAAGAAAACACCTTAGAGCTTCAAAGAAGAAGTTAAGCTGAAATCCCCTGAGGTTCTTGGTGTATTTCTCACAAGCAACAATGCAGTTACATATAGTAAGTTGTTTATGAAGAGACTGCATTCTTCCCTGACAGCTCCTTTATTTTATTGTTTCCTAGAAGTACTCCATCTGCATGTTACAATGATTTTATCAGAAGGTGTCACTGTCAGGAATATCCACTACATTTAGGTTATTTTTAGGCATGACAGCCAGAAGGCAATATGACTTTTTAATGCTCGTCTGTTCTGATTTTTTTCTGCTTGCTTCAAGCTTCACCATTTTCTCCCTTACCAAAGGCTGACAAAAGGAACAGTCTCCAGTGTACTGGAGCATTGTTTTGGTGTATTCTATTTTATATTTCCTATCACACACTCATTTTGTGTCATTTAAAATGACATCATACTGTGGGATAAAAATCCAAATGCATCTGATAAATTCTGGGTACAGGAAAGGAAAGAAAAGAGTGGTAGTATTATTTTGAACTTGGATTTCATCTCAGCTCTTTCAAGCAGCTGTGCGACTGAAGAACTGCATTGTTTTCTTTAGAAACATCGGAAGAATCTTTACCATCTACTTTTAGGCACCAAGCTGAGGTGTCTAAGACAGGAACCCTGAGGCTTCCCTTGCAGTGAGCAGCCAAACCCAAATGTGATTCCGAGCTCCTAAAATCTGAATCGCTCTCCAGAGAAGCTCTCCCCTTAGAGGATCAAGGCCTCTAAGATCTCAGAGAGGGAACTTAGTGAGGAGACCTAAGTTAAGCAGTAGGAACCCTGTCAACGACTTACACTTCCTCCAGATAGCCTGCAGACAGTAGTAACATGGTGAGTTGTGATCCTCATCCAACTAACTGCAATCCAGAAACAGCAAGGTCCATCTTTCGCAATGTATCCAGGAAAAATACAGTATGATACTGTAGCTTGTTAATACATCTTCGCAGTGGAATCTAGACATATGCTAAATCAGATGTTGGGAAAGAGGCTGTAGCAGGAAACGAGAGCATGAAGGTTTTGAAAAATCCCTGTAAATACACCTAGCATGACCTGTTTCCTTCACACACCAAATTACAGTCCCTAGCACTTTGAAAGCCAAAATCATCCCTGCCTGTGGGTGTAGTTCCACTTTTTAAATGAGATTCATTTTTTTAAACAAATAGAATTTCAACAAATACAATTTCAACAACAAAACATTTCTAATGCCCTAATTCCACTCTTGCCTAAGCAGTGCTGCTGATCCAATTTCAATTTGCCTTTATGTTTTAATTTAATTTTTTGGTCTCATTTTGCACACTATTGAAGTATGATTCTCCAATGTAATATGATTCTCCATATTACAGCAGCCATTCTTGAAAGCAATTCAACCAAAATCAGAACCAATAAAAATTATACCATTACACAACAGAATAAAGCTAGTGGTAACAGTGTCAAAAACAGGTTTCAAAAAAAAAATAACGCTACATGATTTTGCCACGTACACAGCTGACTTCTCACAACATTCCTGGGACTATCCTGCAATTAAAGCAATAGTGAAAGATTTTCTTTTCCACAAAGATTTCTGATCCTCTTAGTACTTGTACCATAAATTTACTTTGTTGGTTGATTTGACTTTGCTCCTTCTCACTATCCCTCTTAAAAGTCAAGCGACCATAGAGAGACATGGACCAGTTAGCACACACATCCAAATCACCGCATCATGTTTGATTCCTTGGCAGTCGTCATTGTCCCTGTTGCTTTGGGCTGTGGACAGTCATATTCAAAAAAAAAACAAAACTTATTTCATAAAGTCATTCATTGCACCAGTAGTATGGTTGTTTTTTTGTTTGTTTGTTCGTGTAACAGGGGATTAGCTAGTTACCCTCCTAAAGGAGCCAAGAGCATTACTTCTCCCTATTTTTATATACATTGTATATATGCCTGATTTTCTCTATATTGTACATGTTACTTCTGGCTGAATTTTACACTTATGTTCAAGTTGTCAAATTCTCTCTTTAAACTACCTAAAAAAAAAAAAAAAAAAAAAAACCACCTGGGTAAAAATAACAACCTTACACCCTATATGTGCTCCAAACCATTCCCTTCCCAAGTCAGTTGTTCCCCCTTCAATCATACCAATATGAGCAAGAAAAACAAGCAACAGTTCCAACTGCTCTTTGCAGGTGTCCAAAACTTGATTGCCCTTTATAGCCACACAGTTCCTAGGCACAAGCTTTTTTGGGCAGACCAAGCCGTCCTTGATGTTAAATGAACACAGCTTATATTTTATTTGCAGAACTGGTTGTTCTCTCCTTGTTGATACAGATACACTTGAATAAATGGAAATTAAGCTGCAAAAAGGTGGTTTGATGCATACACACAACACACCCACACAACACACAAGCACATACACAAACACCTTTTCATACCATGTACAATCATAATATAGATGATTGTTCTTCTACAGCTCTTGAGAGAAAGGAGAAAGGCAGAGCAAAGCTGCCTTGACTCAGGAAAAAATTTAAACAGCAAATACTACCCTGAAAGTGAAGGGGGGAGAAGGGGTTTCTACACTATTTACTTCAGGCATATCAATAAGTGCTGAATTAAAGTGCATGGTCTCTCTGGGTTCCCCATACAGTTAATGCAGAGATGGAGGCCATAGCACAGGGTATGAGTGACCTGTGCCAGACCTAGCAACATTATGTATGCATCAAATTTACTTGTGTCAAAACTAACCAATTCTATTGCTAAAAACTAGGTTTCAATAATACTTTAAGCATCAGTATATTTAAGGAATGTTAGTGAAGAGAAGCTTCCTTTTAGTTACATACAGTTAAGGCTAATATTTTATTTCTAATCTAAAGTCAGAGATTCAACAAGCATATTTTTCATAGTTAAAATTCTATTGTTGTCTAAATCCTTAATGCTTATGAGATTTCCATTTATCTCATTACTTTAATCTGATGTTTTTTTTAATTACATGAAAGCGAGTGTATTGAGAATTGCTTTTTTTTGTGAAATGTATAAAGCTCCATCTTCTTAAAAAAAAAAAAAGAAAAAAAGAAAAAGGGAAACTAGTTCAAAAATGTCATACTATTTTAAGCATGAGAGACCCAATGCATAATATCATTCCATTTGGCAGCCATCTGCCCTTTACTTTCTGCTAACCTGGTCTGTGCTAAATCTCTGTACCACAAATGGCAACTTTCATCCCGAGACCTCGAACTGTTAGCAAACTACCTTTAAAAAGTGTGGGAAGCTTAAAACACTCATTTAGATTCTAAGCATTTGAAAAGTAGGCTCCCGTCTAAGCTAATCAAGTAGACACCTCCTGTAATCATGGAAGAGGCATAGATACCTCCAGAGATGGAGTCTCTCTACACAGTTTTAGTTTGAGCAAAGAGGGAGCCTAGCTAACTAGCTTATATGTTTGCCTAAAAATTGGGACTGTGGCCTTAGAGAAGCTGAATCATGCCCTGAATGATTGGTACCAGGAGAGAACCAAGTAATTCAATTTCAGGTTGGAAATACTAAGCATTCACCATTCTACAGGCTCCTTCAGAATTGCTACCCCAATGACAAAGTGGAAGTTTGTGGTTGTCCATGCCCAAGAAGCAAGGGCTTTCCAACTGTAAGCTGCCTATTCAAAGTCTGGTAATCTTGTGCCTGTGCACGCATACATACAATAAAATTACTAATAAATTTAATAAAACATCAAGTGGACAACTGCCTCCATAAACCTACTTCCTATTGGCATCTTGTTCCCATCCCACTCAAACGCCAAGAGCAGAACAGGTATTGCCTGAAAGCCACCTAAATACCTCTGCAGCCATGTGAATTGTTTACCTTGTGTTAGGGAGTACTGTTGGGGGGGGGGGGGGGGGCAGGGAGGGAGAGAGAACTCCTTGAAGAGGTTCATGTATCAGGAATATTCTTTCCTCATTGTACCTCCAAACTCTTGGTGGTTCTAGCAGAATCTGGGACTAGCAGAGTCGGTGGATTTTACTATGTGCAAGGATGTAAAGCAGTTTGTCTTCTTAGTGCAACTCCATCATAGCTCATTCTTCAATAAAATGATGCTTTACAATTTTTTCTGCCCACTAAATCAATTTCAGTGCTAAGGACACTCAGACCACGTTGAAATATGAGAACTGGTAAGGATCATCACAACCTCACAATCATAGGCAATAAAAATAAAGATGTTTAGCTCATCTGCTTCTTTAACCGTGCACACCCCAGGCCACCAGGCAGTCTCACACACCAAAATAATCTACAGACCTTCAATATGAAATTTGCCAAAGAACACTGACGGAAGACCAAAGGCAGGACACCCAAGACAGCAGTAGTACTTTCAGTAGGAGCTTTTTAAGGTGAGAATTTCCAGAAGATTCGAGCAAGCCTGCCCCTCTCCACATTTCAAGGGAGATAAAAAATGAATAGGCAAGCAAGTCAACAAGCACAGAAATGGTCTACACTAATCTCACATAAAAGAAAAAATCCTTCCTGACCCCAGCTCTGGGGCATGAGTTTAGTGCTGAGAAGCAGAGATTATCCATTATCATTGGGAAACTTATTTTAGTTTAATTGTACCTATGTTTAGAGCAAGTATCCAAAAACTCATGTCTTAAGAAAAGCAGAATTCGTAGTAAATAAGTACACATTTCAGAGAGGTGACGCATGAGGCAATTAGCCTTGACAATTAGCTAGAGAGAAAGACTTTTATGTTGTTATGCTGACAGAAGTACTTGGCATATATTATTGCTGATTGGTAGACTCTTGAGCAATCTCTTTCAATTATGTGTCTGATAACAGAATCCTAATACCAAGAACTCAAACAGAACCAGCAGACTTCAGGAAGTAATGTGGGAAGAAATCAGTTTCATTTAGATTCATGTAGCCTTCCCACACCTCTTGCAAATCGTGGGCCAAGAAAATAGTTGTTTATAACCTCTCCATTTGACAGTTGTTTCAAGTTTATTTGTCAGCACACATCTGCAGCCATTTCAAGAGGACAAGGTAAAATGGCCACTATGTCTAGCAAAGCAGGGAAGACCCCAAATTCATCTATGAATCTTTAGCATTTGGACATGAATAGAAGGATTTATTTTACTTTCATATTATTTTTAACTCCATTTTTTAAGCAACAAATGTTGCTGTATTCATTTCCATATAGCATTAGTTTTCTCTTCCGTCTATGGAATGGAATCAAAATATTCCTTTGTATGAAGAATCAACTTCTCACAATAATAATTTCAGTAAATTAAAACAATTAGCAGAAAGACTGACATTGATTTAATGACCTCAATCTTCATGAAAGTGAAGGTGGGAGTGGCTGATTTGGAGTGAACCAAAGTGAACAGCAACACAGGTTTTCCTTATAATCAGCTTTCAGAAGCAGCCAAGTCAGCCATTGATACAGAAGAGAGTGGTTCCCCATCCTTCCTCATCTTCCTCCCTGATGCGTTGTCCTGTCTTCTCCTTTGGTACAGCTAATTCATTTCACTTTAACAGCAAAGACATGCTGAGACGGGCCAGAAGAGCACCAGAGTTCAGGGAAGCTGCTGAAGGTTTGGCTGAAATTATGCCAATATTCATACTTGAACACACTGATTTATTTAATATTATATGATTTCCTTCCTCCTCCTCCCCCACCCCTTTTTTTTTTAAGGGGCTAGTCTTACAAGAGTCTGCAATATTGACCCCAATGTAAAATTAAGGTTCCCTTTCTTCAAGAGGAAGTGAGAAGGATGCAGAGTAAAGATGAGGTGATGCAAGAGAGAAGCAGGACCACAATGGCTGAGGTTGGAAGGGACCTCTAAAGATGGTCTGGTCCAATCCCCCTGCCAAGTAGGGTCATCTAGAGCACATTGCACAGGATGGCATCTGGGCAGGTTTTGTATATCTACAGAGGAGACTCCACAGACTCTCTGGGCAACCTGTTCTAGTGCTCTGTCACCCTCACAGTAAAGAAGTGTCCATGTCCTTTCAGTTATAGATGGCTGGAAGATCTAATCAACTGATCCACTGCATCCTTAGCTAAACAGGTTTTGTATTTGCTTTATAGCTTTGGAACATCTTCCCTGTATAAAAAGTCCTGAAGGATACTTCACTCAAACCTGTACAGTTATCTCAAAAAAAAAAAAAAAAAGTCCCTGGAAATGCACAAGGCAGTCTTGTCTCTGAATCTAGGCTTCTGATGGTATTTCACCTCAACAGAGGGCCTCTTGGCCTGGGATCCAAGGTACCTTGCTGCAATTCTTATTACACATCATGGCTGGACTGTGTCGGTACTGAACCACCTCTAGGAGCTCTCAGCTAAGAGATAAAATAGTTAAAGTAGCTTGGCAGAAATAATTCATCAACTCGAATGCCTCTAACAAGGCCAAAAATGTAGTAACCAGATGATAAATGCATTTTCCATCTATCATCATAAAACCTAGCAAGGCCTGTCTTTCTCAGGGGAAAAAGTTCACTGGAAGCGGTAAAGATTTCAGCTTTAGCAAACTCAAAGGACTGCGTGCTCCCAGAGCTCATAAGGGTACGGAGGCCTGATAAAGTTACATAGCACCAGGGCCTTGGGGACACTGACAGGTCTTAACAGCCCTGACCAGCCTCACCTGGGACCTCCCCAACACCTCTGCCCATGGCCCCAGTTGATCCATTTCAACTCAACCCAGAGCCACCAGGTCCAGCCTAAGCTTAGTTGTAGATGGCCTGGCTCTGGTCCCACCTCTTGGATGAACCTCAGGCCTACACTTTTAGGTAGTTCATCCCCTGAATAGACACCTTATGTGGACATTGCAGCTCTTCTCCAGCCCTGTGTTGTGGAGATACATGGGACCTCTGAACACCCTTGTCTCTAGCCCTGTCTCCAGCTCTAGCTGGACTCAGCTCATCTCCTCTCCTCACATATTACCAGACCTTGGTTCTTCCTCCCTGTCTCAGACCCCCAGGACAGCACTCCATGGGTCACCCATGGCTCCTGCTTCTCCTGCCTTAGGGAGTTACCAGCCCTCACTGCTCCCTGACACAGAAAGGGAATCTTTTGCAAGCATGTACACTATAAATGATAATAAATGTAAAAGGAGAGTGCTTGAGAACTTCAACATGGAAAAAAAGCAGGCAGGCTAGACTTCTTTTTAATTGTCATACAGATACAGTGCATCCACGTTCCTCCCAGTCCAAATGACCCTGCTAATGTCACAGCCACACTTTTTCTTCACAGTAATTATCACATTGGTCATGCCATCAGAGGTGTCAAAAGAAAGACCAGGGCCTGAGGCAATTAGTCTTAGAGCTAGCAAAAGATTGCGAAGATGTTCAATTCAGCCTAGCATAATTCCTACAGTCTCTGCTCTTCTTGCTAGAGACTAATAGATACAGGCAGATAGATAAATGGCCAAAGTGTTCTGGATTTTCAAAAATCTCACCTGATTGATAAAAAAAAAAAAAAGAATTTGTTACCTTATTTTTAAGGTGTAAAAATTCTAGACCTACTCTTTAGGAAAGAATAATAAGCCAATAAACTGTCAAAATAGTAAACAAACTATTGAAAGAAAACTGCAGCACACATAAAACCCACAGATCCCAGCAGCGTAAGTTTTGTATGTGCTTGGGCCCCAGAGGTTCAAAAGTGCATGTAATAAGAAAAAAATATATATGTTCATGTATTAACTAGTGCTAAGATGGAAAACTTTTATCCCAATTTTTCTTATGCATTCACAAAAGCCTTGCACTTTGGGACTTGCTAGAATACTTCGTTATTCAGAAAAAGATGGTTTTGGAAAAAAAAAAACTTTTGGAAAAAACACTGAATCTAATTACTCCAAGATATGTTATGGAACGTGAGTGTTGAGTAAATATGTCAACTGCTGAATACATTACCTTCTAGTAGATTAATAACATGTTCCAATTTCAGCTTAAGGACTTTTTAAATCAGAAATGTGACTAAAAAACTTAGCTGAGACACCAAAAACTTGTTTTCAAAAAGCACATTTCAATCAAAATTTCTTCTGACCAATTTACTTTAAAATATTTAAGAAATAGTAAAATCCTGAAAGCAAGTGAAATTGTGTTGTATTCCTTTAGCTATACCGTAAATTTACCTTGACAAATCTTTGTAGTGATATATGAAGGACATCTTAAATTAAGTCATCCTGGTCTCTTTGATGCTCTTCACACTAAATAATTATTCCTTACATCTTGCTTTACAACCCAATTTGAAGTAGAAAATAAGATCTCCCACAAACAGTGGATTTCCTTCAGCTAGAGTCATAAATATGACAGAACACAATTAGCAGTGTTTTCTGTAGTCAAACATCTTAAAAAAAAAAAAAACACTGCTTTTTAGCCCAAGACATCTGAATACTCTGCCAAAAAACAAAAAACATAAATTCAGGACTCTGAAGTTTCTTTCCAACATCTTCCTGTTGCACTATATGGATTCTCTGGTGCACTGGATGACAAGAGGGAGAGCCTGTAGGATGTGGCTCCTGGAGATGAGGGCCTCCCAGCAGCATCATTTTAAGCTCTGGGCCCTTCTAAGCAATGTGGTCCTCGTACAGCTCCTCTGCTCCTTCACAGCTGCAGGCACCAGCTGCAATTGTCCAAAGGGTCACAGATACTTCTTCCTCCTCTTAACGCATGGGACCACAAAAGTTTGAGGTGCTGAGCTGCAAGCACAGGAGGGAAAATCCCTCCCTTCAAGAAACAAAGCAGGAAATCTGACAGATTAGTAGTTTGTCACATCATCATCTTTGTGTGCAACAGTGCAGAGATAACCCCTTAACCAACACATACTGGCTAGTGAACACGCTTCATGAAGAGTAGCAACTGTATCTGTTCACCTGTGCATCAAATCCTATACAGCTAAAAGTAATTTTCCTTTTAAGAGGTAGTGAACAACCCTCAGGGCTTGTGGTCTAGATTTATTGCATTTTCTTCCTGTGTCTTTGAACGAGGTCTGTGCAGCTGAAACAACAACAAAAAAGCATTTCTCTCTTGCCACCCAGCAGCTCCTGAGGGCAAAGAACTACCTTGTAAAGAGCAATGACCAAGTTATTTATTTAACAAACATCATGATATGTTTTTCCTTGTTTCACCCAGCTTGTAGAACTGGGGGAACACTGATGATCTTCTGAATTTCAGAGGTGTTCTCCATTACATAACAAGGAACAGGAAGTACTCGCTTGCCACGGATCTGTAGCAGTATGAACATGATTCATCACCAGCGTGCTGCCAGCCAGCTAGTGCCTTCCACTTCCATCTCCTCAAGCATTCCCTGGTTGCCAAGTCAACTTGTTCAGCTCTCAGAGCTCTGAAACGGGGAACGTTGAATGATTGCTACTGCAATTACAAATAAGAAGGTTTAAAAAGAAAAACAGTCTTAAACAGTCTTTTAGTCATTGGAGGAGATAGACGTGAATGGCAAATTGATTCTGACAGTTCCATTTAGGGATGCTCAGTCACTGACTCAGTACAAAGTGTAAGAAAGGAGAAAGGTGAGAAACCAGGCTGTTCAATAACATGATAGCACAGATCATCTGTAAGGAGACTTCAAGAATACAACTCTTATCTTTTCAGGAATGTGAATAATAATTTTTTCTTACAAAGATGTCCTTGGCTAACAGCCTTACTAAATCAGACCTACAATACCCACACATACAGAATATGAGTATTATATGGGCCTTTGAGTAGCTCTCCAACGCTTCTTATCACCGGCAGAATGGAACTGTTGTTAATAGTATAGTCATTTCCAGCAGAAAGATGCCCAGGCAGGTAAGTGCTAATTCATAAAAAAACACTAGTTAAATACTATAAAAGTTATTTAAATGTGGTTTATGAGTTTACTTACCATTTGATGTGAGCAAAAGCAGCCATATTTGTGTTGGGAACAGGAGAGTATTTTCACTTCTAAAACATCTACATGCTAGTCTACCTCAAGACATCTGATTCAATGTGCAAAATACACACACACACACTCCATAGTACGTGCATAAGGTAAAAGGACTCAATCAGAAAATATATATGATGGTACCTAATGAGTATAAACACGGGCATCTTTCCAGAGAGAAACATGCAGGTTGCTATGCTCAGGCACTATCACTTTAGTCCATTTTTTGCAGTTCATCCAACTTTGTGCCAATTAAAGAGGCCTCCACTTTCAAATTCTCTGGATTACTTCTGTGATTTGAAGACAAATTTCCATGATAAGTAAGCAGTTTGCTGTGGTCTACAAAGCATATCTTATCAGACCCATGGTAAGTCATAGAAGAGGTCTCTGTATGAAGCAGAGAAGCCTTGTAACCCTTATTTCCATGGAGGCACAGTTGACTGACCTAAGACCCAGCTGTGTGAAATGCAGTGGCACTACCATGACTCAGCTCTATTGGCAAAAATAAATAAATAAATAAATAAAATGTGCTGTTGAGCCATAAAGTAGAGAGCACAAACTAAAGCCAGCAAGATAAGGGGATTAAAAACAAAGAAATCATGGAGTTACTCCAGGACTCAAAAGAAAAAAATACCAGCAGGAAAAGGTATAAAACCTTTGGAGAAAATCAGATCAAAAGATTTACATCTGGGATATCTGGCAAGATCAGACAACAGGAGGCAGCACTTCTTTGCCTCACTGAGGACTGCCTAGCCAGCAGACACTTATTGCATGCCTTCATTTGCATGGTGAGCCCATTAATGCTTAGCCTAGTAAAATGTTACTCATATTTGTTTGCTGTGTTATCTAATTGTCCCATATTCATAAACTGTGTATGGCCCTGCTTCCAGCTGTCTGCACATAGTAAAATATGCCTGTAGAACTGGCCAAAAGAGCCAAAGTAGTAGAACAAGTGGAGAAAAGACTCAGCAGTCTTTTTGGGTGGGAAGATGCAGTGAGAATGAAGAAAAACATTTGTAATACAGTTGAGTACTAAAGCAAAACCACCTTAGGCAGATACTTCAGTAACTACTACAGGGGTTTTCTGAGAAAGTACAGATATGGCTGGCCTATTAAAGACAATAAAAGAAGAATTCCATAGATCTTGCCACACTAGGGTTGGAAAAAAAAAACAAACCTGCAAGGGAGTTCTCACAGAATGGTGGCCAGTGGTAGGGGAAGACTCTCACTTAAATGTTGACAGACAAGAATTTGCTGTGTGCATTAATCACTGCCCATACCCATATTAAAAATAGAACTCTTAATAGAAAAATACATACACAGTACAATAGTCCAAGTAGATTTCATTAGTCCATTACTTACAAACAAGTGGCATACAAATATTTTCTGGTCATAGCAGATCTTTACAAATGGATCAAAGATACTTCTTATCAAAAAATGCTTGTGCAGAGATGAGAGCTTGACAAAGGTTCAGCAACATTTGCTGCTGCTGTGAGAATTTAATATTATGGGTCTACTAAAGAAAGGCCAGGAAACAAAGAATTTTACATTAAAAAAAAAAAAAAACTGTTTAATTCCTGTCTGGACACTCTAAAAGCTCACAGCAAGTAAAGAGGATAAAGACAACAGTGGTGAGCAACACACAAGAGTGGGATGAAAAATTTTCCATCAATCTAATGACTCAGGGCTGTTATCCTGCTGCACCTGGATTTTCTCCTTATGTGGCAATGACCACTCAACCTCAGTCTTAGTGGGTTGATGCTGAAATACCAGATGAGTGGCAGCCACTTGGGGTATTAACTAGCTGGTGTTTGCATAAACCATGATAGTGGAGGCAAGACTGGATTTTGATTTGAGCACTGCCATCAAGAAGACTCCAGACCCTGCAGCAGTACAGTAGGCAGAGGTACAAGTAAAGGCTCAGGTCAATGCCAGATCCTAGTATCAATAAAGCAATGACATTAATGAACAGATGAGATCCAAGCATTAAAGAGGTAAAATAAGTCTAAGCTTTAGGCTTGCATGCCAATGTCTGTAAGCCAAAGGGACCACAACAGCTTCTCTTACATTCTGCATAAGTTGCAGTCATTACAAGATAATGAACATTTATTTCAACAACATTAGTTACAGAAATTGTCTGAAAGTTAATATCTCATATTACTTTAACCCATGCAACCCTAAAGGAGTTCTGACTTTGAACACATTCATTGTGACTGAATTCACATTCTCACAGTTCAAACACTTCATAGCTCCATTCCTCCACCAGTCTCTGCAAGCCCTATCATTAGCATCACTTGAACACACGGAAAACACATCTCACTGCAACCTGAGCTGGCTTTCCACAAATATATGGCATAACAACATGATCAGAAGCACTTGCACAATGCAGATATTGTTAATACATAATAGCCTTGGGAAACCATAAGCAAACAATAGAATGTTGACCAAAAGGTTAGGACTTCTTTTCTTTAACAGAATAAAAAGTCATTGGTGTTTTATTTTTCCTTTACACACCAAGAAAGGATTATCTGAAATCATTACAAACTAAGTTATTCTATTTTTTGTTGTTGTTGTTCAACATATTTTTCTACCCTGCAGCTGAAACAGTAATCTGAAAAGGAAAGGAAATCATGTATTGCTCACCTCTTCTTGCAACCTCGATTTCACAATTTCCTTCAATTCCACTTAAAAGCCTGAACAATAAATTGACCCAACTCCAGCCCACACTACCTCCCACCACTCTACCAAAGATGGATCTGTGTCCAGCTTTCATCACACTGAAATATGTCAAAGTAGTTTTAGAAGGGGAATAAAAGAAAGATGCATAAAAAGATAAAATAAAAACTGAAAGATATCCCTTTCTTGAAAAGCTTTTAGAAATGTCACAGGCTACTTCTACGCTGCAATGTTGCAGAAGCTCCCTATGACTGCAGCATGTTTGTGCTACATTTTGGGTGGAACAATAATATGAAAAAGGATTTGTAGCTACTCAAAATAGGGCAGGTGGCTTGACTGTTTCAGCAGCCCCATAGAGTCTAGAGCTGTTCTGGTACACAGCAGGAGCAGGGCTGCAGGGAATGACCCTGAAGAGACGAGCAATAGCAATAGCAGCTCATTTTCATAAATGCCAAATTAAACCCTACTTCTCATTCCATTCCCTCCCCAATAACGCTCTCCCCCCCCGCCCCCAAAAAAAAAAAAAAGCGGGTAAGAGAAGTTGCTTAAGACAGTCATTTCTGACAAAGGAAAGATGGTTCACAAATTACCTCAGCTATCATAGCATAAATATTAAATAATACTCTAATATGAACATAAAGCTCTGATGTTTTATTTACTGGAGCTAATCCATGCAAACCCCAGCTGAGCTGATAACAAGAGCTGACCTTAACTTGACACAATGATATCAAAATCACATCTGTTTTCTCTCCACTGTAACATCTCACCAAAACAGTTAAAAATTAAGATTATTTCAAGGTAAAACTAAGCTTGTTTTGCACTCTCCTCTTACACATATGCACGAAGTTGTGATGCACAAATCAAGTTTTCCTGCCTGCAATTTTTGTATTGTTTGATTTTGCTAGCTTCATTCTTTTGACATGGTTTTGCAATTTTAAGTGTAATTAAGCATAGAAACCTGCCTAAAGAGCTGAATATTCTGTCATTTTTCCATTTTGCTATCTATGGTATCCTGGCAGAGACGTTAAAAAGATTTAAGCAAGGATATCTTATTTCCTATTTTATTTATGGTCAGAGTTTATTCAAATGGTAAGTGCAATGGTGCAAAGAGAACTACAGATTTAAAAAGCCCATTCTTTGTGGCTATGTATTTGAAACATATATAATTAATGCAAAGATTCTGGTTAAATTATTTCTTACAGGAAACAAATAAGAAACTGAAAAGCATGACCTAGGCAAGCTGTACAGCTTTACAGACCTTAGTTCCCTTACCTTGACAAAACTGAGATATTACATTCACAAATTCAATTCTGCAATACACAATGCGTATTGTAGTGCCTAATCTTATGCAATTGACTCTCAGCTACATCTCTTAATTTGAATTCAGGAATAAAACTTCCTAGCAACAGCCCAAACAACTGAATTGCTCAGACTTCTCAAGCTGAAGACATCACAAAATGAAAGATACTTCCAATCTCACAGAAAACATTCACTTCACTACTTCAGAGAAGAATTTTACTTTTCTTGTGATTTGGTGCACACTGTGACAGTGAAAATTATCTTTGACAGATAAGAATGTAAACTGGCAAGACTGAAATATCTCAAAGTTACTAAGGTCCATGCATTCCCTGAGCAAAAATAAGTAAATCAATCAGAACAAAATCACTTTCTCCTGATCTTTATTCTTTGTTGTAAACAATATAAGAATAAAGCAATCACTTCCTAAATTTACCTTCCATGCATCCATCATGTGGTAAGTCTTATACAAACCACCAAGTAAGTCTTGACTGCATGAAGATTCCAGTGACAGAAGGCACAGAAAGTCAAATTTAGTCTACCTCTGGTCAAAAGTCTATCACTAGGGTATCTTGACAAAAAAAAAAAAAAAAAAACATAAAAAAAACTTGGACTGAGGACCACAGAGCTTTTATGTAAGACTACTAACCAGACAAAAACAGGGGGGACTATTCTGCCTTTAGCTCAGACTTCTCATTCCCGCTAGCACTGATGGCAGCTGTATGTATGTATGAAGGAGAGACCCCATCATATTACAGGCTTCCTTAGTTGTTATAGAAGTACAGAAAAATGTATATGTTGGCACCGTAGGGTTTTAAATCTCAGATTGCTAGCAATGTCTTGTATAAGGCTCGTTGAAGGAAGATGCCACCCTGCTGTAACCAAAGGATGTGGATACAGCCACATACAGAACCTGCTTGCTACCATTCGCACTTGTCTATCATGCCACAATACCACACCATTTTCCATGATAGTTAATGTTCTTTAAAAGTTGTATCTTAAATTGTAGCTTTGATCTACCATATTTGTTTTCTGATTAGAATGGATGCAGAGCATACATAGTCAACTAGACATAAGGTAGCAAAGCAGAACAACCTGCCAGGGGGTTGGTATGCTTTACGTAATGTACGCTCATCCAGCAGAGTTTGCTAGCATCCTTCTCTCTGTCCTCTGCAGTTCTCAATCTCACACCACAGTTGCCATTATAAAGGCATTATTTAGTCCTCATTGCACAAAACAGCAAGCACACGTGTATGTTATGGACAACACAATGTTAATCTATATTTACCTGGAGTGAGGCATCTTGGGATTTCTTCATAGTTATTTTTAGTGCCTGTAGAGCTGTACAAATGTTTGCTCACTCCACTAGTTTTCTGGGAAGAATCAATTGTGGGCTTAGTAAGTTGTCAAAGATTTGATTCAGTGACTTTTGGTTTCAGGGTTCCTCTAGCAGTTTCAGTCTGGGGGAAAAATTTCATTGCAAGAGAACTTCATGGCATCATTTTGTGCAACCATGATGCAAACTCACAGCTCTGTTTTCCTGTGTATTTTGTTGTTGTTGTTTTCCTCTCGTCTTTTTTATCTTATTTCCTATGTCACTACTGGCTAATGTTTAATTTGCAAGTCAGGGTCTATTTACTATCATGAGAAAGGCAGCAGGTTACAGTTGTCAGCAAGTGGGAGCATGAATTATTTAGTTCTACAATGCTCTTGTCAGATATTTAAGCTACGTTAAGACACTTTCCATTAGAATAATTTCTCTCATAGATTTAGCAACATGATTTTCTAACATAATACCAGAATGCTAAAAGTAATTTTTATGAAACACTCCCTCCCACAAATGGCATGCAAGTTTGGCTCTTCTTTATACAAAAATCTATTACTGCCTATTTCAAAACTTAAAGGCTTGCTTATGCTGATATTGATGTCAATAGTGTCTGGAGAGTGAATAAGTTATGGAGTAGCAGGAAAGAAAGTTTACTAAAGAGATCTAGAAACATCTTCTCTTATAATGCATTTGTTTGTGTGGTATCCATACAGCCCAATGAATTTCAAAAAAGAAAAATATTTTGTAGACAGGTCCTCGTATAGATACATCAAGACTACAACGGCTAATCTAACAGTATCTTTAAGAGCTCCCCCATCATTGTCTTCATTTCCAGTACTGAAGGCCAAATTCAAAAACTTCACTGAAATGAGCGACTTTGCACAACATATTTCTTCACATCCTGTACGGGTTTCAGCCAGGATAGATTTAATTTTCCTCCCAGTAGCTGGTATGGTGCTGTGTTTTGGATTTAGGATGAGAGTAATGTTGATACCATGCTGACGTTGTAGTTGTTGCAGAGCAGTGCTTACACTAAGCCAAGGACTTTTCAGCTTCTCGCACTGCCCTGCCAGTGGGCAGGCTGGGGGTGCACGAGGAACCAGGAGATGGCAGACCCAGGGCAGCTGACCCAAACTGGCCAAAGAGATGTCCCATACCTTGTGGTGTCATGCTGAGCAATTATGTGGTGTGGCTGGCCAGGGTGGGGGGGACCGCTGCTCAGGGAGGGGCATTGGTCAGCAGGTGGTGAGCAATTGCATTGTGCATCACTTGTTTTGTGCACATTAATAGTAGTACTATTATTATTGTTGTTTTTCTTCCTTTTCTGCCCTACTAAACTGTCTTTATCTCAACCCAAAAGCTTTTACTTTTTTCTGATTCTCTCCCCCATTCCACTTGGGGGGGAGGGTGAGCAAATGGCTGTGCAGTGCTGAGCTGCCAGCCAGGTTAAACTACAACACATCCGATTCAAACAACTGTTTACTTGCAAGCATAATATTTTTAACTTTTCATAATATTAAGCAGTCAGGATCTTTGCTGAAGAGTCCATTAGCACCAAGGTCCCCCCGCCACCTGCCTCCTGCCCACTCGGGCATCTAGCCCTACTTGCTCCAACACATCAATGGCTCATCATTGCTTGTTCCCATCCCACTAGGAAGGATCATGATGCTGCCTTCCTTCCCAAGGTTTTCTTCATTCCCCACTGTACCAAGCACCCTTTTGGATGCTGCCCTCTTCTCTGAGCCTCTTTCACTCCATCCTGAACAGTCTCATCCCCACCTCTCTTTCTACATGAGAGAAAGATCACTGGAGTATCAAACACAGGACTCAATGAGGAAGTTTCTCAGTTGCTTTGTCCTGTCTCCCTCATTTGCCTTCATTTTCTCAGTGATGGCTACTAGCCTCTGAGCTGTGCCAGTTCAGCTGCTTTTGAGAGGAAGGAAGAGGAAAGAAGAAAGAGAGGAAGTTTCTGGATTTTTTTCAGACCATTTTACAGAACTTTTTTAGAACAGTCGTGTCCTGTCTGAACAAGCTGGGAAAAAAAAAAAAAAAAAAAAAACAGTTGAATGAGCTGGCAGAAATCTTACAACTGGCCAGTGGGGCTGTGACAGGATTTGCTTAACTCCATGGGACCGGTGGGCAGAGCAAGCTAATCAGTCTTCGGAAAATGCCTTTTGGTAGCAAGCAACTAGTATTTCGCTTTAGGGTGATTACAGATATAAAGGCTAGTCTCTCAGACACCTGTCAGAGGTCCCCAGCGCCCAAATTTCAAAAGCTTTCAGTTGGATTCTGCTCATTTATTGAAATAAGTGTTTACTGACAGAGAAACACTAACATCTTGTTATGTGTTTCTCCATACAGCATGTCCTCGGCAGAAAATACCATTATCCACCATACAAGTGCTGGTATTACACAGCAGCCACCAGTTCTGACCATTTTTACCTTAAAGGCTGCAGGTTTTTCCTCCCTGATAAATCACTCCATATTTCATTTCAATTTACAGCTTTGCAACAGCTCAAGAATAACACCTATTTGCAACTGATCTTTAAAGCAGCTTTTCATAGCAATTAGGAAATGGCAACAGAATAGCTGCTGAAAAGAAATAGCTGATTCAGTGGAGGCAAGGAAACCACATTTGAAAGCAAAACGTACAATAAAATAAATGTTTTTGTCTATTAGTGCATTGTGAGAACGTAGCATTACTCCTGCAACTTCTGCACTTGGCACTCTGTGCCCACTGTTGGTAGAATCACTGGTGCTTTTGTTGTTATTACACAATCTTTATTGATGTCAAAATAGGTGATTTTTCAGAATGGGTATTTACAATAACTCATTTGCCTGTTAGAGAAGGAAAAGCAAGTCTAGTGTTTCTTATCCTTGTCTTGTTTTCTAAATCACCAGCTTGAAATCTCAAGTCACTTGTACTGATGTTATTATTGCTCATACTAATATGATATATATATATATTCACAAAACTTCTATTTCCTCTAATATTTTTCTATGCTAAAGATTTCATGCTTATCAAAGTACATCAACTTAGCCCAAGTTGCACATAGAACAATTCAAATCCAGAGACATTGATTTGTTTTACTCCCCCTTCTTCCAATAAGCTCTGAAGCATTAAAATAATGATTCTACTTATTCTTTTAAACATTCACTTTTTATTAATTTAAGGACTTAAAAACTGAATAATAATGTATGGAATAAATAGCACAAAAACACAAGGACCCTGAGAGGAGGAGGTACAATGTACTCTTGAAACCATGCTTAGTTAATAATCAGTGATGAAAAAACACTGTAACCCCACACACACACCACTCCCACCAAGAGAAAGCTGTCTGTTTATCTAGTATTTTCACAGGGAATCATCTAGTGTTGATCACTGTATCCACCACTTTCCATTGCACATGTTCTTTGATCATCCCCCTTTCCTGTTACCAGTCTCCAGTTTTGGATCTCCCCTGTGATGCACAATGAAAACAACTCCATAGTCTGAGGATCTTACCTTGGGTCTCAGTCTATGTCAGCAACAGCCAGCCATGATCCTGAAGGATCCAAATGGATCCATGGATTCTCAAGGGGCCAAGTGCCTAAGAGATGTAAACTAATTTGATAATTATCCTGGGCTGCCTCAGGATCATCATAAACAGGTAACATCCTTAGCTGTTCCCATGTCAATACAAGCTGAAACTTGCTATTTGTTTTGTTGTTGTTGTTTTGTTTTCTTCTGCATGAAGATAAGCAAGTCAAAGACATGAGTACTTCCCCTACAATTCAGCCACTGGACTTTTTCCTGGAAAATACAGTAAGGTTCCCTGTAAAAACCCACACAGTCTTCTAGCTTGTTAACTAGAACATAGGTGAGTCTGACACAGGCTTGGCAAGAATTTGTTTTCCAGAAGTCTCACAAAGTGGATTTTTTTGTTGTCTTGTTGCAACTTCTCACACATTCAAACAACTCAGTCCCACATGTCCCCCTTTTTTTTTTTTTTTTTTTTTTAAAGCATAGTTTATAGCCAGTTTTGGTGTGGATAAAATATGAATAATCACCAAAATGAAATGACCCAAAAGGAACTATTGCCTAAGTCTCACTTAAGTCAGTCTTGTTATTTTGGGTATGACTTTATAGATGTTGATTGATTGAGGCTGATGTTAAGTGATGGAAGCAACAGTCATCAAAGCTTTCCCAGAAATCTAGCATCAGGGCCATTGTGCAGTGCTCTTCAAGAGAAACTTGCTGCCCTGTGATATATCAGCAGTGCATCAGACAGATCTGTGGTGTTAGAGAAACAAGTATGGACAAAATAGTTCTGAAACTGTCAGCTTGCAAAACCCTGGGCAAAGATCGCATGCTGTTTTTCATCAGATAATAAATAACTCAGTGGAAAAGCTTAGACTGACAAACATCTGAGCTATACCAGTGAAGTCTACCGACAAACTGGGAGCAGGAGTTTATATAGGTGTAATCTACACCTGTAATTCCTTCACCAGCTCCCCAGATGGAATACATTACACTAAGGGGACCATTTGTTCCCTCTCTTTTCCAACATATTTGTGTCCATATAAGAACTTACTAACATAGCTCTCAGTTAATGATGTGGGAGGTTGTTTTGTTTTTTAACGTATTTCTAGCTGACAGCTAATCTAAGAAATCATTTTAAGCACTAACCAAATCAGGACATTTGCTAAACACCACCATGCCAACTTCACATAATTCAACTATATTTGCATTAGCTTCCAAGCAGGACTACTCTGTATACACTGGCTCCTTAAATTTGCTAAAGGTTCCCTCTCTCACCAGTGAGACCTGAGTGCACTCAGGTTTACCAAAGCCCTGAGAAGGAGGCAATTCTTAACAGCAATAAACAGACAGAAGAGAGCAAGACACAGGAAACCAGCCTCACCATGCATGACACTGAGCAGCAGCATCATTTATCTATGTGGCAAAGCTGATACTAGTGTGGGTTAAGTGCCCTTCCTCTGTAGTGATAGGAATCATTTCTCCATATATAAAGCAGAGGAGAATGAGGACTCTAGAGTTTATTCACAAAATATATGCTACGAAAACATAGGCAGTTTGTAGACAAGATTTCCACAAACTTGTTATTATCAAAAATGAATTTGAAATTAGGGTGACACAGCACTAAAAATGTAAAAGAATAGCTTTACCACTCTACTCATGTTTAGTTGGCGAGGATTTCATCACACCTTTTACCACCCAGAGTTTTTCAGAAACTTAGTCTGATATTCTCTGTGTGGTATTTACTGATGCTCAGTTTTTTCAAACTGCAAACTCCCCTGTAGCATCACCATTAGGGTGCTCTGAAGTTCATGTCTTTCTTGTTTCCCGAAAGCCCACAATGATGCAAAAATGCAGTTTTCCTGGAAACATATTGCTCTCATCACTACTAAAGTCCTCTGTTACTTCTGCAGAAGTTACTAAAACTTGATATTCAAGGTAAACAACAAAAAAAGACAGACCAGAAGGTATGATTACAATTTTGTGACCCATCACTGGAATCAATTAGCAGCTAATTGACACTATAAAAACCTTGGAAGACACACTAAATTCTTGCAATGGATTCAGGCTAACGAAGGTTATTCTTCATCTTATTGATGACTAGGTGGAAAGACCATGCAAAACCTAATAGCACCATGGTGCATTTCAATTTTTCCATCTTTCCTTCCCTAAGAAAGGCCTTGGGAGAGATTTTTTTTTCTACCTAGGCCAATGATATGAACTATGTTTCAGCTGTTGTAAAGCAATTGAGTATTTGGATGAAAATACCAAAGAACTGATTCAATATGAACTGGTTTGTCTGAACTATGTTAGCAATGCCTTAGTTTTAGGTATTCAAAAAACAGTGAGACAGATTCCAGAATCAGAAACTTCTTTAGACTTAAATAGAAGAAGGAGGTGAAGGGTATTTTGCTTATCTTCAGTATTTTAAGACTTTCACATTATTCAGTGGTTCAGCAAACAAATTAAAACTTGGAGTAAATACATATATATATATATCACAAAATAAATGCTACAATACATTTATTTCCATTTAAATGAAGCCAGAAAGTTCAGATAAAAGAAGTATGCATATCAAATAACATAAGAGTCAGCATCGTCTGAGGGAAAATGTCCTCCTAGCCACATGGATATTTAGACTTTACCTAATAATAGAAGGAAGATGAGGTAATATGATGACTGGTTTTGAATTGAGTTCATATACCAAAAAAAATTATCAACTTTTAGATACAAGATCCATAGTATCACTAATTCGTTCTATTTGTATTCATCAACATGCAGGTACCGAACCAGATTTTGCATTTTTCGAGAACAGACCACAGTAAACAATGTCCACCCATATTTGAACAAAATTCAAGTAAATACATTTCTCTTAGATGTATAGGGAATTTAATACTCGACCATTTCATTGTCACTGTTGCCTTGGATACAAGAACTGCTCTAAATCAATTTAATAATTAAGGATTTGATCTTAGAAGATGCTGCGCATTCTGGCTTCCATCCAGCAAAGCACTTATCCACCTGCATACCTTTAATCACTCAAATAATTTCAATAAAGTGGGACTACTTACATCCTTAAAGTTAAATTACATTCTTAAATCCTGCTGGATTACAGCCAGGGCACTCAACACATTGCAAGAACAAATCCCAAGAATGGTCATTACTAAAGTGAGGAGCATAAGTGTGGTACATTTGGTTGCTAAATTTTTGCTATAGAAAAAAGGTGTATAAAATGTTTGCTTCTTAATTTACTGCAGACTTTTATCTTTTTAGGAAGCTTAATACATGATGGTTTATTGAAATGAGAAGATCCAACTAAAAATCTAATTGCATGTTTGAATGTGAAATAGGACATCTCTCCCACACCTTTGTCTTCAGATTTTTTTTTGACCTGAACACAATGAATACAAATGAGCCATTGTTAACAACACAGAAGTCCCAAAGGTCAAGTTTACATATGGGGCTTTTTCGCTAAACAGAATTAAAGTGTAACCTTGACAACAAGGGAAGAAAAAAAAAATCACAGTAGAAGAGAGGACTAATGCTAGAAGCTCTTACACCTATCTGGAGACATAGTAGTGGGTCAGTTTCTCTGGTACCCCTTTCCTAGGAGAAATGCCTCACTCTGCACAGGGACCTTCCTGCACAGGCAGTGAATAATAGGCTTGACAAGCATGGAGCAGCGCTGGGAACATTACTCAGGGGTGTTAGCGGATGAGGTTTCTAGTCTGAACATCGTCTATCCACCCTCCAAAAGCAACTGGCCTGGCTTGCACCAAGGGTGGGGTATTAGGATATGAAGATGGGTGGCACGAACCCTAGGTTTTCTCTCCATATGAATTTGACACTGCCTAAAAGAGGAGACATTGAAAGAAGGAATTATGGTTCCATTGCATTTGTCACACCAGCATGGCAAATTCCCACACCACACCAAATACACATGGCCAAACGCAGAATATTCACTGCCCAGCCTCCAGTCCCTCTTCTCCTACAGTCCTTTAAATCACTGTGGAATTGGCCAGATGAGCTTTCTGTGTCCAATTCTTCTTTGCCTTGAACCATGTAATTGACATTTACATTTCTGAAAGTGTTGCTGTTATTTCTGAGAGCCTTGCATACAAATAGACAGAAGTGAAAGGGCTCTGCAACTTTTAACATAGCAAAAAGTCAAGTCTGGGTACAGATAGGAGAGCCTACTGTGACATAGAGTCCTTCTACGTACAGTGGTGTTAACACTTTTCTGGTGGGAATAAATGCTGTGGGTATTTGGTATATGATCCAGGATCCCATCAGGTATAAGTTTAAAAAAAAAAATATAGACAAGCCATAACTATATTTTCTCTCTCACTTAGTCTCTGCTAAATGGGGTTTCAAATAAAGTTCTCTCCAGCCTTATATTTCTTATACTTTAATGTCCTCTGCAGAGCACAGAAAACATCAATACATGGAAAAAATGAGAAGATGTAGAGCTGAAGTAGCCAGTCTAACTCCTCCCTTCCCCTGTCTCCCACTTTCCCTCTAAACTAAAGCCAGAAGAATAACATCCGTAGACCAATTAAACTCAGTAGGTTTAAGCTGTTCACAAGGGAGTCAGTCTAAGCAAACAAGTCCTTTTCCACACTCTTGAGACTATTTGCAAAAGGTCACTTTCAAGTTTCAGTTGTTTAATTACAACACACAAAATACCACTGCCCACCATAAGAAAGAAATGTAAACCGATCAAACTCAAGTTACTAAGCCATTTACAATTGTAGGTGCGGGGGTGTTCAAAGTTGGTGCCTAAAGCCAGACGAGGAATCAGAGGACACTAAGTGCTACTGAGAAAATGGTCTGAACAATAAGGTTTGCTGACCCTTCACTCCTCTAAGACCAGCAGGGGTTAACTGAGAAAACCCAAATAATTTAACATGTTTAAACATCTTGTCAACACCCAGCCTTTCTCATCCAAATTGCACAGGTTTCCCTATTCTCTTTTTTTCAGAAAAAGGCCTCAGCTTGCCTCTTGTAACTTTCCTCTCTGTTGGTGAGGTGCCAGCGCAGACATCTTTCTGTTGGCAGAACTTGTCACCTGCCAGCCGCACTGTCACAGCTCCCCAGCTCAAACCGGAGCCAGCTTGTATCCACAGGGTGTGGACAGTGGGAGCTCACAGTTGCCTACATGCCTATGCAGGCACCCCTTTCACTTCAACCCTAAGAACCAACCAAACCATACTCTTGCCCTGGTTCCATTAAGCAGGCACAGATCTCCTCCAGAGCAGCAAGTCTCTTCAAGCAGAATTTATGTACACAAATATTTCAAAAAATATATATAATAAGGGAAGGGGGCAGAGGAGGAGATTAGAAGTTGACAAGACTTCACAGAGAAACTTTACAGTTTCTATCCCATTCTGTTCTTAGTTCCCTGCAATCTTAAACTATCACTTCTCAGTACTGAGGAATATTCTTTAACCTTTTAATTACTTCTTCATTTTGCACACTCTAAAAGAAAGAAAAACAAGTATAGCTGCTATCACATAGTATTATTCGGATCATCAGCTGTCCTGCAAACACTAACCAGACTTTCTTCACCAATGACTAATCCATTCAGGTAGTAGCAAACGGCAACATTTTTGCTTTTTGCCAACAATATGGGCATTTAATATAGTGGGAAGTCTTGCCTGGTTATGAACACCAATAGGAAGCAAAACAGTAGAACAGCTGGTATTGGGGAAAGAATTCATGATTTAATTATCTTGGTTTGTGAATTTGATTATCAGTGTTTTCAAAAAGAAGGGCTAACTACAGTGAATGAATGGGGGTGGGAAGGAAAGAACAGCAAAACAGCAATTTTAATCATTCATAGGATAACTTCCCCTTGAAACCATGCGCGTCTGAGACAAGTGACAGATCTACACCAGTTATTATCCAGTCTGCAAGCTGCTTCTAAGCAAAAAACATGCTGTGAGGATTCATGCAATGGTGGAATAAAATCATTTAATAACTGACTTAGCTTTTACTTCAAAACACTAAAGAGCACTGCACCCGCATGAGCTGACACCATAAAGCAACAGCATCCTAGGAAAGACATTAACTGTTTAAATTTGATGAGGGAAAGCCTTGTGGGAAAAAATAAAAAAAGTAGTGTCAGGAGAATAAAGAAATGTGTATTTTAGCAGAAGACTTTTTCAAGAGTTTGTTATTTTTTGTTTAATAAAAGTGTAGGTCTGTCATTTTTGTGCATTTCAGACAGAAAGCTTATGTGAGACTATGTTCTTCCCAACTCATTTTTTCACAAAAGAAAAACCGATCTCAGTACTTCAGGAGGCACAGTCTCTACACACACAAGCTAATACACAGAATACATGCCAGGTTTAGCACTTTTCCCCTGCCAAGAGCTCCCTGGATAACTAAGTATCTTTGTCACTGAAATCAAAGCATGCAAGGGCTACAGAGTTTAAACTTCAGTGCAGCATGTTCAGAAAAAAAAATAAAAATAAAAAATAAAAAAATTCCCTGACAGTAATCTCCCTGTGTGACAGTATACTACTGTGAGACTAGGACTGAGCCCCTTCTTGGTAGGAGTGAAAATCCAAAGCAACTGCACTGAAATCAAAATAAGTTTCCCTACTGTTTCAATTGAGTGCAAGAGAATCCTTCAATTGTTTCACCTACTTCAAAAGGGAAACATTGTTTGAAGACAGCATAGCACAGCTAGGTAGGCAAAATCATTAGAAAAATCCTCTTTAAGCGTAGCTAGCAATAGATACTTCTCTGTTGATACAAGGTGATGATCAGATCCTCATACCTTGTAAGAATCAGTCAGGAATGATTTTTACTAAGAAAAGTGAGATTAAGGCAATACAAGAAGCAGCAACCTGCTACACGTGACTGGGTGCTGTGGTGCCACGTAAGCAAAGTGTTCACAACTCCACTCTCGCCCCCTCTGTGAATGAATCATGTCATTGTATAGCTCATGTTAATCACCACATTGCCAAGGAGACCCAAGACCTCTTGCTTGCTTCCCCCTCTTGTCACATTTATAATGACCGACAGGACCAGCTTGCAGCAGACAAAAGGGAGTCACTGGGGAGGGAGGAGTAACAACCAAGAACGTGTCAAATGTGCCCTGATGTTACACAGACACCTGAATATCCCATTATCACTGCACAACCAAAAGAACACAATGTTGTCCACGATGGTTCGGGGAGGAAAGAGCAGCAGATGGTTCGTAACTGCAGAGTGATCTATAGAGGGATCTATTTGGTCATTACTTATTATATCTTTCCCTGTGAACCCCCCAGCTAAACTTTCAAACACAGTTTTATATTCTTTATTTATATATTCAGAGCAAACAAAAATATTCTACTCAGGAGTAACTTCACCTCATAATCTACAGTGGTGCTTGCTAAGGTGTTAGCTTGAAATCAATGATGTATCCAATTCCTACAAGCAAAGAATATCCTTCTCAGTGTTTCACTCCCTATTCTAATCCCTATTCAGGACCTCTTTCACATCCTGAAATGTGGGTTTTCTTCTTTTTTTTTTTTTCTTTTTTTTTTCTTCTTTCCACATTTCATTTCAACCCAAAGGAATGAAAGAAATCAGGAACAAAGAATTGCTAAAGGGCTCAACCTCGACGTTTGCTGTTACCCTCCCCATGAAGCGCAGCAATGACCAGAGAACACTACCTTTCAACTGCCTGATCTGGGAAATGAGGGGTTGAAGAAAAGTATTCATTCTCCAGGACAACACAGCTACTCAGAATTCTGTGACCTGGAATTTCCTTGCAGTGCTTTTTTTTTTTAACACAAAAAACTTCCTATCAATATCAGTTCACTATTGCTCCAGAATACTAGGGCATGCCACCATTGGGACTTGCACAGAGCAGCATATAAGAGACAAACAACTAAGATGCAACTAAGATGCTGCTGTTACTGCTGCCAGACAAGGTGGTGCTACAACAGCCCTTCTACAGCCACATCTATTTAGGACACAGCTGGATTTGCCACAGCACTGTCTGCAAAGAGCAGCACTGCCAAAGTTGGGCTTGCTATCTTCAGTTTAAGAAACAAGTCAAGATGGACAGCTGTTGGCTTTTTAGTTTTCAATAATGAAAGTAGGGAATGACATGCCTGCAGAAGAAAGTCATAAATTGAGGTTGGAAGGAACTTCCAGAGGTCATGAGTCATGTTAGACAGTTTGAATATCCCTTTTTACCTTGCTCAAAGTTGAGTCAACATTGATGTTAAACTCAACTTCAAGTTTAGATAAGGTTACTCAAGGACAGACCCAGATGAATTCTGAATATCTCCAGGGATGGAGAAACCACAACAGATCTAGACTCCAATTCAGGTGTTTAACCTCAACCACAGTGAAAGACTTTATAATCTAATCGGAATTTCCCATTTTGCAGCTTCTGTCTGTTGCCTCTCATCCCATTGCTGTGTGGCTCTAGAATGAGTTTGGCTCTGTCTTCTCTATAACTTCTCATTATGTAGTTGAAAGCAGCAGTGAGACCCCACCTGAGCCCTTTGCTCTTAAGAGTGAGAAAGCCCAGTTCTCAGCCCCTCCTCTTAGATCCTGTGCTTTTATGCCCTGATCGTTGCAGTGGCTGGGCTCATTTCAGATTGTCAGGTGGACACAGCACTACAAATACAGCCTCAGAAGTGCTGAAGAGAGGTGTGTAAATGCTTTCTTCAAACCTGCTGGCTACAAGCCTGATAATATAACCCAATATGCGGTATGGTCTTCAGTGCACGAGCACTGCTGTGCAAAGAGCAAGAAGGGAAAGAAAATAGCAGACTGTGCCCAGCTTGAGGAGTTCTGAGCCCAGGCTTGGGAAAAATCTGTGACTGAACTGACAGAGTAGTTTAGGTAAATTTTACACTTGAGACAGTGCTTCACCCAACAAGATTTTACAAAAATGACAGCATCTTCCATTCTGAAAATGTAACCTCCTCACTGTTCCAAAAAGCACAGTTGTAGTTGTCTTGACATGGCCAAGTGACTAGCTAGTAGACAAAGTTAAAAGAAAATATTAAGGAGGAGGGAACTGTTTATGTTTTTCAAATAGGTAGTGCATGTGGGAAAGAAAGCCTCATTCCATCTGTGCCCCTGTTGTCTCACGATATGGACCATCTTGAGTTTTTGGCCATCTCTGGCTCTGCCTGCCTGCAGGCTGTGGGCGAGTGAGGTGTTAAAAGCGTAGGGTGGGCCTGTCATCTCACAGCTCTACTGTGTTGCTACAGAATTTATGAAAGTCCAGATTTACTCACATTTTACTTGTATTCCTATAGAAAAGTTAGTCATGGGTTATTCTTCTACAGAGCAGCAAAAGAAAACACTTACTCATTGTACCTTTTCTCCTGAGAAATCTTTATAGTTGTAGAACTACTGAAGGATGTCTAAAAATAAAACAAATTTCTGAAGAGTTTTTGATGCAAAACACTTGGATAAACACTTTTAACCTGTATATAGATTTTCAAATTCTACACTCATCTCTTATTTTACTTTTCTTCCTCCCTAGCACCACCAGAAACAAACACCTAACTATAGCATGGCAAAAGGTAGCCAAAAAAAACTTGGCTACTATAGTCAAAACACATTTGTAGAGTGAACAGCACTGTAATATTATTGAATTTTTCTGCTGCATTACAGTAACATACAAGCTGTTAAAAACATCATTTCCAGTGATTAAAACAAATTAGATGTATTCCCTTTCTGAAATCCAAAAGTGTAAATTCTCTATTTACTATGTTCCCTATTTATATGTTTACTTAGACTTCCCTGAACCTTGCAATGCACATAAGAGGAAAAAAAAACAACAACAACAACAAAAAACTATTATGAACAGAAATGTAAATTTTACATGAACACATCATTTGATGTGGCAATGAAACACATCAGCTTAAGGAAACAAAGTTCCTGGTTATGTCATTTTGTCAATGACTTAGTTATGCTCATAATGCAGAAACTAAAATATATACATTATACCCACAGAGATACATGTTTCTAATCACATCAGAAGTTCCTAATCATTTCTGTGTTCAGAGGTTTTTGATCAGCATCATGTTGCTTCTTGTATTAAAGAGAACAATTTAAGCCAGTGAGAACCAACTCCCAGTAATTCTGGCACGCATCACCTAACGAAGTTTCATAGAAATTTGTACAAAACAAAACAAGTTTGTTATCCCAACCAAGGCTAAATCAAGTGTAAGAACTTACAACCACCACTCTCAAACATAAAAACAAGATTTTTCTAGCATTACTACCCCACTGAATCCAATGAAACAACTCCTGTGACTGTGCAACTTCATGGCAGGTTTCTTATCTCTTACCATTCTACTTACATGCTTCTACTACCAACCCCTGTAAGAGGCAGCATGTGAATCTGCAGAGTGGAAAGGAGGAAGGCACCCAAGGTGCCATTACATCCCTGCAACAAGATGAAGCAGAGCTAGCAGTGGTTTTTAATGTATACAGTGTGCACAGTGTCCCACCAGTAAGCACGTGCAATTTCATGCTTGAAGCTAAGAGTGATTTCTGGCAAGTCATCAGAACTTGTTTCACTTGGAATAATTATTGGCTACAGACTGTAAAATGATTAGCTCATACACATTGAGTGTGAATTCCTCATAGTCTGTAAATAGTCTCCTATTTTAAGCAGTTACAGCTATATCAAGGGAAGATTGTCAAGCAAACCACCAAAAGAACTAATACCAAAGCAAAATGGACGAGTCCACCTAAGGAATAGTTCTTCCTAGGTTCTTCCTTTGCAGGGCTTCTGATGATCTCATTGAATGGAACAAATATTTAAAGTTTCTGAAGGGTACTGAGATACTACATATCAGGTAGTACAGGAAAACTGTATATGCTTTGCACACTTTATATGTGGAATTATCTTGCATTTATCAGAGCAGAAAAGTTTACAGGCACCCATATTAACAGGAGACCAAATGATTTTTGTCCCTGGTATCTCTGAATTCCCCCATCTACATCTTGATAACCCAGAGAAAGTGTGTTTCTGTTCAAGTCCTTGATTTTTGTTCATTTTGTATAATTATTTTCACAACTGCAGAAGATGCATCAACCATACAGATACCTAACCATTGTAGGGTCCTGTAGCAAGGAGTTCCTATTACAGCTATTCCTCATAACAAAAGAAACTTTTTACAGTCAGGTTAAAATAATCTATATTACAAATACATTGCAATATTTAGTTACAGGTCATTTAGAGATGATTTTGTCTCTAAAGCCCATAGCAGAACACACCAAGCTCAACAGCACTGTAAAAGGTAAAGCAATGGCTGACAACAGTTGGGAATCTGAAACACAGGCCTATACACGAGTGCACACTGCTCTGGTAGGTATGTTAACCTTTGAACATGCTTGCAGTTGCCTGATGAGACATGACCAGTATTATTTTGTGAAGAATATTTCCAGTTATTATTGATTCTTTTTTCAGTTTAAGTGGTAAGTTCAAGCTCTGTAACAATTTCATGCTCAGAATAGTACTGCATTTGGTGAAGGGACCTGCAGGGTCTGTAAACTCTCTTCACAAAAGGGATTAAACATCTGGGGAGTTATGCCTTTCAGTACGACAAAGCACAGCCAACACTGCTTCAGTTTACTATCAGAGAAAAAACAATACAAAGGAGAGTTTAACATGTTCAAACCGATCATTAACTTGCAAAGCTAAAATTCACAGTATAGGTCAAGGCTTTTGTTGTCAATGGAGAAACTCCAACTTCAGCTGTCTTTGGATCTGGCCCTACCATCACCCTACACAGGACTCTCAGCTCCTAAGCACGTGCATAAAACTCAACTTGTATGCTAAAAATAGAAAGAATAATTCCAAAATAGTGATTTTTCTTCAAATAACTTAGAATTCTATGAAGAAGCTTCAACTATTTACTATAGTTCCTTTGGCAATTAGTTCTTGCTAATGATAAACAGAAGCAAGAAAATGAAGACATCAGCACAGCCTCAGTGTTTGCAAAAAAAAGGGAGTACATTATACCATCATTCTACACACCCAATTCAGTGCTGCACAAAGTGTTGCCTTGGAAAAATTGAATAAGACATGCCAAGTGTAAGAACTACATTAAAGAAGAACTTAAGCTATTCCTTTGATGTCCATGGATATGTTATCTGAACGGCAGAAAAACTGGACCTTTAGAAACATTCCAGAAGAACTTTCGGTGGACAAGGTTTTCTTTTCATAAGTAAAAAGGAGACCTAATTTTAAGAAAGTAGACACTGAATTTCATGTGAAGTTGTAGAAAATTTCAGCTGCATCAAAGTGGCATTTTGTCTCACACAAGAAGGATGCTTCCCAGAAAGGTAGCCCCCTTCATCTTATCACAATATTTACTAATGAAGAACAGCTACTTGTTAAGCTGCACACACACATTTTAATTTTTGAACAATCCTAAATTAAAATTGGGTTCCTATGTTGAAAATCACAGCCCAATCAAAACCCTTAGCAATCAGCCACTCCCCTGGTCTTCACATGCAGCCCACAGCCCAGTTTCTAGGTTACTGGACCTTCTACAATTTTAATCAGATGTGAAATACCTTGTGCCAGGATTCCCATTTTAGGGCTCACACCAACTCCTTTCTCTTCCTCAGATGTTAACAGATGAGCTCTCCAAACTGCAACTTCAAGCAATACACTTGTGTTTTCAAAGCAAGTTCACAGTTGAACCTTCCCACTCCAGACAAGTAAAGAAAACTCCCAGCCAGCTATATCTTCATGAGACAAACACGACTGCAGATACACAAAGATCACACAGTGGCTGCATGATCTAGCTCTGTAGTGCCAGAAATCCATCCTCACAGAAACTTCTACTTCTTTCCATGTGATTTTTTTTTTCCTTTCTTTAAAGGCAATTGTGTGTGTAACCTGTCTTTGGGTCAGCAAGTGAGCAGGCTGTAGTATTCCCAACAACCCATGATCCTGGTGACTTTAAGTTTAGGGACATTTTCAACATTCACCAGTTGCTGCAAGTTTGCATTGCATGGGGTATGAGCAAATCCTTTCAGACTTATCAAGAGGTGTATCAAGATCACTTATCTCTCTTGCTTTTTGTCATCCTGCCTGGCAGACTGCCTGTGAGAAACTCCCAGATCATAATTAGCCTCCTACAGTCCCAGGAAGAGTATCCGCTTACTGCCTGTTTTTCTTCCTGCTTCTTGAACAGAAAAGAAGGATGGTTTCTACCTACTCCCCCCCATACTTTTAATCTAAAAACATCCCAGTAATGTCCCATTTTAGTAGTGTATCTGCTATCAATCAAGAAAGGCCCCGACCACTATAATTTAAAGCCAGTTACACTTCTTTCAATGTAGCTATTCAAGGCAACTTTTAGGTTTCCATAAATACAGTTTTTTAACATACCTAGGATTTTCTGCCATATAGATTCTTGTATCACTTATTCTATAAATAATTTTCTCTTGCAGCAAAGTTTTAATTTAAAATTAATGCTTACTATAATGTTCAAAGTATTTCATGGAAAATAGACCATTGCATATTTATATGATTTTTGTACTCAAGATTTAAAGACCTTCCTCTTCCACAGGAGACAAAATCTGACTTTTTTGCTGTTAGGAAGATGAGTGTAAATCCCTAGAAATTTGCTAGACAGCAAAATTTGTTATTTGCAAAAATTGCATCTACAGATACGCACCAACTTTCCTGTGTACGTATGGAACTAAGACCACACATGAGAAATCAAGCAAATGAGAAATTAAGCTCGCTTCTATGACACCGTACAGTAATTCTGCATGGTTAGGTAGGCTGAGAAGTATCCAAAAAAAGTTCAACTACACATTAGCTTTTGTGAATCATAAAAGCAGAGGTTTCAGTAAGAGAAGAGCCATCAAAAGTTATTTGGATGATGGTGCCAAGAAAAGCCATCTTGTAGATTATGTATACATCCGCAGTTCTTCATTAAATAATCTGAAGGAAGGAATTTATGCATTTTCCAACCAAAGAAGCTTGTTTGAAAAATGTCTAAAGGTTGAAGTACTCAGGAGTATTGAACTGGTTAGTGCAATCATGGATAAAGCTACAGGCAGCTGAAGCAGAGAGAAATACAACCCTGTGATCATTTTAACTTGACAGAAGTAACAATGACAGTGCAAACGGGGTGACATGGCTCCAGTGTATGTTGGTGACATTTAGCTTTGAGCCTAGAGAGCTGCTCCACTGGCAACAGCATGTCAGAACTTGATTTTCTACATTTGCAGATGTAAAATTATCCACAGTAGAATGGATTCATAGCCACTATTGATTATAGCATAGAAATGCCCTGTAGTGAATACAGTCTCTCTAGAAAGCCTAAGTCTTCAACATTAGGAATATCTGTGCCAAGGACCGCAGAAGCAGTCTTGTCTCCTCTGCAACTGTATCGAAGTGTTCAGATGGCTACAGGTCATTTAGATATGGTTTTGAGGTCCCAGAAAAGGCTGAGACCAAATCTTGATGCAATATCCCCTGCTATAGAGCAAGCAGTCATGTCCAGAGTACCTGAGCATATTGCAGCGTGATTACTGCTGCTGTGCTTGTCTCAACTGCAGAGGGCGAAGGCTGCTCTTTAAAAAGGAACAGGTTGCCCTATCTGACATTTCTGAGGCGCTCATTGAGGTGACCCGAGAGTTACGTAAAGTCTCATACAGAATGTTCTGTTCATATCAAACAACAAGCTGAATAACTCAGTTCACTAGAGGGTGCTCATGGTTGAGAATTAGTCCTTCACTCTAAGAATTGTAATTTCCTGGAACAACAGATAATAATATCAAGTGGATTCAAAATGCAAAAGTCTCCAGCTGGTAGCTCTGGATAGGTGATCTTTGCAGGGTGAACTGTTGCCTCAGAAGTAAAATAACAATAAGAATGTTTTAATAAAGAGTATGTGTTCTGTTCTACCCAGAATTATTGGGCTGATAAGTAATATGCTAAAAGTCTTTTTTTTTTCCTTAAGATTATATGCGTTAAGATGAGTGCATATATAAAGCTGTATATTTACCAAGCCACATGTGATTTGATTGCAGTCTTCAGTTAAATACCTCAAAATAAAGATTATAATTATTTTTGTGTAGTTCTGTATTTCTGCTTTCTGAAATGGAAAGAAACACAAAATAAACTCTCATTTCGAGGTGATGCCACAAATATTTGCTAAGAGACTTCCTGCAAGACCTAAGAAAAGAGTAGGAATAATACATAAAAGCCTCAACATCACAAAACATCAGTAAAATGGAAAATAACGCACATTTTCAGTTTGACATTTTATGATACTTCATTTGCTATGAACAGTTTATGCAATATATTTTTGAAACTGGCAGTCAGCCTGAGGTCCACCTGTCATTAAGCCACTTGTTCCCATGTGGAGCAACTCTCTCAGAAATTAAAACATTTCAGGAAAAAAAGACTGCCTGAGCAAGCAACTCGAAACTACCTTTAATGAACTCTGAAACAAAGTATTATCCCATTTCACAACAGAGTGAAGGAATTTATTACCAGACTTTAGCAATGTGTGTTAACTTTACTTTTTGATTTTTTACTTTTTTTTTTTTTTCAAAAATACTGAGATACTGACACTCATACCGAGAACTTACTTACTCCAGGAAATAAGAAACACAATTGTACTCATATCATTATGCTTAAGGAAAAAAAAAAAAAAATCTTCATAATGTGTACACTTACTCCAGAAGGGTAGTGTCTTTTTCCAGATTAGCTTGTTTTACTTCTAACTCAAGTCACTGCAGTTTAGGTAACACCCCCAAAAAAATGACAATTTTAATCTTTTACCACCTCAGGTAAAGTGAGCCATTTCTTTAAGATTAATCTTTCCAGAGGTTAGTCTCTTTTGTTTTTGTAACTCAGGATTCTTTATTTTCACAAATTAACGTATTATGCAGCAATTTGAATGACTGCTTTTCATCGTTCTGTGCAGATGCAGGAATAGTTGCCTACATCTGCTAAACAAGTTCAGATATGCCCGTTCACAGATCCATATGTGGCTGAAGTAAATATTGAATTCAAGCACGAAGCCAAACCCAGTTTTCAATAAACAGACATTTCACATGTATGGGAACAACAACAACGAAAAATGTCCAGCTAGTAAGGAAGAGAGGAAAAACAACCTGGTTTTACAGACCAGTAGGCGGTCACTTTTCCAAAGCTGCAAGGGCAGGATCCCTCCCTGCTTACTCCCTTCCCCTTGCGGGTCCCTGCTGATGGAAGCCCCCAGAGCCGCAGGGACCCCCTGCAACCCGAAGGATGCTGTTCCTGCACTCTCACAAAACCGGGGGGAAGAGGCAGGGTGCTCAGAGTTACCAATCCGTCCCAGGGCCACCAGGGGGAGACAAGGCACTGGCAATGTGGGGCTGCCCCCCCCCCCGGAGGACCGTCGCAAAAAGCGGGGCAGACACGAAAGCCGCCTCCCTGCAGAGGGTGGGGTGTTGGCACCCGTTCGTCTTAGCCCAGGGAGGAAAAGTTAGGTCGTGCACACCTATGGAATTCTATCTGCACTAACGAAAATGTAATAAATATATATGCTGAATATTTGGTTAACCTGCTTGATCTTTAGAAACGTACTGCAAAAAGCATTACCCTGGGACAACTAAGGATCTAAATCAGTTACAGAAGCTCCCCCCAGAAAAAAAAACACACACACTTGCTGGCAGGTTTCTTACCTCTTTTGCGTTTTTTTACACTCTTTTACATTTGAAGCAGGGTAGGCACTTCACTGTTGCTACTTTATTTCCTTCACTGCCACCACAGCCCAGTTGCAAGATTTTCTTCCTATTTAGCAGGGGCCGTACCTGTGTTTGGCAGCATGGACTGGCCAGGAGCACAGACACTAACCAGTGAGACCAACCTACTTCTGCAGCATCCTCCAGCATAAGCCACAGACAGGAACAAAAGCAAGGGTCAAGTCACTGGAGTCAGACATGAAGTCTATTAATTTGTTCTGTGCTTATAACATAACAAGCAGTGACTAAATTACATCAGTAAAGATAATCTCATATTTTAAAGAATACATATTTTTTCAAACAAGGAAAAGCTTTTTTGGAATACTGTCTTCCTGAGAGCTTTCAATAGAAAAAATAACATTCTCTGGATTTAATTATTTCTACACATAATAGAGCATGGTAGAAATATGACTTCTAATGCAATTATTTTCAGGAAGAGGAATAAATACCCCTAGATACTTGTTATATTTTAATAGAAGAGATAGAAAGTACATGCTGCAAAGCATAAGCCTATTGCCAAGTTGTCTAGTTAAGACAAAGGTTTCGCATCTGTACAGGTGCTAGATAACTGGCCTCAGGGAGGCTTTGTGCCTTTCTCAGAAATATAAGGTTCCAGTCCCTCACAGATATAAAGTACTGACCTGTGTGAACCACACTAACTCCCAAATCACTTCCCAATGATTATATCTAGTAAGGATTTTAAATATTACTTATGCAAATTACCAAGTTCCAACTTTCTTTATTGCTCATTTCACCCAGCCGTCTTGTAATGAAGGAGTGGCTTATCTGGGGAAGGGGAGCAAGGTTGTGCTTTCATTTATTTCAACATGAACAAAGCCTGCTTAGAAATATAGAGCTTAAAAAAAAATCACCTGTACAATGCTATGCAGGTGGTATTTCTTCTCTCTCTGCCTCTGGTATCACTAACAGAAAAACACTCCATTCTTTCACATGCACACTTCAGAATCTTGTTGAAGAGACAAACCCCTGCATATCAGTAAAGGCAACTTTTCATGAAAGTAGATAGTTGCAGCACTCTTACCATCCAACCTATTGTCAACACATGCCTCATAATAAATAACTCTTCAAACACACTAGCTGAAGTCCTGCTTGTCTTCTGACACAGCCACCCACAATAAAAATAAATCGATCTGACTCCATACATGCATGCAGCATGAATTCTTACTCAATTTAGGTCCAGAGAAGCAATGTGGCAGAAGCCTGAACTTCAACACCAAGAAGAGACTGCATAGGGTATAAATACACACTGCCTATTCCACATTCCAATTCAGTTTTAAGACAAATCCACAAGAAAAATCCTTGATCTATTCAGTCTCTCCTTCCCCATCCAAGTTACAACAACCATCTTCACTGCTCTGATGCTGGAAGTCTCCACTCCTGTGTTCCTAGATTAATGGTCCAATTCAAATTGAATAGATCTACTCTTTGCTTAAAATACATGCAACTGTAAAGACTTGTATCAGCATAGAATCTCCACAACTCAAATCCACACTTGAGAGAATACATGAACACACATAGAAAAGCAGTTTTAAAGAAATTAATACATACTTGACTGACAAAAAGAAGATAAATTTGTTTCTAAAATTACAATACAGCTATGTAAGGAATCTAGCTGTTTTGGCTAATGCATCACTTTGTACTAGTTTAATGAAGTTAGAAGACAGTATCCATTTTCCTATCAGCAGAAACATGCTGTGACCCTTATAGCAGACAGAGTCAAACCAGTAGAAGTATTTAGTATCCTTAGAGCTTGCACTCACTTCTTAGCAGATTAAGGCTGCTTTACATCAATATGCCTGCGGTGGTTTCACACTGATGGGCAGCTGAACTCCACTACTGAATGAGAACATCACTTCAGAAAGAAGTCTCAGTTAATAAAAATGCTACAATATTTGTATCACAGTATTGGATTTACATGGCAAGGGTTTGGTAGCTGTGGCTGGCCTCAGTGAGAGGAGCCCAGAAGCTGACCACCCATGTTAGATAAGGGCCAGTTTCAGCAGGCTCCAAAGAGACCCACCACTGCCCAGAGCTGAGCCAATAAGTGATGTTGTTTGCACCACTGGGAGAGCAGCCTTAAGAAGGGGAAAAAGAAACAGCTGCAGAACAGCTGCTGGGAGAGAGGAGTGAGCACCAGCCCTGCAGCCCCCAAGGTCAGTGCAGCAGGAGGGCAGGAGGAGCTCCAGGCACGCAGCAGCAGTTCCCCTGTGGCATTTGGAGAGGCCCCTGGTGGAGGAGGCTGTCCCCCTGCAGCCCATGGGTCCCACATGGAGGAGATCTCCACGCTGCCGCCCATGGAGGAGCCCCTGGTGGAGCAGGTGGATGTGGCCTGGAGGAGGCTGCGGCCCATGGAGAGCCCCTGCAGGAGCAGGCCCCGGGCTGGTGCTGCAGCCTGTGGAGAGGAGTCCATACAGGATCAGGGGGTCTGGGGTGAGCTGCTGCCCATGGGGGACCCGTGCTGGAGCAGTTTGCTCCTGGGGGATGGACCCCATGGTACGGAGCCATGTGGGAGTTCTTGAAGAGCCCCCGCAGGCTCAGTTTGGGAAGGACGACATCCCGTGGGAGGGACCCCAAAAAAAGAGAGGGAGGCACTTAGTGTTTTGTTTTTTCTTTTATTGTTGTTTATTTGGTTCTGTTGGTTTTGATTTTTATTATTATCATTTTGTATAGTTATTGTGAACTGTCCATTTTCCACTCCTGACAAAAAGTCCTAATGAAGCATCTACAGTGGACCTCAGTGCTGAAGTCCAGCACTTCTTCCTGTTGGTATGGAGGTCTTCTGCTTCTCCAAAGGAACAGCTGTCTCTGTAGCTTCTTTGGCACATCCTGGAGGCCCCAGGGAGCCTGGGGGCCCTCCGACAGACTCCTCCCGTTGGCCCTGGCGCAGCAGCTCAGACAACACCAGTCCCTGTCCTCTCCTCTTCCTCAGGGCTCAGCGCAGAGGAGATGCCAGCTCTATGGGAGGTGCTGGAGTGGGGGATGGCAAAGGAGGGCTCCTCCAAGCCTTGGCTTGAAGAGTTGCCAGGAGTCAGATGTTCCCTGGGAGTCCGCGAGATGTTCCTGGACTCGGGGCTCTCTTGGCTGATGGAAAACTGCCTGATGGTCAATGCCTGAGTGGAGCGTGCCGTTTGGTGGGATATGGAGAGCCCCTAGCACTCCTGTGACAGCTCAGATGCTGCCTGTTGACAGGCCACCTGCGCACAATGGTGTGGTGGCTGGTCAGCCCTGATGGAGGTGGATCCATTTCCATTGGATGTTCTTCATCTAGAGGCGGATCCACCTCCGTGGGCTCCACGTCACTCCCAGGCACATCCACATCCATTGGCTCCACTGCACATCTCCTCCCCACAAGCCGCGGCTTCTTCTGGGGAGGAGGATTCATTCTTCCTCAATGGAAGATCTGTGACTTGCGTAGCTCACACAAAACTGCCACCTGCTATGCTGGGCCTCCTTCTGCCAAGAGCTCTTGGTGTCAGAGGCCCTAGCCGCTCAGCGACTGACGGTCTGGCCACAGGCTCCCCCTGCTTGTAGGGCTTGGAAGAAAAGGCAGCACGGTGGCTTGTGACTTCAGGAGGCCACAGCGATGTGATTCTGACACTGTCAGTATGTGACAGTGTTGGGAGTTAGGGCCAATGGCCTGAGAGTAGCCCCAGTTTTGAAGGAGGAGAAAGGACGGGGGTGCTGAGAGCCCCTTCCTGGGGACGTCTCCCCTGTGCCATTTTGCTTGCCAGAGAAAATATCTGGCCCTGGGGCACAGGGACCTGTGGGGTCTCCAGCCTCCTATTCATCCTGTGCCTGGCATCCCTTTCCATGAGGTGGCAGTGACAAGAGTGTCCCAGGAGGGTCGTGGTTCTCCACTACCCTGCAGCTGCCTGCAGTCCCATGGGATGGACCCCCCTGGTGAAGGAGTGGCGGAAATGAAGCATGAGAGACTGACGGTAGCCTCCATTCCCCTGCACCACCTGGGGGGGAGGACGGGGGGAAGGTGGTTTTTTAGTTTCTTACTGTTCTAGCCTGCTAGTGATAGGTAATAAATTACATTAATCTCCCTATGCAGAGTCTGTTTTGCCCATTATGACAACTGAGTGATCTCCCTGTCCTTATCTTAACCCTTGAGCCTTTTTCATTGTAATTTCTCCCATTTCCTTTGAGGAGGGGGAGTGAGATAGTGATTGTGGTTGAGTTCAGCTCCCCAGCAGGATAAAATCATCACAACCACCTAGGAGTGGTGTATCTTTGCCACTAGCTAGCTCTGTACCTTATGTAACAGAGTCCAATTTGGAATAGATGAGGCCCATCAACCTGCAACTGTAGGAGAAACAGACACCTGTGCCAAGGGAAGGTTCTGTCAGGTCAGCAGCTGCCTGACCTAAGTTCAGTACGCCTCATGGAAATCCACACTTCAGTCGAGTTCTTTGGCCACTTGTATGCACTTTAACAGACTATGATGTCCTGATCAGCCTCAGTCCAAAAAGGCCCTCTTGTTGGGAGCAGAACATCTCAAATCAGATTAGGGTTAAAGTGAGGTCAATGACAAGCACAGTTTAACCAGGTATGAAAAAAATCTTAGCCATGAAACAGATCCTTGAAGACACATTACTTAAAACAGACCAGCGGTGGTGTAGACAGCCCATTTTTCTAAGTACACTAGGTGGAATCGGAGATCTCTGACCTGTGGGTGTGAGCATCAATGCAATCATCAGACATGTCCTGGATCATTTCTTTTTATATTTGTATGACTTCAAAATACTTTAAAGTATTGGTTGATCATAGGTAAAACTATTTGAAGAAACACATGCAGCTTCCAAAACTGCGTGTGTATATATATCCACATAAGAATATCATGTTAATATCAACAAACAGCAAAACATCAATTGTCTAGTAAATAATCAGTCTTACAGGTATTTCTTTTAAGTCACATCTTTATTGTTGTGTACTCTCAAATGCTCCAAGGTCTAGCTTTTCTTATTTAAGCCTAGTGCTTCTGGTTTCTTCTAATATATCTGCAAGCATAGTTTACTTTTTTCTACATATTTACATAACTATAAAAATTATGTCTTTTTAAGTGTTCAGAAGAAATCATTTCAGTAACAACAGATCAGTAGACAGATCATAAGCAAATTTGTTGGAGAGTAAAAGAAAGTTCTGTTTCTCCTTACAAATATTATTTTCCTAATTTGGAATCAGTATCTAGATCTGTATTTTGCTTAGTACCTTATGAGAAGCATATTTTCTGAAATTCCCAAGAGATTTAACAGCATGCATACAATTTTAGTAGAAAACTCAGGCAATCAATTTAATGATTTGTTCAGTTAACTACGCTTCTGCTTAATCTCTTAAATGCTTTGCAAAATCTCCCTGTGGGACTGAGATTTCTTCTGACTTCAGGCATGTAGAAGTTGACACATCATTTCAACTTCTTTAGGAAGTGAAATACACTCCCAAAAAACAATTTATCCCACTTAGTACTGACCTTAGGATGTCCTGCAGCTAGGCAAAACTCACTTTTTTAAATTTATGTACACAACAAATATTTAATGTAACTGGACACATTTATCTTCCTCATTTCAGAGAGGCCTTTCAAATAGGGATCAAACACATATGTTTTTCATATAAATTACAGCTGTGCTCCATTGCATTCAGGACAGCACTTCTGAGGCTGTTGTTTTGTTCTTTTTGTTTGTTTGTTTGTTTGTTTTTCCCTACATGTTGTGAAGAGGAACAAGAAGCATTAGCTTCCTCTTTAAACACAATTGCTTTACACTCACCCAAGACCTCTTGCAACAGCACACCTTCCTCTGATTACAGGATATATTTGTGTTACATCTACATCTGTGCCTGGACCCTGAGTACTCTCAAAAAAGCACAACATGCAACTTGATGCTGTTTAGCTCCTGTGGCAGAGTTTGGAGTGCAAACCAGCAGCAAAGAAACAAACCTTTTTGACTTTAAAAAGAATAGGGTTTTGTTGTGTTTTTAAAAGAAAACCTCTATCCCACAACAGGAAGGGCCTTCCTATCAGAACTCCAGCCTACTCTGTCCCCTTAAGCTAGTTTTACATTCTTAGGCTGCTGCTTGTATATATGTTACATCTAATTCCATCTGCTGGTTCCTGTAAATTCCCTCCAAGAAATCCAGGCAGATGACTTCATTAACCTTTACACAGCAGCCTGCTCAGTAACTTTCAAGTGGGGATATTTTTGGACTTTGTCTGGAAAAGACAACTAGTGCTCAAAGGTCTCTAACAACCTGGGGAAGGCTGTTAGAAGAGAAGAGAGTTTTGTGCATCATCTCAATGTACTTCTGCTAAATGTTAATTTACTTTGTGACCTGTAAGGTATCCGGAAATAGAATATGATTACTGAAACGAGATACCCTAATGCAATATATCCATCACCATTTGTTGCTGTGGTTACGGTTATCAAAGGCCATAATAAAACACATTACACCAGATTACAGGGAAAAACCTAATGACTGCCCTATCATTTTCCTATCTTCTTCCACAAAGAGTTCCAACTGGTTTGAAAATTAGTGTATTAGACCTAACTTCAAAGGCAAGAAGCATTTTTATCCCTCAGCATCATCATCAATGATGGAGCAAAGAGAGAGTACAGCAACAGGGAGGAAAAATCTCTTAAGAGAAAGAGGCGGTTTCACTCAATTGAAAGCATAGGTATTCATATGCACAGAATAGTGGCTGTATACTGGCCAAAAGTAACTTCACTTTTTAATGCATTAAGCAGCACTGAAGGCTGCCCTGCTACCAGGTGTTGAGTTGCACCGCTGTGTTTAAACACCAGAGCACCAGCTTTGGTAGGTGGCCTCAGACCTCTTCTCCACCTCTGCCAAATAAGCACCACAACAGGCACACTCACTGGGCAGGCCAACAGCCCTGCTGAGTGCCTGTATCTGTTACCTCCCTCTAGGCCGACAAACGTCTGATGATTCAACAAATGCCCTTGATCTCAGGGTAGTTCAAGGAAGAAGTCAAATGTTCAAAATCCTGCTCAACACGCAGCCTTGACTGGGTCCACAAAAGCAAAGAATGGATTTACTACAAATGCTGGAAGCATCGGCTGTTTAACAGAGAAGCACCACCAGTGACTCAGAAGTCCTGTTGTTAAGCAACAGGAGAAGGAAAGTGGATACCTGAGGAAAAACATCTGGCATTTTGTGTTCCTTAAAACCATTATTTGTCTTTCCAGGTCGTGAATGAGATGTGACCATTCCTCCCACATTCAGTCCCTCTAAAAAAAAGTCTCATATAGCAAGGGTCTTTTACAATTTGTGTTACTATCCACGTTCCAGGATAAAACAGAATGAATGATAGGATCTCATTCACTATCAGCTTTTCATGCATTATTTCACAGTTAACATATGCATCAAGCTTCCGTATACCCAGCTGCTTGATCAAAGTGCCCAGTTGTTTCTGTTGTTGTTTTTCCCAGTCTGATTAATAGTCTTTCTGATGTTTTGGATTAGAGATATACAGTACAGAATTCAATATTTAGGTTTAAGCCTTAATGATACTATATTACTGGATTGAAAACAGCCAAGAAAGGTAGCTCTTGCAACCTCCCCACCCCCCACCCCCCCCACCCTGATTCATCTTAGAATCATTTATTCATTTATACAAAATAGTAACAGAAAAGTATGCTAGACTGGAGGAAGAAAGTGAGCCTCAAATAAAGGGTACACCCAAGGTTTAGCAGTGACCTTAAAGATTCAATACAGCAGGAGAAAATAACCAGAGCATATAACACTCTGCTACAACCCTCACTTTCTGAGGGACACTGTAGGAATGAGAAGTTATCTCAGGAAATCCTGCTAATGGTTATCCAGCCCTTTAACACACCCAATATGATACAGAAGACAAGAAGAAAGTTGGGAGTTGCCTATATAAATATTTATCCTTTGACGTTCTGCTCTTTCCTACTCTACTGCTAAGCTCAGTGCTTTAAAAATGCTTTCTGGAGTACATGCCTATAAGGATGCATACCTGTTTGCAATGTTCCCAGTAAAAACACTTTACCATGAAGACATGGAGGAATTCACAGACATTCACATCTTCCAGAGTTACTACATGCAGCTGTCTCAAACTGAAGTAGATCCCAGAGTTACCCATACAATGTTTTCCAGATGTACTTCTAACTATGCATGCTAAAGCTTTTATTTTCTGCTAAAAAGGGAGAATAAAAATCTGTTTATCAAGTCTCATAAAACAATTTTCAGGTTTAAAAGAGGGCTTGAGAATTTAAAGCAAGCTCAAAAATCTTATAATGGCATTTCTGAAACACTTCAGTAAGCTGCCACAGTAGTGAGAAATAAGGAAACACACAACACAGCTGTTATGCTGCTGTCTGTCAGTGAAGCATACTTACCACTGCAAAATAAACACAGACACACCTAGGTGTTTCTTAGAGAACTTCCACAGCTACTTCGGTTCAGAAACTAGGAATTTCTCTCCCCTACATTCCACTACATGTGATGTGGTAGGTATTTGTAGACATACTTACTAACGTGGGCATCACATATATGCAAAATTGGCTTTACTAACTTTCAAAGTACAGAAAGCTAACCTCTTTAATCCAGCAGGAATTAGACAGAAGCTCTAATTTCTGAAAGTCTAAGAATCATGTACTCCCTTTGACTAAAGGGATTTAAAGCTCCAGTTCAGGAGGGAAAAAAATTTCAGCTAAGTAGTAGACAGCCTCCTCAAGTCACTCCAAAACCCATGGGCTCATGTCCTTTGGTGTAGACAGGAAGGCACATCCCTGCAGTACCCAGTGAGTTTAAATATCAGAGAGGCAAGAACTGAAGAGCATTCTCCTGACTGTGCTGATTAGCTTTAGACAGTTCCCTGTCAGTAGTCTGATTTTGGGGACCAACGGCTGAACAGCCAAGATCCACTGCTCATAGACAGCTCAGGAATCTACTTGGTGGATCCAGTGCCTAAAGCGTAATACCTCTGTCTCTAGATATGGTTGAAACAGTTTGATTCCAGTCCTGAGACTAGTAGTGGCCACTAGGTGGAGATAAATGAAAGAAAAGGCTACAGCTTGGGGTCAGAGACAGGAAAGAAGGGAGAGGCACTTTAATGAACTCCAAAAGGTAATAAAAGGCTTGTTATCATGAAATTCATGAGTTGTTCATACTATTATTTATCTACCAGTTTTACAAAGTTACATGAAGAAATCTCCTCCCCCCCTCCCCAGCGGAGAGGTTTTCACCCTGCAGAGAAAATAAGGTATTTTCTCAAACATTTTTATAATCCACCCCCCCCCCCCCCCCAATATTTTCACCAATGATCTGGATGCAGAAGTGGAATGCATCTTCAGCAAGTTCGCTGACGATACTGAACTGGGAGGTGCTGTTGACTCTCTTGGAGGGCTGAGAGGCCTTGCAGAGGGATCTAGATAGACTGGAGCACTGGGCAATCATTAAAAGCAAGAAATCCAACAAAGGAAAGTGCCGGGTTGTGCATGTGGGACAGAGTAATACCATACACAGGTACAGACTGGGAGACGAGTGGCTGGAGAGCAGCCTTGCAGAAAGGGACCTGGGAGTGCTGGTGACAGCAGGCTCAGCATGAGCCAGCAGTGTGCCCTGGCAGCCAGGAGGGCAAACTGTACATTGGGGTGCATTAAACACAGCATTTCCAACCAGTCCAATGAGGTGATTCTCTTGTTATATTTGGCATTGGTGTGGCCTCACCTTGAATATTCTGTGCAGTTCCATAATATATAAGCTCTACAGTATAAAAAGAATGTTAAGGTCCTTGAAAGTGTCTAGATGAAGAAAACAAAGCTGGCAAAATGCCTGAAAGGCCTGTCTTGTGAGGAGAGGCTGACGTCACTTGGGTTGTCCAGTCTGGAGAAGAGAAGGCTGGGAGGAGGCCTCACTGCTCTCTGCAGTGTCCTGAGCAGGTGAAGTGGAAAGGGAGGTACCGGTCTCTGCTCCCTGGTCACCAATGAAAATACACAGGAACGGCACAAAGCTGTGCCAGGAGAAGTTCAGACTGGACATTAGGAACAATTTCTTTACCATGAGGGTGGAACCAGCTTCCTAGAGAGGTTGATGCTCCATGCCTCTCATTGTTCAAGAGGCATTTGGACAATGCCCTCAGTAACATGCTTTAATGCTTGGTCAGCCCTGAAGAGGTCAGGCAGTTGGACATGATCTTTGTAGCTCCCTTCCAGTTGAACTACCCTATTCTGCAAGTAGTATCGTGCACTTTCTTTGCTCCTTTTCTCTCCCACACCTCCATTGCAGAGGCTGACAGCACCCTGTGCTCTTCTCATCCAGCAGCACTAGGATGTCATTTCCCGGCAACCTCTGTACGTATCTTGGCTGCTCAGGCCTACAGGCAACAACAGAGCAATGTAATTAAGCATCATTTGCTGCTTAGGCGTTCTTTTGAACAGAGTGACTGTTTTCTTTGAGTCACTGACACTAAACATTTGGTGTGTTTTATTTTTGAGCACAGCTTAGTGAAACAAAGGAAACTGATCAAGTAAAAAAAAATCACATGCGCATTTCTTCCACATTGCCACTGATTGTTTCCAAATGCCAAGTCTAAACATCTGTTTTTCTTATTAAAAGATGTATTTGAACAGGCAAATAAAGTTACTCCAACCTATTAAATACTGCCCCCACAGCTTTTTGAGTGTGAAAAGGTTTTATCCATATAAACCTTATTTGCACACACAGTGTAGAGATTGTTTCAGTCAATATTTGTCCTCCAGATCACAAGTTGGGGTGGTGTTTTGTTTGTTTGCTTTTCATACAGCACACCTTGCATTTAGAGGAAGAATGTGTAAGGCTTAACACTTTAGACCCTTGCCCAAATTAGAATCTATGTAGCAAGTTGGCCAGGCTGGAAACTATAACAGGAGCACAGCGTAACTCCTGCTGGTGGTCCTCTATCAATGATTGATTATTAATACTCTCAAAAACACCAGACAGCTCTGTATTTCAAGCCCTTGAAGACTGTAACTTAATGCTTCTGTTCTTTCTGCAATAACAAAATAGTATTAATGATTTAATGGTCAGATAGCAGTACTCCAGCTAATACACAAGTTATGAGCTAGAAGTTATGGTGTGCTAAAGATCATTCAAATCTGGCAATCATCTGCAAAGATTATTCTGTCTTCAAATGGTGGCAGCAATAATTAATCATCTCCAGTTGCAGGGCTACATCCAACTTGTGAAAATTTTCTTATTTTTCATTCCTAAAGAATCAAAGAATATCCTGAGTTGGAAGGGACCCACAAGGATCACTGAGTTCAACTCCTATGTGCACATAGGAGCACCCCAAAAAAAGAGACTGTCTGAGAGCACTGTCCAAACTCTTCTTGGACTCCGGCAGGCTCAGTGCTATGACCACTGCCCTGGGAAGCCTGATCCAGCGCCCAGCCACCCTCTCAGTGGAGAACCTTTTCCTGATATCCAGCCTGAACCCCATTGACTTTACGACACAAAAATCTAACAGGAAAAAATAAAATAAAATAAAGTGCAATTCATAATGTTTGTCTCCACAGCTGTTAATACCTATCCACAATACCCCTAACATGCACAGAGCAGTATTTTTAGATTCGGGATTCAGACAGAAATGCCAGTTCACCCAATGCCCCATGAGAATCATCCCTGCCCAGGCTTTGGGAAAGCCTCCTCTTGTCATAGTAGGGCTGATAGCAGCTTAGCGGGATCTAGATCCTCCATAGTGGAGCTGTGAGAGACAGTAAGATGCAGCCGATGATAGAGTAAGGCAAAACATGGGATGAAGACATCCATTCAGTGCAATTTGGGAGGTACAATACTCATACTGGACAGCTCATGTAGGTGCAGAGGACACTAGATCGTGTGCTCAATGAAAACGAGAGTTGGAGAATCATCTGGTCAGACCCACAACCACCACCCAGCGTCCCACCAAGTTAAGACAGCCCCCATGTTGTCTGATTACCTAAGGCCCACACATAGTTCCCTGCTGAGCTGCTATGTAAGTATGCCTGCAATATCCTGAAACATTTTTGATGAACAGGACAATTTTTCAGTTAGCAACAAGCTGCATACATAAAAGCATATGTGAACATTTAGAACAATCATCTGACTTTCTCTAAGTGCCAGGCTTGATATGAAACAGGATATTTCACACTGCACTCCAACCAGATACAGGAAAGCCAAGTCCAAACTTGGGCTCTGACTGCCATATCACAGCAGTTGACTCAATTCTACTGCAGACAGAATTGAAAGTGAATTCAAGGAAGGCTTGACTCTCACTTACCTTAACCAGAGTTTCAAAAGCACAGGAACAACAAAACCAAGTAAGTAAAAATCAGGATACTGACCCACTGAATTTCTTAGGTAAAGTCCTGGTATGTTCAATTTAACCTGAAACTCAACCCAACACAAGTCATGCAGCTCAGGACTCTGATAGATTCACATCGTTTATTTCCTACAGCTTTTCTGTTTTGCTGGACATTAACACCAGATACAGAAGAGACAACAAAAGCAAGCATGCAACATTTCTTCAGCTACAACAGTTCACAGCTCTAGTATACTGGAGCTGCAGCAGCTGATGAACAAGCATTCGTTTGCTGCTGTTGCTGTGATTATAGCCTCCAGCTGAAGGGAAAGTGAGGAGAGGAGAGCTACAGGCAGTACCATCTCCTTCCACAGCTGCCTAACGCAACATAGTCCTCAGAGCAACATAAGAGGTACCTGCCAAATGGAAGAGAAGAAGCCGGATGCTGAAACACTACAACTGAAAGACAAATACATGAAGGTTGTTTTTGCTTGGATCTATCAAAACCAAAGGGCCAGGGAAGAGGCAGCTATAAGATTTCTTCTTAGTGCAGACTAGGGGTTTCTGACGCAAAAGAACACCTTAAAGGTTTTGTTCAGCCCTACCAAAGTTAAAGCATACTTACTGACTTCAGTAAAGCTCCAATGCCTTCCTGGGGAGAATAAGGAGGTGGGGGGTGCAAAAGCTCACTCCTGGTTGACACACTTTGGTTTATTTGAATATTAAAGTCTACAAATAAATGGACATAGACATGACAGAACTACCACAAAATCTAGCATAACTGACATTTGTTATACAAAAGTGGCCCAAAAGAGGAAGCCACAAGGGACTACCAGGGAAAGTGGGTTTTAATGGAAATGAACATTTACAAGTTACCTCCTCATACACACATGCTTTCTCCAGAAAGAGTGGAGTTAAGCCTGTGGTCTCCAGCTGATCTCTACCTGCACGTTTAGGAATACTGAAGAGGTAGAAAAACTACCTTCTTCCTGGAAAGCCAGTCATATACATCAGAAGTTTTCAATGTAACCATAACTTCATTTTTCAGTTCCCTCAAGGTATTTTGTTTTGAAGTTTTTCCAACAGCTTTAGTACCATACTGCAAACAGTCAATAACATTAGATTAAAATGGAAACTATTAGTCTGTTGTGATAACCAACTACATACTTGCAAATCAGGATGCAAGAACTCTTACTAGCACTAATATAGAAAAACATAGCATTGCCATGTATAGATTTATTTCTCATCTCGCACTAGCATAGCTCCCATTTGCAGAAGCCTATCTTGAAGTTCATTTCCCTTCACCAAAACAGAAGGCTGAATTATAGGCCAAACATTATTCTGAAAACAAATAAAAAAGCATTTTAAAAGGGTGAGTGCCTAAGCCCACAGCACGTATGTGAGGGAGGAACAAGAGAAGGCTAGGCTTTGCAGATGACAGCTTTGTACCATCCACAGCTTGCATATCAAAGAAAATCTGTCAGTGACAAAAAATAAATATATGTTGTAAACTTGTAATTTCATTTAACTACTCTCATTAAGAATAAAATTCAGCCTCTGCTACAACCTGGCTGTATGCTGGTACAATGCTCTTGTCCTGAAATAAATACATGAAATCTAAGGACTGCAAACAAGTACATATCATCCTAATGTAGAGACAGCAGGAGCCAGATTCTCATTTCAGTTCCAGGGTAATATTCCAAAATGCTGCTTTTATTTGGAATTCCTCTTATAGAACCATGGCATATTGAACAATGCAATGGTGGTCAACGTTCAAGACTACATCTAGGCCAACTCAGAGGCACAAAAGGGTTTCTGGTCCTGAGGCAAAGTGGCACAGGCTGGCTCATCTGCACTACACTTGCCCCAGATCTCCTGTAGGACCAGGTGGACCCACGTCATACCTGTGGAGGGACGCAAACCCAGGCCAGCCTTGTGTTACCACCTAGTGAGAACAGCCCCTTGCACCACCCAGCTGCATCCAGACTCTAACACAAGCCAACAGCATATGAGGTAACAGACTAACAATTCAGAAGAACAGATGAGCAGTGTTCCAGCTCATTCATTTAGCAGTACAGATATTGCCTGAGATTACCCAGGGACTTTGCATGAGAAAGTACAGCATGGACAAAATGCTGAATGCTGTCTTAGTTAATACACACTGATGCTTCTGTGGCTGTAGAGGTCACAATACAAAAAAATTTCAAATGGGACAGATCCCCCAGCCTAGCCCACGCAAAAGGAGTGTTTCAAGCAGCTTTGTTTCTCCTATAGATAGTTGGAACTGCCCAAACAGGACATCAGAGATCCATGTCTGAATGATTATGTCCAGGACACATGAGGAAAACAACACTCATGCAGAAACATTTAATTGTATCCAGGAATTAGGAAAAATCTAGAAGGAAAAGAAACTGAGGGATGATTCAGTTTTATGTTGCATTAGCAATTATATAGCAGCTGTGGTGGTTTGTTGCCGCTATATGCATTCACTCTTACAGTTAATAATAACAATCAAGTTTCCTTCGAGATCCACCAAAATAAGATGAGCACTTAATTGTAGCTCAGAACAGTAAACTTGAGTCATGCATCACATTGCAAAAAAAAATAAAAATCTCCATGGCAGGCTTTCATGCAAGTACACCCTTGATAAGAAAACATAAGTCGCAAGAATTCTCCGCAGTGGCAAGGAGAGGCAGAACAAAAGGGGCTCTGCAATTTGGAGGAAGAAACAGAAATTAATGAAAAAGGTAGGTACAGAATTATGCCTGCAACATTCCTGATACAGTTTCACAAATTCCACTTAAACAATTTCAAGAAACGTGAATTCAATACAGAAAGAAAATCCTCATCCTAAACCTGTTACCCCCTAAAAGTTATTTGGGACAGAGAAAGCCCACACAGTTACAGGTTACTGCGCTGGTACTCAGTGCTGATGGCAGCAGTCTCAGCACACCTCCTCCTTCCCCAGCAGACCATAAGGAAGATTTCCCTGGGCCAGACACTTTGAAGTGGCACAATGTAAGAACCATGGTAATAAGTGAGCCCGAAGGTCCCTTTAGTTCAGCATACTGTCTGCAACTGACCCTATGAAAAGGGGTAATACCAGCAGAGGTGTACAGCTACTGTTCTCTCAGAATAGCTTCCTAAAATCCAGTATGCTCTTCTTGCCCACCAGAAAATAATTTGAAAACAGATCACAAAAGTAAAACAAAATAAGATTGGCCTCAACTACTCAGGCAGGAGACTGAAGTTTTTGCTCACAAAAATGCAGAGGTACAAGCATGATTTTTATATAAGCATAGACTGTGCCTAGTTTATCTGCCAGCTCTTCAAAACCTCAGTCACAATAAAGTTAAATTTCCTATACCAAGAACTCAATGTACATCAGTTTGATGCTGCTGAAACTTGTATAACTATATGCTATGCATCCAGTCAGCCAGGACTTTGTGATCCACAGGCTTTGAGAGGAAGTATTTGAACGTTAACTAGCCAAGAATTAAACTGCTTTGCAGATAATGGAAAAAATGCTATTTACACATTTAATCAAATGAAATAATGCCATGTTTGTTGTTTTGGCTTATGAACAGGAGAAAAAAATGTGCAGACAAATGACTAACAATTACATTGGCAGGGCTTTCGTTATTCCTTTCTTCCTTTATTTTTTTTAATTCCAGAAATAAAATCAAACATTTGATCAGACTTGGATGTTATCAAACTTTAAAAATGGAAAGCTGGACAAGCCTTGTGTTGCATGTGTCTTTTCAGGATGCAAAGAAGACAAACACAAACCACAGGAACAAGGTAAATACCTCACAAGAGATGTAATTAAAGGATCTGCTACCCTCACAGCTCAGCCATAATTCCACACCTTTCTACACTGAAGTTTTTAAATCAAGACAAAGTGCATTAAGGTGCAGCAGGGAGTTAACCACAGCTTGGTGAGCCACTGCACATCAGCTCAGATACCACACCTAATTGCAGGCAGACCTTGACAAAAGTAAGATAAAGTGCATCTTCTGCCTTGCCCCTTGCCTGCCTCAGGTACATGCAGCAGCCAGAGGCTGAAAGGCACAGAGAAGTGTGATGGTCTGTTATATTTGCTGTCCCAAAGGCAGAGCAGCACATAGTCTGGTGTCTGGGAAGGTCTTCACTACCCATCTGCCTCTCCAGCAGGAGTTCTACTTTCCGCAGTCCAGTTACAGCAGGCTAGTGGGGAAGCAAAGTCTTCTTACAGAAAACAACTCTTCTCCCCCTCTCTCTTCTCTGATGTTTGCTTACATGAATGAAGGGTGTTAAGAAAGCGGGGCTAAGGTAACTGTGAAGCAGATCCATTGTATTTGTGAAGGGAAATTGGCTCAGGACTTCTCCATCTGCAGATCCCCATGTAAAGGGCCCCAATCATCCCTAGGTGCTTTGCTGTGTGGACATTATCTCTTCCACATGGTTTGCTGTGCATTGGATTGGAGAGCAGGTGGCAGAAGAAAAGAATATCAAATGTGACAACACAGGTCTGACACCAAGCCAGAAAATTATGTCAGGATCATATCCATGGAGCATAGCCAAGGTCCTAGATGCAGTCCCAACGCAGGCAGGCAAGTCCACAGCACCAAGATACCCAAAACCACAGTCAACATGCTGAGATCCAGAGCAATGAAAACTAGCGGTCCTACAGCACTGCTCAGGGAAGCAACAATAGCCACAGGTGGAACTTAGATGGAGTTCCTGTCCTGGGCAGGGTGCTGGGAGGAGCTAATCAGAGTAATTAAGGCTGTTAATAGCCTCCAGACCCGCCACTAAATGTTTCCCCACAGAAAGAGAAATGGTGTTTTAAATGATGGAACAAGTATTTTTATTTAACGATGAAAAAGACAAGCCTACTTTATCTAACAGGTACAGGATACTGAGTTAAAATCAGAAGTATAACATTAAATCTCTCTCCTGCTAATGCCAAGGCCCTCACTTTTCCAGACAACTCAAACTTGTTTCTAAATCCCCCAGACCCAAATTCCTTCTCACTTCACCCTCAGGATGTAAAGTAGCACTCCTAAAAAAAGTGCAGGCAGGTCAGCATCCAATAAAAGTTTAAGCACGGCATATTTTTTTTTCACAGAGCTTTCAGGAAGTAACTGGAGGAAATCTGCCTGTCAGTTTTGAGTGCTCAAAAAATGTGAAGTACCTTCAAAGTACAAATTAAACTTGGCTTAGAAAAATACAACAACAAGGTTACATTCACCTTACAAAATGTTCCTAGTCATCCAGTACTCTCTTCTTAAGCCACCTGGAGCACAGTTGAGCTTTCCACTAAGCACAGGTGATTTAGTAGATCATAACTCCACCCGGGGAGGAACAATCCCAGGCACCAGTACGTGCTGGAAAGCATCCTGGCAGGAAGGGACCTGGTGGTCCTGGTGGACACCAAGTTGAGTTCAGTGTTGGCAGCAAGTCGAGGGAGGTGATCCTTCCCCTCTGCTCAGCACTGGGGAGGCCACACATGGAGTGCTGGGTCCAGTTCTGGGCTCCCCAGAACTAGAGAAACCTGGACATACTGGAGAGAGTCTACTGAAGGACCACCAAGATGATCAAGGGTCTGGAGCATCTTTCCTATGAGAAAAGGTTAGGACTGCTCAGCCTGGAGAAGAGGGGAATTTTATCAGTGTATATAAACTTCTGAAGGCAGGCTGCAAAAATGACAGAGACAGGCTCTTTTCAGCGGCACCCAGTGACAGGGCAAGAGGCAATGGACACAAACTGACACAGAAAAGGTTCTATCTGGACATCAGGAAACATTTCTCTTACTCTGAAGGTGAACAAGCACTGGCATAGGTTGCTCAGAGAGTTTGTGGAGTTTTCCTCCTTGGAGATCTTCAAAGCTACCCTGACGTGGTCCTGGGAGGCTTGCGGTATATGGCTATGCTTGAGCAGAAGGGTTGGACAAGATGACTCCCAGAGGTCCCTTCCAAACTCAACCATTCTGTGAAGATGTGAACAGCAGCTGAACACATAAAAACATGCCTTGGATAGAAGAAACAAGAGCATCCATGCTTACCCTATTGCTGATGTTGGATGCAGGACTTAGGCTGTCTAGGGCCTTCAGACTTGGGCTTGAGTGGTTTGTAAATTGAAATTGCTACATCACAAGGTCTGTCTGAAAGGTATTCAGAGCATGACAGCTAATCCAGAGACCTTCAGAAAGTGAAAGAAATTCCCTATCCAAGCACTGACCTGAAAAATCCTGGACTCCATCTCCTCCACCAGAAGGCACTAAACATTTCTTTTTCATATCCAGTCTTTACTGACAGGAGAATATCTATAAACGATTAACTATAATATTAACTATTAACTATATATAACTATTATATCACACCTATTATAAGCATCAGGGTAATTTTGAGTGAGACACTGGGAAGAATGGGGAAAGTCTAATACTTAAACAAAAAACTCATCTATTTAAATTCTGCCTTTTAGACTACACGTTTTCTCAAACTACATTTCTAACCACAACCTTTCTACCATCAAGATAAAACGAAAGCTTCCTGCCAATCGCCGTTATCTCTTCTATATCCATGTTAAATATGTTGCTATACAGAAATTATTAGTCTAACAAACTACTGGCAGTGTGCACCTTTTATATGCCCCAAAGGGCAATAAAGTCATATACTGCTGTGTTAATTATTCCATTAGCTGAAGTATCAGAGGTCTGTGCTTTGGACCAGAAAGCTGTGGGCACGCCATCCATTGACTAAATGGTGTGTTTTCTGAAAATCCCTTATTAACATTTTGGCTACATGCCCCCGCTGCTCTGAGAGCCAGACATCACCATGTTGAAATAGTCAGCCATTTAGTTTTTCACAGCAATACCTCAGCCACATATCCAGCAAAAACCTTCAGATCAAATAAGTATTTTACTGGTTTTACTCATTTTCAGCTAGTTAGGATGGACAGGATTATGATCCTTCATATGTCATAGCAGTAACCACATTGCTAGCCAATAATTAGCAAGTTTTATCAGCACTGCATGCTCTTGCCCTGAAACAGTCCCCAAGAGCCTAATTTAGAGATATACATCTCACTTGCTTAATACAAATTTATCCTCCTAAATTATTCTTTTTTTCCATAAACAGCCAGCACTAGAGCTCTGAGGCACCAAAAGTAATTAATATAGATGTATTTTTAAACTATTTTTGTATGCACATATTGCCAGAAGTCAGACACTTTCTTTAGATTTACATTCATTATAAGATATCATTCTGGATATCTTAGAAAATGATCATAAATTAAGTAAAGAAGGAGAAAAAAAGAAGAAAATAGCGGAAATCCATGCAAACAACATAGCATGTAAAGAAGGACAGGTGTCCAGCAAAATGTTGCCTATTAACAGAGGAAGAGCTTGAAAGCTCTCAATGAAAAGAATGCCTTTCCCTTAAAAGTCAAATGAAAAGCTCGAAGTATTTTTGCTGACCTTAGGAAATTGATTTGCATGCTTATGCTTGCAGCTCAAATTTCTCAAAAGGCAAAATGCCCTGCCATCCCCAGCTTTTTGCTCCTTTCCCTTCCCGTTTTCTCAATGGTATTGGATATAAATCACTCCTTGAGCTGATAGAGATAATGATGTTGCTAACAGTTTCACAAAGTCCAAGGAATGAAAAAATGACACTAAAGCTATCCCGTACCTTCCTATACCTGGCCTTTAGCCTTTAGAACTTTAAAGTGATGCCCATTGTTCTCATATATGTAACCACAACTCTATCTTAATACTGTGTTCTGTAGATTAGACAAGAAGTTTTATGTATTAAAAATATACATATATCCAAAAAACTATCCAAAACAAATATATCACAGTTCAACAAGACTAACTACAGATAGCATGCTACCAGGAACACTAACATTTCTACACAACCTTTTTCACTAGCAAAATGTCTGTCACTGATGTACTCCCACACTACATGAAACAAAAGATGACTAATCAGAACCTCCCTAACTGCTATGATCTCTGACTCTAAGGACTGGGAATGTTTGGCACCTGGGCAGAGAAACAAAGAAGCTCACTGAGTCCTCTCACCCTTCATACTCATTGCGGATAATGTGTCAAGCTCTCATCACTTTATGGAGGAGGTGGGAGGTGTAACCTTTGTGATTGGACATGAAACAGCTATTCAACATCTGAGGGCTCTATAAAGGATTATCAGGTTGCTAGGAGACAACATGGGATATTTGTTTGCATGCTAGCCCTGGAAAAGAGAACACTTGCCTCATGTGGACTTTATAGGACCTTGACTGAGGGCCAGGAAAGGGCTCTGAAGGTATCAGAGAAAATAGTGACTGCTGGAGCTGAGTTTGACCGAAAGACAGCAGTGAAATCAGTGGCACAGTTGGAGCCAAAGCAGTCATCGATTACATGATATACAAATAAGTTTTTCAGTAAAAACTTCCAGTGCTTGAAAAGAAGAGTTAAAGAGTTAATTCATACGTTTTTAGCACTAATCAATTCATGAGGGCTTGGCCATGTCCTATGTTCATTTTGTATGATCAAAGTGGCTAGTAACTCATGATTTAGACACACTGATGCACTCTATCAGAATAAACCATTTTCTTGTACAGGGTGAGGCCTTACAATAGATAATAATAATAATAATAATAATAATAATAATAATAATAATAAACAAAAGGGATAAATTAAGGCTTTGTTAATTTATGCTTTTTTTCTTATTCTTTTATCACACTCTAAATAGATATTTTCCATGCAATCATGGAGTCTCACCCTGAACTTCATGACACTGTGATTTAAAGACTAGTCCTTAAGATCACTTAAACCATTGGAAGCCATTTTGCAAACTTTAACTGAAATACGTTTTGCTCTTGAGTGAAAATGTCCTTAAGCGGAAATGCTGTATGCTGGTGCTTGTGGTATTTCAGGATCATAGAATGTTTTGGGTTGGAAGGGACCTTAAAGGTTATCCAGTTCCAACCCCCCCTGCCATGGGCAGGGATACCTCCCACCAGACCAGGTTTGCCCAAAGCCCCATCCAGCCCGGCCTTGAACACCTCCAGGGATGGGGCATCCACAGCTTCTCTGGGCAATCTGTGCCAGTGCCTCATTACCCTCACAAAATAGATATAAGAAATAAATTATTTTCTAAATCTCCCCTCTTTTAGTTTAAAGCCATTATCCCTCGTCCTATCACTCCAATCCCTGACAAAGAGTCCCTCCCCAGCTTTCCTGTAGGCCCCCTTTAGGTACAGGAAGGCCACTATAAGGTCTCCCCAGAGCCTTCTCTCCTCTAGGCTGAAAAACCCCAACTCCCTCGGCCTGTCTTCATAGGAGAGGTGCTCCAGCCCTTTGATCACTTTCATGGCCCTCCTCTGGACTCGCTGTAATACATCCATGTCCTTCCTGTGCTGGGGGCCCCAGAGCTGAATGACCTCACTCCAGGTGGGGTCTCACAAGAGCAGAGTGGAGGGGCAGAATCATCTCCCTCGCCCTGCTGGCCATGCTGCTTTTGATGCAGTCCAGGTTATGGCTGGCTTTGTGAGCTGTAAACACATGTTGCTGGCTCACGTTGAGGTTCTTGTCAACCAACAACCCCAGGTCCTTCTCCTCAGGGAAGGAAGGGAAGGACCTCAATTGAATTGTTGATTCAACAATTGAATCAACTGATTGAACAATTGATTGAACAAAGGATTTTTTTTTCAGATCCTTTCTTTGGTGTTTGTGATGGGAACCAAACAAAATAGCGGATTTCATTTCCCACCATTCCTGTAACCATGTTTCCACAGCTCAGGAAAGTACCAGATAAAACCTTTGAGGAGCAGTGTCTCCAGAAACTCCCCAACAGCAATGCAAGTCTGCCCCACCAAAGATTTAAGCCAGGCCAAAACGGAGACTCTAAGTCAAATGCAAGCAAATTCCAGTCGTCGAATAGTTCCTGACTGTCTTTTAGTCTCCTTCAATGAAACTGAATCAATCTCAAAACACATTATCGTGTCTCATTGTTTAGTTAGGCAGACAGTGTAAATCATCAATGCTAGGTTTAATGATGTGGTTTAAAACATAAGTGAGGAAATCCATTCCCTATTACATCTGACGCTGCTCAGCTAACATCTGTAGACATCTATACATCTGTACAATCTATAAATTATTCAGAGAAACAAAAAAGGTATGAGTGTTCTAAAATCTATCTTAATGCCAAATTAATTCTAGTGTAATTCCTTCTACTCAAATTCCAGGCAAATGGCATCTCAACCCAAGTGTAAAGAAGAAGAAAATTGGGCCCAATATATTGCATGCTCCACTATACATACTTTTTTTTTTTCTTGTAGAGCAAAGAGTTAGAAAGCATGATTAGGTAAATCCAAATGGCAAATTGTCAGTATCAACCACTATATCTATTTCAGGTGATTACAACATCTCAGGATCTGACCACATTATTGAAGTTATTGAATCTGTGATGTTTGAATTACAAGGTCAATCATATATCAACTGCATTGCACTGAAGGCAAAACTGCAGGGTTTGAGATGAAAATTTGTAACTGATAAGTCAGTAACCTAAGAAACAGATGGGACATAAAAACAGTTGCTCTAACTTATTTAATGTCATAAACAGGAGATAATAAAATGTGAAGAAAGGAAGAAAGTTATGAAAGGAGAATGTCTCCATGGTCAAAACTTCTTACTAGTGCCCCCGCATTTGAAAGCAAAGAGACACACTTTCCATTTAGTTAGATTAGTACCTACAAGCTTTGTTAAATCATTGATTTGATGTTATTTTCTGTGTCATCTAAAGAGTAGAAACAACAAAGGAGAGGTATGAATCAAGCCTCGTTAACATATATATATATACAATCACCTATCTCCTAATGTAATGGGAGGTATTTATTCAAGAGAAAATTGATGTTAAGCAGCGTAAAAAGCAGTTTATTTACTTCCTTGAATATGTAACTTTACTACTTTACTTCCTTGAAAATAAAACCTTATACATATGAGATATATCCTTGCCTTCCTTTGCAGCTTGTTTAATATTTTTAAAGCAATGCAGCATCCAGACTTTTGTTGTTGTTGTTGTTGTTACTCCTGACTAAATAAAATACTCCGATCATTTTAAATCAACCAAAAAAATGGGATGCACTACTCTGAAACTGAAGGATGGCAACAGAAAAACTTTTGCAGAGGCATGAACGGCAAGACTGGAAATCTTAGCTGCATAACTTTTTACACAGAGGGAGCAATTTCAACCAGCCAACATCCCAGGAAGAAACTCCTGACACTTACCAAGCTCACTGCTCATCCTAAAGATATCCACGGATGATTGTGTGAGAAAAGTGGAAGGTTTAACTCAACTTCCAGTGGCATGCTGCCTTGCAATCAACCCTGCCCCTTCCCTTAGCACACTTGGGAAGGAAATGGTGCTGTGTTTTACACAAGCCCCCGTGCCTCCTTGGTGTGAAGGAGGGGGGGCGCGCTGGGACCCTATTTCCCTTTCCCTTTCCTTTTTCTTTTCCCTTTCTCTTTCTCTTTCTCTTTCTCTTTCCATTTTCCTTTTCTTTTCCCTTTCCCATCCCATCCCATCCCACCATATCCCATCCCCGGGGGGATGCAGGACCCACCACCTCTAGTTCCAGCCGACTGCGAGGACAGTCCCACCCCGCACGGATACTCACGGGCGGCGGGGCTGCGGAGGGGCGGCTGCTGCCGCTCTTCCTCCCCCTCCTCCTCCTCCTCCTCGTCCTCCTTCGGGCTGGCCGGGCGGGCTTTCAGCACCGCGGAGAGCGGCGGCGGGGCGCGGCGGGGCGCGGCGGGGGGCTCGCTGCCCCCACGACCCGGGTTGCGCCGCTGCCGGCCCAGCGCCGAGGTGCCGGAGCCCATGGCAGCTCCGAGCCCGGCTGCCCTCCCCGGAGAAGCCCCCCTTTGAGTTTTGCTCCTCGCCGCGATAAGTTATGGGGGCTTTGCTAGCGGGGGTTGGCCGCCCGGTTCCCCTCTGCGCGCTCCGCGGCTGCCCGGGGGAGAGGCGGGAGGAGGAGGAGGAGGAGGCAGGGAGGAAGGAGCCGAGGACGGGCTGCCGGCACCTCCCGCCGACTCTTTCCGCCTCCTCCGCCGCTCGGGGACCCCGCCAGCTCGTCCCATCGGCCGCACCAGGCACGGGGCTGCGCCCCGGGTGCTGCAAAGGGGCACCTGTGCTGCCCCTCGCCTGCTTCCTAAGGGAGCAGCGGTAAATTTAGCAATCTTTACTACTGCTCAAAGGCGTTACTAGCTCTTGGGAACAGCAAAAGGGGGACCTCGGCATAACCAGAGGGAAAGGCAGGCACGGTGGTAAAGAGTGGACAGCCCTGGGCATCCTCTGGCCCTGCTTTTAGCAGTGGGGCTGGACGAGGTGATGTCCAGGAGCACCTTCCAACCTCAACTGCTCTGCCCCTCTGTAACCATACTGTCACAGCATCACTGACCGTACTGCATGTGTAGCTTAGAATTACACAGTGTCCTCTGTAATATCACCAAATACTATAATAGCATCACTAGCACAGCTCTTGCACAATCTGGACTCAGTCCTCAGCTGCTGGAGATTTCCAAAACTAACTTTAATTTTGTATCTGTAAAATAGGTATCATAAAACTTCACCAGGGCACTGTAAGTTCTACAGGCACTTCAGTACTGTAGCAATTGGAACTGTGACACGTATTTACTTAGGTGTTTAAAATGACAGTAGGCACACTTTCCAGAGCACATCCTCTCTGTTTCTTCAGTGGTACCAATTAGCAACACAAAAGTAACAACCAGCTCTATCTTCATTGGGAGTGGAAGCCAAATAATTGCAGCCTGGTATCCTGATTCCTCCTGTCTGGAGAGAACCCACCGCTCCCCAAAGCAGGTCTGTTCCTCCAAACTGCCAGCAGCAGCCTGGTTCTCACGTCTGCTGTCACGCTGTTACAGCGAGATCCCGAGGCAGCTCAACGCTGACGTAACAAACTGTGAATGGGAATTTCTTTTGCTAGGGCGGTGCTTTCCAGGACAAAAACAGTGCCACTAATGCTTCAAAAAGCAAGAATGCAGGCGCACACAGGCTGTCCACTCTAACCCCATGCTTTCGGTTCATTATGCTTGCTCCATGCTTCCGCCTGTATTTCCTTCTTGACTCTCCTTGCAGTGAAGACAGCTTCAGTGCAAGCAGCACGTTGGGTAGATAACACATCTTGCTCTCCAGGGATGCTGCTCAACCATAAGAGACTTTTCATAAGCATACAAAGAAGGGACAGAGACGGCTATTAGCCTCGCTTCTACAACAACTGTATTTCCCCATTCTTGTCAGCTTTGGTGTGCGTGGAGGAAAAGTCTGTTTTATTTAAATACTCATTTTTCACAAGATAACTACTTTAAATTGAAGGAGCAAAAGTACTAATGTTGTACTGTAGAACACAGGCACAACTTCTTTAAAAATGCCAGAATTAAACTTGCTAGACCAACATGAAGCCAAATTGCACATAGGTACTAGAATTCTTTCTTTAACTACATGATACTATGCATTTTTTCCTCATAGCAACACACACAATCCAGGATTTCCATACACTCCCTTCAGACACCTACTACACAGTCCCCGGACATGGTACAGGTCTGAAAAAGCCTGTACAAGTCTGAAAAATAATATAAAACTTGTATCTGACTTGGGGCATCTTGTATTTTAGGGAGGGTACATGACAAGCAGTCGGTTTGGGTGAATCATCAGCTAAAATCTGCCTTACAGTCACGATGCCAATGTGATGCCTGGAGCAACTATTGCACGGTTAAGGGCTGAGAGTTCATTATTTTTCTGAAATGCAAAGAGGATGAAACGAGGGTCTGTCCCAGTACAAGACCCCAGCTCTGCTGGAAATGATTTCAGTTGCTCTATATCAGCCTAAAGAAAAAGTACAGGATCACTGACTTCCTCATCATTTTATAACTCCTTACATTCAAACAAATTAGTTTAAGGACTAAAGCGCTCTAAGTTGCAAAGCTAATGCAAGTTTCATGAAAAGATTTGTGGGAACAAATGACTAATGCCTCCACCCTCACTGCAGGAAAGACTGCAGCATTAACTTCTTTCTTATCAGGCATCAGTCACTAAACTCAGGTCACAGACTGGCAGGAAATGAGGTTTCACGAGTTCGTGGAGCAGCTAGTTGACATGAAAGATACCTGCCTCCCTCCAGTCAGCTGCCAGGGTCGTCCCCTGCCTGCACACACAAACGTTTGCCAGCCCAGAGGGGAGATGTGAGCCGCATGTGGATGCCCTTCCCTCGGTCAGGTAGCAAGCCTGCTGTCATCAGCTGTGACATTTTATCCGTGGTGGCAGCAGGCAGAGCAGGACGAGCAGACACATGACGTCGATGTGTGCCCGTGATACAGAGGCAGGAAGAGGAGCACTGCGCAGCAACTGAAGAACAAGGGTGGGGGAGGAAGAACAATGGCAGGGAGAAGAGTGCACTCATGTCCTCCCCACCAGCAGCCCATCCGTTTTAATTACAGCTATCCAAAGAAGTACTAAAACAGCATAGCAGCAGATACCTGACTGAACAGAATTTTGAGCAGCAAAGCCAGGGCTGTGACATAGCATGGATTCGACCTTTGCAACCTTGCTCCATCTGCTGCTTTTTTTCTCTCCTAAAGCACAGAAACCACATCTTCCACCTGTAGGATAGTGGTTCCCCCCCTGCACAATCAACCTTGAGACTCAGCAGCAAACCTACAAGCTATGCTATTTAACAGCAACAAACTCTCTTGACCTCACCGCTTCCCTGGACCGTATATCCTCATAGCATCGCTACCTCTCAGCTAGCCATCTTTAACACTCAAAAGTTATGCAATGAATTACACTAAGTTTTTCAGAAAACAGAGTCTGTTCACATGGATTAAATTCTTTGCTCAATTTTGTTTGCACAGAAAACTTTCTAAGTGACTATTTATAGACCATGGCCAGCATTTCAGAAGATTTCTTTGGTAGGTCTGAATGATTTGGAAGAAGGCAAATGTTTGTACTCTCATGGACCAAGCAACTTAAATATACTTGTTTAGAACATTTACTGCTGTTGGAAGTGTTTTTTGAAAAAATACCAGATTTTAGTATGGTATTTAGTACGGTAAATTGGGGCAGTTCTGGAGAATTCAAAAAAAAATAAAAAAAATAGCCATTTATGCAAACAAGTGCAGTTAGACAACAAAAGGGATTTTTTGAACAGCATCTTCTGATGCTTCAGGCTGACTCTTAGGCAGTAAATTACTAATTTTATATTTTGCATATTCATTGTCCTGCAACATCTGATCCATATCTGTGCTATTAAATTCAGTTGTGTTAAATCCAGAAGCAATGATCTAAAATGTTAAGAATGAACGATCATTTCCTCCAGCACAAATAGCTGTGAGCTCTTACCTATATGCATATAATACTCATGAGATCAGATTCATAATCCCCTAAGAACACACCTGCATAGATTTAAGTAATAAATATTTGCTAACAAGCAGTCTATATTGCATCTCTTAGATCTGAGATACTCTTTTATTCATGTAGCTACCTGATGCTTGGATAAAAGGAAATAAATCAGTGTCCTGCATATGGAATTTCAGACAGAACACAAATTACTACACACATGGTAGTGTGCATGTATTTTAATTATTTTAAATACCATGCGTGTTTTAATAATTTTAGTGTGTAAGACACATTAAAATGTTTAGAAGACTTTGGGGAACTGAGAGTAGAGAGGTAAATAGCCAAAGAGGTGCAAACATACCATATATGCACATATGTTTTGTCATTGCATGTTTTCCTCAAGAAATGTATATTTTAGAATAAAGCTTTTATATTTTTATCTTCCTGAGCTTCTAGTTCTTTGTGGAATATCTATTAAAATCATGAAGTATCATCTTAATCTTACACTATAACATTAAAAGAAAATGACATAAGACAACATTCTGATTAGACGGCACTGTTAATATTAGTGGATTTGAAAAGTAGTATTTCAAGATGGTGGGTCTTTTCTGCAAGTTCAGAATGTCAGCACTAACCATTTCTTCAAACATTTACAGCACCCAGCACCATGTCATCTGAAGTTTTGCACAAGCAGGCTCAAACAATACTAATAACTAGCTAAGTGAGTGGATAATGGCATACACATATATGAATATGTATCCAGTATGAGTAGAACATAGAAACTCAGGTACTTTTCTGTACTTGTACAGCCAAAACATATTTTTGTTCATCTCTAATAATGTCCAGAATTAATAACAATGGTACTAAGCTTGACTTAGCAATTACTTGGAAAAAAAAAATTCATCTCGCCTTAAAACCCACTAACATGTCGATTTCATGATTGCCCCATTACTCGATTTTTTTCCTATATAAGCTTGATGAGGGCTGGGCTGAGGAAAGCAGCAATAAAAGAGAGGCTTAATTAAACTGGCAGACCTATCCACTTTGTCATTTGGGACTATTGCCATAGCAAAATGTTTTTTACAGGCACCAGCAGCCTAACAAGCACATGCCAATTATTTGAATCAACGTGGATATGGTGTGCCTGAGTGCTCGTGATACCATCCCATCCTTTGGGAGGCTCCAGCATGTTAGAAAAGTAAATAGACAAATGGAGAAAAGAAATATAAAATCACTAGCAAGAAGTGTGTCATCTAATTTGTTAAGCAGGAACACAGATTAAAACAGTTTTTTTCCTGAGGAAGTTCAAATTCACAGCTCTGACCAACGTTCCACTATGAGAGTTTTTTACCTTGACCCCATCAGGAGTGCAAAGGAGAACCAGAGCTCATCACAGAACAGTAGCGTAGTTTCAGCTAAATGTTTAAGATGAGATAGAAAATATTGCTATGGGGAGCTAAGACTCTTTTAAACTTACTCTTTCACATCATTTTGGTCAGTGGAGGAAACCCACTGAATTTTATTATCTTTTCCTTTTCCAAGCTAGCACAGTAACTACAGCTAGCATAAGACAGAGAAGTTTATATTATATACAGCTATTATCCCTAAAAGTAGTTCTCTTTTAATCCTAAAGGGAAGCAACTTTTCCCCACGGTACAATTAAACCTTTGGAAGAGGAAGCTATTAGCTTTACATTTGTTGTAGATTTCAACTATTTACAAGGCTTAACAGCATGGGTGAATTTAGCAGGATATAATAAAGGATTTCACTTTTTATAGCTGCCCCCAGTGTTCACATAAACCTCTAATTTAAAATTAGAGCAGAATGTATATGCTCTTTCACTACACATGTTCAAAAAAGCACCTGTTGACTTTCTGTGAAAAAAAAAAAAATAATAATAATAATAACTTTCCTTTTTTATCCAGTCTGAAATCTCAGAATAGGCACAGTGTAATTGTATATGGAAATTTGAACTCAGATTAATACTAGCAATTTTGCATTCAATAAAGGTTGTTCATTCCTTACATATTTCATTTAGCTAAGTCTTCATGAAAATTCACATCTTCACTTGTGAAGAAAAAAGTAATTTGACAGTGTTGTGGAGTTTTGTTACAGATACTTCCTGGCAAAATTCTACTGCCACAGTTTTGGTGTAAATTATAATTCCATGCCAGGCATCACTTGTTCCTTCTATTGTCATGAAACATCCATTTTAACCTACTAAACATTCTGTGTTATGGCATACATTAGATTCACAATAGCTTTCAAACTGAACATAGGATTAAAAAAAAAAAAACTTTAAAAATATTCGGGTTTTGTGCTACATGGGGGAGGAAATAACATGATTCACCACAGAATCTGCCAGGACAAATTGTTCATTCAAAAATTTTTCATGAAAAAAAATCAGAAGAGCTATTTCGCATACAGTCACTGCTTTTTATCATGCTGGTACACCATTTCTAAACTAGCGTTGAGTGTACTGAAACCAGATGCGTTGTTTCACAAAGCATGGTCTCACTTGAATCCAGCAGGGTTTCTTTTGCTCTAAAACATTAAGCAGGTGATTACAAGCTTTGGTAGACATGTAAATTCAAACCTCTGCCAACTTGCTTAGTCTAAGTATTTCTGATAGCCAGGACACATGAAAAAAAACTTTTGGTTCAGTTGCTGTCTTTAATAGAGATATCTAAGCTAATCTAGGCCACACAGATGGAATATCATGTTAGCTAAGCAGCCATTATTAAGAGGTTGAAATTAACTTGCCAAGATCTTCTAAGCTTCTAAGTGAAATAATTACTGCCAGGGATTTACAGATCTGGAAGAGAAATATTTTGGTATCATAACCAAAACAGTGCTTTCCTCTGTGAGCCAGAACACAATCCATACTTCCAAACCCATTCTCTTATCTCATTCAACATTTCCTTCTAGGTATTTCAAGAAATTATTTCATTGTCTATCCCATACAATGAGAAATAGATTATTACGGAAGAGCTCCTAACATAAAAAAAATTAATGGACTGGCCTTGATAAAAAAAATAATAATAATACATTTACATTTGACATTATGACTAATTGTTTACAATTATTAGGATTTCCCTATTAAAGCATTGGCTATCTGCAGCAATATAGGAAACTAATCACAGGGCACATTCATCCTTTATGCAGTTAAACAGACTTTTTAAATCACAGAAGGATTTGTCTGTTTGTATGTACAAATTATACATATACATAACAGTAACCAAAAAAACATGAGATCATATCTCTCATATTTGGGTTTTGCATCATTTCAGAACAATCTCAGCATGCAAAGCAGATCATTTTTTTTCTATAACATATTCAACTTGGGCTCATGCAGTCAGACTTCTCCCTTGGAAGGCCATGGAAAGAATCATGGAGGGACCAAGTGAATATCTTCTGTTTAAACATGTACTTGCAGACAGCTATTTTACCTCATTTTAAAGTGCTGAGAAAATTACTTCTTCTGTAAAGCTGCATTCCATTTATTATTCTAAAGTGTTTTCTGAAACCAAAATAATTTCATAGCCTAATCCTTAAAGCATTTCTTTTATGGTATGATTTTTTTTCTGAGTATAAAAAAAGGAAGATTCTAAATTGCTTTAGCAATGTGTTTTCTACAGTTGCATTTGATCAACATCCCTTGTTTTTTTTTTTTTGTTTTTTTTTTTTTCCCTTGAAACAAGTAAACAATGCAACCAATACTTTCTTTCAAATGCCATACGGAAGGAAAAAGTACAGACTCTGTTCTGTTAATATGCTAATAAGTAAGTGAAGGAGGCTGCTACAGATGTGAAAACTCTATAGGCTTTGCTATACTAATTTTAAAATGGGGAGAAAAAAAAAAAACAGCCCTTATTGTTTCAACATTTAGCTCCACTTTTTCCTCATTTGCAGAGCAGATCTATTGCTCTGAGAGACTGACTAGAATTACCTAGAACAAACATCATTTTAGCATACAACCTGTTTGTTAGATGGTAAAAAAGTCACTATATCTTGATTAATGTTACATAGCACTACACGGTAGGATTCATAAACACATTTCTGTCCCAAGGGGCTCAGTTCTATTTTATTTTCCAGTGACACGTTCCTAACAGCAGCTTTTACTTAGAGATGAGCAGCCTACAATTTCTTCAGTGGGTACTTATTATCCTAGGAAGTCAATAAATCTCTTTTCCATAGTCACAAGCAGTTTTCAAAGATGTGACACTTTGGTCCAGTCATTAACTGACCCTAAGCAAGGATGAAAATGCAGTAGGATCAATAAATGTGAGAAAGACCTTTGGTATTAAGGAACACAGACAAACTGGTGCAGCTTTCTTCCCTACTGATTTCAAAGAAACCCTGTTTGCTGATCATTCTGATAATCCCTCCAGTATTTACAGTTTACAGGAAGTGCTCAATCTACAAGAGCCTGACCTCAAAGTATAACTTGAAAAATAGCTGCTTAACCTAGAAAGGGCAAGACTGAAGAGAAATAATAATGTTTAAATATCTACTTAGCAGCTATAAAAACAAGTTTTTGTGTACATCCACTACACATGGAATAATGGCCTTAAATTATCTTGCACTTTACAAACTGAAAAAGCAATACAGGAAAATTTTTAAGAATTATACAACCATTTGTCAAGAATGATACAGAAAGTCTATTGTTCACCTTTACACTATGAAACACTAGATTGTCTTTAAATGTTCTCTCCCTGTTGCCATCACTTTGTGTATTTCTATGATCACCACACAAAAGCATCATCCCCAGCTGTGTGCTTATAACTATGTATGCATATGCACATGTGCACATGCAAATTCATTCCTTTATTATGCACAGTTGAAGATTACTCATAAGTAAGCCAATTAACATAAACAGCATTCAAATTAAATACCTTAGTTACTTGAAAAACATTAGCCCAACGGATCACTGTAATCAGCATGTAAATTCTTTTTTCAAAATTCTGTTCTCATAAATCACACTAAAACCATTTCTTTTACAGAGTCTAAGCCATCTACTTTCTGATATTCACCTTCTCTGTCATCAGGTATTTATTAGATAGTAAAACAACTGATAGAGGCCAAGTACCATAACTAGCAAAATAGCTTACCTCCACACCAGCTGCATTTTAATCTAAATAAGCATTATGGTTTAGTAAGTATACATGTAAATACACATTTGCAATTACACAAGATCTAGGAGGAGTAATGTGCAACTGGATAGGCCGAGGACTCCACAGTAGCAAGCTACCTCAGATCAACATGCCACCTAGAAGGAAGGGAAGTACAGAAACATTCTTCCAGATAAATAATAATAATAAATAATAATAATAATAATAATAATAATGCAGTAGTAGGAAAAGGTTGTGTTTTTTTGTTTTTGTTTTTTTTTGATAGATTGCATGTTAGTTGCAATCCATTGAAACAATATCTGCAACAATAGTTAAAACACTGGCACAGTGTCTTGAAATGAATATTCACTGTCTGTTGCTAGATGCTGCTAGCAAACAAAGGCAGTAGGATCAGCAGAAGGGTGTAATACACTGGAACTGAAACTTTAAAATACATCACAAACAAGATAACCATTCTCAGTACAGTCTACAGAGTTGTATAGTTATTTTGTAACTTGCAAGAATGAGACTCCTGAACTTTGCCTCGGGTTACATTAGTTTTTAAATTACATTTTTAAAACTGTTTCAGAAACATAAGAACCTTAGGACAGTGATTCTGGTAGACTGCATAAACACACCTGGTCTTTCTCCCATTGTGAGAGGAATAGAAAAATATTCCTATCCTTATGTTAGAGTAACTGAGGTCACAGGAGGATCTGTACTTTTCCACTGACTGAAAGGAACAGACCAGGTTCTTGTGCCTCCTGCATAGCTGAAGCGTTCAGTTGCCTGGTAACTTGTTCTGAGCTATTGCGTATTAATGACACATACACGTAGGAACACAAAGCTGGCAATTTAGGTTTACTAGCCAAAACAGTTTACAGCAACACAATGGTTTACAGCAATTCAGAAAGTCTAACCTAAATTCCACTAAATTCGGTGCTTACATTTCGGTGCATACAAACCATGTGCTTACATGATTTGATGAACAAAACTTTGTGTCCTTTTCTTTTTATATAAAAGTTATTTGTAAGTCAATTTGGAGCATAGACAAGGCATAGTATTAAAAACCACATGTATCAATTAATAGAAAAAATTACCTTTTCATAGGACATCATGTGATCTCAGACTCAACAAGCATAAATTGTTGATCATTACAATTTGAAAATTTTTCAAAAAGTTCTAATAGTGTATCCAAAACTGAGGTTTTTCAGAGTTTTGGCTAGATACATTGTCTTCTGTAAACATATCTTAATTCTAACAAAGAAAAAACTCATTTCTAAATTTCCTGTTGCAAAACTGGAACGGTTCCAATTGTACTGTTCATTTGTATATAAGATAGAAATTTGGGCAAATAAGAAGCAACTTTAATCAATCCCCACACTCAGTTACAAACCATGACCATATACAGTCCTTGTATTACTTCTTAGAATGGCTCAGGTTGGAAGGGATCTTAAGGATCATCTAACTCCAACCCCCTGCCATAGGCAGTGATGCCACCCACTAGATCAGGTTTGCCAAGGCCCCATCCAGCCTGGCCTTGAAAACCTCCAGGGATGGGGCATTCACAGCTTCTCTGGGCAACTTCTTCCAGTGCCTCGCCACCCTTAGAGTGAAGAATTTCCTCCTAATGCCTAGTCTATCCTCTTCTAGTTTAAGACCATCCCCCCCTTGTCCTATGCCTTCTTACTGGTAAGAGGTATAATAGTATAAAACTGGCCTGATTTTTAGCCCAAACAGGGCTCCTTCTGTCTGAGAAGCTTCCTGTGCTGCTCTGTGATGAGCAGCCCATGCTGGAGCAGTCCACTCTTGAAGGACTGCGCCCTGTGGTACGGCTCCCAGGCTGGCACTCCTCAGGCCGACAAGCATCTGCTTCTGCCCTAGGTTCAGAAGACTTTTTCTGTCAGTCTTTTTCCTGCTAGGGCATGGTCACCTTTACGGCTGCTGCCCTCACCCAGTGACCCAATCCCATGATAATTTCCCATCCCCCAAATGAATTCCAACTCAGTTGCTTTTTAGGATTTATTTTTTATTCTTTCTTAAAAATGCCAGGCCCAGCCTGGCGGCCTGCATGGTCACCAGCCCCCGGCTTCTCCTGCTGGACCCTGCGCAGCCACAACGCGTCCACAGCATTGGCATTCAGTGGGGACCGGGTCCGTCTGCGCCCGTCCTGCTCCCAGTGCATGGAGGGGCTGCGGTCCCTGTGCCTGGGCGAGACGCTGCGGGACCGGCAAGTGGAGGGGCTCTGCCGTCGCTGCTGCTGCTGCCGCCGCCGCGCCGGCTCCACATTGTGCTGGAACCTTCCCCAGGGCCAGCAGGCTGAGGCATCCCACATGGGGCGCGGCACCAGCCTCACGATGGCAATGATGGGCTGGCAGCAGAGCGGGCAGGTGGCTCTGTGGGCAGCCCAGGGCTGGATGCAGTCCCTGCAGAAGGAGTGCCTGCAGGGGTCCAGCCGTGCTGCGTCGGCCAGCGGGCCCAAGCAGATGGTGCAGGTCTCTTCTCTTGGGGCCTCCGCTGGCAGCTCCTGGCATGGCTGGCTCATGGTGTCCGCGGCTGCTCCAGCATGGAGATGCCTGTCCTCCCCGGGACACTGATTTGATGTCAAGCAGGTATCAACCGCCTCAGGTCTTCAGCACCTCCCTTGCCGGTCGCTGGCAGAATCTCAAAGACTCACAGCCCACCAGCAGCCCCTCAGCGCCTTGCACTCCACCAGAAGGACCTTGATAACTTGCCTGCAACCAGAGGGATCTCAGCATCTCACGTGCCCCCAGAAGGACGTTGACGTCTCATGTTACAGCAAAAGGACATCGATGTCTTGAGTTCCAGCAGAAGGACCCGTATGCCTCACCTACCACCCAGAAGGACCTTGATGTCTCTTGTGCCACAAGAGGAACTTTGACGTCTCACGTTCCACCAGTAACACCTTCACCTCTCGCATTCCAGCAGTGGGACCTCAACCTCTTGAGTGCCACCAACCAGACTGAACACAGGCTGGATGTTCAAGACACTTATGGCCAGCTGCCTCTTGTGAGGCCACAGGTTGACAGTGACGCTGGGGTGACATCACCCAGCTCCTGGGGTGCCCCTGGTGGCACTGCTTACGGAGGTAACGTGGCTATTGTGAGAAAATGCTGACGTGAGATGGCTGCTCCACACTGATGGGAGCAACATCTTCCAGGCTGGAGTCCAGGCCGGGAGCCCAGCATCAGCCTAGGAACTGCGCCTGGGAGCCACGGATGTCCTTGACTTGCAGCTGGACACCTGAGCACCAGAGACATCCTGAAGAAGCCGTCAAGGAGGACACAACAAGAATCTGGGGAACAACTTATCACCTGGGAAGGTGAAAAAGAGCCTGGGCATGAGGAAATTGGCCCAAGTAATTGCAAACGTGCACGAGAAATCAAGAGTTGTTTAAAGAATATCAGGAACCTCATCAGCTATTGGCTGTCCAAGGAGGATGGTAGAAACAAACAGTATCTCTTGGTTACCTGAAGTGGTGGCATCATCATAGAATCTTCACAGAACCACAGAATGGGCAGGGTTGGAAGGGACCTCTGAAGATCGCCTAGTCAAACACCCCTGTCGAACAGAATCACCTAGAGCACATTGCGCAGGATGGCATCCAGGCAGGTTTTGAGTATCTCCAGAGAAGGAGATCCCCACAACCACTCTGGGCAACCTGTTCCAGTGCTCTGCCATCCTCAGTAAGGAAATGCACTCTTATATTCATCCGGAACCTCCTGTGCTTCAGTTTTTGCCCATTGCCTTTTGTCCTGTCGCTGGGCACTACTGAAAAGAGACCTGCTCCATCCTCTCAACATGCCCCTCAGATATTTATACACATTAATGAGGTCTCCCCTCAGTCTTCTCTCTTCCAGGCTAAACAGGCCCAGCTTTCTCAGCGTGTCCTCGTATGACAGGTGCTCCAGTCCTCTCATCTGTGTAGCCCTCCTCTGGACTCGCTCCAGTAATTCTATGTCCCTCTTGTACTGAGGAGCTCTGAACTGGACACAACACCCCAGGTGTGGCCTCACCAGGGCTGAGTAGAGGGGGAGGATCACCTCTCTTGACCTACTGGCAACACTCTTCCAAATGCAGTCCAGGATACCGCTGGCCTTCTTAGCCACAAGGGCACATTGCTGACTCATGGTCAGCCTACTGTCCACCAGGACTCCCAGGTCCCTCTCTGCAGAGCTGCTCTCCAGCATGTCAGCCCCCAGCCTGTGGTGGAGCTTGGGGTTATTCCTCCCAAGGTGCAGGACCCTGCACTTGCCCTTGTTGAAATTCATGAGGTTCCTCTCAGCCCAACCCTCCAGCCCATTGAAGTCCCTCTGAACGGCAGCACAGCCCTCTGGGGTATCAGCCACTCCTCTGAGCTTTGTGTCATCAGCAAACTTGCTGAGGGTGCACTCTGTTCCATCATCCAGATCACTGAGGAATAAATTGAACAGGACTGGATCCAGTACTGACTCCTGGGGGACACCGCTAGCTACAGGCCTCCAAGAATGGCTCAGGTTGGAAGGGACATTAAGGATCATCTAACTCCAACCCCCCTGCCATAGTCAGGGACACCACCCACTAGATCAGGTTGGCCAAGGCCCCATCCAACCTGGCCTTGAACACCTCCAGGGATGGTGCATCCACAGCTTTTGGCAACCTGTTCCAGTGCCTTACTACCCTTACAGCGAAGAATTTCCTCCTAATGTCTAGTCTAAATCTATCCTCTTCTAGGTTAAGTGCATCCCCCCATGTCCTATTATCTAACCCAGTAAAGCGTTCTTCTCCATCCTTTTTATAAGCCCCCTTCAAATATTGAAAGTCAGCAATGAGGTCTCCCTGGAGCCTTCTCTTCTCCAGGCTGAGTAACTCCAGTTCTCTCAGCCTTTCTTCATATGAGAGGTGCTCCAGTCCTCTGATCATCTGTGTGGCCCTCCTCTGGACTCATTCTCACAGGTCCACATCTTTCTTGTGCCGGGGGCTCCAGACCTGGATGCAGTACTCCAGGTCCAGGTGGGGCCTCACAAGGGCAGAGCAGAAATGAACAATCACCTCCCTCAACTGTTGGTCACACCTCTTTTGATGTAGCCCAGGACGCAGTTGGCCTTCTGGGCTTCTCCACACACTGCTGGCTAACGTTGAGCCTTTCATCCACCAGAACTCCCAAACTCTCTCCATGGGGCTGCCCTCAATAAGTTCTTCTCCCAGTCTGTACTCATGTCTGGGACTGCCCCAACCCAGGTGCAGCACCTTGCACTTGTTGAGCCTTATGCAGTTCACATGGGCCCACTTCTCCAGCTCGTCCAGGTCCCTTTGAATGCATCTCTTCCTTCTGTTGTACTTACTGCACCACTCAGCTTGGTGTCATCTGCAAACTTGCTGAGGGTGCACTCAATCCCATCGTCTAGGTCATTGATGAAGATATTGAAAAACAACAATCCCAAGACAGACTCCTGAGAGACACCGCTCGTCACCAGCCTCCACCCAGACATGGAACCATTGACTACCACTCTCTGGGTGCAGCCATCGAGCCAATTCCTTAGCAACTGGGTGGTCCACCCTTCAAATCCATATCTTTCCGATTTAGATATTAACGTGTCATATGGGACATGTCAAAAGCCTTACACAAGTCCAAACAGATGACATCAGTCTTCTTCCCTTGTCAACTGATGCAGTCACTCCATCATAGGAGGCCACCAGACTGGTCAGGCGCAATTTGTCCTTGAGGAAGCCATACTGGCTGTCTCTGATCACGTTCTTGTCTTGCATGTGCCTTAACATTGCCTCCAGGAGGATCTGTTCCATAATCTTTCCAGGCACAGAGGGGAGGCTCACCAGTCTGTAGTTTCCCAGGTATTCCTTTCTACCCTTTTGAAAAATGGGAGTGATTTTTCCCTTTTTTCAGTCACTTGGGACTTCACCTGACTGCCAGGAGTTTTCAAATATGATGGAGAGTGGCTTGGTGACCGCATTAGCCAATTCCCTGAGGACTCTGGGATGCATGGCATCAGGCCCCATAAATTTGTACCTGTTCAGTTTCATCAGGAGGTCCCGAACTTGCTCTTTGCTTACAGTGGGAGGGACTCTGCTCCCTCAGCTCCCACCTAGAGGTTTGGAGACTCGAGAGATGTGGGAAGCCTCACCACTAGTGAAGACCGAGGGAAAGAAGTTAAGTACCTCTACTCTCTCCTCATCTGTTGTTACCAGCTCTCCATCTTCATTTGTCAGAGGTGCTACACTCTCCTTAGTCTTTCTTCTGTGGCTGATGTACCCGTAGAGCCCCTTCTTGTTATCCTTTGCATCATTTGCCAAGTTTAGTTCTGTCAGTGCTTTGGCTTTCCTGATCCCATCCCTGCACGTCCGGACAGTATTTCTGTACTCTTACCAGGGCACATGGCCCTGTTTCCACCATCTGTGCATTTCCTTCTTTTGCCTATGTTTGACCAGCAGGTCCTTGTTCAGCCATGCCAGTTTCCGACCTTTCCTGCTTGATTTATTACATACGGGAATATAGACCTCTTGAGCTCCAAAGGAAAATATCTTTAAAGTGTTGCCAGCTCTGATCAGATCCTCTGTCCCTAAGGACCATGTCCCATGGGATCTCATCCACTAATTCTTTGAACAGCTGGAAGTTGGCTCTTCTGAAGTTCAGGGTCCTGACTTTGCTCTTAGCTAGGCCATATCCCTCAAGATCACAAACTCAGCCACGGCACGATCACTGCAACCCAGGCTTCCTCCAACCTTAACCTCTTTAATGAGCTCTTCACAGTGGTGAGCACCAGGTCCAGTAATGCCGCTCTGGCTGGTTTGTTTAGTACTTCAGACTACACAAGATCCTATTTCATTACAGCCATACCATTAGCATAACCTGCACCAACCCATTTAAATCAACAGATTTCTCAGGCATAAAAAAGTAGAATACGACAACAGTTAAACCATGTCTTAAAATTTACAACTGACTTCTGCTACTGATAATAGCACTGTAACAAAAAATGTTCTTTATGAACTTGAGAGGCTGAAAGAAACCAGCAGTTACGAGCACGGATTCAGTAACGTAACTAACAGTACAATTTCCAGATCAAAGATTCAGCTTCCTGGTAAAATGATCAAATTTGTTCTTGTTTTCAGATGACAACTAATCAGAACACTGCTTAAGTTATAGTATAAAAACTTATTGCCAGATTCTCAATTTAATTAAATATGTTCTGCTGAAGTCAATAGCACCAAACACACCACCAAATAAAATATTTTTTTCTATTGAAAACATCTTGAAAATTTCTCCTAATTGTTTATACATATTCTTCATTTTTATCAAGGACCTCTCAACACTGAACCATATTTGGACACATTTTCTTATAAAGCATTTTTTACTTAATGTTAGATTTAAAAAAGGGGCAACTGATAAATTTCCATAGCTACTCACAATAATTAATAAGTATACATTTGTTCCAATCATTTATGTACAAAGACTATCAAATCTTAAAAAGAAAAGGAAAATAAAAATAGATACATCTACCTACTAATGTAGGAAACTACAGACAAATCTCAGAAGATGACCAAAGGTGTAGAAGATAGGCTAAGGTACAAAAATAAGAAAACATGAGTTCTACAGGAAAAAAAAAAAAGAGAGAGCAGCCCACAACATTGGCAAAGAACTTTTTATCTGTATTTTTTTTTAAGTGAATAATTCCTCATCCAATGTGTTATTCCATCATGAAACATTGTCAGGGATGTAATGGAAGCCAAAAGATTAAATGAGTTTAAAGTCACCTGAATTCTAGAGCATACACCAACACTACTGTTACAGAAAGTATCTGCATCATGTTGAACAGCAAGCAACTATGCGCATGGATCAACACCTTTAACTTTTATCCTGTTGTAGGGTAACGTCAAAAAGTCAGTCATGCAAGGAAATAAGATTACAGCACTTTGCAAGACCCACATATGACCTGACAGCTTTTCACAGTGTAATCTTACGGTCTACACATCCCATCTGGGCTCCAAAAAGTTCTGAGGTGGACTACTGCCCGTATTCAGTACTCAGCTGATCTAAGAACATATGATAAGCTTCATTTATTTGCTTTTACCAATGCTCCACATATCTTTAAATAATTATCAAAGTATTAAACTATAAAGGTTTTTACTTATTAAAGTATAAAGGCTGGCCATACAAAATCTTCCTTCAGATGAATCTTTCAGTTTGTTTTAGATCTCATGCAAGAGCAGAGATCAAGCCTGCTTAACCACTGAAATCAGTGCCAATTTTTCAATGAACAGCATTAGAAATTGTCCTCGAGCATCCTTCAGGAAGCAAGTATTTCTTTCCTCAAAACGTTTCTTTTTAGCATGTTAATAATGCTGCACCACAGACTTTCACTCACAGTCATACATCCTTCCTTAGACTCTTAGGCAACTTAATACTTTAAAACCACAACATCATTGTACTTGATATAGCTTTTCCACTCTAAAGTTTGACGACAGAGAAAAGTTGCAAGTACTTTAAAAAAATAACTTGCTTGTTCTTGCTAAAGAAATAAAAAGATGAAGCGTTATTAAGGACTACAGCAAGCCTGTAAGTATCCATAAAGCTATGAATTGTATGATTTGTTAACATCACTATTTGAACACAGGCACGCAAAATATTCATCAGTTGAATTCTGAAGCCTATAGCTGAAGTGATAGGCAATTCCCCCAAGGATAAAATGTACACCAAAAACCACCAGTAAGCCAGGAAACTCTTTAACTTTCATAGAGTAAAGAACAATGCATCTTTTAAATAAATAAATGGGGAAACCCCGAATAGCCATAGTGAAAACACTAAACATTTAGGGCTTTAATTTCTTTTAGTTTCTTTTTATGTTTATTGTTTAATCAGGACAGAGAAACATGGAACATTTGCAACAGCAATATTCAGGTCAGTTTAAGATCTTGGTATCGCTGAAATATAGGTCAGCAAAAACTAAAGATGTGGGTACAGCACTTTAGGACTAATTTATGTTCATACATACACATATACACACTTCCCAACTCCCTATAGCTATTTTAACTATGTCTGCAACTAAACTGAAATAGAAGGCAGAAACCATGCCCATACTAAGACAGCCATGTAGCAAAACTGAAGGTAGCTGCAATCAGTGCTGTCTTAAAGATGGGAAAAAAAGTGCTGAAAGGAACCATAGCTATGCTTGTTGTAAGCAAAAAGTTATTTTAACCAAATGACCTTCCCTTAATTTAATCTTTAAGCATCATTAAGTTTTACATATTCTTAAAGCCTAAGATACTATTTTTTAACAACCTACTTGCAGTTCCAACCTAACTGGCATTCTGGAGAATGCCAGTGTCCAAAACTTCTACAGGACAATGGAGTATCAACACATTAAAAACTAGGTTTCTAGACAAGTTAAGAAAAACACTCATTTATTCAAACTGAAAAATCTTACTTGCTCTTTCAAAACAACAGGCTACGGGAATATTGAATGCAAAGCAAAGCAGATTAGTCTGGAATACTCTGAATTTTCTGCTTGACATTACAAATCTTTCTTTTCATATTGTAAATCATTAAGAGCATGCGGACAGTAAAGAAACTGTCTTTAGAGTGATGTCTGCAGACATCAAAAATCTCCTAGGTAGACATCTTCATTGTGACAAGTCTTCTCACTTCCTCTGAAGGGAATGAACGAACAACCATGGGAGGAATTGAAGCAACAGAAAATTATTCCAAAGATAAAACCCTGAGAGCATAAAATACTTGTGCTGTCTGAATAAAACCCCCAGAAGAAACAGAATAGTTTACCTTTCCCTTTGAAAAGTTGCTTTTTCTCTCTCAAGCATGAAAACACTCTTCAATTCAAGAATGTTTGCAAAATAGTGACTGAAGTGCATACAGTGAAATATGTAGAGAAACTTACTTCAAAAAGTACTGCACCTCGTAGAAATCTTTTAAGTGCACCAATGAAAAGACTCAATTTATCTCTAGGAAATAACAAAACTAACAGATGATATCCCAATCAAATGAAAGGGTTTTTGTTTTTTAAAAGATGTTTTATTTATATATTTTAAAAAGGCTGGAGGAATTAGTGGGAACAGAAACGAAAAACCAGGGAGTCACTGGTATAGATTGCAGTGTCTAGATTCACTGGTGACAACAGCAGATCATGTGTTCAGAGCAAGTTGGTCTGAATGTAGCATGTTCCCTGGGCAAAGGGAGAGCCTCTTTCCCCTTTAAAAGGCTAATGCAAAAAGTTATCAATGTATTTCAAGCTAAGATTCAGCTTTCAGAAGGCAGTTTTACTGTCATATAAAGCAAGGGAAAAGGATTTTGCCGCCTCCTGCTCCTGAATCCCTTCCTTCAACTCTTCTTTCCACTTCTTGTGATGGGAAAGCAATGCACTTCCTGCCTCTGGGAGGTTCATACTCTACATATGTTATACCCTACTATTTCAACAGCAGGCACCAGCAGTTCTCCTCCAAAGAGATTTAAACATAGGAATCAGTTGAATAGTGTATTATGAAAGTATAAGCTGCACTGAACATTATTTAGAATCAGGTTCTCCACCCTAGTGATAAAACAAATACATCATTGCTTTACTTTATAGAAATTCTCATGAAGTTGTAGTTACCCCCACTATCTGTCAATGTTTAGATCACAGGTGAACAGAATCAACCAAGACTGTTTAAAATGACTACTCTGAACTACGCAAGCAGGCATAGACAGCTCCTAGTTTAATTAAGCATACACAGCACCACTTAGTGGTGAAGATGAAGTCTCCGCTGCCACGAATAAAAAAGTTTTAGCAGTCTTTTTTTCCTGAACATTAAATCTGGCCTGTCTGTTCTTATTTGCCAAAGGCCACTACAGTGCCTTTAAGGAAGAACATCTACCAAGCCAAGGAAGGCCAAGACTGCTGAACCTCAAAGACAGCAAAACCAAAGTCTGCTGAGTATCAAATAGATGCATCCACTTCGCAAAAGTTCCCAGAGTTCTACAGCATTCTGCCACATGGTTTCTGGTGACACAACCTGAAGCAGGGTTGAAACGAGATTTTTTGGCCTGTACTCCAATGAAGAGCAACACCCGTGTTTTACATAGGCTTGTGCCACAAATGAATGGAACAGATACAGAAAAACTACAGGCTGACAGCAACTGACACAATTTTGAAAAATAATTCTCAAAGTCATGCACTTTGGTAACAAAATACAATACTTAACAAAAAAAAGCCTTTTATTCAGAACAAGTTAGTACGTCTTTACAAGAAAGTCATGATTTCAACTTACGAAGTCAGCATTAGCAACGCACCTTTCCTGAAGAGGAAATATTTGTCTTTTATCAAATGTCAAGTGATACAAATAAAAAAAAATAAATCACCCATACCCCCAAAAAGCTCTATTTAGATTATACATAACATGTCTTCATAGATGACAACTGTATTAAATTTATACTTCAGGTCCTTCTCCTCCAGGAACCAGCTATAAAAGAACAAGAATTTTGTGTTAGTGCCATGGATCCAAGTTCTACAAATCCATATGTGACAGTTCTTCCTTTAAAAGACTTTAGCAAATGGAGTCTTCATGGTAGACCACAAAAGTGGTTTATAGATTCATTATTATCTTCCCCTCTCAAAAGAGGAAGCCAGTTACTGCCAAATAGGGACATGTCAAAAAAAGTCAAAAATACAAGGTATGTTTAACACTAAACACGAAAGGAGTTCCTAGATAATGTATGGTATGTTTTTTAATTTAGTTCAGTTGAAGAAGATGATTGTCTTGAAATGCTACAGTTCATTTTTAAAATAACAAAGAACATGCTTCCTTTCAAGAAGTATTTCTCTGATTGCCAATTCTCCTCCAGACTTCTGCTATACTGGGAAGTTGGTTTTCCTCTTCCCAGCTTTTATTGCTAATCAAAGCTTGAAAAACTTGTAAAGAGCTTGAACCCTTCTACAGACAGCGTGAAATAAGTCAGCATAGCAATTTCCCGTGAATAAAGAACTCAATAGAAGAGGAAATTCATAAGGAAAAATATGAATAAAGGGTATGGTAAAGGGAAAAAAAGTCTAACACTCATTTTACTTGTATTTTCTTAATAACTAGCTGAGCCCTTCTAAAATACAAAGACCTTTGGTGCTTTGGGGACAGAAGTAAGAAGCTTAAAGTACCGTTTTCTTGAGGGAAGATTTGCCCTCAAAAGAGGCACAAGACCCCTAACACAGAAATATGTTTGGATCTTGCTGAATACGTGCACACTAAGAATCACAAGCTTCTGCTTCAAGGGCAATATAACACCAGATCAACTGGTTGGTAATTATTCCACCCCATACAAGAAGTCAGAATATGCACAGCACTTTAAGGATGCAGAACAATAACAATTTTTAAGTCTTTTTTTACTTTGAAATTAAGATAGCATCTGCTCAGACACAGTAAGAAGGAGTGAGGCAGGTAAGACAACAATATGGATATTATTCCCCACTCACACAGAGCAAACAGACTCAAGTCAGTCTTCCTCTTCTCTGCCCTCAAAATTAGGAATGCCCTCATGTAAGAAGTCCAGATTTGATAGTTATCAATGCATGTAAGCAAAAACAACACTGAGTTTGCTTCTGTCGTAAAGTATCTATGAAGCTGCAGAATTCAGTTAGTGATGCATAATCACAGTATTCCTATTTTAGTACTGATTTACACATACCAGCAAGTGATGAACGAAAAACAGCACTTCTGATTTGGTATAGTCCAACAACCCTCCAGATTATTTTTTTTCCAGAGCGTATTAAGGTACAGCTCTCTGCGCATCACATGGTATCACAATGGCCAACTGAGTTAGCAAGCTTTTAAGTATCTGAACTGCTGCAAACATGTTACCTTACACATAAAATAATGGATGAGATGTTGATGTATCCCACGCTACATACTTATGGAGGTAAACACTCATGATTTAGAAGTCACTGTGGTAAACAGCTTGTTCCAAAGCTAAAGTGATCCCACAACAAGAGACCAGAAAAGAATTGACCAAAATAAAATTATGGTCATGCTCCTCTTTCTATGCATTTTGAACTGTAAAATGTACAAAGTACAACAACATGATCACTTCTCCATCATCATTCATATACACAAATGCTCTGGAAGCTACCTTAAGTAGCTCAAGTAGTTGATTTCAACCATTGATGAACAGGAACAGAAAAGAGACGCATGCAGCCTTTTTACAATGACAACTTACCATTGTTATGTTATTTCCATTTAGCAAAATCTGGTCTAGTTTTGTGATTCTTCTACCCTCAGGTGTAATCTCACTGAAATAACATCAGAAAAAGTAAACAAGAGAACATTGTTAAGAGTGACTACAGTTTTGATTAGAGTAACGACACAAATCTATGTATTAAGATGACATTTGCTGGACGTAACAAATAAGTTATTTGCTCTTCAGTGTTATCTTGATACATTGACCACTGAGATAGAGAAAGCTACCAGACAACTAAACAGATCTGTTGAACTTCTCTGCTCAGCACAAAAACATACAGTTCTACCCTCTAAACCTTGGCAATTTCTTCAATACCACTGATACTCAAAATAGGTTTCAGATAGCAACACTGCATGACAAACTAAAAAAATACTTAATCCTTATGTCTGCTAACTTTTAAAATCTTTAGACATTAAGGAAATGCAAAAACAAACAAGCAAATAAACTGCTAGAGACATCAACACAGAACCTATGCTAAATTAATACTACAAATTAGGAACTTGATTAGAAGCGTTCACTGAGATAAATCATGCAAAAACTGCTCTATGACATAGTTGTACTGAAAAGATCACCCTCTACAGTTCAACTCTGAGATATAAACTACTCAGTTTACAAATCTTCATGAAGTATGAACACTCAGTTCACAGATCTTATACCATATTTTTTCCTCAGGAAACCGAAGTTTTAATAGCAACAAGATGCAAAAATAACACTTACAATTCTGTAACATCTTCTAACACCATATCTGAAAGTCCAGTTTCAAGGAAAATAAAGCACAAATTTTTTAAGTCAACATACTTAGTTATTTTCATTTTACACTACACTATAAATTTGAATCCAGAAAATAAAAAAATCAGAATACACTTAATCCATACAGAAGGGTTCTACCCAACAAACTCAATACTCCCAAAGACAATAAATGAATTGAGCTTAAGCATAAAGCTGATGGTTTTAAACATATGCAAAGGATACTGACAAAATCATCAAATCCTAGAAGCGTTCCAACAATTTCTTTATCACTCTTCATCACGATATGAATGCGAGAGCCTATACATTTATCCACAAGTTCTGCAAATTAAAAAAGAGAGGTGCAAGAAGTTATTTTAAGCGCACTTTTAAGACAAAAATCCTACCATCATGATGGCTGAAAGGTAATTCGCAGGGACACTAATAAAAAATATTCACATACACAAAAATACATATAAAATGAAAAAAAAAAAGCTATTTCCTTGCACATGTTACTATTATTGCATAAATAAATTTTTAAGTTGATATACTGGAATAGTGCATATACATTCACATTAGTGAAGACGCATTATTGTTACTAGTGTATATTTAACTAGTTCCTAGAATCATTGAATCATTAAGGTTGGAAAAGACCTCCAAGCTCACCTGGTCCAACCATACCCCTACCACCAATGTCACCCACTAAACCATGTCCCTCAGCACCACGTCCAACCTTTCCTTGAACACCCCCAGAGACGGTGACTCCACCACCTACCTGGCCAACCCGTTCCAATGCCTGGCTGCTCTTTCTGAGAAGAAATGTCTCCTCATTTCTAAACTGCACTTCCCCTGGCACAGCTTGAGGCCGTTCCCTCTAGTCCCATCACTAGTTACCTGTGAGAAGAGGCTGACCCCCAGCTCCCCACACCTTCCTTTCAGGTAGCTGTAGAGAGCAATCAGATCTCCCCCGAGCCTCCTCTTCTCCAGACTAAACAACCCCAGTTCCCTCAGCTGCTCCTCACAGGACTTGTGCTCCAGGCCCTTCACCAGCCTCGTAGCTCTTCTCTGGACATGCTCCAAGGCCTCCATGTCCTTCTGTAGTGAGGGGCCCGAAGCCGATCGCAGCCCTCGAGGCGCCCTCCCGCCAACCGCTCCCGCCCCATTCAAACCTCCCGCCCGGCAGCCCGCGAGCAGCCCCCGCCTCCCCGTCGAGGGCAGGAGAGCCGCCCCCGCCACTACCCGCCGGCTGGCAGCCGGCACGGAGCGGCAGCCCGAGGGCAGCACCGCGGCAGCGACATGGCGGCGGCCGCGCTCACCGAGTGGCAGGAGCTGCGACGGGTTGGTGGTGGCGTTGGCCGCCATCTTGCCGCCAGGCCTGGCCAATCGCTGCCGGCCTCCCGCGCGGAAGTGCAGGGCCCTCTCGGGGAGGCCGCCCTCTTGGGGCCGGCCAGCAGACGTGAGCAGCTGCCCGCAGAGCCATCGTTCGCGGCCCCAAAACTCGTTGTTGTTCTAATTGGTGTTTGTCCTAATTAGCCCGGTGGTAACGCGCTTCTGTGCCTTCGTTCACCGTAAGGGAGGCGGATGGCGCTTCACGTTGAGGTGATTTTTTTCCTCACACGTTTCACAAAGTGAAAAAGATCGCTTCGATTTTCATTCTCTTGTTTAATCACAGAATCATAATTAATGGGTATTTCCCCCTATTTTTACATTCATAAGGCTTCTACCTTTGTAAATGCTACCTAGATTCTTAAATTTTGAGACAGTCATCGTATCTCTGTCCAGTTGTTACTTTCCTTGTCATTTCTCTCTGTTTATTTTACAGAAGTTTCCAAGCAGGAAATCCTAATCCCACCCAGTGCCATAATCACTGCCATGTACAATTCCTTTTTCCTAACATTAAAAAAAAAAAAAAGCCTCCAAACAGGAAGTGAGATTGCAATCAGCAAGAAATTAGTTACAAGCCTCAATCCCAAATCAATGATTCATTTATGCTTTTCTCACACAGAAATTTGAAAATATTTATTTTTTTAGTCGCAAGCTCGTCTCCACAAATTCACAATTTCTTCCTTCAGGAAGCTGGGCTATACCTAACAAGTAACAGTGGATCTCCCAGCTGCCACAGGCACTGCCCAGGCCTGATGCTACTTCTAGACATAAAACCCACTGCCTGTGTAAACTTTATCCACCTCAAAAAGCTGACGACTCCTCGTTACTGTTGTGAAATTCAGAAATTCAGATTTCAATCAAATTCTGATTATTGTGCTAATGTTATAATAGCTGGCGGTTGTAAAGTAAATATTACCAAGTGAAAAGAACTATATATATGGTTGAGTTTCTATTGATGTTTGTTAGAAATGCATTTCTAAGAGCTTTTGTTTCACTGCAGTTCTCTCTTCCTATTTTTTTTTTTCATAAATACACACTGTGAGCTGTGAAAAAGACATCAGTTTTCCTGAAACAAGCTGATGTTTTCAGTCCAACATTTAACATTTTTATGGCCTTGGTGAGAAAGAAAATTTCAAGCAGTGGAAAAAAAAAATCTAATAATATATTCAGAGAAGCAATAAGCCATGATTACTCAGCAGTATCATTGAGATGCCTCTAGAATGCAAAATCCATAGCTGTGAGAGTGATGCCAGACTGCCCTTTCTTCAATGAACCAAGTAGGAGCTATAAGTACCCCCATGCATCTTTTTTGGTATATCTCATTGCTGCAGGAGATAACGGCTAGTATTTAATACTTTTTTTTTTTTTTTTAAGTATACTAAACATCATGAAAATAAGTTACAGAATAAAACCCAGTAAGAAATCATTTGCTTGCCAATGCTGAATTGTTCCTTGTAGCTTATCCTTTGTTCCCTAAAGTATATATTTTATATAATGGAACTGCTATTGAAGCTGAGGAACAATACATAATTACACACTTTATTGTTATAATTTGAGCCTCTGGGTATTGTGTTAGTGATGAGATATTATTTGAGCACTATTCTTTTATAGTTCCTTCAAAAAGGATATCTTCCTCTGATTTCCACAGAGAATCTTAATTACTAAGGGCACGATCTCTAGCGAACGCCGTCGGTTTGAATAAACAGAGCTGAATCATAAGAAAGGTTAATGAGGGAGTACGGCCTGGGTGCAGTGAAATAAATTTCTCATTTTTCTCTCACACTGCATTTGCGTGTGCTCCTGGACAAGTCTTTGAACTATCTCCCTCGGGATCTAGCAATAAATGTTTAGCAGCAGGACAGTTCTGATAGCAGAAACGTCCCTTTTGCTCATTTCCAACCTTCAGCAACTGAGCTGACCTAGGCGGATTAAAACCTGCTCAGCCACCATTTCGCCCTGCCCTTAATCTGCACGGGTTCAACTCGAAACGACGGAGGCCAAGGATATACCGCGCTCTGCACTTTCAAGGGGTCTTTGAGAAAAAAAAAATAACAATACAGAGAGGAGCTGGTCGCTGCTGGGACCTCACCGGCAGGCGACTTGGGGGCTCCTCAGAGAGGCGACTGAGAGGAGAGACGAGCCAGAGAGAAGTATCGGGAGCCAGAGAAAGGCTGGGCTCTGCGAGAGATTTTCTTAACTTTTAATACACTGAAATAAAATTTTAATAAAGTGAAATTTTAATGAAATGAAGCATTTTCTCCTTAGCGCCTTCGAGGAAGCCGGTGGGCTCTGTAGGGCCGCCTCCTGATGCAGGGCGGCGCCCGCTCCCTCCCGCCGCCCGGGGGCGGCCATGGCGCGGGGGGCCGAGGGCGGCGCCGCTCCGCCTTCCCCGGCCGGGCGCTACGGAAGCGAAGGCGGCAAGGGCCGGGTCCCCGTCCCTGCCGGCCCCAGGGAGCCGGGAGGCGGAGCGGAGAGCCCGGCCGGGCGGCAGCCTCCGGGGCAGCCATCGCCGGAGCTCCATGGAGAAGCGCGGCGCCCCGCCGCCGCGGGGCCCGGTGCTACACATCGTGGTGGTGGGCTTCCACCACAAGAAGGGCTGTCAGGTGAGGGGGCGCGGGTGCCGCCCGCTTCGCCGCTGCCTTCAGCCTTTTGGGGTCGGGTTTTGGGGTCGTTCTTCAGCCTCGGGGCCGTTAGCGCTGGGTGAGCTGGCTGCGTGACTCTGCTTAATGCCCGAGCCAGGCGTGGGGCAGGGTGAGGGCCGGCAAGGGGAAGTCCTACAGCTCGCCCCACACACACCCCACACCCCCCCATACACGCCCCACACCGCCCCGAAATCCCCACCGCCGCCCCAGGAGGCCCAGAGGAACGGGGCCGGGCGCGGGGCGGCCCCCGGAGGGCAGGGCGTTGTAGGGCCACCCGGCCACTTGGCCTGCAGGTAGGGGCTTCCACCTGCTTTTTAAATTATTTTTATTATTTTTAATTCTAAATAGTTTCACTGATTTCATGTAAAGGCTCGGAGGGGGGTTCGAATTTTGATATCTACTGGAAAATATACCTGTTTAATGCATTGTCAGGCATCTAAAAGGAAAAAAAAAAGTTCCCTACCTTCTCTTCCTGGCAGTCCAGGCTTGTGATACCATTTTGAGCTGTTAGAGGAAAAAAATTCTATATAAACAAACTTCTGTATAAACCTGACGTGCCCGGGTTACAGATCCCTACTTGATTTAAATAAGCTTTTTGTCTCTTCACCATTTTTCTTAAATATTTGACTGCTTCATCTGAAAAGTTAGGTAGAAAAATTTTAAGTCAGGTAGAAGAATGCTCTATATTTCATGTTTATTTTATGCTCTTGATTATTTTTTTTTTCATTATTTGTTTTCTGAAACAAAAAATCTTAGCAGGAAGGTGTTTTTTTTTGGGGGGTGGGGTTCATGTATATAGAATTGTATTTCAGACTAAATAACAGGTATTCAAACACTTTTTAAATGTTATATTAAGAAATCTGGTGTTTAAACTTCTAGAGTCATTACGTATTTTATGACGGGACAGCCAGCGTTTTATGGCTCTGGAAGCCTGAATAAATCCTGCACTCTGCTTAGGAAAGTAGTGGTATGTTAAGAAATTTACATAACTTTAAGATGATGAATAACTGTTCTCGTCATGTGGCTGCTGGTTTGTTTTTTAAATGTGGTTAAGTTCCAAGGTAACTTTGAACACTTAGACTTTCAATTTCTTAAGTGACAAATAACCCTTGAAATCAGGTTTGTTACCAGCTAAGTCTCCAAACATAGCTGCTTTGTTATTAGCACAGCAGATAGAGAGGATGGTGGACTTGACTTGCTGAGAGTTGGCGAGCCTAGCAGCCTTTCTCCTAAGCAGATAGCATATGAAGTGGCAGCCAGCATTGTTGGAGTGACCGAAAATGAATTTTGTATCTTGAGCTTCTGACTTACATTAGTAAATGTTAATCTGAATCTATTTAACATATATAAATGTATTATTTCCCCTTCTATTTCCATCCCCTTTCTTTTTTCTCATTAGCTAAGCCTTAAAGATTGTATTTCAGTGTTTCGGTGGGTATGGCTCCCCACTAGGATTTTTCTTGTGGGTTTCTTGAAGGGTGTTTTTTGAAATGGTTTGATACATTTCAGTTGTTGGAGAACCAAATGATCTGGTTAAGATAGCACTGCTACAGCAACATGTTTCAGCATTCCTCGAAGCTCTTTTGAAAGTGAGAGAGGGCAGACCAGTCTTTTTCTTGGAGCATTCTGTCTTTACAAAACTTGCAAAAATTATTGCACATTATTCTACGTGCTGGTTGTTGTCTGAGAATTTGTTTTAACGTGAAGTCATTTTGTACAAGGTACCAAAGGGTTAAATTAGTGTTCGTTAATGCTTCAGTAAATTAAACAAGCTCAGGATAGTAACATGTAAAACAAATGATCATACCACAGAGCCTGAAGCTTAAGTGCAATAAATCTGTTTTTTTGAGAGTCTGCATGGTTTTGTAATGCATCCTTTCTTCTCAGGGCACCCAGAGGTTGTTTGCATGTGGATGTTTGCAGGATCAGTTTCTAGATATAATTAGATTGTTTTAGCTGCAAGGTTTACAATATTTATCAAGTCACTTCCTTGTCATAGACTGTTAAGAGTTGAACATTAGTTGGGGGTCTGTAGGAGGAAGCATGTTTATGCCCACGTCTTGTTGGCTGGTTAAGAAAAAAACCAAAACAACATAGGTTGGAGACAAAAGTACATGTGGCTTTTGTTGCTTCTGTTTTTCTTCTGGAGTCTGTATTTCTTTTCTTGTAATATTATGCGGCGTTGGTGTAACAGCAAACCCATAAATTGATAACACTGAATTTTACCATGATGCCAGTAAAAAGCTTTTAGAGCTAAGTTTTCAGGTGTTGTCAAAAAATGGATGGGAAGATCTTTGAGCCAAAGTCATTTTTGAAAACTATTTCAAGAAATTAATTGGAGAATTTGCAGAGGAAGATAGCTGGGGAAGGGGAAGCTGGCACAGGGGTAAGAACCGCAGCAATGTAAAGAAAATTGTTAGGACCACAAACAGCCAAACTTTGTGAAGGAAATCCAACTGCAGCAGTCCTCAGTCACCTAAACATAAAAAGAAGTGGGTGAGGGAGGTCAGTATGCAGAAAGGGAGATTTATTTTTTTGAATCATGCAGAGTATCTTCAAACAAATCCTTTGTCTCCATTTCCAGTAGTAGTAATGATATCAAGTATGAAAGTAAAGATGGGATGAGGAAGCAAAGGCTAAGTTCTGTTGGGTTGATTGAAGGAATTGGATCACTTGTTTCAGAACTTAGGAAGAACTGATCCAAGGAACTGGAGCCCTAAGAGCAAGACTTAAAGATATGCTACCTCTGACTTAGCAGATTTGTTACTGAAATACAGAAAGCGTGTCCTAAAAGAAGGGGAGGCAGGGAGCTGCGCAGCTATACCCTGATGAGCTTCATCAGTAGTATGCAAGGCTCTAGAGAATTTGCAGAGGAAAGAATTTAATTAACAGTATGAAAATAAGTGGAATGAGCCCTATGTGGATTCACTAAAGATAGATCGTGGCTAGCTGACCCGCATCTTTTATAAGAATTAGTGGTTGAATGAATTACTTTTCTCTGTAAAAGAAATATAGAAGATTTAGTCTCCCTGGAATTTGATAACGTATCACACAAAATAAATCATTTTTTTAAGGTGGAGATGCTGGAGAATTAGTACAAGAGCTAGAACTTGTGTAAGGATCAGTATGAAGAAGAGGAAGCAGCAACAGATTTGTGTCAGAAGAGGAACTGCTGATGTGAAAGGTGCTTGCAAGTGGTGTTTCTCAAGACCGACTTTGGGGCGTCATGAGTGGCCGTGGCAGCATGTACACAGTAAAATCTAACAGTGATGACCAAACTTGAGAAATTGTGCAAGAACTGGATGATGTTGAGTGCTGGCATGATAGAAATGGGGTGATACGAAAGCATGCAGAAGGAATGAATAATAACTATGTATGCTTGGGAATTAACATTAGGAGACTTCAAGAAGAGGAAAGAAAACTGCATATGATCAAGGATAAGCCACAAAAGTGAGATGATTTGGAAGAACGGTTACAACGATATAGTTCTGTAATGTATTAATTATTATACATCAATAAATGCATTCTGATGCGTCTTTCAGAAGAATGAATTCTGATTCTGTCACTTCCAGGAATGGATGTGATAGTCCTTGGGCAGTCTGTTTTAGAGAAGGGTGATTTAGAGGAGCCTGGCAGGGTAGGCTGATGGAAACAGTTTTTGAGGCTGTAGTGTGATGAACGGTTTCAGCTGTCTCTCACCTACCAGCATGTTCTCCCCTTTCCACCTCTCCCAGCTGCAAAGGAGAGGCAGTTCTGTGGTGAACTGAAACGGGGAACTGAGGTGACAAAAAAGTAAACTTCATTTTGGTAGCTCATATATGTTCTGTTTGGTTCACTGATCTGTTTAGAGTTTGCATCTGCAGAAGGCAGCTATGCTGGCACAAGAGAAGACTAAGGTAGGGGTGAAAAAAGTGTCTCTTGAAAGTAGCGGTCTGAGACTTCTTTTTTTAGTTGTCATGTTTGCTAATGATGTTTGAGGTATTCATTGAACCACCGCATTACACACTGCCATATTCCAAGACCATGTCAGAAAGTGGAAAAATAAGGAGGAAAAAATAACTGCTTGATCTGAAAGACAGCGTTGGCACAAGAACAAATGGATGAGAACTGTCTGTGGACGCATTATAGATTGGATATGAGAAACTACTAATGGTAAAAAGCAAAGTTAGAAAGCAACTTTCAAATGAGAGTAATTCAGACTGTACTTCATGAGTTTAAAACAGAGATCATACAGCTCTCCTGCCTGTAATAACAGCAACTCAACTTTTTTTTTTTTTTTCTGAGAAGGCTCCTTTCAGTTTTATGTTTCCATTTGTGTTCTCTCAACAGTTTTACCAATAAATGCATGTAGAGTTAGGTGTTTTGACAGGTTTCTTGATCACAGTTGTTTTCATCAGCTGACTCCCCCTCTGACAATGTCTTTGGGAATGAGGGGGATAGAAATACAAATGTGGTGTAAAGCTGGTGTGCATCTAGGTGTATAGCTTAAAAATGAGTATTTTAACTCTGGCATTTTAGATTCTCTGCATGCAATTGCCTGTAATAATGGAAGTAATTAGATTCTGATGCATTCTTAGACAAGTGCTGTTCTGGTTAGACTTTGATCGTCTGAAGTGTACAACTGTACCTGTTGTTCAATTTAAAGCTAAGTATAAGAAAAGATTAAGCTATACAGCAAATCATTTTATGTGCACTTTGGAAGTATATAGGGACATACTTTTTCTTGCACAGACTTGAAAAAAATCCATTTACATTTGTTTACAAAAAGCGAAATTCAAAGGATCAGTCCATTTCTGTGTGCCTTTTGATTCATAGCGTGAGTGTGATGATGGTTGTCCTGTGTGCTCTTTTCTGTTAGGCTGTGGGTCCTTTTTCCATGTGAAGTAGCATTATGTAAGGAAAAAGTTAAGACTTGCTGTGCTTATGTTGTTCGGTCTGAAGACAGTTTCCCATGTAGTTGTTAAAAACTTAGAGATGCTGCTCACTGTGAAGATGGCTTTATGCTGTGTGAAAGTAACATGCTGCTTTTTCAAAGTAGAAAGTATATATAGATATATATATTTTAAGGAGTTTTCTCTAGCAAAGTATTGAGTAAGCTTTCAGGGAAGTTGTATGCTTATGTCTGTTTATGCTAGCAGGTCCCTAACCTGCTTATTTGCTCCTATTAGCTATTGAATTATGTTGTGATAGCAATGAAATACTCAAAAAAAAAATGCTGTTTGATCTCTCTCTTTGTCAAAGAGACGATGGAGTTATAGCAGTGTGCTTATGGAAGGGGAGGAGAAGCTTGGCTGGAAAGCAGATCCATATAGTATTTGACATGCTCTCAACCAGCCCATTAAGGAAAGGAATGATAATTTGCTTGAAGCATGCATTGTGATGAGTTTCTTTCCTTTGAACGTACAGGCTGACTTTACGGGAACCTCTGTAAGTGCTTAAATAAAATAGCAGAAATCTTGAAATATGCAGAGATCTTGGGTAGTATTCATTCAATCATGATCTTCATTCATCTGAAGTGAAATGACTAAAACAATAAATAGTCAAAAAAAAGTTGCTTTTTTGATACCTGTTTGGTATCAAAGGAGAGGAGTGGCCTAAATAGAAATGAATAGCAAGCATAGCCCTTCATCATATGTAGTTGCTTATCATGTCCATTAATGGAAAACATACTATTTTAATTTGGTAGCAGTGTCTATAAGCTTCTCTTGTACAGGATACAAGTTAATGGAGCCCTGTGGAGGAAAATTTCGCTTGTTTTAAACAAACTCTGGATATCGATTCACTGTGATCCCACAAAAAAGTGCTAACCATAATTATTTCTTTTCTACTTAGATTTTTATGCCTTACAAGGCTCTAACCGAATAGTAGCTAGTTCTTGATTAGATCAGTTTGTTTAGTTGCTCTACTATTTTATCTAAAAAAAAACAGGGAAAATGAAATTCTTTAAAGATACAGTAAAAAGAAATGGAATGCTAAAAACATTCATGCAAGTGAATAATTAAATCCAGTGCCAGAAATTGTGAAATCAGTAACTAGGCGAAAAAAAAAAAAGTTTACAGGCATAACGTGTCTGATTTTAGATTAAATTCCTAATTTGTCTGCTCAGGTCATCGTTTTTCCTTCTCTCAGCTCCTCACTGCCTAAAACATATCCTTCCTTTGTGTGAATAATACACTTTCTAGTTATAAGAACACAGAGTTCAGGTTAAAGAAAAAAGCAAATATGTTTGCTTGTCTCAATAGTTTATTCTATGCCATAGTAAGCTAGAATGTCTCAAGAGGATTTACAGAAAAAGCCACACAGACAGAAGTGGTTCCACAGTATTTTGTTGTTGGCTTCATACTGTCTCAGCTGTAATAGCTGCACCCCACAATAATGTAATGCTTCTTAGACCTTGCAATAGAGGGTTTGCTGCTAATGTAGACCTGGGAGAAGTACTTTCAGGATATTACATTCCTTACTTAATTGGGAATGCTCTGCATAGTTCTCTGATGAAAAAATTGCTTTTAATGACCTGTGAAATTTGAATGTAAACAGAGGTAAATGTGGGGAAATGAGTTGTGTGAGAGAAATTCTTAAAATTGGTCGTTTGGGCATAAACTGGTTATAGAAGAGCCAGCCACAGAAACAGTGTAAGCTGTTTCGGATTATCTGTAGCTGGTTGGTGCATTAGTTACTGCAGCAGGTTTCTGGTCCAGATCACTGGCTCTTGGTTAGTTCGTGTAGGGTTGTAAGATGTGGATCTCAGGGCTGTTTGTGCTGCTTTTCTGGAGCTGCTGATACTGAATTTCATGGTAGTTTTCAGGAGCTGAAGTGGTAAGTGGCTATTGATTTCAGAGCAAATAAAGAAGGGTCTTCTTTCAGAATCGTATAATGGTTCCTCTCATTACAGATGAAAGATAAAGAACTTGATTTACCTTTACACTTGGCTTTTAATTTTTGAAAGCAACAAATAGTGTGAAATTTGTATTTGTCATATGATAGAGGTCTTTTGCAAAAATCTAATCTGAACAGAGATTGACTGGTAGAAGCATATTGTGTTGAAAAATGGATGTAGAGGTAGATGATCACTTTGTTTTTTGAATGAATCATGAGGATTCTCTACCGAAGATCCTGTGTGCTAACATCCTCAGGCAATTTGAGCTCTCTGTATCTGAGTTTTATTTACATATAGCAAGGCAGAAAGATAAGACTGACAGTGTGGGAAGGCTTAAAATATGATGACTACTCCAAAAAAATAATTTTTTGAAATAAAATTAAAGTGAGAACTGATTCTCTGAAGAGAGGGGAAAAAAATGATTTCAGCAAAGCTGGAAAAACTTACAAGAAGGTTACACAGGAGTTGCTGTTAGCCCATTGACTTGTTCTTGAGGATTACATGGTCCCTTTGCTACTCCACTACCTGATCTGGCATAAGAAACCTGACCTTCCATTTGTGCTATGAGGCTTTGAGGCTGTTACATCTGTGTGAACTCAGGCTCTGACCGTGCCAGTGGTCAAGCCTGTAATCTCACTCGCTTGTTTATGAAGCAGTGGGACAAAGCCAGGCTTTTCTTCACGCAGTGTCCTGAGCCGTCTGCCGGTCACTTCTGTCCTTGTACAGTGAGTGGACGTTGCCTGGGGTATGTTCCAAGGTGCTTGAATGTATGGCAAATTGTTCTTACTTACTTAAACAGTGAAATTTCTGTGTTCGGGGGTGTGTGTGCACATTGCAGGGAAAGTACCATGTGTGTCTTTGACTGAGCAGCATGTTACAGTCACTTTTGTTTGCTTGGTATCCTTGTTCTGGAGAATAAGTAGGTCAACATTAGCTGCTATTTTCTGTATGGCATTTCAAAATTAGTATCACAGACTTAGCAGTGGACTATCATAAATACAGAAGTGCATATTGTCTTGGAATCCCAAAGTTTGTCTGAAGGACCTTTAAAATGTTTTTGAGTATTTTAACTTTTTCATGTAAACATGATGTCTACTTTTTCCTAAGTATCGTGCAACTTGCATGTCTAAGTATGTTTCTTTGTCGACTGTGCTTGAAGATCAGTCCTCCTGCCTTGACTGATTGCGTATTCTATTCCTAGCATACAAATAAATTTTAAGATCAATGATGAAACAACTGATACAAAATTTTTAGAAAAGGTCCTGAATATGTTTTGATATTTTAGAGGAAGAATGCACTTTAAGAGGTCTTACCTTCTTGAATTATGTATGTTCTCATCCTGTAATTTGAGAGTTTCAAGTACTTTAGCTACAGAAGATAATTCTTGTTGAGATCTGCAGAAATCGGCACATACAGTGTCCTGATCAGTCAGTGCACATGGCCTATTTTTATTTGTACCTGGAGAGCAGCTGAGAGCTAAGGAGATTGTCTTCAATCAGAGTTTTTGCAAGTTATACTTGAATTTGTTTGCAAACTTAGGAGTTGTCTAAGGAATGAGCGAGTTAAGCCTACTGTTTCTATGAACTGCTTGGAGCACTGCCTGTGTTTTCAGGTCTTTGCGTTCTCTATTGTAGCACATTTCCAAGGGGGAAACACTGAAGTCAGTCTTTCAAGTAGGTTCCACATACAGCATTTCTGGATGCATCTTTCTGTTCTTTAGTGAAGGGAACGCTTCTAACCTGTCTCAGTTTGTCTGCTGCCTTTCTTCCAAAACTCTGCTTTATTGGAGAATTGCTTCTTTTTTCTTTTTTGATCTCTTCCAACCCAGCAGTTACTGTGCTGTGCCTGATAGATTTGCTTGATGCTGTCTTTAACAGTGTAAGTGCAGTGTATGCCCTGTCTTTAAAGTCCTTGTGTCTTTTGTTTGGGGGTGGGGGGGGAGTGCAGTAGGCAGATATTATGCAATAGGTAATCTTCTCTAGTGATTAAATAAGAGCCTTTTAGAGGAACAACGGAAAAATACCTGGAAAAGGATCTAGGCTGGAATCTACTCAAAGGGTTTTGTTCCCAGCTCTATTGACGATAACCTGTAAACATGAACACAACTCCTTTGTTTCTGCTCCCTGCTTGTAATAATAGTATTTAAACACTTTAACGGAGTGTTATGAGCATGCCATCTCTTACTGGTGTTAATAGCAATAGAATCAAGTATTAAATTTAGCCTATAAACTTTTGAACATTAAATGGAAATATATAGATGAGTTTATGTTCAACACGTAGAAATTCTAACAGAAGCTTTTAGCTTTTATTAGAAAGGCTACTCAAATTTGCACGGAATGTTAATCATTTTAAGTACACAATGCATTGCTAAGTACACTGTAATTGGTATCTGACGCTTCACTTCTGTAAACAATACCACAGATTCTAATCTCTTATGTAGCATTAATGGTGGGTTCCACTCTTTGCATGTCTATGTAATCTGTGTATTTAGTATTTTGTGGTGTTCAAGAAAAATTCCCAGGTATGGTGGATTTTTTTTTTGTTTGTTTGTTTCTTTGCTTAGTTTTTCAAGCTTTAAAGAGATCTGTGCTTTGATATTCTTGCAATTGTTTCTTTGAAGTCCCACACAGGAAATAAAGCATTTCATCCAAGGGCTCTATACTGAGTATTTTCTCCATTGTTGCCCTGATGTGAGTTGAGAAGATTCCTAAATACTTCTTGGCGTTTATATAACACCTGCCATCGTCATCATCATTAGCTTTCATCTTCTGATCTGTCTGTTCTCCGTACATGTCACGACATCCTAGCAGTTACATAAATGGCACTCTGCCAGGAATCTTGACTTCTCTGTGGAATAAATGAATGAATGCTAAATTGGTAAACGGTGTCTTTCTGTACCTCTGTGGCACCTCATATCTGTTTCACAGTGCTTTCAAATAATAGTAGCTTGGCCTCTCGGCACTTTTACAAGGTTGTTAATGTAATTTTTATAATAGTTCCCTGTCCTAATACTACCGTATTATGTGGTTTGTGTATAATTTTGGTAATCCATCTCACAGTGTGTATGTGGTGCCGAAGTATTATGCCTAGGCAGGCACATTGCTTGTAAAAGCTCTCTCAAAGTTGTGCATACAAAAATTGAAGGCAAGTTGTTTGCCCGCTATAACATTCTGGGGAATAGGGTACGGGGCTGCCTGGTTCATTAGGATTCCCTAGAGCAGAGCATGTTCTGTGCTTCATGGTGTTGCAGTGTTTCTGTACCTTCTCAGCCTTGTGCTTGGCAAGGAGGTGAATTTGTCCACACTCAGGTTTAAACTGAGTGCTGAAACTCGTAAGTAAGGAGCATGCTAACTAAGAGCTGTTCTGCGCCCATCAGACGTCCTGTGGTAAAGAACCCAAATGCTTGTTGGCTCATACAACAGGGTGATCACTCACTTGGAAAGCATGGGTTCAGCAGCATGTGCCCTATGAATTAGATCCAATGTCTGCTTCCACACTGAAGAGGATGTGTGCTTTGAAGCATGCCGACAGTACTGGTCCCCCCATTTTGCCACTGGGAACCAGGGCATGCAGCAGAGCTGAGGAAGGGATGCACATCTGGGTCTCGGGTGATGGGAGGAGGGAGTTGCCACCAGCCTGTGGAGCTGGGGACATCCTTTCAGAGTCGATGGGTGCAGCTGGTTGTGTGGGTGGAAAACTGGCTGCTGCTGACCCTGCTGTAAACCAGCTGCTGCACTGGGCAGAGGTAGCTGAGGAATACAGCTGTGTGTTACCGTTTTGTTTCAGTAAGGGAGCTGCCTTCTCGGGTACCTTGTACCTGTCACCAACAATATGAAGTTTAACAAGAGCAAGTGCTGGGTTCTGCACCTGGGACGGGGCAACCTTGGATGTGCATATGGGCCAGAGGAGGGGAGGCTGGAGAGCAACCCTGTGGAAAGGGATCTGGGGGTTTTGGTCAACAGAGAGTTGAATGTGAGCTAGCAGTGTGCCCTGGCAGCCAAAAGGGCCAGCCTTGTCCTGGGGTGCATCAGGCACAGCATTGCTAGTCATGCATTGCTGCTCACAGCAGGCTGAGGAGAGGCCTCATGGCGGCCTGCAGCTCCCTCACAAGGGGAGCGGAGGGGCAGGCGCTGAGCTCTGCTCTCTGGGGACAGTGACAGGACCCGAGGGAACAGCATGGAGTTGTGACAGGGGAGGGTCAGGCTGGGTGTCAGGGAAAGGTTCTTCACTGAGAAGGTGTTCAGGAACTGGGACAGGCTCCCCAGGGCAGTGGTCAAAGCAGCAAGCCTGTCAGAGTTCAAACCCTGTGAGTGTTGTCCAAATGCTTCTTGATTTTGGGGTGGTCCTATGTGGAGCTAGTTGAGTTGGGCTCAGTGGTCCTTATAGGTACCTTCCAACTCAGGAGATTCTGTGATTTCATGATCATCCTAAAAGGTCATCCTGTATGAATTGTAACTTATTTTCTATAAGACCACAAAGACTTTTCTGGAGGACACAGAGCTCCCTAGAAAGTCCCCTGGGCTGAAATGGCTGCAGTAATATTATGCACCTCTTCGGAGGAGCATGAGTACTAAGGTTTCCATTTTTGTTTTTTCTGTTTATGTTTCAAGAGCCCTATAGTAAAAATTGTACTAACCTAGTTAGTTTTTGAAGCAAACGTAGATGGTTTTCTTGTGCACACGTAGCACTACAAATGGTGTCTTGGAGCTTGTGTTGCTCTATAGCTTTGTGATGGGGGAACATGAAGAAGTTTTAGGAACTGGAAGGATAGAAAACACAGTGCCCTATCTCTTTCTGATATATAGATTTCCCTTCGCTGTTTCCATGTGTGTGTGTAGAATACTCTTTTCAGATATGTGTATACATAAATATATGAATATGTTGTTAGAGGTCATTATATCTCTGTATTTTAATATTACAGCAGAGGTGGTATTGTTTTACAGGTTGTCTAATCAGCCTGTAGATCTTGATCTGTTGGTTCTGTCATACATATGAGGAAAATTTGTCATTTAAATCTGGCTAAATTGTGATTTAAGTTGTTCTCAATGCTGAAAGACAAACTATGTGCTTAAGAGTTTTGTTTGGCTGAATGGTGCAGTTGTTATGGTGACTCAGATAAAATCATTGGTGTACTGGTTTTCTCTGTCTGTGCTAGAATTAAGATATCAGAAAAACTTCCTTCAAAAATCCCAGCTTTCAAATACTGGCTTATTTGAAATGAGGGATCAATTTTCATGTGTCATTTTAATTTGTTGTTTTGTTGTGTGTGGTTGTTTGTTTGTTTTTGTCGCTCCTGGTTAGTAGTATCCTCAATATTCAACATCCTTTTACTTTTCTTATTCTTTTTCTGCTTAAGTGAGATCTGAAGAGCTGGTATCCTAGACATGAATTGAAATTATTTATGACTGTAATTAGTGTTTTTGCCAGTCTCCTTCTCTTCATATGAAACAGTTGTTCTACCTGTTGATGCAGTACAAGCAATGGAGAGATCATCAAAGCAATTTTTTTCCTAGAATGGAGTAGGTTCACTCACTGTAAATTAAGTTCTGCAACTCAGTAAAAGCTTTTTTTTCATTTAATCTTTGTTTCCTTTTTTCATTTTGTACTGCCATTTAAAATAATTAAGGTTTTTGAAGAGAGCTGAACTTAAATCTTCTCCTTGTTGAACTAATGGAAGAACTTGACAGAATCACCAAATGGTCGAGGTTGGCAGGGACCTCTGAAGATCATCTAGTCCAACCCCCCGCCAAGCAGGATCACCTAGAGCACATTGTGCAGCATGGCATCCAGGCGGGTTTTGAGTATCTCCAGAGAAGGAGACCCCACAACCTCTCTGGGCAACCTGTGCCAGTGCTCACAGTAAAGAATTGCCCTCTCATATTGAGCTGGAACTTCCTGTGCTTCGGTTTGTGCCTGTTGCCTCTCGTCCTGTCGCTGGGCACTACTGAAAAGAGACTGGCTCCATCCTCTCCACACCCTTCCCTCAGATATCTATATGCATTGATGAGATCTCCCCTCAGTCTTCTCTTTTCCAGGCTAAACAGGTACAGCTCTCTCAGCCTGTCCTTGTACAACAGGTGCTGCAGTCCCAGGATACCATTGGCCTTCTTGGCCACAAGGGCACATTGCTGACTCATGCAACATGAAAACTTATTAGGGACCATGATTTCCTTATTTGTAGCCTGAAGAGAGATCTTTCAAAATACCTCCTTTGAAGAGGAGAACACATATTGTGACAGTAAAGTAGGAAGGGTTAACTTGTAAATGGAGTAGCTCAAACATGGAACAGCAGACTGACTGGAGAGCATGGGAAGTCTGTATTTGTAGTGACTTACCAGCGTTTTGAGTTATTGCTGATTAATGTTCACTGAGGATATAACTGATGCTGTAATTGCTAACACTTGAGAACACTTTTGCAGAGAGGGAAAACAGCCTGACCTGGATATAAAATTCACTGAAAATCAGTGGAGGCTACCTCTCTAATGTATGGGTGTAATAGTAGTAATAACAGTAACAGTAGTGTAATAACATGCAGTTATGTTTTGGAAATTCCTCTTTTATCCAAGTCCTTTTTTAACCTCCCCTCTGATTGTGTACTCATAATCTAGTACAAGACAACATCAATGCATTTGTGCAAAGAAAAACTCATCTTAGTTTCTAAACATAAGAACAGAAATACAATTTTCCTTCCCTGCATTCATCTATTATTACTGTGAATAATGCGAGATAGCAAATGTCTAGTGAATTTAAAGAGGGGGAACCAAAACAGATTGCCTAGTCTTTTTTTTCTTATTCCCCAAACAAGAAAAGATTGTCTATTTGCATCCAAACTGTTAGATACAATACAAACCGCATACAAAAGGTTAATTAACGTAGCAGAATTACAGAAAGATACAAATGTCAATTCCAGAAACTTGATTGTCCTTCAGTTTAGGTTTTTCTTGTATTTTATTTTAGCTTGGTAATCCACAGAAGTTGAAGTATTTTGTGTGGTGCAGTTATTTATTTCTCCACTCAGTCATGACACAGTAGACTGTATTGATTTTTGTTCTGAAATCCGTCATTGGCAGTCTGCATACAGAAGATGACAATTGGAACAGGCAGAAAGCATTGCCATCAAAACCCCTTGACAGGCATAATCAATATTTCTAGCTGTAATGAAGATCCCTGACACTTGGAAGAGTAAGAAATGAGCAGAGATTCGGGTTCATGTTTTATATCGCTTCTTCTGAAGTCTCTGAGGAGTTCAGGTTTTAATACAAATTTTACTTTGAGGAGACTTTTTCAATTTACTTGAAGGGATAAAAGCCTGTAAAATCTTCTCAGGCAATCAACTCAAAAAAATTGTGTATGTATTTGTTCCTATTGAATACGGAGCTTTATTACAAAGACTTTTATTTGCAGGCAAATCTCATAATGCATCTATGTATTGATGCCAACCGGGGAAATCAAGTGCGTGTTTAGGCATATACCTGTAGGTAGATTTAGGTAGAGTTCTGTTGTGTTAATTAAATGAAAAATGAGCTCATCTGTCTTCAGTCCATGAAGGGAGGAAAGAACTGTGAGAAAGGTCCCTTCTGTGGTCCTGTCCCACCCCCACCATAGTTGTTCTTAGGTTTAAAGTGGAAGATGTGAGGAAAAATAATTGTTTTGGTTTTTGTGTAGTCGCTTTAGCTACAAATTCTGTATCAAGCAGTTTACAGGCACAGCCTGAGAAAGAATTTTAGTGAGATTTCAGTTGTTCAAAAATTCAGAAGTGATAGAACTGAATTGTGTGATTTTAATGCAAAAAAAAAAAAAATCATAACCTGAGCTGATGCGGTTCTGTAAATTGAGCCGTAGAAGTCAAGCAAGATGTCTAGATGATAAGGAACAGTTAGGGTGATTTTCATCTGCATTAATTCAGTCATCTGCAAGTTAGACTTCCAAGTCTGAGCCATCTCTCTTTGGAGATGATGGAAAGAAACAGATCAGATGAATCACCCTCTGCAGGTGTCTGTTTTCTTTGTGTGGAGTGCTTAGGAAGGCTGGCTCGGAGTTCTTGCTTTTTGATATGTAGTTAGATGACATGAATCCCACCTGCAGTGACTACTTGTGAAAAAGTTTGACTTAACAGCTTTAAAATGAAACCACTGGGAACTCTGAAGCTGGTAGAAAGAAGTACTCTAGGGGAGTGGATACCATCTTTGCTGTTGGATTGTCCTTTTTCTTCTTACAGCTGTCTGCCTCTGTTTTTTGCACCCTCTCAGCCTCTGCAGCAAGAGGCAGTGCTTCTGCAAGCTGTTAAACTACATAAATGGGATCCCTCCTTAGGAAGGAGGGTACTCTATGTGGGTCCTTTTGGGGAGGGGGAGGAACAGTATGTCATATAAACCATATCTATCGTAACATCTCTGTATAAAATAGACGATTTAAAGGTGCTTAAGTGATCTTAATTATGCTTTGTCTGAGTCTTGTGGTCCTCTCTCACCTATACCCACGTTAATATAGAAATATACATTAAAATGCAGAAGAAGCAGACTGATGTAAAACAAGGTTATCGCTGGTCTCATTAATGCCTGTTCAGTTTGTTGAGTTTGGAACTGTCAGAGCCTGCAGAAATCCCTGCTGCTGGGAGTATCTGATAGCACCTGAGGTGCTGACAGCATACTGCTAGCTAGAACAAAGGGGAGAAAGTAGTTTTTCAGCTAATTTCATACTGTCAAAAGAACACGGGAGCCAGTTGGCAATGATTGTAGAAAGAGTGTCACCATGTGGTAAGGTGAAAAATTTCACTTTTCTTGATTTGTTTCCCATTTCTTCATTACCCGCATCCTATACAGTATTCATAAATCATAAAAAAAATTATCATCCACTGTTAAGATTTTGTGTGCTTGTCTTGCCATGCTTTTTATTTCCTATGAGTTACAAATTTCCATTTATGCATTCTAGAGCTGACTATTTTTTAGCCAAATGTCTTCCAAGAGGAGTTGTATCCCGCATCAGTTTCTTCTGACAATAAATTTGTGCCTCGATTTGTGTTCAGTGATTTAAGAAATGTATATCTGGAAAAAAAGAGTTGTTGAAAGTGGCTAGAAACCCAGAAGCTTACCCGTACGGAAAGGAAATGAAAGAATGATACTGAAGATGCTGATTTTCAGGATCTGTGGCAGACAAATGTTATAGTGCAAGGAATAGAGAATTACTGAGAAAAAGAGGTAAAAGGTAGACAAATGAAAGGTGAAATTGAAAGTCAGGATTTCTTGGAAAGAAAAAAGAGGCACTTGTAGTAAATGCATAGAACTTGCTGCATAATTACAGTCAAGGGCATAAAAATATTTAAAAGCAATGTTTTGCTGTTAGTGTAGTTTCTGAGGTTAATTCAGTATCCACTGGAGTAAAACACAGGCTTGCATGTGGTAGAGCATTGCCTAGCCATGAGCACTTGGGGCGGCGAGAAGCCAGATCGGATCTCGGGAGGTGTGCACCCCAGCAATGACCTCTGCTGGTACCGCAGGTGCAGCCGTGCGCTGCTGGCTGTGTGCAGAGGGGAGAAGGTAGGCAGCTGCTGGGGTGACGTCTTCTACTTGAACATCTGCTCTGTATTTCTCATGAGGAAAAGGTACTGGGCTGGATAGAGAGCTGCGGGAGCCAAATCTGCCCTAGGCCTGTCAGTTAGACTGCATATGAGTCAGTCCAAGGGTGCTTGGAAGGAAGAGAGGAGGAATACTAGTAGGAAGAAAAACTGTTTCATGCCATTTCTAAAGAGAAAAAATGCCAGGCTGAATTACAGAGGCTTGCTTGTTTGGTAACAATAATCTCTTCTCTATTTGCTTCCTATTTTGGTTGGTTGGTTTGTTTAGGTTGAATTCTCCTACCCTCCTCTAATGCCTGGAGAAGGGCACGACAGCCACGGCTTACCAGAGGAATGGAAATACTTGCCATTTCTTGCCTTGCCAGATGGCGCTCACAACTACCAGGAAGGTAAGAAATTTGAGAGGAAGTTGCATGTGCTAAGGCCTCCCACCTGCTTCTACTGCAGGCAAATAAAAATCCAAATATCTGAATAGTTCATCAACTATTCTTTTTGCTATTAGATTTCTTGCACTACTTGTTTAGGCTGCAAAATAATTGATAAATATGATCATTTTTTCACTTTAAATTCTGAAGAAACATAAAATTGTATCTTCTACATCAATAAATCAGTTTAAAGGTTACATATCAGTTGTGTGTAGTCCTAACACAAAACAAGGCTACCAGCTTTCCTTAAAGAAGCTACCTGAGTCAGGAATTAGCTCTTGAGTAAAACCTAATCCAGTTTTGAGCTAAGGGAAGATGGAAATTCTGAAATTCTGCTTTCTAATGTATCTACTCATTATTTATTTTCTTATTTCTGTTAACATTCAGTGATTCTTAGAAGGACCTACAAGCTATTCAATGTCTGTAGCAAGGCATATTTTGAAAACCAGCAAATATAAAATGTAGGATCTTCAGTGTATTTGTCAGCAGAATAGAAAGATAAAACTTTTTTTTCACCATGTAGTTACCAGCAAGGTCACTGCAGGAGTTTTTTTTTTTTTTTTTCCTTTTTTCAGTTTTATTGCATTATTTGTTTATTATTGCATGTATTTGTTTATTTGACAGCAGTTAGTTCATCACTTTGACACTTATTTGCTTGTTGTTTTCATATTTTTTGTGCACAGCAGCAAACAAGGAAGTCACTTAAAACAGCAAAATAACAGACCCTTTAATGTTACTTTTAATATTATTTTTTTTTCAACCTGATGTAGTTAGCTTTCTAATCCTCCAGCTTCCAGAGGCCTTTGAAAGCAGAGGAAGTCATATCAAAAGAATCCCCTTCCCAGCAGCAATAAGAGTACCTCTGACTCTGCACTGGGTCATGATTTTTGTTCTTTTTCTGCATTGCTAAATATGTAATGAGCAGGAGGCTATGTTCAAAACCAGGAAAATTGTATGTAACCTCACTTACCTGTTCCCTCTTTGCTCATCACCATCCAAGCTCAACTTTGGCCAGTTTCATTGTTGCACTAAAAGTTTATCAATATGTGGGTTTTGATAAGGGGAAGAAAAACAGACGTGGCAACAAAATGGTTGTAAAGCCTGGTGTTTTGTAGACAAGGATACACATGAACGTGAAATTGGTAAATCTGATTCAGATGAAGTTCCAGTAAACATAACTGTTAATAACTGTCTCTTCCATTCTGAGTTTTCAACTAACTCCCACTGGCAGTTAAATTTTTGCAATGAGCATGGCGTGGTGCAAGAAATGTGTTAAAGTCTTACTAAAACTCCATGTGATCTCCATAATGGCATTATACTTATTCAAGGGAATATTTTTTCATATATAACCCTTCTTTCCATTGGACTCAATGCATGTGTGATCATTTATTCTGCATTTACTACAGACTGAGTAAAATGTTTTTGTTTTCCTTCAAAAAAGATTTCATTCTACATTTTGAAAGGCAAACAATCATAATGTGTATTTTTATTTAATTATGACTTAGCAACATTTTTTTGGCACTAGAAGCAAGTGTGTGTATATGTGTGTGTGCGTGTATGTATCCCAAGCTGTAACCCTCACTTGTGCCGTATTTTACAGGGATTTTTTTTTTTGTTCATGTCACACTTGCACAGGGGAAACAATTTTTGTGTGAGGCTAGAGTTCACAAATCATTTTTGCTATCATAGTGGTGCTGTACATGAGTATCTACCTTGGTAGGGGTAGGGGTGTCAGCAGCTCTAACCTTTCAGCTGTATATGTCCTCCTTAATTGCAGTGAAGGTAGAAAAAAAAATCAGCTTCCTGATGTCATCACACACCTGCTGTACCACCCAGTCCCACCGGTTCTGTGGGTCTTGTCTTACAGTGCCCTGCCTTTGCTCTTCCATACCGAATTGGGAAAGTAGTATACCTGTTGGTTTCAGTGGTGCATCTGTGCTGTTAATAGCTGCTTCTGAACATTTGTCAGTGGGCTGATAAAGGAGCTTAGGCTAAAGGTGAGGCTGTTGTCAGAATATCCATATTGGCACAGCTGGAGCTTCTTACACAAATTATTGTGCTATCAGGAAACTCTAATTTGGGTGTAGGCATAGCTTTATAGATGACTTTTTCCTTTTTTTTCAAATCTCAGAAAACGCATGTGCCAGTATATTCAGCAATAACCCTTTTATAAATAAGTGATGCTGAGAACAAAGATAATGAGCACTTGTTAGTGACTTATGAAACATTCTTTTCTTTTTCATAGATACCGTGTTTTTCCATTTACCACCAAGATGTGGGGATCAAACTACAGTATATGGTGTCTCTTGCTATAGGCAGATTGAAGCAAAGGTAACTTTCCAATCTGTGAATAATACTACTGAAGTAATAGACTTGAACTACGATTCTGAAATTCAATGGCTCTCATTAACACCAAGATTCAAACTACATGATCAGTTTACTTTAAAAACTATCTGTGAAAATTTACTCAGTAGGTAGCTACAGAACTTGAGAACTATTTATTTCCCTCATGTTATCGGGCATATATTGTGATCTTTTGAAATGTCCAAGACAATTGACCAATATGTTTTGGTTCTTGAGAGAACCAGGTATCAATCCCAAGTAGCAAAATGAAGCTGACAGTCTGTCAGGCTGTCAAGACCAGTTGCCAGGAAGTAAGACTCTTGGGTGGAAGCTGTTTAAATTTCTCCACTGTGTGACTGCAAAGAATTTTGGAGTATTTATTGGGTTCTGGCCATGCAAATGTAGTGATGTTTCTCTTCACCTATTTCCTTTGCCAAAAGTATGCTTGCAGACTGGACCAGAATCTTGCCATTCATTTTATGCAGCTATGTAGCTGCTTACTGATACTGAACTTTTAGCAGGAAGCTGGAAAAACTGGTAAGAGAGCTACAGTGTATATCTGATCACACTTTGGGGAAAGATGTGTTTGATCTACTGGAGTGTACCCAAATTTTCAAAAGAAGCAGCAGTAGTATTACCTATGTAATTACAATTGTGTTACTACAGTTTTTTTTAAAACAACAGCAAAACCACTCCTTTTCCAGTGAGATGCTAAGAATCTGGAATGCTGTGTGGCTTTGAGCGCTGAAAGTGTCTTGCATTCAGAAGATGCAAATTTTGTACTCTTTGTCTCAAGTGCACCTTGATTACATTTGAAGTTTCTCTTTATGCTGTAGGAGACATCTTCCACGTGCAGATTTTAGCTCTGTTTCTTTTGACCATAATCCATGTTGATTTTAGTTCACTCACTATCTTTACAGCCAGTCCTCACTGTATTCTGTGATTGAAGTCTTGCTCTATTTAACTATACAATTATTTTAACTTGGCTTTTTTGTGTTCTTGATTGCAGTTTATACTGTTTGCTAACCAATTTAGATAAAATAGATTTTTAAATTGAACTCTTTGGAACAAGTAGAATATAAAATAATGTGTGTTTCATATAGCAACTCCAGCGCTCTTCCCATCTGGCTTTTTGATGCGTGGGCTGCAGTCTGCACACTTGCTGTTTTATGCAGTTGAGTGAATCACTTGGCTGTATTTCTGCCCTCACCCTTTATAGTTGTGCTGTTGAGTAGTAGGACCATTTGGTCTGGCTGAGAATGGAGTTTGTTCTACCTCTTTTATTTTATGGATGGCTCAAAGAAAATTACTGAGTGTAAAGCAAACTGCTCCCAGGCCTGACTGACAGACTTTTCAGCCTGATCCATTTTCACTGATAATATTAGAGAAGAGTAAGTGGTGTGTTGTGGCTTCTTCTTTTCTGTTACATAACCTTGAGTTTAAAATGCCATTGCCTTTTCCAGGGCTACTGCTGGGCTATTCCAGGGCTGTTTATTTAGTGTCTTTTAAGCAGTCCTCTGCCTGTCATCACAGCTGTGTTTGCATCTGTGCTGTGTGCACAGTGGGATGAGATCACAACTCTGACAAGTCAGTGCTTTGACCATTTGTATTAGGTAAAGACACTGTTACATCATTCGGATATTCCTCCGCTGAAGGCAGTCAGTTTTAGGATTTTGTTTAAAAAAGGGGCTATATGGCAACTAGACCTGTAAAAGAGTTGTTCTTGAAGTTGTGTGGGGGTAATAATACTGTAATACTTCTATTTCTTAGGCATTAAAAGTACGGCAAGCAGACATCACCCGAGAAACAGTGCAGAAAAGTGTCTGTGTTCTCAGTCAGCTGGTAAGAATGTTTGTTTAACTCTCAAAACACTTCTAAATACCATAGTAAAATCGTTTGGTTCCCATATTCTTGTTTGGAACTTCCAGCTCTAAACATACAATTTTTTAAATCATTGCAGAGGGTAACAAAATGGTGAAGTAAAATTTAATCAGAAGGCTTTGGCATTTGGATGAGCTGCCTTGAATTGGTACCTCCTTGTAAGAGAAATTGTAAAAGTGTCTGCCTGTTGTCAGGGACTGGGATATCTATTTGCACTCCTGCTGATTCTTAGGTGCTACTAATTCTTCCTTTCATATGTATATTTATATATATGATATCAGGGTTAGATCATTATTATAACTGAAGGGGGTGGCTATTGACAACTGTGAAAGATAGTCACAGATATACTTTTGTTTTGAGGGGCCACCTTGTACTTCTACTTAGCAAAAGCTACCACTCTCCAGGCAGGGAATAAAAGTTCTTTCTGCACTTAGAGCTGAAGAAAAAGCTACTATTACAGCTGCATGAGCAATATATAAAGCAGGAAAATACCTTTCCAGAAATAAGCTCAGTGATGGTATAGTATGTGCAAATGGAAAGAAAATAGTTACTTAAAATGAGCACAGGAGAAAGATGTTGCAAAGTAGTAACTAAGGAGTTGGATCCTTCCATTCCCGCCCCCCCCCCCCCCCCCCGTGAACTGTGTGTAGTAGTTAGTTGACTATATTGCAGGATGCGAATGGGAGAAAACTTAAGTTCTAAACAAGTGGACTACATTTTCTTTTCACTTGCTTTTGTTTGTTTTCCTTTCAAGCCTTTGTATGGGTTACTTCAGGCAAAGCTGCAGCTCATCACCCATGCGTATTTTGAGGAGAAAGACTTCTCGCAAATTTCAATTCTAAAGGTAACTTAAGTACTGCCCATGTAGAGCAAGGCCTTCAGTATATGGCTAAAGACTTCAGCATTTTGAACTAGTGGTTTGCTCAGATATTCTGTTTTCATAGGTTATTTGGCTATTCAGCTCCTGTAATAAATTACGGGAACTACATGACCCTCAACTTTCTGATTTGTATTGAAGTACAAGAACAAGCATGATAGTCAGCCTGTATCTCCATTGACTCCATTAATAATACTTGACGTTCTTTCTGGAATAAAACATTGAAATCTTTGAATAATTTTTTTTTTTTATTCTGGATTTTGTGCCTGAATGACTAATGACTTCCATTGTTTTTGTTTGGTTGGTTGGTTGGCTTCTGTTTTAACTTTTCCAGGAACTTTATGATCATATGAATAGTTCCTTGGGAGGGACTTCACTAGAAGGGTCACAAGTTTATCTTGGTAAGTGATTTTCCTGTACAAGTAGCAGAGATAATGTTACCCTAATCAACATATTCCCTTCCTGAGCTAATTTGCTTATGTGCATTAACAGATTAAGCACAAAGGTCAGTGTGCCTGCACAGTATTCTGTTATGCTTTTCTTTATTAATGGATTTAAATAAATGTCAAATAAAGGCAGTTCTGCTTTCATAATGGACGTTAGTTGTGAGTTGTGTCTTGACCTGACAGTCTGACAAGTGACTGCTCATGTGCTTTTGAGAAACAGTACTTAATTTTTTTAGATGATGTTTTGGAGTACTTGACGTTTTGTCTACCTGTTATTTGGGAAATCTTCCATTTGATTCTGACTCTTACCTGTGTTTGCTGAATGTACAATGTAGGATTTACTTCAATGTTTCTGTAACACTGCATTGCAGCCAACAGTAGCAACTCATTGTGACTGTTCATTTTGTTACTGTTCCTGCACAAAAGAGAGAATGTGGTATGAGTTCTGCTATTAAATAACCACATTCATGTAGAATGCATAATGAGTGTATCCTCTCCCCCCACAAAATGGTGACAAAAAGTAAAGTTAATATCTTTACTAGCCATTGAACTGGAATAATTGCTGTCTCTTTGGTATCCCAGGTCTGTCTCCTCGGGATCTTGTTCTTCATTTTAGACACAAGGTAGGCTTTCTCTGCTAGATTTATAAAACAGAGCACTTATTTTGAGAGTAAAATGCTTTGTGACGGTATGAAAAGTAAACATGTCTAGACATACCTGAGCTAGAAGTAAGAAGATTGTTCCCTAAGTATTTCTGCTTACAGCCTCCTGATTTTCCTTCCCCTTCCACCTACAGACATTCAGTAAGTTCCAGACTGAGAAATTTTGTCTGTCTTCTGTATTTCCTGGAGAGTTTTAGGTTTCTGTTACACTTCTTTAGTTCCGTCCCAAAGTGGTATCTCAATTATGGTCTTGTTTCTATTTCCTGTTCCTTGTCGAATGAATGTGATGGAAGAATACTGCTAAAGTCATTGCAGACACTTGGAGCGTTTTTCCTGTTACCGTGTAATTTTTGCAGCTCTTGGCACCATACAACCTGAAAGTAATTGAACCCCTCTTTTTTGATAATGACTGTGGAAATGGACTGTTTGTATACTGTAGCTAAGTTACAAATAGCATTTAAAATCTTTAACTGAGAAGCATCAAGGAAACAAACATGAGATTCTGGATTTAGTGGTTTATTTGTGCATTCTTAGTAGACTCTTGTTTCTCTTCAGATGTCTTCCAGTCATGCCCCAAAATTGCCTTTTTTTTTTTTCTTTGGGTATAAAAAACCTAGACAGCCACCTCTGATCTAGATGTCTTGTCTGTAGATGTCTAAAATTAGGTAAGGTGAATGCTATTCTTGGTATTTGGCCCAATTAATTGCTGTGATTCTGTGAAGTAACTCTTCTGTGTTTATGCGATTTACTGCTCTTTACAATTCTGGAATGATACAACATGTTCTTTATTTATAAATCACCTTATATAATTCAAATTACAATTCCTGTCTGCGCAGTCTTTCATTTGTGCTTCTCAAATGCCATTTTAAAGAGTGCTCAGGTGGAGAAAAACAGTGTTCCGATACCCATTGACTGGTCAGATGTATCTGATCATTTGACAGGAAGTGAATAACACGAAATTTTGAATAAGATTAAGCTTGCACAGTAATTTTGGTAAATGGTACAGCTTCGTTTACCATGTTTTTCCTTTGTTTTTTTTTCAGGTCTTGATCCTTTTTAAATTGATTCTTCTAGAGAAAAAGGTATCATTTTTATCTGAAGCAGATAGTTGAAATGGAAATGTAGTTGAAATATCTTTTATATTAAGATATGTGGAACATACCAGTGAAAAATAAAGTTAAATTAAAATAAAGTATCTGGAGTTGTATCAGCAATTTTGCATACATGAGTAAATTAGGAAAATATGTTCAAAGTAACTGTTGTGTGTTGATGTATAAATTTGCCTCTGCTACTGTTATATCCATACTCTATTAATAGCTGTGAAGTAAAATATTAAATGTGAGCAGAGTAACTTAACATATTATAAAAGGTAAGAAGGGAAGCACATAGTGTAAATAGGTATTTATGTGAAAGAGCAGATGGAAATGTTGAGACCTAAAAAGGAGCAAACAGCTTTACAGATTTTGCTAAGTAGAATTTTTGATTCAGGCTTTAAATAGGCATACCAAAAGAAACTGGTGCAAGGAATGTCTTTCAAACCTGAATTGCACAGACAGCTGGAGGAGACAATGTGAGAAGTCATTTTTGTCAAGTCATGCTGAGTAAAGTCAGAGCATATATTGCTATAAACTGTTGAATTCTGCACTCAGTGTTTTCTTTGGGGTATCTTGCTGTCTCAGAAACAATGCCACTTTAGCAAGTTAAGTGGAATCTACAAAATGTACAAGCAGATCTGAAATAGTACACACATTTGTTTTCTTGTCTCAGGGTATTAACAGAAGAAGAACTTTCAGTGATATGAACATGTATCAACTCCCAGACATATTTATATTTATGAAGACTTTTTTTGTCTTGTGCTTTAAATTTTACTTTCAGTTCTCCAAATTTCACTTTTTTTCCAGTGAACCCACTGAAGAAACCCAGCTTCTCTATTGATCTGTTTAAAAGCTTAAGCTGTCATTTCATCGTGACAGTTCAGAACTTGGGCTTACATAAACAAAATACTGAGCTACAATTTTCTGATTTGAAATTCAATTCTACAGAGCTATTTTCTGAAGCTTAAGCAACAAGTCATAAATGCACAGAAGGAGCAGAGAAGGGAGGCTTTCCCAAGCATGTTCATGTGACTCAAACGTGAAATTGTTTTGAAAATAAGTGGATACTTATTGAATAAACCTGTGAGATTTTTTGTGGGGGTTGTTTTTTTTTCTTTCATCCCAAAGCTCCAACAGCAAGACAACACTTCCAAGTTCAAAACGAAGAGTTTGGGTTTTCTGGTGCTGCCTGTTTTTGGCAGACGTTAAGATTCAAGAATAGCTGTGGAAATCTGTATGTTCAAAGACCTTAAATATAATACGCAAGAAGCCACAAGTAATCAAGTAATGCCAATTTTCCTTGAGCTGAAAAACACCTCACTGCCACAGACTGATTTTCTTTAATCCCTAGCAATTTGGTTGATGCTTTTCCACAGACTAAAGGGATTTTATTTTTTCACCTCTCAGCTGTTATTAGGCTGGAAGACTACTTCCAGGTGATCGTTTGATTTTTCTGCTGCCAGGACCACACAGTTTGCTGATGTAAATGTTGTAGGCCATATAATGTAGGAGGAGTAACAAAGCGTGCACCCATACAGATGGAAAGATGGCAGAGGGACTACTTGGTGGAACAAATACAAAAAAGTGCTTGGCGTAACTAAGCAGTCCACCCGAACTAAAAGCTAAATTTTGAATAGATTTCTTGAAAACAAAGTACTTCTTTATAGACTTAGCAAAACTTACTTTTAAGCCTACAGAAATAACTAGGAATACATGGTATGTGAGAATCTAAAACTGGAAGAGGTATTGTGGGGGTCCTGTTCCCCGCTATTGCATCCCGTATTTTTCATACTGACCAGTATCTTAAAAGAAGTTAGAGTTCATTCCTACTGGTATCAGCAGAAATTCTTTTCTCAGCTGATCTGCTTGTTCTTCGCATCATGCTTTTTTCTGTGGTTATTGGAATTTGAGTTCACCTATCTTGAACACGGGGGGGGGGGGGGGGGGGGGGGGGGGGGGGGGGTGGAGAGGGATGATTGTACAGGGTAATACACACAGACTGTTTCCAGCTGAGGAACCATTAACACTATTTAGTATGTGTTTAGGACTGCATAGGTCTTTTAATTTGTTCCATCAAATTAGCAGCTCGTAGATGTGCAAGTGGATCTTAAGTTACTCATCGGTCACTTCTAAAGCGACTTCTGAGCTTACAGCAGAAGTCTTTTTTTAATGCTAAGTCCACGAACTTGCACTTTTAATTTCATTATGCACCTATAAAACTGGCCTGCAAAGTCATGAAGTTGTCTGTGATAATCCTGTATTCCTTTGCATTGTTGATTCTTTCTAATTCTTATTTGTTTACTTCTATTGTTCTCCTTTTTCACAGAAGGTGTAAAAATGCCATTATTAAACAAGACCCGTTTCTTTATTCTTCCTGGTTTTTTTTTTTGTTCCTCCCTTCCTCTGAAGGTCTTTCTTGGAGGAACTTCAGTAGTAACATTCAGTCAGCCTTCTGTTTCTTCTTTCACTGCTAGCCTTTTACATCCCCCATTTGAATTCTTAACTAATTTACTATTACTAGTCTCTGTAATTTAATTAAGGAGATTGATACTACCTTCAGTAAAGCACTTAAGGCATAACATGGAAAAACAATCATGTTTTCTGTTTCCATAAACTCATTTTTTTTATCATAGGAAAATATCTCTAATAATGCGTGCTGCATTTATCCTGCTTTTTGCTTATCTGTGTATCTTTAATATATTTTCTTAGAAGGGATTTTTTTTCCTGTGTAGATTTTTGTCAGAATTCTGGAATGGAGATTATTTGGTCTCTTTGATTTATAACAGAGACACTTTAATGTACTACAAATTAACAACAACTGATGCAGAGTGCTGGAAATAACTTCTTGTCAGTTGTTTAATTGGATTTTTTTCTAAAATTGATCCAATCAGCATGCTGGATCCAAAAAAGCAGTCAAAAAAAATCTTGACTGAATGACTAATGATATATATTATGCACACAGGCACATATATATAACATGTATTTTATAATATAGAAATACACACTATACATATTTAAATATTTAATTTGAACAGTTGTGAGAGCTTTTGTGGGTAAGCAGACTTCCTTTTTAAAATAAATAAATTCCTTGACTAGTTTGCAGGTGTTCTTTGTCATACTTAAGTGTAACTTTTTATTTTTTATTTCTTTTTTTATTTTCCTCCCTACTTCCCTTCTCCTCTCTTGCCCTCTTCTCCTGTTTTTTCCTTCTTCTTTCCTTCCCAGGTGCTGTTTTATATTTCTCCAGTAAATAGATTGGTGGGAGCTCTGATGACGGTCTTGTCACTATTTCCTGGTAAGAAGAGAAATTTGGACTTCTCAGTTACTACCAGAAACCATATTAAAAAGTTGCCTGTACTGTTTCACGTGGGAAACAACTTATGCAACAATAGTTACATTGATATATTGACTGAAAAATGTCTTAACTTGTATGCGTGTGCATGTATTGTGGGCATATATCCTAACATTATATGCACTCTATGGGTTACCTATTAGAGCCACTGGATCTTCTGTACTGCCTGTAGGTAACATAAACGGCACTCTGAATTAGTCAAACGTTCCTGCAAGTTCCTTAAAAATCAAATATTCCTTCTGCATGTGCTTCTGAAAACAAAACAGACAAACCCTTAACCTTACTAATTCTTAACTTGTAACCAGTCTCCTCAAAGCAAAAAGTTGGGGTTGCTTCTTTTGGGGAGAGAGGTTGGTTGGTTGTTTTTTCAAGTGCTGTTGTAAAATACATTATTTCCACTGTGTACACAAGGGCACTTTCTTCATTTTCTTTAACAAAAATTATTTAAGTTTATATTGAGATGCTAATTTCCATGGGTCCTGTCACTTTCCAGGTATGATTGAACATGGTCTTACTGACTGCTCACACTACAGACCAAGAAAGAGCATATCGGAGGATGCTGTCTTGCAAGAAATTACACCACGGTTAGATGACTCTGTATCTGCTGCTGATACTTCAAATACAAACTTGGGAATGGGGAAGGGAGGCAGGAAGATGGCAGGAAACCATTCGCTGGGAGGTCAGAACACAAACGTGCCTTTCTCCCAGTCAGAGAAGATTTGCAACGGAGCTCAGTCCTCCAATGGTACTGTGCAGCACTTGAAAGTTCCTTCCCGCACTTCTCCAGAGTCCTCTGAAAGTGAATGGGAGACCTTAGATCCCAGCATTTTAGAGGAGTCTAATATGAAAGAAGGAGTACGTGAAAACGCAGCATCAGAACAGGCTGAAAATCTCCCAAGTGAATGCAGGAGTTCAGAAACCCTTCCAATCACTGTGCAGCCCCAGGCAAATACAGGACACGCAGTGCTTGTTCCAGGACTGGTATCTGGGTTGGAAGAGGACCAGTATGGTATGCCGTTGGCTATTTTTACAAAGGTAAACAGGTTGTTTATAATACCAGGTAACTCATAAAGACTTCTGTTTTTCAGAAGTGGCTAATAATTTTAGTTACCCAGCTCCAAATGGACAGTAGGGTACTACAAAACACGTAAGTAAGTCTCTGACAAGTGACTGCGTGTTCATAGGCAGGTGGAAAGAGCTCTTGTGTGTCTGAGGGGTGTGCACACGCACATACATTCCCCTTTCATACATGCACTTCTGTACTGTTTGCAGTTCTGCGTGATGGTAACCTCTAGACCCAGCATGGTTAATGAACGGTATCTATGAGTAACCACTGTTTTCTTTTACTCTGAAGAATTGTTGATCTAATCTGTATGGGTCAAGATCAGAGTACTTAAGTATTTAGATACCTTAATCCAAACTAAGTTTCTGAAAGCTATCTTAGCTCCCTCCTAAGCCTGTTTTCCTTCTCTTATGTATATATATATTTCCCCCCCTTCCTTATATAACACTACCTGGTTGTCTGTGGCTCTCCCCATGCACAGTGCTGAGCTGCTCAGCTTCAAGCTTTCACTAAAAAATGCCTAACTGAACTCCAGGTATCCCAGAGTTCCTGTACAGGCTTTGATGGGCATTGTTCAATAACAAGCAATACATCTACCAGAGCTGGTTCTCTGTATAAAATGGAGAAAATGCCTCCCTTTTAAAAATAGCTTTGTCAGTGAAAGAAGTGATACGATACCTTTTTGTTGTTGTGTGTTGTTTTTTTTTTAATGTAATAACCCTTTAGGTGAGCACTTGCCCAGAAAGCAGAAGATTCAGATCTATTTCCTGAAGGTTATGAGGTTCAAAGTGGCATTTCTTCCTTTGTAGACACTTGTGTTTTCTTGCAGAATGTTGTATTTGACAATGATATTTGAGCTTCTTGGAATACCTTTCATTGGAAAGAGTACACTAAGTGGGTCCAAGTGAGCAGCTCAAATGTCATCTTCCCTGTCACTGTTAGAAATAGTTTTTCAGCACTGATGTAGAGTCTGGTGTTTGTCTTTATGGTCTGTCTAATCAAAAGAATAGCCTGTAATTTGTATTTAATTTAGGTCTGTTGAAGAACAAGATTGAAAGCAAGAATCAAATCATTGATAAGGAGGCCTAAGTGTGCAAACTTAATTTGCCACCAAGCTCATGAAATGGAAAAGTAAATGACCTTAAAGAAGTTGGCGGTTTCTACGTGTTCACCTTCTATTTCACAGAGGCACTTTTCATCTGAATACATTCAGTGTAATTAAACAGAAATGGCTCTACATCTCAAAATTACCAGAAAAATATGATTATAAGTTTAACCACTTACTGGAAAGCTTGAATCTCTTTTGGAGCTCTCATCTCTGGGTTGTTTTATGCCATGCCATGGAAAGACTAACAAATTTGAATAGGAGGAAACTTTGCCAGATGATAAAATAATGTATCCAAATGCATCAGAGCATAGGGAAAAATAGGTTGTGATACTTGTTTCTTTACTAGCAGTTCTGTAAGAACTAAAACTCGCTTCAATTGTATTCTTTAAAAAAATAAATTGAACAAGGGCACAGAAATAAACATTGTTATATTTACAGAGAAATTGGACTTTTGGGAACTGATGCTTGATCTTTAAAATAGTGAAGTTTCCAACACTTTGCTACTTACATATACAACAGTTAGACCTTCCTTTACCAGCATGGGCTATATTTTTCTGATTTTTTTTTTCTGTTTTAGGTTGGTGATTCCATCTCAAAGCACTGTTGTTCCTTTGACACAGGCTGTTTTTGCTTTCAGCCGATAAGTGCTTGTCATCTGGAAAGCCATCCCTGTGTTCAATATGGCAAAAGGGAATAGTGCTCCTTTCTTCCATATGTTTCCAATTACTACGCACTGTGTGATAAAGTACATGTGCTCTTTGTTTCTTTCCAGTATGCCGTTAGCTTTTCTGGGCTTCTGCTAGTGAATAAACTGTGGTGTGCTTTATGCAAATGAACAGCTGGAATTAGGCTTGAGTATTAGTCCTAGAGTTATGGTGTTCCTATATTTAAAACTAAAATTAAAATAACTACAGCTGTTTCTCAGTGCTCTTCGAATATCTTACCTCAAAGCCTTATGACACTTCTTTCAAAATGTGTTGTGTTGTTTGTGTTTTTTTTTTATTGGAGTGTGGGATGCTAGATTAATGTAAGCATGGAGTGTTTGAGGAGCACAGTGCGTTGCTTTCTATATTATTCTCTTTTAAAGCCTGCATATGCTCATCAAAAAGTGATTGTTATCTCTAGAACTTGGAAATGTCCATCTATCAAATGTGGATATCAGTCCTGTATTTTTCTAGCTCTCCTGCATTGTAGACTTGAGGCATGTCAAAAGAGCTCATGGTGTGCAAATGGAGAGATGCATCTTCATCTCTGCTGACTTCCTGTCTCTGAACTGCCCTGAGAACTCATTATTGATGCATATTACTTATTCTGTTACCTTGTAAACACTGGATTCTTGTCAATTCACCTTGTATTTCAGTCCTGAGACTGGAAGGCAACACAACCTCTTGGAACTCCCAATTTATGTAGAATTTGGTTCCTTTACTTTGCGGATAAAATACAGCAAAACAACAGATAACTGCAGCTGAAATTGTAGTAACCAGTGTTGTTCATTCCGGGTGAAATGTGCTAACTTTTGTTAGGGACATAACTCTGAATAAAGACTTTTTTTTTTTTTTTTTAGAGGAGAGGGGGCTTTTGTTAATCCTCTAAATATCTCTGTTGCTTTAGGGATACCTTTGCTTGCCATACATGGCACTGCAGCAACATCATCTCCTGTCGGATGTAACAGTCCGCGGCTTTGTTGCAGGAGCCACCAATGTCCTGTTCCGTCAGCAAAAGCACCTGAGCGACGCAATTGTGGAAGTATGATCTTTGCATTTGAACTTCGTGAACTGGAAGGGAGGGAAAAAAGAGGTTGCATTTTGAATGTATAGTTTTGGGTTCATGTCTGAATTTTTGAATTACTTCTCTATGAAATAAATTCTTAAATGCTGAAGGGTATTCCGTTTGTATCAGTTTTTGGGGTAGGACAGAACTTTAAGCTGTAATTAAGGTGTAATTTTACTTTTCATGTCACAGGCTTTTTCATCTTTTTCGTGGCTTTGGATTAAGCTCTTCAAAAATGAGTGCTCTGAGCTGAGAAACATACAGTTAGAGAATAAAACGTGTTAATGATGATTTCCTCTTGATATAATTGACATGTTAAAAACAGTATCTCAGAAAGCAATATGTCTGTTCTAGTAAGTGTATACAACTATACAATCAGCCTAGGATAGCTACATATTGATAGTGAACTTCATAAATTGAAGTGAAAATCCAAAAGAGCCTCTAAGAAAACACGTGAACACCAATTTTCTCTTGCCAAATCCTTTCAAATGAGCAGCTTTTAACTCTGCCTGGTTGATGATGAGGTTCTGGTTGTGTCAGAGCAGTAGCTGACAGTGAGAACTTTTCACTCAGGATTTCTTTGGTCATTTGTTTCTTCTTGATATTTGTTGAGACTGTTGCATTCTGATTTAGGTAGCTGCTTGTCAGTAGCAGTATGTAGTAGTATGTTTGAGCAGTTTTATTTAGATAAATTTTTACCCTTGGAATTATTTCATACAGATAGAAGATGCTCATGTACAAATCCACGATCCAGAACTCCGTAAGATCCTGAACCCTACAACCGCTGACCTAAGATTTGCAGATTACTTGGTGAAGCATGTAACTGAGAACAGAGATGATGTTTTCCTTGATGGCACTGGATGGGAAGGAGGAGATGAGTGGATCAGGGCTCAGTTCAGTGCTTACCTTCACGCGCTGCTTGCTGCTGTGCTGCAACCAGGTAGAACAGATACCCTAGACAAGACCTTGTCTAGGAATTGAGATGAGGGTGGGTGTAAAAAAGTATTTGTTCTGTTTCATTACATGTGTGGCCTGTCATTGGATCTCCCTCTGCCTAAAGTTTCATTTTGTGCTACTTTTTTTTGGTTGTCCTTTTCTGTCTTTGTTATTCCTTGACAAGCTTATTACTCATTCTTCACAGCCTTACAGACCCGTTTCTTCTCTGTTTCTCCTTGATTTAATTAAGCTTTCATTATAAGTAGAAGTTCCTGAAACCCTGTATATGATGAAACTTTTACAAACTTGGGTGTCCTACAGAGTTGTTTGAGACCTGAAATTCAGTTTGGGGAACTAATTGGATTCAAGGAGGCATGAAGTTAAGTGGCTCTTTTTGGGAGGTTTTACTACTGTGTCTCATCTCTTTTCCATTCCTGCTATGGTCTTTAGAAGGGATTCACTTAACTGTCAGCTAGGGATTTTACCAGCTTGTGTTTCCTGGAGCTCAACATTTTTTGCCTTAACTCAGAGGGAATACTCTGTGTTGCAGCCTTTCGTGCATGAATGCAGCCAAAAGAATCAGTGGCTTATTTGTGGAAGTTTGCCAACCACTAACCCTCTTGACTTCATACTCTTCATGATTATTCTCCTTTCACACCAGTAAAGTAACTCAGTTTCTGTTCTGTGGTGTTTCTGAGAAGCAATGAGATCAAAAATGTGATTTTATAGTCTCAAAGGTGAAAAGTTCTTTGTCTGACAACATTAATATTTTAAGATGATTAATAGTTTGATAATGGAATGTCAGGCTTTTCATGAAATTCATACTACTTCACTGTCTGGTTCTAAAATGATTTCCCACAATCTTCTGTATTTTAAAGGGGTTGTTATGATAAGTTGATTCCACAGTAGCTCATACTGTGGTTTTGGAGTGGATTTGAAATTTACTGTATTTGAATGAGCATTAACATAGTACAGCAAATCCTAATGTATCTGACCAAAATCAATGTAAATGATGTTTTTGTTCTCAGTTACCGCGTGGCCTTTCTCTGCCCTTTCTGTCTTTGCCCAGAGAACAAGTCAAGAGGTCTATGTTTGTGTGACTTTCTTTTTCCAGTTGAGCTCTTCACTTAGAACTTTACAAGTTAATTAAGAAGAAACAAAACCAAGCTTTTCTCATTTTTAAGTGTTTCGTTTTGTCTTGGCTTTTTGTATTTGGGACACTTGAAAATAATAAAACATTTTTTGAAATGTTAGGTTCTTTGTACTAATATTGACTTGTCTTTGATTTGATGAGAGTCTGGAAAATTCCAGTTTTTCTTTAAAATGCAGTCATTTTTCTTCTATTATACCTGTAGTGAATTGCTACAAGTTCACATCTGTATTTTAATTTCTCAGACAATGAGAAGACTTTGTCAGACTTTGGAACACCATTTGTAGTAGCCTGGAAGAATACTCACAACTACAGAGTATGGAATAGCAATAAGCATCCAGCTCTTGCAGAAGTAAATTCTAGGTAAGGAACTGATTTTTAGGATTTAACATGGAACGTTCCAGTTATGAGCAGCTACGTACACATCATTCTGTAGGATTAGTGCCCCTCTTGCTCCTATTATAAAGCCTTGAGGGTGAAAACTTAGGATCCCATGCAGTAAAACTCTGAGCACAGAAATATTCTTCACTGAATATTTCTGTTCTTCAATACCTTACTCTAATTCTGGGATATAATTTTATGAAGAAAACTACATCCAGAGTCAGAACTGAAACTTGAACAAGTCAATTGATGGCTGTCCTGAGCTGTAGAGAGTTTGTTATTCCTCCGAATTGCCCTCAGATGGTTTTCCTTTCCATTAGTTGCTTCCAGGTATACAAGGAATAGCCATGTCCAGGAATGGAGGGGAGCTGGCTGAGTTAATGCTGCATCTGCTGTAGTTTAGGTGGTTTTAAGTGCATTTCTATTCCAAGATTAGATGATGCCGGGCTTGTTAACACTATAGGCTGTGTATGTGTTTTGTTTAGCACCCGTTTGTACTGTACTGCAGGGAGTTTTGCTAGCTTTTGTTCTTGCTTTGGCAGCTGCTGTTGTTTGAAGACTGTTGTTCTTCAGACTTACAAAGCTCTTTTGGTCTACTTAAGGGTTTCTGGTTTGTTTTCTTTGCATGCTTTTTCTTGCTAGGAGAAGGTGTCTCTGCCTTAGTGTGAAGAGAAGGTTCTTAATATCTAATATGTAAATAGAAGGCACCTTACATGTTAGTTTATAAGAAACCTGAGACCAAGTAGTCAGTATGACCTAGCTTTCTATGAAGTGATACAGTGCTGTGTCTAAAATAAGGGGATTTTTTTTTTTTATATAAACTATGAAGAGGAATGTAACTAGGAATTGAAGTTGTCGTGATGCAGGTTAATCGTGGAAAAGTATGTAATGCTTTTCTTGTTTTTTTCTCCTCTTCTAGCCACCCATTCCAGGGACAATACTCTGTATCAGATGTTAAGTTAAGATTGTCGCAGTAAGTATGTTGTAGTAGCTTGATATGTTTTGTGGTTTTTTTTAATGGTCTGATATTAATAACTGCACAACTGTTGCTATCATGAACTAAACAAAATAATGGTTTAAATCAGCTATGTGCGTGAAACTGTATTCAAGGTTCTGCAAAAATGTCACATCTAAAGATGGACAGTTTATCTGAAATACACTATTTTGTGCTGGGCTTTATGTAATAGATGCGTGATTTTTGCATTGCAATTATGTCTTCTGTGTTTTTATTTTTAAATTGTAAATTAAAGCTATTAAGCTTTCATTGGTGTTTTTCTATATGTTGTCTTTAGGTTCAGTTATTTGGAGAAAGTGTGTTTGTTTTTTTAATTAGCTTTGGTTTTAATACGGCATTCTTCTCGAACTTTTTAGAAGTTCATCATATATGAGACTGTTCAGACTCCGTTCAGTTTCTTCAAGATACAGGTTTAAAATGAGATTTACACAACCTCTTATTGCACCAAAATAATCTGAACTTTGAGGTGGTGTTAGCTCTTACTGTCTAAAACTCAGTAGTGCTTGTTATTTCTGTAGCAGTTTGGCTGCAACAAAAGCCTCAGTCTTGCAGTTAACTCTCTTATTTATGCACCAAGCAAGACATAGCTAGTTTTTCCACTTAACTGTGTTGACCACAGAACATCAGAGACTAGTTCTGTAAGACACCTGCAAATCAGCAGTACGTACATGCTGCTAATTCTGCACCTGTCTTGACCATAGACTATTACTTTCAGTATACTGTGAGGAAACTTAAACCAAATGCTAACATAGAGCAACAACATGAGCAATAAAAAGGGTTCAGACTTCAGCCCAACAAATCTTGTTGCTTTTGCTGGCTAGTGGCAGATGAAATTTCTGTGATAACAACTGAGAATTGCAAACGAATCAAGATTTGTAACAAGATAATTGCCTTCAATAAAGTGCCTGCTGATAGCAGCTCTTACTATTAATGACTGGTCCTTGTAGAAAGACCTGAAAGATCTGAAAGGTGTAGAGGCATCTACAATCTTTGACTTGCCCTGATTTTGTTTTTGAAAGGAGAGACTCTTCTACTATTCTGAGCACTCTTAAGTGAGTGTAAAAGGATCTGTAGTTCTAAATTTCTCTAGTTATAAAAAATATTTTTAAATAATGTATTTTGCAAATTGAGCCTAAACTTGTTCTTGATGTACTCTGTTCTTTCTGCTTTTTGCATTTACACTGAAGATTTTTAAAGTATTCAAGTTAATAAAGAAAGCTGTGAATAGGGACAAGAATGTAACATGCTGTGTTGTTAATAAGTTTGACATAAATAGATTTGCAAAGTCTGAAATGTGGACTTGAATGTTACAATTTAAGCAAATTTTATTTTAAAGTCATCGCACTCATGCAATGGAACTGATTATGTTCTCCTTTCCAAGTGATGGTAGCGTCTTTATTCTTCTCACATTTTTAATCAAATGTATGAGAGTGAACTAGACTTCATCAAAAATTTGCTGTTAGGGCAAGGTACAAAGTAAACTCTATATGGAAAAAAGAATAACAATTGTTCAGTAACACTGTTTTGTTTAAAGCTAATAGTTAGGGCTAGAACTTTCCAAAACTACTGAAAATCCTGCTTTTGTAATATGGAACAAATATGTATTTTGGTAAATGTTAGGAAAGATACTAGCATGTTCTATAAAAATGAAATGTTGGGTATTTTGATTCCTGTCTTGCTGGCTGTATCTCATCTTCCTCAGAGAAGCTTGCCTAACTGGATAAGATGTATGCAACCTATACAGGAATTATGGGCTTGATAGTGCTATATAGATCTGTGTGCATAGATAGATATTTTAACTATACACTTTATGTATGTACACCTGGAATTAATGTCAGTTGACTAAGTCTTCAGTATCTCTTTTGTTTAGCTCTGTGCAAAACAGTGAACGTGGAAAGAAGATTGGAAATGTGATGGTATCCACTAGCCGAAATGTTGTGCAAACAGGAAAAGCTGTAGGTAAGAAACTTATTTTGAAGAAACTTATTTTGAACCAACTTGGATCTAACAACATGAAACTGCAACAGGGGAAGTTCAGCCTGGATGTTAAAAAAATTTCTTCACTGAGAGGGTGGTTGGGGGCTGGAACAGGCTCCCCAGGGAAGCGGTCATGGCAGCAAGCATGTTGGAGTTCAAGAAGCAATTGGACAACACTCTTAGACATAGGGTTTGATTTTGGGGTGGTCTTATGTGGAGCCAGGAGTTGGACTTGATGATCCCTGTGGCTCCCTTCCAACTGAGGAGATTTTATGATTCTAGTTCATTTTTTAAAGAAGTATCCTATATTTCAGTTTTATTTCATTTTAAGCCAAGTGTACTTTATAATATACATACAAAACAGAACAACGTTTTGAGGGGTAAAGGTGCTGACTGGGGCCCTGTATATTGCATAATAGTGGAAACAGAAGCAGGTAGGCCAAAAAAAATAGTGTAAATTCCTTCTCCAGCATGGGCTGGAGATGGACATGGGAAGAGGGATGTTCAGGTAGAAGCTTTTGTGTAATGTAGGAGTGCTTAGACCACAACACTATCTTCTGCATTGAGCTGTTCTCACTTTCATATCACTGTGAAACTATACGGAGCTGACTGAACTGCTAGGAAGAGCTCATGCCAGTTTCTGCAGGTTTTGCAATAGGCTGTAATTTTCTGGGAAGGTATTCGTTGCGCTTGAATAGGGGCACCTTCATCACATTGTTATCTTCCAGTGCAAGAAAACGTGAGTTTGCCAGTTGAAGAGATAGGAGTGCTATAGTTGTTCCATAGTTGCTTTGCCAAAAGTTGTTCAGCCTGTTTTGAAAACAGCTTGAAGTGAAAAACTCCATTGGAGTGAAAAACCTTTTCAGCCTGAGTGAAAAATTCCATTGGAGTCTTACTACTTTCTTTGCTGTGTTCTCTGGCAAGGAGAACTTTTCAGTTAGTAGGTCTAGGAAGTCGTCCAGGGCAAAGGACAATGGAGGCCATTTCTGCTGAGCTACTGTGTTGAAGTTCTTTGAATGTTTTCTGACACATGATTTGGGCTTGGGTTTTAAATTCCAAATTGGAGAGCTGGTTGTTTGGTGCATTTTAATTATTTATTTATTTGGCTTAAGAGCTTAGTAAAGATAATATTACACTATGAACTCTTTCTTTTGTTTTATAACGCAGGTCAGTCAGTTGGAGAAGCCTTCACAAGTGCAAAATCAGCCATGTCATCATGGTTTTCCACTTTTACACAGTCAACCCAAAGTCTCGGGGACTAAGTGATGGTTTTGCACAGTGCTGCTGAATGTTTCAGGTGCAATGGTTTCTCTGAGCTGTAAAAAGACTGCTCCAAAACACAGGAGTGGAGACTAACTATCCAGGACCAAAACAAGGCGTATGTTGCTTGTAAGCAGATGTGGAATGTTATCATTCAGTTTCAATAGAAGTATAGAATGGTGAGTGTCTCCATATGATGGGATGGCATTTGCTGTATATTGGTTGTGTTTAAAATGACTACTTTTCTTTAGATCTGAGCCTTTATAAAGATATTAGCAAACAGGGCTTGTTGCAAGCCAAATGTGTTTGACTTTAGATTTGTACATTTTCTTGGATGTTGAAGATATTTATGTAAAGTAGTTATATTTTTCAATCCAAGTAGCCAAATGTTTGTGAATTCTTCTTATAAATAAGCAGAGTATAACTACTGATTCATCTTCAGGTTGGTTTAGAGAATACGTCTGCAAAAAATATAGGTGCAGAAGCCCTTAAAGGGTTCCAAGCTAGGTGGCACTTTTTTGGTTCCACCTACAAACTGGAATCAACCGGGTGCAGAGTAAGACTGTGGCTGACTAAACGGTGTTTTTCCTTTCTCATCTGTAGCCATACACATTAATCTGTCTCTAGCTCTCTTTGTGTCTGCAAATCTGTGCAACAATTGTAAAATCAGTATTTTCTTGATGTTATGTGGTGGGCCTTCATAACTTTGCTTATGTTTTGGCTGTGTTTTACCTTGGGATATGAACAGGATTCCAGTTGGAGAGATCTCTTCAAGAAAAGTATTAGAAAACAATTGGCCAAAATTGGAATTGAACCATAGAGCAAGACCTCACAAAACTGTCTGTTAGGATATAATTACACCACTAATGTAATTACATGAATATGAATACAAAGTATTAAAATTACTTAAAAGAGCACAGTAGCAAACTCTGCCTATTTTTTGTTGCCAGTAAAGTTATGAAGACTCTTCCAAACAGAAATCAGCTATACGTATTTTTCTTTGTCTACTCAGGGAATGTTCTATTTGGATAACTACTTTTTTCATTAGGAAATTAACACCAGAATTGAGGGAGCAACTGAAACAACTCAGTTCTTAACCTTGCATGAAAGAATATAATAGTTTAGTTGAAAAGATGTGGTATAATGCTCTATTTCATATGGAATGTGCATGTTGGGTCTTCTGTACGCAAACATATTCCATATCCTACATTTTGTGCTCCCGACACAGATTATTTCCTGTTTCTTGCAACGTGAATGTGTCTATGCCTTGAAACATCCCCACGATAGCTGTTAACATTTCCTACATTACATCATCAAGTATTCCAACCTTCCCGTATTGGAAGGCTCTTAGTTTATTCCCTCCTAAGTATTTATTAGTGTTCTGCAATTCTCTTTTCCGGGGCCGAGGTTTCAAGTCAAAGTTATTTCTTCTATTCCTCAAATAAAATAGCTGTACAAGAGATAAATAAGAAGGTTCTAACGTAATTTCTTTAAGAAGTTCTGATTTCTTCAGGTGCATTTGAAAAGCTAATAGAAAAGTCAAACTTGCATCACATAGTTACTCTCCAACAATGTAAATTTCAGTTTTAGTGCTTCAAATAGTGATTCAGAAAGACAAGATCTGTTTTAAGGTGTTAATTAATTTTTTCCAGGACAAGCTAGATAGAACAGCCATGGAAAACCTGAGAGTACAGAGCTGGTTTGAGTAGCTTCATTTGAGAAGGGCAAAAAGTACACCTAAAGCTCTACTTAATCTACTGCTTCTGACATACAAGTAAAACGTATCTATAGAACCTTATATATTGCTTCTGGTCTGTGTGTTTATATTTATATCTCCTAAAATTTCTGATATTCTTTTCTGTTCTATTCCACAACTCTGTAATAGTCAATTATATCATTTTAAAGATTAAGAAATACTTGTAGGAAGACCTCTGGTGCAATAGGATTAGGGGTGCAGTTATTCACGATGATTCTAGAGCTTTCTGATTCAGCTTGCAGATAAGAAAATAATCACTTGCTATTATGAAATTGTTAGCATTACCTGTTGTCTGGGTTTTAAGTGGTCAGGCTTCATGTTGTAGTGAAGACTGAATATGATCTGAAAGATTTAAGCGCCTACAAAATTAACTTCAGCAACTTAATGTTAATTTAAACCTAGGAGCTCACAGTAGGGCCACACAAGTAGTTAACATGTGTACAAGCTATAGAAACAGGACCTTCCTGGGTCCTTTTTAATAGCCTTGCCTCTGTCACCTCTTCACCTTAGCTGTTCTGTAGAATTCTCCTCTGCCCCAGATTTGTACAGCTGATTTGTTAGTTCTCTGCATTTCCCTCACTCCCACAAACTGCCTTGCTGACCCAGGGATTTTAGAAAACTGAGTGTGGTGTTTTTTGTTTTTTTTTTTTTTTAAATTTTTGATTCATCTGAGGAAAGGCAGAATGAGGTGCCCTCTGCTTTTCAAAGCTGATGGCTGCTTGCTGCCCTGTGTAGGGCCTGCGCTACAATGCTTCACAGTTTTTCTCCTATGGATAGAAAAGAAGACCTGCCAGATCTCTTTCCCCACTGTCCCAGCTCTCTCTGTTGTGCAGTCAAACATGCAGCTTGATCAAAAGTATTTTCCTTTCTTCTATGTTTCAACACAAGGTTGGAATAAGAAACTTGTATTCATTTTCAGATTGTAAGAATTGGCTTCCTGCTAGCAAGTTGGACAGTGATTTAAACTCATGCAGTGGGTAGAGATGAAATGATCATTATCATAAGTTGTCTTCATTAATGTGTATGCTTGCTCTTTGACATTTGCTTAAACTTGCTTTTGGTCTGTAGGAGGGATAGCAGCTACTGAGTTTCGTCTGAATTCACGTAGTCCTCTTCTTTATTTAATGGTTGTGACCTCTTCAGATAAATCCAGTATGAATGCATTATTTTCTTCCCCTCTGTTCTAAAATTTCCAATGCAAGTATTATTACTTATTCAAAGGGATTTAAGCAGTCAACTTTCATTTCAAAGACATCCATTTCTGCATGGCAAGAAATACAAAGTACTAAATGATTTGGTGACAGCACCTCTCGTGAGTAAACTGTGAAGGTATTGTTACAGCTCAGTCATAATGCATGTTGCAAAGATAATTCTGATCATTAATGTACAGTGTGAACTGATTTACAAATAATACAATAACACTTTCTCAGCTTTCTGGCGTCAAAGCATCAACCTCCGCTATTTGTAGTTACCAACATTTGAGGAACTGCCTATTGAGTATACGCAGCTACAAGTCCCCAAAATAACACAAAATTAAGTATCGTTGACCTAATACTTCATTTGATTAAAATGTTCAGCATTTTTCATCGTTTTTCTGTCATAACCTTAATTCATGTGCATATCTGACAGCTTTTTCCTCAAATGTAACAATGTAATAATCACCTTTAGATCACTCTCCTAGTACATTGCATTTCTTTGACTTTGTACATCTGTTTTAAGCACCTTTGTAATTAAATTTAGTATTTTGTCGAAACAAGCTTCTTACTTCCATAGAAATTATTACTAAGCAGAGAAACTAATGTGGCCGTATTTAATTGTAAAAGTGGAGGTGTGAATGCAGTTTTTAAACATAGAAACTCTTACTTGATAATTGAAAATACAAGTAATGTATTTGATTTTTCTTGTGCTGCTTAAAAATAAATACATCCAGCCTATTTAAAGCTGTCTGTTCAAAAAGCTGTATTAATTTGAGAAGTTAATCCCATTAGGAGACACTAGCAGGCATGTGTTTTTGATATTGATAGCTGCTTGTAAGACACTGTCAGTGTTTTTGAAACTTGTCTTCTATTTAAACTGATTATGGATGTTGCTTTTGCAAATTTAGGGCGAGAGTATCATCTAGTGTGATGTTTCATTCCCTGCTGTGTTCTGCTCGTTGTGAATCGAGTTAAAGTCTTCAGTAGGTCACAGGCGTCTCTCACACCAGTAAGAACTTTAGGTAGGACTGTAAAATTTTGAGCTAGATTTAGTTTCAGAATAATACATGGTTGACGTGGATTGCAGTATCTAGTCAAAATCAGGATGCTGAGTAAATTAATTGCTGTACGTTCATCTTTCTGCAATTGTCATGTATTCATTGAAGGTTTATTTTAAAACTTGAAAACTTCTACCGTAACTATCAAATCATTGTTAGCTAGACACAGTGGCAAATTACTGGTTCCAGTAGGAGGAAACTAATGGCGCTGAAGAACACTTAGGTGTGAGTTAGCATAGCGTATGTCTGAAAAACTGCTGTAATTCTCTAAAATTGTTAATAAATAAATCAATCTGACCATATGCAACTAGTTGTTCAAAAACAGCGAAAAATAAACTCACATCATGTTCGTGCAGTGCAATTGTACTTTATTTAGTTATTATTAGAAAGAGCATTATGAAGAGTGTTCATAAAAGGTGGAAACATTACATTATAGTAATACAATTAAAGATTTATGAAGAATTCCTTCACTCTGTTTTTACTTTTTAATATTGTAGTGGAGGAGAGATTAGAAGGAGGTGCAGAGCTTTAATTGTGTGATGTTTCTGTTCTTGACCCTGTTCTTTATCAAACACTGGAAGTACTATTTAGGTTCATATACAATACATTTGGAGATGGATCACTTCTGTTAGTGTCAGTGAAGTGGTGAACTTACTCTCCTTATTTTATTCCTGGTAAGGAGACACGATGCACGTGTGTGACATCTGCACAGACAGCTAGACTTCCAAGTCTTATCACAGCCAAGATTAAGCTATCTTGTTGAGTCCTTTATTTCTGTAAGGATTCAAAGTTTCCTAACTATAGACAATTGATAGATTTTTTTGTTGTTGTTTTGTAGCCTAAATTTACTAATATTGATGAAAGCATAATTACTACTTTCCTCAGTAGTAGCAGAGAGTTACAGAATCATAGAATATCCTGAATTGGAAGGGACCCACAAGGATCATCGAGTCCAAACACCTACAAAATCCTCTTTTCTTGTCGTCTTCTAGATCACTGAGAAGCTAGGAGTGGTTTCTAGATGAGGTGATCAAGAAAATCAAGAATGTTTAGACTGAATGAAGAACGCTTATCTAATGTGAAGGCAGATACAGAGTTGTTTTCTTGTTCTAAAAATAGAACTGTGTGGGGATAGTACCACTTGATACTACTGAAACATGGAAAATACCTAAGAAGCAAACCCAGTTGCCCTCTTATCTCTGAATTCAGAGACTTTACAAAATGCACATAGAAACACGGTGAGAACTTGAAAAGTGGAGGCATATCAGGAACTGTCAAAAAATAATGCTGAGGTGAATGTCTTAATACCAGATGTGGTTACAGACCTTTGCTGCTCTTGATAAACTGGATGTATGTGTTTTGAACTGCATAATGCTGTGCCCCAAAAACTGATTATGTCCACTTAAATGGTGGAAATCCTTTTTCAATTTTTTCTCTTTGATAAGAGCACGTGCTCTGAATTAAATTCGCTAGCAGTACCTTTTGCGCTTCCTAAATAAAATTTCAGCATGAAGATTTAGCTTGATGTCTAGCACTTATTTTGAATTGACTTTATGATCTACATTATATCACTATCTTTTGAGCACTTTTTTTTTTGGTCCTGCTTTCTGGATCTTTGCTGGTATTACTGCATTAGAAGTGCCAAGGAATGCATGTCTGTATTCAGTACACCGTTTAACATTTTAGGGAATTAAGCCACTTAATGCTTCAGGTGAACAGTCGTACTTCAGCAATGGTGTATTAGTGCTTGGACACCTTTGCTGCAGCAAAGAAAAGGTTTAGTTTCACAACTCCAGCCAAACCGTAAGCGCTGGCTCTCCTGTCTCTTAATACAGAGCAGGAGGGGAGACAAGCACAGGCACATGGTTTTATTGCTCCCACCTTGTGCCTGTCCAGTCTCCTATGCTACTCCATTCTTCCACATCAGAGTTTCTGTAGCTCAGCCCTGACCCATTATTCAGTCAGCCAGTACTCATCCTCCACGTTGTAAGCTCGATGGGCAAGAACTCTGCCATGCTAATTGTTCCTCGTGGTCAATGTAGTGGGAGGGAGATGTTGTAAATTACTTGGGAGTGCAGCTGAACAGACCTTTGGTGTTAAGGGCAAGCCTGCTCCAGAGCCTGCCCAAGCTAAAGCTCCTTTTGTGTAGGAATCCAGATCCAAAAGGAGAAAATTCCTGCAGGGAGCTATACATGGAAGCAGAGCAGGAGCAGCACTATCCTGCTGCTGCTGTGTCCATGGCTGTTACTCAGCACTACTGCAATGCAGAGGGAGCTAGTGCAGCTTTTCAGAAGTATTGAGAAGTGGAAGGAGAAATGATATGAAGTACCAGGTAGTGCTTTAAAACTTTTTAATTACCTTTAAAGTTTTATCAAGTCATTGTTCCCAAAAGTTAACTTACCCATCTTCTGTTCTCCGTAACCTTGACGCAATTGACTGCCCTAATTTTGACTATTCCCCCTAGAACAAAAATTAAACTTGCAATTAAGGTACGTAGTTAAACTGTAAAAATGAGTGGATGCACTAAAAATATTAGCAGAAGCCAGATCCTCTTTTTATTACTTCAGGTAGGGGGAACTTTACATAGGACTTTAAAGTATTTCTACCAGAAAAGAAACAAACTTCTTGCGAACATAGTAAAGCTTGAGGACATGTGAAGCTGTCTTTAAAGCCTGTATGTAAATGGACTTCAAAGTCAAGTACAGGTTGAATAGGCTAGCATTAGGAAGAAGCTTTGTAGTGAGATACTATTTTAGAAGTCTTTGAAGGCTTTAATCATCTTTGCTCTATTTATAAAATAAGAACTACATTTTTTCAGCTGTTGTCTTTGTTCCCACAGAAGCTTTTCTCTAATTTACCAGTAGTGACCATTTCCAGGCACATGACAATGCTTTGCCTGCAGAGTTTCCTTCTCAAATGATGAAAGGAAGGAGTTCAGTCTTCAGACTAGCATATGCCAGCTGTTTTCCTTTGGGGTCAAATACTGACTGCAGCAGCTAGTTGTGTAAGTGAACTAGTAGTATGTCTTTAACAAAGTCACTAGAGCCCTCTTAGACACTTGGCAAGTCTTGTCCTTAAGTACTGTATTATTACAATTAATTTTACATAAGGTACTACATGGCCTTATACCAGCAAACTGTTCTAAATAGTATAAAATGCAGAATAACAGGAAGTCATGTGGATCTTCTATATTTTATAATAATATTTTCAGACGTATACAATTAAGGATAGTTCTTCCAGGTACTATCAAGCAGCCATGACTTAGGAAGTAGGTGAGTGAAGTGCACTGTTTGGGTTTTACCTCACTTGTTTTTATAAGAAAGCACGTACAAGCTTTTAAACTCAAGTTGAAAGTTCTCAGTAACAGAACACACCCTTCAGTAGCTGTAGATCATCTGTACTTGAATTTAGGCGTGTTGTAAAGCCTGACACTGCTGTGGTACAGCTTGATAAAGTAGGCCTATGTGAGAATGATTTCCAGCATTAAGCAGGCCAGTCAGGCTGGAGCTACCGAGATCCCCCCAGTATTGGTGCCTGAGGTAGGTGATTCTCCAACCTGCACTACAAAGCAGTACCCCTGTTCTAACTTGTACCCCTTTGAACAGGCCAGCAAGTGGAAGGCCAGGGTTACAGAAAAGCAACATCAGCAGGATCCTAAGTCACTTCTCCCCTCTTATCTAAGCAATTCAGCTATCAAAACAAGTTGATGTAAACGCAGACATGTTGTCACCTACATCGTTCAAGTTCTGTGTACTGCTCAGATTGACTGGCATACCTAACTCCCACCATAACAAATTAACATATAAACCTCCAAGTTTTCCACAGCTTAACTATTTGAAATTGCCTTCAATAAATAACATGCTACTGTTTAGGGGTAAGGGGGCATAACTGTATCAGCTTCAAGCAGAAAGTACACCCAAACTCAGTTGGATTCAGTCTTTTTTAATAAATTAATGTCATTCAAAATACAGTGCCAGAACATGATGCAGCTGAACATGCTAGTAAGGTTTGTCATGAAGCACCTGTGTTCATGTTAGGTTGGCGGTGCCCTGCTACTGCTAGTGGTTCCTGGGATTAATGCCAGAGCAGCACTAGTCATCTGCTCTCCTGTACACCGAGCACAGGATATTCCTGAACTGTTGCTTCCCCCCCCCCCCGCAAAGTAAAAAACCTGATAGCTAAGGGATATCTATACACAATCACACTACAGTAATGCTTGTTATTAAATTAACAGAAAATAAAGACCTGGTTAATCCACACTAAAACTTTGTTTTACAATGGAAAAATACATCAGCAGCAGGAAGTAATATACACGAGCCAATATTACTGTAATACAGAAAGTGGAGGCATTTACTGATTAAAGCTCCACATAGACCCGCACTATGAGGGCTGACAATTCCTATTGCAAGCCCAGCAACTTAAGTCCACACCTGGTAAACTACCAGCTGCTTGGAAGACCTGTATTCTAAACAGACAGGTATAAGTTAGTGAAAACAGAGTACATGCACCTAATAGTACAGCTTGACTGAACCTGCAGTCATTTTGCCCTGCATGTTACCATACAATGGAAGATCTACCCTTCCTACCACAGGTAGATCCATGGGATTTGTTTCTTTTTTTTTCTTTTCTTTAATGGCATTACTATACCAACATGGATATTAGTATTAAGTGCAGCACAGTCCTTTAATTAGGCCACACAGACAATTACATAACTAGCACTTAAGTAAAATTTCCAGAAGTAGTTCAAATATAACTGGAAGATACTTTCAAAACAGTTGTGACATCATCCTAGAAATAGTAACTACTTTTTTTCTGAAGCTAATTTTCCTGAACCAAGACTTTATAGAACTAGAAATTAACTCTTTAGACAAGTCAGATGCTTAAGCTCATGGTATACATATACATTTCTCAATTATCGGATAATAGTATTTCAGATAATGGAAGCATATCTGCTCATTTCACTGATTCATACTCAATTGCTGCAACTGTTAGGTAGGGCATAAAAATACAATTCATGAAGGACAGGTTTGACATTTCTCTTTCCAGACCTGTTCTTTCACAATCATTTATTTCAAGGTAACTGCGCAGAATCAGTTGTGCAGTCTAACTGGGGAGCTATACAGGTGGTAAAGTAACCATCTCCCCATCCAGCTCAAATTCATCTGCTCCATCAGGTGAAAAGAGATACGTCGGAGGTTTCCACGGGGACTCTTCAAGGCAAGACGGATACAGCTTTCCTACAGTGCACCGGAAGTCCTTCCCCAGGTCCCACAGCACACGTTCTGATATGTGCTGTCTCAGAAACCAGCGGTCAAGTTCCAGGTCATACTGATAGGTGGCATACTTGGCTCGCTCATTCATGTGGGTTTCTCGTATGAAGACACACAAAGAATTAGAGATGACAACAGCTCTAACACACGGGTCAGAATAGCGCTTGGCAGGGATATTAGCTGCCATTCTCCACTCATTTTTATTCACATCGTAGATTTCCACGGTTACAGAAGACCCATCTACAGTACTACTTGGGAGCCTTATACCAGAATTGCTGGCAATATGCAGTCCTCCAATGTAGAATATTTTATCGCCAAAAGCAGCAGCTGAAGCAAAACATCTACTTGTCTGTCGCATAGCCATTTCTACCCAAGCATCTGACCTGGGAAAATAACAGTACATCAAGTTGTGTGCCATTACATAAATGCAGTTGTGAACTGCTACTGCTGTGCTCCACTGCCACGCGCAAGGCAATGGGCTTACCATGGTCCATTCATCTTTTTCGGTGTCATATCTTTCTACAGTTCTCCTGTTGAGCTCTCCGCCAACACTGTCGCCTCCAATTGCATAGATGTATCCTTCACAGCAGACCAGGGATGGCTTTATACGAACAAAGAGCATTGGTGTCTTTGGGAACCACGTGTTTTGCTGTGCATCAAACCAGTAAAAGCAATTCACAGTTCTGAAGGCAGCCTGGAGTTTGCTGCTTTTACTATGATTGGTTTTCGTGCTTTTCAGAGGAACTTGTCCCCCTGCTATATAGATATCATTGTCAGGAGTTACGAGTGTTCCAACCTTATGCAAGTCAGCAGGAGGGTTGCAGAGTTTGTAAACTTTTTCTGCCTGTGGGCTGTAACAGACAGAAGAATAAAGACTACCAGGGTTTTCAGCAGCAGCTTCAATGAATATCATCATCTCCTCTTTTGTCATACCGAGTCTGGGCTTGAAAAACTTGGGCATAGATTTGTACAATCCTTGCACCACCACTGATTTATCGTTGGGTGGTAAGCCTTGAAACCAGGCTCTCTGCGTTACTTCTGAAAGCGCGTCGATACGGATTTGGCTAAGAACAGAGGACAAATACTGCGATCGTGATTCCGTGTTGTACTCCAGCCATAACATAGCAGCTTCACGAACTGTCTCCTCCTTTTCCACATTTAAATTGTCACTGCTTAAAATATCTATCAGTAGATCATGTGACAGTTGCATGAAAGCCTCCTGGTGGTACACAGCTGTGAACTTGTGCTCTACCATTCTTTTAGCACTCTGTTTTAACTCCTCACAGCTGAAGAGATCAGCAAAACTTAACAGACGCACACAATTTTCTGCATTAATTTTTTTGATTAAGTATTCCCTACACCGCTGTAGCACATCATCTACCTGTAATGCAAAGAGAAAAGACACTGAGTATTGCCACATACACACTATGCCTTCACTTACCAGCAGCAGGTAAAAGTACCTGTATTTAAACATCAGAGTTTAGGCCTCGAATATTCTGTGTATGTACACACACACATGCACAAAAATACAGCAGAGACTTAAGAGATTCATGCAGATTTAGGAAATTGCATTATGATGGCTGCTTGAGAAACTAATGATATAAACATGGTAAGTGCACTGCTTTACTTCCACCCTCCACAGGACCACAAAGGAAAGAGGGATGTGTACATGAAATGCATCTTGCAGGCAACTGCTGTCTGTACTAATGAAATTGAACATGAATATTTTGGAATGACTAAACAGAAAGGATTATCTAACAAGTTAATGAAAAAATGGTTCAGAGATTAGAAGCAGTTATTCCACACTCAAAGGAAAACATTCCTACCTGTAAGAAGCAGGCAGTCTCATAAAGCTGTTCTACCGTGCTGTCGCTTATTGCCAAGTTACCCGTGTATGCATAAGCTATGATAATTTGTAGCGTGGCTGCATCCACATTCCTCAGGTGTACGTGTGTTTGTTTACTTTCACTAAGCCCACTCATGAACATGGCTCTGAAGAAAAATATACATATTAACAATAACTACTGGTGGTTCTTATCTTAAGCAATTACTTTATCACTTTTAAGTCTTCAGTGATTATACACCAAAAGGTAAACAGTCTTTTTGGTTGTCTGTTTACAGGTATTTAGTATTTTCCTTAGGCTACCATCTGGTAATAAAGATAAAGCACTTGTACCGAACATTCAAAAAGGAACATCAGTGCCTTCTATAGGAGAACTTTACATATATACAAACTATTTTCTGTTAATCAGCAGAGAACTCTAATTTTGAAATTTTAAACTTCTCTGTTAGGCAATAAGAGGGAAAAAATATCCTTCAGAAAAGGCCATTTATACATATACAGATAGGTTTGATTTTAAAATGAAAAGAAACAGATCTATGGAATGGACTGAGCTAAGTAATATTAAAAAGCATACTCCTCTGGAAGGAGTATAAAGCTCAGAAAATGGAGCAAGCACTAGCACTCCATGAAGTATTTCTTATATACCATTCACATTATGCAGTAAACTTCAAGTTTGTAGACAAAAATCAATAGCAGATTGGATCAGACCTGGTCTGAGAAAAATAATAATCCCTTAAGTATCTCTATTACACCTTCCTGAAAAAAATAGAAAGGCATTTTAAAGAAAAGGTTATTACTTCCCTAATGCTTTATATACGTATTTCCCATTACATTGCCTTTTTTTTTTGTTTGTTTTTAAAGTTGTAACACAATTAAAAAGTAATTGGACTCTGGTACTATGAACCAGATACATGCTCATTTTCTTAAAATGGCTGAAATCCTTTTTAAGAGCTTTATATTGATTCAGGTTTGGTAGTAGTGGTGATATGGCAAATTCAGCTTAAGCTCCTTTAAATTTGGAGCTTTTTCAGAAACCAGACCTGAGAGAAGTTTGGAGGGACAGCGAGTGCGCCCTGTAGTTATGCCTGCGGGTGCAGAGGTGAAGGTGCCATGGAGATGCACTCCATGGAGGTGCCCCACTACCTCTCCTCCTGCCCCAACTCCATCTCTGTCCTCTTCTAAGCTCCTTAACTCAGACAACCTGCGTGGTTTTTTTTTTTTTTTGGGAGGGGGAATCACTGGCTAAGTGAATACCTCAACTTGCCAGGCAGGTTGTTAAAGGTAAAAAGACACTAAGAGTACCAGAGAGGCTCCTCTTCGTGGAAATTAAGGGGGAGCTGTTACAGAATGCAGCTCTAGCGCGTGCCTACACACAGCTGAGCAGCATGTGCCAAAGCTGCGCTGTTTCTAGTGGTGCTCAAGCACAGATTTGGAAGGTAAGCTGCCTGCAGTCGTAAACGACTGGATCACTAAGAGATGCTTTTCTGTTCTTTCCCCTCTCCCCACAGCCGCCTTCAGGGCTATCAATTTTTCATAAGGCTAAATTTAGGAAACTGAGCATCTTTTTGAAAACCAAACTAGGGAAGAAAAAACAGAATTTGACAAAACCACAAGCTTGATATTACTTTTAACTAGTGCCAAAACCTCATTCCATAAATAATAAACACACATATGAATAAGAGATTTGACAGCATATTCTAATGCTTCACACTGCATGGACTCATGACAGCTTTCCAACCTTATGATTAGCCACCCACACTAAATCTGGCCACATTTCCAGGGGCTGTTATTTTACAGCCTGTTGGAACCGTGTCATCTGCAGCAGGCCAACAGCAATAATCATTATCTAGTGATCGCACAATACTTGTTGCTAAAAATTGTACCGGATTCATCTGAGATGAAAAAAGGAACAAAAACAATAGCAGTGACAAAAACTTATGTGAAAGGAGCTCATCATGCAGTAGTTTCTCACATTAAGTTACACTCTAATACAAGCAAGCTGACAGAATATAGGCAACATTTTAAAAGTGTTCTGTATATGGAGACCAACTCAGCAGGAAAACAATTAGTAAACCTCCTGATGAAATGGGAAAGAAAAGTTAGAATCACTGCACAGTGCATCACGGAGACAGAATATGCACGGATGTCCCCAAGACTAGTTTCAAACTTCAAAATTCCTTCCAGGTAAGCAGACTAATTGTACTGTTACTAACAAAGAATGATTAATCACTGCAGAAAAATGCATGGTGTCCCATCTAAGGCTTACTATAAAAGAATCTACAAAAAGCAGTAGCACTTTCAGATCTTATTAGCAAAAAGTTTTGAAAAGACAAAAAGCAAGACACCCAGGAAGCAGAAGCTACTGGATTAAAAACTCCAACAGCATCTCAGTGACGGAAAAAAAAATGTGTTGTGTTATAGCGAGACTCAGGCAAGAGTACAGTTTCTGGCTTCTTTGCTGAGCAGAGAAAAGACAGATGATTCAGAAAAGGAAGCCACAAGCTTGCACAGCACTCCCTACTTTCAGCAGAGGCTTCTGCTAAGAAAGTAAGAAGGTACAGATAATAAACACAACAATGAGACTACCATAGCCAGCTCTCAATAATCTCTAGTTACCTTACCTTGGGGGGGGGGGGACAAACATTTTTTAATCTTTTCTAAGTATGAAAAATAAGAAATTTACTAATTATACAGATTTGATTAACACCCTAGAGAACAGTAACCATCACAAGTGTGACTTTTCTTTTGCACTTACTGTAGAAAACTACAGTACCTATCCAGAGTAAGTCACAAGATGCTGGAAAACTTATTTTACTCTTTTGATGTTGGCAAGTAATGACAGTTTGTGACTTGCTTGGTACACTGTTCTCTACAATGCTCTGCAACACATTATTTGTTAATCAATTAAGTAATACCACACTCAAAACCAGATACCATAGATTTCCTTGAATTAACAGCTCCTGCTTTGAATACTTACCTGAAATACGAGCTGCACGTTGCAAGAACCATCTTATGGCAGGGAAATTCGGTGCCCTCAACAATCAATACTATGTCAGTTAGCAACTGCTGCTCATAAAAGAATTTTAACTGCTCCAGCAAGGACACAGCATATTCACTATTTATCTGCCTCTCGTCCTGGGTAGACATGACTGTATTCCATTAATATTTCCAGGACCAGAGTGAAAAGTCAAGATCTTTTTGCCAGAGAAAGGTCAGCTGAATATTTCGCAAGTAACCAGGGAAGAAACTGCAGGAGATCTGTAGCCTTCAGAGGCGATACTGATAAAAAAAAAAAAGGCAGTGTTATCTTGAACTGCTGAATCGATGTTTCAGACTTTGACCTACATTAGGTCATCATTCTTTGATTCGATGTCACAATTTGTTCAGTGACTTTCAAGAGTATCTGCAGGGCTACTGTTGAGATTTATAGTGACGCAGCAAACAAACGACCAAAAGTGGATTCTGAGGTAGGTTCCATGGTAGCATCTCATGATCAGTAGCTGCACTTGAGTGACTGAAAGCAGGAAAATAAAATTGACATTAGCACTTGTCCAAGAAAATATTTTTTCCTTTCATAGCTACCCCTTAAAATTAACTAACAACCTTATTTCTAAATAAATACATATTACTTGCACAAAAATTCTTGTAGAAAGAGCATTTAAACAACAAAAATATCAAAAGAGAAAAGCAGAAGAGTTTGCATATGGATTCTCATCAAGATCTAGGCCCATAAACTACGATAATTTGTCCATACAGCTTCTAAGGCTGGAGAGAGAAAAACAAGGTTCAGGAAGACTAATCCTCTTCCAAGAGACACCCAGTTTTCCCCACTGAGTACACCCACATATTTCCTTCAACCATGGCAAAGAGCTGCTTAATACAAACATGAAAAAAAGTGACTTTTTTTTCCTGTTAGTATGGTTTTGTCTACTCAAGTCCTATCAATACCAGGCCTATAAATGCTGTTTCTTCAGTATCCCATCATTTTCCAACTAAACTCGACATCATAGTCAATACGCTTATTTCACCTTTGACACTCAACTATAGAACAAGCAGAAACAGAGCTTAAGGGTTTGAAATCCTAACAACCTATATTCGCAATGCTTATTCGATCCATCATCTCCATGCAGAAGGGCTTCATGTATTGACATTCCCCATTCCATTTTTCCCCCTTCTAAGCCATTTCAATACAGCCAGGTAAGCATGACCACTGCTGACAGAAGAATAGAAAAATAAGATAACAAGAGCAAAGGAATGCTGGAATAGCAGAAGTCAAGAAACTTGGAGTCATTATAAAAGCAATGACTACAGGTTACCCAAGTCTGTTTTCTTGTCTGGACATTTCTACTTGTCTTAAAAAGGGTTCAGGTCCCACACCACCCCAATCTTCATAATTAGGAGAGTTACGACAGTAAAATCGTCATCATAAAGGCCATCAGAATACCGTATCTATCAAATGTTTCCACATTTATTTAGTATTGCACTGTTCTCTTACATTCCAACATTGAGTAATAACCAGTAACACACTTGTCAAATGTCTAAGACATCACTATCATTGCAGTTCATGAAGAACGGTGAATGCAGAAATATACTTTACCTGAAATGACATACTTGAAATTCCACACAAACTTCCAATATTTAGTGCAAGGTGAAGGTGAATCCCTGCCAGCCATATCAAAGATATATTTCAGCAGAGCCCTGCCTGTAGCACAGTTTAAAAACAGCTGTCTAACATTCACTCAAGTGGATATGGTTAATTAATGCCACTTCAATTACTACTAATTTAATGTCACTGATCTATTTCTTTTTCAGTAAATACGCACAAATAGTGATCTCAAGCTCTTGTTTTTAACTGGTTATTTAACTGGAAATGTCAAAAAAAATCAAAGCCCACGTTCACGAGAAGCCAGTTAAATAAGTAGAAAAGATGTTAATATTTGGAGGAGAACGGGAAGACCGATATGTGCTGTAATAACAGATATTAGCATGAATTCTTGACTTCAAACCTTCAAGTTTCAGTGCACTTAAACGCTGAAGTCACTAAACCAGATGTCTATCAAGAAATTTGCTTATCCAAAGCAAGGACTTGCCCCAAGTCACGTCGTCTTTTCACCAGATGAGTATGCCCCCTATCTGTACGTTTACTGACCACTATCCTGGTCATCTGATAATAACTTAATGTGCAACCTAATCCATTGACAGATTTTTGCACTGAACTTTATATGGCTACGGAGACACACAGACTTCCTAAGTGCATTAGACCCACAGAAATAAATAGCTTGTGGCTCTACTGGTATCCAGGGTCTCTCTACAGCATTGTTTTTCCTGGCTTAGGAGTAAAGTTTCAACAATATAAGCTGGTGCACTGCACTTGGTTCATGCAGAACATCATTATTACTAAGCTGTGGTAACAATGACTTCTTTTACTAAAACTTCCCATTCTGATGTAATTTTAAAGACTATAAATCTTCAGGAACAGGAAAAAAAGAGCAAAACTTCAGTATACACTGTTCTAGTCATCAAGTAACAGAACCAATTCAAGGGTCCCATGGAGAAATTGATGTACACCGGCTAGTAAGGTTAAATACATTTTTGGCAACGTGGCTGACAGTCAATGACTGAAAAAGCAGAACTGTTCAACAGAAGACAAGTTGAAACTGTGAAATTAATTACTATAAATAGCCAGAACATTTGAGTATGACTCCTGGTGGCAGAAAAGATTGAGGAGATGACAGGAGTCTTGTTGCAGAACATTTATGTGATGAGAACCACCTTTAAACTGTAAATTCACAACGCTGGACTCTGGTTTACAGCTCATCTGGCACACTCTCTCATTCAATACGCGTACCAGGGGGTCTTCTGTTGGTACGAACATGCAATGCATTGAACTCCTGCTTTCCACATCCACACTATGTTTTGCTGCCAATGATAACCATTTGCTAAAGAACAGAATTTTGTATTTGTCACTAAGTTGCATTCCACTCCCTTCTAGTGGAACCATACTAAATTCTTATGAGAACAGTTCATCAAGGATCTCTAAGCTCCTGTTTTAGAATCACCACTATTTCAGTCCTCATTTGTCCAAAAGAAGTGAATTTTTGTCCTGGGTAACTTCTTGGAAGTCAGCTGTCTAAAACAGGACGGTAGATAGCTGCTGGGAGGTCATACTGGTACTGGACTGCAAACTAAATCAAGATGTTACCCAGCAATCCAAACTAACTCCGTATCAAGCTGGAGAGGAACATGAAGTAACAGGTGGATAAGAAGGTTTGCTGTTAAGTAATTATACTTTTTAGCTGAAGTAATTTTAATGAGGTGGCTTTAACTCTTGTTCGTGTACTTCAAAATCTGTATTAGTCCATTACAAAAGTTAATCAAACGTTAATGAGTTAAGGGACAAGCTATTAATTGTTTTCCTTGAATCTGTTTGTCTTCTGAGGTCAGGGGAAGATTAATGAACAATACATCCTGTACTACATGCATAGAAGTGTTGCCCTATGTCTTCTCTACAATATAAGTTGAACTATTATCTACTATTTCCAACTTAAAGGGAAAATAATGAAAAATACATATATATATAATATTCCTCAACTACACTGATTTGTCTTTATCTTTTTTATTTAAAACCAAGAAATATCTTTTTTTTCCCAAACTGCAAAAAGGGCAAAACATATATATAGATGTTTTGTTGTTAACTTCAATGTTGTCATACTAGGAAAAGAAATACTTTCTTCTGAAAATGCCATTAAGATGTCTGCCGGATTACATGCCTAACTTCCAGTGAAGTTTATGGAAATGCATAGAGACCTATGAAATCCTCACCAGTTCCTATCTGCATCTTCTACCATCTAAGCATCTCTTGAACTAACTTCACCAGCTACAACCAACACTTCAATAAACCTGCATGTTTGGGGAAAAAAAATAACACATACCTTACTTCCCAGGACATTCAACCTTTTTAACCTCATTTTAACTAATAAGAACCTTTAAATACTACTTTTGTGCACTTTTAATTGAATTCCAATTCCCATCCAAGTGCAGCTTCACACAAATCACAAGTAAAAACATGTCTAAAGAAGTGAGTCATTCACTATTTTTAACATAATGAAATGTCAGAATTAAGAACCAAACAACCCTAAGCCAAACTACACAAGTGTGTAGAGAGAGCAATGAAAGTACCAAGTTTAGGTACTTTGATACATAGTTACCATTAACAACTTGCTGAGTTACACATCAACATGTTTTCAAAGTGATGACACCAACTAATGGCAAGGGGGAATAGAAGTACTAAAAATGATTAAAATCAATTATTTAAATCAATAGACCTAGCCAACTGATCTCAAAGATAGGAAAGAGAGAAGAAAAAGGAGTTGGAAGCTCTGGATTCCTGAGTAATGTATCAAGTTTGCATCCTTGGCAGCAAAAATGAAATAGATAATTGATGAAGCAGTTCCAGACTTGGAAGTTTTCCTCTCTTCTAAAGCCATCAAAGGTATCTTTGATACCACTGTAGTGCAGAAACCTAAGGACATCAAGGAGATTCTAATGAGGCAAGACCATGAACTCTCACAAAAACTAAGGACAGATTTATTCCTACGATGGTTTTATCTCAAAAACTACTGTTCATTTGGAAACTAATTCTATTTTCCATACATATTGTGACTGGGAAGCAAGTTACAACTTTGAGGTAGGTAAACTTTCTGGAACTGGACAGAAGCTAGAGACTAGAAGTGCCAGACTCCATGCTAACAACATGTTTGGTCGCAATGCACTCCTCAGTACCAGTTTCCTTCCTGTTTTTCTGCTCCTAAAGGAAGTTATAAACTAAAGGAAATACCTGCTCAGAAATAAAATTAGCACAAGATAAACCAGCAACTTAACTTGGCAACTGGCCTTCTGTGTTGAGCAGAGCTAGTTTCCATCCCCAAGGGCGTTTCTGTTTTGTTGAAAGACCTGACCTGTTTTGGAAAATTAACCTTTGAAAATACATGGACCACAAATGTCTCTAGCAAGATCCAGCCACGTATCCTGTACGTATAGAAAAGTGTTTTCTTTCTCTGAACTCTAGTATGTTAATGAAGGTAGACAGCTTTCTTTAAGAACTTAAACTGCACTGTACAAGTATGCATCGTTCCCACAAATATCATATCTCAGTGATTATTTAACTATAAAGTCAAGTATTTCTACATTAAGAAATTAGACTAATAATTAATGCAGTTTAACTAACATAAATTACTTCCTGAAACATTAGAGACTTAAAATGGATACTTTGTTTATCCTTGTAAAGTTTATTCTCCTAGTGCAACAGCTACTAAATTAAGGAAAAGGCATTTTTGGATTTGCACCAATTACGGTCTGTTTCACAATCACATGACCAAAATCAAAACATCTGCCTTAAAAAAAAAAAACAATCAAACATGCTAAGCAGCAACATCCTTCTCTCTGTTTCTGCAAGATGCTAGGGATGCAGCACAAAGTATAACTGGATCCTTTCACTGAGGCTAAACATATCTTCAGAATAATTTAAGATGTGACACCTGTACCCAAATTCTGAGACTACACAACTTACATATTGGAGTATATTAAAATATTAAACTTTTAAGGGTTTCTAGAATACATCATCTTAACAAAACTCACGCAGATGTTGCCCTAGATGAGCTCACAACAGAATACAACATTTCAGGTCCACAATGATCACAAGGTGACATAGAAAGCCAAGCTTTGGCTTTGCAGGGAAACCTCAAAATGCAGACACTAAACACCGCGACAATCCATCTCTAAATCACTGTTCAAGTCATTTCATAAGCAGCAAGACATCTACCCTGCTCGTAGCAGAAATAACAAACACTGGAAAATCTTAGGCACGCAGATGGCTAATTTCAAAGCTATTTTACGACCCTTACTTTGCGCTTAGCCTATAAAACTTCACCAAGAGCTATCTGCCTCTTCAAACCCACACATAAACACCGGAGCCCACCCACGGTCGCTGTAGGTACCAAGGCCACATACACGCACGCTTCCAGAGGCGGCAGGAGGGTAAGGCGGACAACACCCAGCGGCAGCAATGCCCCTCGCCATGCAGTCCTGGAGGCCCCCCTCACGCCCTGCCTTTCCACCACCCAGGCGGGGCGGTCCCCCAGCCCTACCTGCTGCCGCTCCGCCGACGCGCTGCGAGCCCTGCGGCCGCCCACCGCGCTGCACATACGACGGCGCCTGCAGCCGCGCGGGGCTGAAAAAGAGCAGAAACGGGGGGCTGGGTTAGCGTTATGAGATTGTTTGTACCCGCTCCCTCACCTCCAGGGCCAGCCCCAGCCCGGCGGGGGCCCTGCCCTGCCCTTTCCTTTACCCCTTCCCCTTCCCTTTCCCTTTCCTCCCCCTTCCCTCAGGCCCCTCGGGCCCCAGCCCGGCGGGACCGACCTCCCAGCGCGTCCCCTGCCGCCTCAGCGTCCCGAGGGCAGACAGGCGGGCAGCGAGCGGGGCTGAGGAGGAGGAGGAGGAGGAGGAGGAGGAGGAGGAGGAGGAGGAGGCGGGGGAGGAGGAGGCGGGGGAGTGGGGGGGCGGCGGGGGCTGTGGATCCGGTCCCGCCCGTGCTGCGGAGGCGTCGCCCGGCACGGCGCAGGCGCACTCCACCCCCCGCCTCACCTCGCGCCGCGGCCGTTACGCGGAGCCGCGCATGCGCGTAGATGCGAAAGAGGGGAGGGGGTATGGCCGGCGCGCCCCCGTTTCCCGTTCCTCTCCCCCCGCCCAGGCAACGGCGGCCGCCCCGCCGCGGCTCGCCCCGCCCCCTCCTCCTCGCGCGCTGGCAGTTGGGGTGGGGCGGTGCTGAGGGGAGCGGGTGCGGCCCCGCCCCGCCCCAACGGCTTTCGGGCTAAGGGGAGGGGGGCGAGGAGGCTGCCCACTGGTCTGAGGGGAAAATAAATATCCTGACTGGAAAGCGGGGAGCGGGTTTGTTTATTCGTGGGGTTCCGTATGGGTCTGTTTGGGCTTTCCAGCCTTTGTCCGCCAAGAGGATTTTTAGTTTAAAGCTAAATGCGGGAGTTGGGGATTTGAAAGTGTGCCAGACGCAAGCAGCTCACAGGGAAAGTGTAAGAGCTGCAGTCCCTGAAAACACAATATCAGTAATCCTGCCCAGATAGAGGCCGTGTTACAGTTTGTGCCTTAGGGCACAGGGTAAGCCACGCTGAATATTAAAGAAAAAAGGGAAAGGGCAGGAGAACTTCCCAGCCTCGGAATGCAGACCATCTGCAAGCGTCCACGCCTCTGTGCTTCTCTAGGCACTCGCCCTCCTGTGTACCGTGTTCCTTGTGCCTGCTTCTGCCACCACCTCTGCCAGCTGTGGCGGCCACTGTGGTGCTCCCTCATGCAGAGATGGGGACCTGTGGTGGCTGTAGTGCTCCCTCATGCAGAGATGGGGACCTGTGTTGTCTGTAGTGCTCGCTCATGCAAGGATGGAGACCTGTGGCCACTGTAGTGCTCCCTCATGAAGAGATGGGGACCTGTGGCCGTTGCAGTGCTCCCTCATGCACAGATGGGGACCTGCAGGGCTGCCCCTCCAATCCCCATATCCTGTAAGACCAGGACAGGGTCGAATTATAATCACACGTTTAATAAATTGCTATTTTACACAGTACAGTACACACTATATGGCAATAAATGCTTCCCGTATTTGCGCAGAAAGAACACTATATTTGTCAGTCTACTTGGCTGCTCTGGGAGGGCAGATCACCACTCCCTCAGTCAGCTCTAAGCAGCTGATAAACCTTGAAAACAAATGTAAACTTTGTCTTGTGTTTTCTGAATTTTTCCCCATAAAACCTCTCTTTAACAGTATTTTTTAAGGAGATTAGTAATACACTTTTGACACCTCTATTTTTTCCACTTCTAACATTATAAAGGGGATATATTAGAGTGACTTTGGGTTGTAATTTAAATGCCTGAAAGATGAGACTGCTGGCTTTCTTCACATAAGATAAGGTTCTTACTGCGCTTCCTATCCTCGTGTTTTGGTTCTCCCTCCCACGTATTGCTGGGAAAGGGCCCCCACATCTCGGTTAAACGAGCTGCAGGTGGAAGAGGGAGTGGACAAACGGCAGCTGCCTCCCATAAAGATGGTGAGTGGAGGAGGGTGAGCAGTTTCTTGCTGGGCTGTAAGCAGCAGCAGCATAGACTTTAGCTTTGAGGGGCTGTAATGGGGGAGGAATAGTTTGGCTTTTTGTGTTTTTTTTTCTTCCCTTCTTTCTCTCTCTCTTTTTTTTTTTTTTCCCCTCCTTACATCTTTCTTTCTTAAAGGTCAAAATCACTTTGGGAGCTTTGGCCTAAGTAAGTGAGAGGAGGCTGTGAGGTTTTTGGTGCTTCCAAGAGCAGGGCTGGTAGTTCTAAATGGAAACTGGAGAGGGCTCCAGTGTTCCGGAAAGCTTTCTGCAACTCCTTTGGGCCTGAGCTTGGAACAGGTGAGATTTTTTTTTTTCCTTTACCTTCAGAATACTTAAGTTCTGTGAACACTTGAGTAGTTATCTGTGACTGTGTAGTCACTACATCTGTGCCCTCTAATTTCTTATATCTTTGCTTATAAGCTGTGCGTGATTGTGTTTATACTACTTGCATGGGTTGGTAGAGGCTAAACAGTGTATTAATTAACTGAGGAAATACTTAACTGTGGGAGCTCTGTCTTGTGAATTTCATATGGCTCTGGGTAGGGACTTATGCACAAGGATTTGTTGTTGTTGCCTATCACTTAACTTATGTATGGGATATGTTAGCTACTAGTGTTATTAGGTATATTTTAATGCAAAAACCCTAAATGAATGGAATTTTTACTCTGATCTCAAATTCAGTGGTAGCATTCAGAAGTGCTTTATTTATAAAGCAAACTTGATTGCATGAAGCTTTCTATAGCTCTATTTTTATTTTTCTTTTTTTGTCTACTTGAGTCCTCTTGCTCAAACCTAATAAACCAAAAGCTAGTGTTTTTTTTAACTGGTTGGAAAACTACTTACAGGAACATATGCATGTAAGACCACATCAAAGTTACTGGTCTGGTGGCTTTAAAATTTGATATTAGATTAACTTGAAGGAGTAATATTGCAAATAGCATATAAAAGCTTACTTAACAAAGAGCAACTAAAATCTCTGACTCTAGCAGTAATGACTTTGATAGTAATAGTTTTCTATTTTTGATTTGGTAGATAGTAGTTTTCTTCAGAGAAAACCTGATTTCACTGGGTTAGAAGTAAGGCTATGAAGAAGAGTGTCTGCTGAATTCTGACCTCATAAAATCATCAAGTCTTAGAGGTTTTAATGTGGTTAATCCTGATCACGTTTTTTTTTTTTTAGTGTTTAAAAAAAAAATGAATACTGCCTCTGCTTCAGAAAGTGGATCATATTCAACAAACCACTCAAGGCCCTTTTTTTATGCACAGCCAACAGCACAACAACCTTTTCCAAGTCCATGGTACCTCAGCCATGCATATAATCCATACTGCATACCTGCACTAGGTAAGGCATATGAGAGCTATCTGGCATCATTCAGCTTAATAAATCACTCCTAGACTGGAGAAGGAGAATGTGTGTGTTAACAAGCTGTTTGAGAGTTTAAGTGAAATTAATGTAATGTTTTAGTTGTCAAAGATTTGATTTATGAAGTGTTAGTTAATCATGGCTCATGTGTGCAGGAAAGCATCCATTTCTGCAGAAAGGAAGCTATGCAAGATAATATCTACTATCCTACAGATACAGAGCTCTAGAATATGTGTAAGAATTAATGTGTTTGTATGAGCTCTGTACATATATGTTATATGTGTATATATAAAGTGAAAAAAGTGTATTAAGTACATTTCGCAAATAGTATACCTATGTTAATTTCCATCTGGAGCTGTGTTATCAAAACTGATACTGTAGTACAGTGGATGAAAGAAGTATGAAAAAAATACAGAAAGCTAAGTGGTGCATGTTCTAGGGAATAAAATCAAGCTCTGATTTAAAGTGTAGCTGTCCAGATAAGCTGTTCCATAACAGGACTCTCCGGGTTTCTGTACAAGATTTGTTTCCAAGTGTTGACAGTTAGTGTCTTACTTGTCAACCTGTCTGATCTTGTAGTAGTCCCTGTGTATGTGAGCAACTGTTAATCAGAATGACTTCTTTCAGAAAGAGTGTATTTCTTTACTCTTTTTTTTCATCCCTATTTCCTAGGTTTCCGCAGTGGGCATCCATATTTTCCGTTTTATTCTGTGGCACTCCATGAGTACCCTGGATTCCTTGTTCCACAGCATCCCGTGCATGCAAGAATCAACAGAAGGTCTTATTTTAATGCTCCCCCATCCTCTCCTATGTTTTATCATGCAACCCGATTTAGACACTATAGTACCCCTGGGAAAAAAACGGAGACAAAAGAAACACAGACTGATCCTAGACAGCCTGAAAACAAGCAAAAAAAGCATCAAGATACCCGTACAGAAACGAAAGGTTGTGATGCAGGAAATATGGCCTGTGTTTCTTCTGGCATAGGTACAGAGACTGAAAGTACTTCAGAGAAGCAAGATTCATCTGGATCTTCCATTGTGGTAGACAGGGAGTTTCATAATAGTCCTTCCAGCTCTACACAGTATAGAAATCTTCCTACTGGAAGCTATGCCTTTGAGAAGGAAGAGGTGAGAATAGAATATGGAAATGGCTCTCCAGCTATTCAACTATGGAAGTCCTTTAAAGAAACTATTCCTTTGTATGATGTGTCAAGTGGTAAACCAGTCCCAGAGAACATAGTGCAGCGTGATTTATTTTCTGTTAGCTCATGTGAAGGGATGATATATGGCCCTCATGAAGGGGAGAAATTGGTGCCAGGAACTTACCTAGATGAGAGAAAAGCTGTTCTCTCTTCAAAACAGGGTGTTGAAACCATGCAAGAAAAAGAGGTCCAAAATAACGAAGTGAAGCTGGATGCTGAAAAGCAGGTGACCACAAGTCAGCGGGCAAAATCTCCTCCAGGCGAAGCCATGGCAGTGCAAATAGCAGAACTGGCAAGATCTGTTAGCATAGATCAGCCAGTGGTAAGACAGGATGTGTTAGTAGCTAAGAAATCTAGCTCTAAAAGATCCACAGGCTCAAAAACTTCTCAAGAAGAGTCCAGTCTTATTCAACAAGCAGGACTACTTCCATCTAGTATGGAGGTAATGAGTGACTTGAGTTTTCAGCAAAAGAAACTGAATCTAAGCCACAGTGCAACCAATGAAAGTCAAACTGATAGAAGTATTTGGTGTGAAGAATCAGTGGAGAAGTATGTTCCCTCTAACAGTTGGCTGGCTTGTCTGGACAATATGGACACAAACTACAACTACGATGTGTGTTTGCCACAAAGAAAACGTCAAAGTGTACTCAGTCTTTCTTCTGATGACATGTCGTCTAGAGAGGATGGCTCATCCATTGATAATGCCCCAGTGTCTTATTTTGTACCTGACTATGTGCTTCAGAAAAGCACGTATACTTTCCAGAAAAGTACAGAGGGCTTGGAGAAGGAGAAAATTAAAAGTGGTGGGTCCCTCAATGAAGATGAAGTGGTAGGAAGGGAGCAGATGAACGGTTTGGATGGCCAAGATGTCAAAAACTCAACTGTGAAGATTAAAGAGTCTTCCGGTATAGGTAAAAGGCTGGGAGCCCTTCCTAGATCTTCTAGTCGGAAAAAAATCTGTTCTCTCACGAAAAAAGCTGCTAAGAGTTTATCAGAAGTGGAGGACTCAGAAGAATACTCTGCACAGGGAGAAGAGGAGGATGAAGAGGATGAGGATTATGATGAGGATGATGATGTGGATGAAATAGAATATTTCTTTCAAGAAGCTGCTCCGTATGGAATCTTGACGCCAAGTAAAGGAAACCTCTACCGACAAGTTGGCCAGAGGGTGCTTTGGAAACCACCTAAAAACACTATTCCAGCTCACTTAATTAGCTGGCCTGCTCAGGAGAAAATAAAAACGAGGAGCGGGCTTGGTGAAAACATTGTAGTTTACAAGCCAAAGGAGAAAGAACAAGATGAAGCTGTATATAGTGACTACGGGCATTATGGAAGAAAGAGGCCAATGGCAAGAAGAGAAGGGCTTGAACATAAGCGAATGCTACAGAAAGTCTTGGGAGGTAAGCAAGTTGCTGAGGAAAAGGTGCTTGTAAATAGAAAGTGTAAAGAACACGATTATGACTGCAAACTGTAGCTTGAACCAGTAAAAAAAAAAAAATGTTACAGCTTCAGGTTTGGTTTAGCCAGAAATAGTTTGGGATTATTTTTGAGGTAGAAGAGGAGCTTGCTGCAGTTCTCTGCTGTTTGAAGATAGAAAATCATAATGCAATCAGTAGAGAATTCATTAGTAACCTCTTTTGATTTAGTCTAATATATTTTTCTATCTGACTTCAGTGGTAACTTGCTCATTTGGAAAGCTTAAGGTCACTTTAACAATGCTTGTTTACTGTTGCTTGATGATATCTTTGAAATTTGGCATTTAAGTTCATACAGACATCTACACTCTGATCCTAGACCTATGTTAGAGGGAATAAACAGGGTTAAGTTCCTTATAACCTAATGGCCATACACTGGGGAACTTCCTTTTCTGCAGAACGAATGTCAAATGATTAATTTTTTTCATAGCTGCTTGTCTTGCAGTTAGCAACAGAGTGTTGCTATATTTCACAAAATCAGTGTGAAACTGTATTAAACTTGGTCTGGAAAAGAGTATTGCCTTTACTCAAAGCTGAATATTAGTAGAAATTGGGCTCATCTGAAGTGAGAACAAGAAGGATTATTACAGTTCATAACTGGTATTTAGGTACTTCACTAATGTTGCTGTTTAGTGTAGTCTTAAGCTGTGACAGGCACATAAAACAGGATCTACTTCTAGTAAGATGGGTAGTAGTCTTTTTTACCTTTTTTTTTACAGAATCTAAAGATTTAGTTAAAGCATCCTGTAGTTTTTGTGGTCTCCAGAAAGTTATGTCTTTATTTCTCAGAATCTCAAAATTAGATTCAGTGGCTAGTTTTGCATTTTGGCAAATCCTTTGTCTTGTGGATCAGACAGTATATTAGCATGTGCAAAACTCAGTACTGACATTACATCAACTTTTTTTCTTAGGAAGACTGCTAAGGGAAAGCATGGGGATACCACCTGAAGAATTTTGGATTAGAAGCGGTGCTAAACCCAAAGTTATTGGCCGAATACATGGTAGTCTCTCACCCCAAGCCATGAGTAAAGAACAAGGTACACCTTATTTTATGCATGTTTGTTTTAAGGAATATTCAAAAGGATATAATATGAAACACTGTAAACTTGCTGTTCTGGTAAGACTTGAAGATAAAGCCAGTTCTCATTTTTCTGATACTGAAGAAATGGCCTGTCAATCCAGTACATCTCAGGTTCCATATCCTTCTCAAGCTCATACATAGAAAAGGGTGCAATATAGCAACCTTTTTTCAGGGCACCATGGGAAATCATTAAATGTTATGATGTGGCCAGGTAAAGTCCTTATTCATGTGAAGCTTCTGCTCCCATAAACAATGGCTGTTTTAATTCTTCATTCACCTTGATAATGCTTCTCTCAAGTTCATGCTCAGCAGTAACTCCTAATCTTGGTGAGTAAAACATATAGAGGAAGTCATGTGTGATAGCTACATTGGTTAATCTTCAGGAAAAAGTAGGATCGAGCAATAGTTGCCCTGCTGCTGCTAAAGGAAGTCTAAGTGCAAACTATCTGATGTGGTTCAGGAAAAGATGAATAGGTCAAAGTTACTATAACACAGAAAAAGCTATAGTTCTGATGTTCCTCTCCTCCAATTGAATGTTTTCCTTTGCTCTACGTAGACCTTAATTACATCTAGAAACTCAACTAAACGCTTCAAGGGTATTTCTTAGAGTTGTTCCAACAGCACTTACACTAGAAATTACTTAAGAGTATTACTACTCTCCTGGGTCACATGCTTTCAGGTATTGCATGATCAGTCTGTCAAGTAATGGAGTAAGAAAGTTATCTTCAGAACAGACTGACTTGATTCTCTTCCCTTCAGTTCAGTGGTAGCATACATCAGGCTTCCAGCATCAACAGTCTAGTCAACTATTCTTTGGAATGTATTTGGTTGGGTCACTTGAACACCTGTCAATTTATTGTGAATGCTTGAAAAGTGAACTAAAGCAGAATTAGCCATCTCTCACTGGGCTCTTTTCTGGCACATTAATACCTATCCAAATCATTACCGAAATATAATGCTGTTCAGAATCATGGTTAGTGATTAAATATTGCAGACATACAAGATTTGTTGCTTGACAGATATGTCACTTTTATCTGCTAATGAAATGGGCACAGACTAGTGTATGCAGGGGAGGGAGAAAGAGGAGCCCTAGTGACTGGTGGGGAAAGCTGAGGTTAAATTTGCTTTAACATGACTTAGCAAGATACAACTGGTGTTGTTCCTCTATCTAGGGTGCCCACCTCTGGTTAAACCCAAGAAGAAAAGAATAGGCAAGCCCCCATTAAAACGCAGAGACACAAGATGTGAGGTGGAAGAAGTGGAAGTGTGGGAGATGCCTAAAAGCAGTGTACGCAAAGGTTGGTATATGGCCACAAGCTCCAAAAATGAATCTTGCAAGCATTCAGTCATTACTGAGTGCTTGGTTTGTGAACTGGGAAGATATTGGATTGTGTGGAAATAACAATGTCATGTATGCAATATTAAAAACAAGTTAACTGTTGAACATCAACTCAGCTATGAATACTATCTTAATGCTGACCAGGCTGGGTTCCTTAATCTTGAGGAAAAAAGAGGAACACTACTTTGGTCTAGTTGCTTTTCCAAGTGTTTTACTCTTTTTAATTATTGGGTCCTATTTCACTTCTTGCAGTATATACTTTTCTTAAGCTACAGGCCTGTCTCAGACAAAATACGCAACTAGATGCAACACAAATGCATTTAGATGATTCTTAAGAACTTAAGTTTAAGTAGGAACTTGTTGCTATTTTGGAGGAAGATGGAAGAATAATGGAAGGGTGAATCATGTTTAATATGTTTGATAACAAAGAAGCTTTTGTGCATTTGTGGGAGTATCCAGAAAGATTATAAATTGAAATGCTTCAGTACATACAGGAAGCTACCTAAAAGATCAGACTCCCTTCTGGGAAAACAATTTGGTGTAGTAAAACTACCTTGAATATTCAGTGGGGAAGTACATTAATTAAAGACCCTGTTTTCTCAAAGTAAACGCAGTATTAAACAGGATTACAATTCATGATATTTGCAGTGTCTGAAATATTAAGTTTCACTGAAGTGTCCTGTTAGTCAAAATTGGTGTCAGTTCTGAAGTCTGCATACTTAAACATCAATGTTTAACCTTTAGTTGTTGACACTTTTTGGAAAGAGCACTTAGGAAACTTTCATAGTCCCAAATTAGCTCTTATATATGTCCCAGAAGTAGTTGGTGCTTCTTGGATGCCTTCAACTTATGCCACATTTTGACTGTGCTCTTATAAGCTTGATATGAGACTCTTACCTGTCTGTTATACTAGAGTATTTTGCAGTTCAGCGTCATGCCTGCAGAACATACCCTTCCTGGGAATTTGAGTATATGGTTTTAATTTTAATCCCAATCACCAATGTCTTCTGCAATAAGAAAAGGCAGTCATTGATGTCTAACCTTCCTTTTGAAGTAAATTGACCTATGTTACTTGGAGAGAATGTGCTCCTTAATTATTCTTCTCTTCTCTTTAGGGCGTGGAACAAGAAGGTCCCTCTATAAGAGAAGATAACTGCAAATATTGGGGCAGGAGGGGAAGCAAATGTATCAGAGGTTTGCATAAACATAACTCTATTGTATATTTTGTAAGTTGCTGTGCACTCTTGAAGGGTAAGAACTGCCATACATCTTACAGTGCTGCTATTAAAATGGAATGAAGTATTCAACGCTAAACTGTCACCTTTTGTAACTAACGTCCAGTATTTAAATAATAAATTTAATAGAAGTGCATTTTGAGGCCTGTATTCCATCTATACATGGAAACAAAACCCTTTTGATAGGGATATATGTGCATGTCAGTTATTGCTACCCTGTTAAGCTCTGTAGGATTGTGTCATCTCATCGCATAGTCAGTTTGTCTGATGTGGAAATAGCTGCAAGACTCACTTCTATCACCTGGATTTTTGGCTGGATTTGTTTTTGGAAGCGTAAAGAATGTAGTTAAAGCTTTACCAAGTCAAGCACTGACTTAAAACTTCAAGGCATTTCCTCAGATCTTAGTCTTTAAAGGCATGATTGGAGGACTAAAACTAAAGCACTGAACTGATGTGATGCTTCCCACTGCTTCTCTTCTTTTTCTGTGGATCTCTGTGGAGACCCTTGTGAGCTCCTTATGGAGGCGCTGACCTGGAGAGATGGACTTTAGAGGTGAAACAGGAGTCATCCCTAACAAGTCAGGGAATAGGGCACACCACTCTGATTTAAAAAATAAAAATAAAAAATGGCACCTTACAACACAAATGTCTCCATAGAACCAAAATAATAAAACTAGGTCTCTTGTTGACTTATCTATTCATAACCAAAATAGGTTGATCATAGCACAAAAACACTGGGGCTTTTTTCACAGCTAAGAAAGTTAGTATCACCATCTGAGAAGAAACATGACACTACCATTTTTGTAAGATTACCAAATAAAGTGACATTGTGAGTAAAGATGGTGAGAAAAATGTATGAACAAGAGGGAAAGGGGAGGAGAGAATGGGTGAATAAGACTTGCCTTTTGCTTTTTCTCCCCATGCTCTTACTTGATTTGTGCCTTAAAATTACCTGCAGAGATGAAGTAGTGTCTCCTGTGATGTTTAAGTTGTGTGCATGCCTGTTACTGGTCTATCTGTACCAGGTGATACTGGTTCACCCTGGTGAGGAGTACAGAGGTGTCCGTCTCCTACTCAGTTGACCCTTGACTGTTGTTTCTAATAGTACTTGTAGGAACTTATTAAAGAGCTACTGTAATTATAGCCTTTACCTCAAGCTATTACTGAAAGGTTCTGTATTAGCACTGTAGTTTTTTCTCTGCCTTAAGCACCAAAAGAAAATAAGGAATACAAACTCATATTTAGCACTTACAGTGCCCAAAACATCTATTTGTATCAATGTCAAAGAGTAAAGGACAGAATTTTTTCAGGCAAGGAGCTTTTTAATAGTACTCCTGCTCTGAAAAATGTAGGACTTCTCTTAGATACCTAACAGAGGAATCTACAGCTCTTGGAGGGGATAAATTATTCTGGTGGGAGGAGTGAGGAATAGTCTCCAAGTGAAAGCCTAAGTGACAACAGAGGAGTAATCCTCAGCTGTAGCTGAGATCTTTTAGGTAAGGGCTAACATTTTTCCCTGAATTTGAGCCCACCTTTGGGGTTGAATACTAAGTTACCTCTGCTGACAGATTTAACTCTATTCTTTTTGCCTGGTAGTGGAATACTCATTACCTGACAGGTAGAAGGCACTTTTTTCTTTTTTTGGAGTGGCTAATATTCCAGGAGCACTCCAAAAAATTATGCTAATCCATCCTTTCACAGGTCTTGCAGCAGTCAGTGTGCTTTCTACCTAGATATAAGCAGCAATTTAGGGCTGGGTGATGCTAGATCCCAGAAAGATGTGAGGGAGTAGCAGCAGGGAGAGTTTAGACTGCTTTAGTCTGAAAGTGCTACTCGTTTTTCTGGAGTTTGGTGTGCTCTACTCTACCAGTACTAGTACTGGGGCCTTAAAACTGTATCTTCTGCTTGACCTTTTATTCAGTCAGCAGACAGTGGACTGCATCTGAAGTCAACTGGCTTATGACTATTTAATATTCCAGTGGGTAAGATGGCCATGATTTAGAAAGGTTGCAAACTATGAACTGTACTTTAAAAGGCTGTCAATTAAAGTCCAGGCTCTTCTAGTTCAGCCAAGTAACTATCCTGTGATGTGAGATTCCACTTTTGGTTATAGTTGCACATACGTGTCAGTTTTTTCTTGTTCCTTACGAAGGTAGATTGCCCAGTGATGAGTAACTGCAGTGCTGGCAGTATTGTATTGCCTTTAAAGTTTTCAAATGTCTTTGACAATATCTACTGTAGGAACATCTGAAGAATCTATTTACTTCTTGGCAAGGCAGTGACAAACAGTAGGGGCCTCTGAAATTGCCAAACTGTTTTGTTGGACAGACTGACTGTCTGTGACTCAGAATTTCTAAATCATTATTTGTAGCTAACTACAACTTCTGTTGCAAAGTGGGTGGAGTCTAATGCTCAAATGGTGACCATGGTTATGTTGGCTTATCAGATTTTAATTCTGTATTTTACTTCTAGATCTGGTAGCATGTGTTGCATAAAGCATTCCTTCTTAGTGTCCTGTCTTCTGCCTTATGTTCAAGAAGATTAATTATAGGTCTTTCTATTAAAACAATGTAAGACTGGCAGGAGCTAATGGCAAAAATAGTCATTGCATGCTAACCATAAGCATACCAAGGAAAAACAAATTACTGTTTTTAAAAAACAGACAAAACAAACACAAGTCCTCAGATTCCCTGAGTGATTCACTGTCATTGGCCATCTCAGTCGAGACTATAAAACCCAAGTCATTTCGTGGCCAAAAAAATGTATATTCTTGAAGTTCTTTCTGAAATGAAGAATTTGGAGTATTAAGATAATCAGACCTAGATGCTGGAAATCATCAGTTGCAACTGTATTGCCAGCAAGGTATGTTGTAGCTGCACTTCACCTTTGTTTAGATTCATGGGTTTAGTTATGCTACTGTTACCACTGAAATTTCAATATAAACTTCAAATAAAAATATATTTCTACAAAGAAAGCTGTCACCAGGAACTTTCGCTCTTTGAACAAATAGTTGAATGGTTAAGATTTAAAACATAAGTCTAATCAGTCTTTCAGGAGTATAGTTTTCTATTCTGCTTTCTGGGAATACTTCTGTGTAGAATCATTTTCCATTAATAAAAATGGGTGTTGGAATTCCTCTAGTCTACATATTTCTTAAAGACCTGGAGTCTCTTACATGCTAGCTTTGGCACAGCTTAAAATGTTAAGTGGTTAAATGAATCATGTTTCTCAGTATTCTCATATGGGTTGCTAGTCACTACTATTAGAAACCTTACAGTATTGAGACTGTGCTAACTTTTTAACTTTGAAATTGCCTCTGCTTTTATGAGTTTGAGTAGAGACCTACTAAAATTCTTACGTATGGGATATTCTAGATCTTCAAAACTGAGAATGATGTGGGGGAAAATGAACGGGAATCAGTTGTTCACATATCCTTCAGTATAAGAACTAGGGGGCATGAAATGAAACTAGTAGGGAACAGCTTGAAAGCAAGCGATGTTTCTTTGCTAATTAATACTTAATCCGCATAACTAATCTGTGGAGGTTTCCTGCTGAAGGAAATGGTTTTAACAAGTGTCTGGATGTAAAAGAAACTAGGCTACTAAATAAAATATCTGTGATTGAAAGTACCCATGCTACAAGCAATAGAGGCTTTTTTTTGATGAAATAAATACCAGTCCTATTTGCCCTGCTCTGTTGCTTAAGCATCCGCTATTGACCACGAGTGGAGGAAGATACTAGGTTAAACAGATGTTCAGTCTGCAGAACACTGATTTGGTACCTCAAACCTTTAAATTGCAGTTAACATACGCTAAAGAAGGGTTGTCTTGCATTATTTTTCTTGATTGTTCAAATAGTAAGCCCTTGTAGGTAAAATCCTGTTGAACAGACCAAGTTGAGGGACCCGTTCCCAAGCAGTGGGATGACAGGCTAAAAGGAAGCTGAATTAGTTTAATGAAACTAGGTTTTATAAGAATCTTAGATGACAAAAGCTAATGTAACTGAAGAGACTTTCAGGTTACGTCTGCTCTACTCAAACTTGAGTGAGGATTCTCTAGAATGAATCAGAGTAAGCCTTTACATGGTGCAGCTTCCAGCATCTGTCCAGCAATCACCAGTGCAATAAATGTATGGATTCTCTTGGCATCACATGTAGGTCTTTGCATGCCATTTCAGCTGTTCATTTTTCTATCTGGTTAAGGAACCAGGAACTTTCAATTAATTATCTGTATCAGTATCATCATTAACTAGCAGGAGTCATCAGTAAATCACACTAGAGAAATCACACTAGAGATATCTAGTAAATAATACTAGAGGATAAAAACTCAAACATTTGAGCTCTGAAGAAACTATTAAGTAGTTTCACCAAAAGCTACTGTTCTGATTAATACGTTCTTTATAAGGTCACTAGGAGATAGTGATATTTAAGTTGCATACCATTCAACTGCTTTATCAATAAACAGGTTTTTGCCCTTTTGTTGGCTTATTGAAAATGTGGAGTCTCAAATGTGATGAGGGAATCTTTTTTTCTAAATGGGCATTGGCTACCTTGTTTTATTCCAGAGCATAATGACTTTAAAAAAAAAAAAAAAAGACATTTCAACTAAGTGACTTAGACATGTAGAAGGGAAAAAAACACATTTTAATGTATACTTTCCCTGTCTTCCAAAGCACTCAGCAGGAAACAACTTAAAATGCATTTGTGTCTCTGGTTCCTTGATTTCACTGTCAATGGCTACTGATGTTAGAGCTTTATTATGCTTTGCTTAATATAATAACAAGCACAGAGACTAAGTGCTGAATGAGATCAAATATGACCTAGTCCTTTCAAAGCAAATCTGTTTTTTTCCTTTTGGAAAGCACCAATAAACCTCTAGGTCCTCAAGTCACAGCTTTGCACTGCTGTACCTTTATCTGTTGATCTTTGAAAATGATTCTTACTCTAATGCAGTGTATTGACATCTCTATCTTTCCAGTTAAGTTTGCCTTGGAGCATTAGTGACCTTGTAGACTGGCCAAGTTTTTTTTGTTTTTTTTTAAGTAGAGTACATATCTTTCCCTTCTTCCTGCTTACATGTTCTTTGCTGCTGTTCTGCAACTTACAAGCATGTATTTGAAAACCATACTGAAACCCTTAGACATTTATGTTCTTGTGGGATGATTCATAAAATATTACGTGAAATAATTGTAGTAAATATACAAAATAAGTTGGAATTTACTTCCCCAGACCTTTTTAAAAGGAAAAAAATCAAATGTATCAAAACAACTGATACTGAAATGTATGTAGAAATATATATTTTTCATTTCCAACATGAACCACCCCTTTTTTTAAATAACTAAACTCATCTCTTTATAGTAAAATTGAACATCTAACATCATTACACCTGGCTCCTAATCCTCTGGTTTGGGGAACACTTTAGGTATTATAGAACTGTGCCTATTATTGTTGATCACACTGAGATTTTGCTACAAAAAAATCAAGTCTTGCTTATACTGTGATTTTGTCTTAAATTCCCTTGATGAACTCTTTTCCCCTTCAGCAGTGTTCTTTATTTCCCCCAGCTGCCAGTGCTAGGGTAAGTAAAATGAACTTCAGCACGCAGGCAGTATGCAGAAAAAAAAATACTGTATAATGTTGTAAGGACTGTAAGAGAACTGTCAGTGCTGTGCATGGTGCAAACTGCAGTCCCCTTGCACTGAAGCTTTGTATGTAATTAACTGATAGTATGGTAAAACATACTTCAATAGGTAGTCTGCTGAATTCTGCCTTGGTAGTTATGGCTTTCTGTGGGCAGTTACAGAGCAACGCAGAGGCCCAATATGACCCTGCTGGATGGCCCTTAGCACGGGTTTTAGTGTTTAAAGATATGAATGATTGAGTATAGTTTAATGCATTAAACTATACTCTCCTGGCTGCAGCACTGCAGAGGAGTAGGAAAGAAGAGCCAGTGTAGGGTGCTATATGTATCCATCTGTATGATCGCAGTTTAATAAAGCCCTTTCTGGTGGTTTCTTCCTCATTCTTTGGATCGTTCCTTGCAGTTCACAAGTAAGGGTCCTTGAGCATGTAGCAGGTGACTACTGTCAGTCAGCTTCTAACTTCTCATTACATTTAGATGACTTATGCTTTCTCTTTTTCTTCTTCTTCTTTTCTTTTTTTTTCTTTTCCTTCTTTCTCTTTTTTTTCTTGTGTTTATCTCTACATTCTGAGGAAGCGGAGCTGTTGCTATCTTCATCATCCTCATCACTGTCGTCACTGCTATCATTATCATCTGAGGTGGAGTCTTCCAAGAGCTGTTTCAGTTGCTGTATCCTGAGTTTAAAAAATGTGAATGAGAATACTTTCTAGCTCTCTAAGTAATAATTTATTCTAGCTTTTATCTGCTTTCTTCCTAGCTTGAGAAATGGAAGCTTCATGCAAAGGGCTGGGGAACACTTCCTATTCTGCTGAATTACAACTCCCATTACAATTTTCATACTGATAACAACCCCTTTTGAGACAAGCATATGTTTTGTTCTCAAGGACTTCCCATCTCATGGGTTATCAAGCGTATTGGCCAATCTGTAATTTATGTATGCAAAACAGAGGTAAAAGCAACTGCCAGACCACCAATGGAAGTTCTACCCTTATGCATACACAGGTGCACATGGGGATTATAGTATTATGAAAAGAATTGCCCTGCTGATACAGAGATGATGTCAGTGAAGCTGACTGAGTAGATTCTACTTTAGATTTAGAGGTGTCTTTGACAGGCACTCTTCTTGTGAGCTTTCATGGATCCCTGGCAAATGGAGAGAGACTACTTGCTTATTCTATTGTTTTCAACATCCTTGCCAAGATTTTGCTTTTTTTTTAAAAAAAAAAAAAAAGCGTGCAAGATACCTGTGCTAGCAGTACTAATCTACTCACTCACTACAGTTGGTTCAATAATCTCATTGATGCAGTTCAAATAAGAAAGCATGAAAGAACTCTCCTGATTTATACATTGAATAATGACTTCACATAAGGAACAGTATCAGGTGCCTAGACCTAGCTTTCTAAATCCATCCCTTCATGTCTACTGAAAGCTCTTTGATACAAAAGCACCTCAGTAAAGCCAGTGCAAAAAATGACTTTTTTATTAGACCTAAAACAGAACAATAACCAGGGACCTAAATATTATGGCATCAATGAATGACTCCTCTTTAAATCTTTGTTTTGGAACAGATGTAGAAGCTAATAGAATTAAAGAGGTAGAAAGTACACTGAGTGATTACTGAGAAAGTAGAAATGCATTAATCTCAGTTAACAGAAAGAAACCGCCATCAAAAATGTTCTGAGTTGGTGAGGGTAACATTAAAGTTTCAACTGCAAACTCTAAATTACTATCATGTTATCAAGATTAAAAACAGACTGAAAATGCGTTTTACTACAGAGACACATACCTCATTTCTTTTTCATGACGTTTAGTTTCCCTTATTATATCATACATGGGATCTTCATGTGCCTTTAAAATGGAAAAAAAACCCAGTGTTAGTAGAGCAAATGATAAAATGGTAAAACTGACTTTTTTTTTGAGAAAACAAAAGCCACTGTGTTATCAAAAGATTAAATATACTTAACGAGCTCTTAATTCACAAGTATACTATCAGACGTTGGTGAACATCATTCATCTAGACTGATTTTTTATTTTATCTGGTTACATCACTGGAGTGGGCTCTCCTTAGGTATATTAACTCTGTCCCTTTCCAGTCACAGTTAACTAAGAGCTCCCCACACACATAATACAGCAGTAGCTAGACATAGAAGGAATGTCGAGGTTCAAAATAGTAAGATTTGTGCCCTTGCACGTTTTAAAAACCTGGATACAAACACACCGGAATACAGGAACAAGGATAATAAGACAAATGGATAATGAAGTTGGAGCTGTCCTTGCATGCTATGCATTAATATTATTGCTTCTTAAATCAGTTATTTTTAAATTGAATAAGCATTGCAGAAAAAGATAGTTGTGAAGGAAGGTAGCAAATAAACTTTGCAGATATTTAAGGCCAGTTCATGCCAAGAAAGAATGCAGCAAAAAGAACAAGGTGATCATTTGTGTTGGAAGATTCAGCACACAAATCAACAGAGAAATGATATCAGATGCTGACCAAAGGTGGGAATTAAAATTTCAGTAGCAGATGAAAGATGTTGGGAATGCATCACGAAGGGCCTGGACATAAACTAAGAGTTTGATGCAACAGTGAAGCCTAAGAAAAAATTAAGAATAGAGGCAATCTGGTCATGGGTATGGGCTAAAAGTCCCTTTTGCAGTAGTTGGACAGAAATGAGTCCAGATTGCATTTTTCAAGGACAGAAAGAAAGACCTAAGATACAAAGTGATGACAGCCTGAAAAATAGTTTAACAATGCAAAGCAACAGAAACAGTTAAAGAGGTCATGCAGAAAGAATCTGCAAATCTGAGATGTAGTCTCGTGTAGCAAGAGACCAGAATTGTAGACAGTGACTGGATTATAGACCTAGACAATAGGTTTCGTGATGTGGTTGGTCACAATGAGAGCAGAAGGCTTGAAGCAACGGTAATGTGGGCAGCTCAAGCTTGACTAAGCATTTTTTGTTACGTTGACATCGCAAAAATTTATGCTGTAAAAGTTGATTGAATATAATGGTTGAAAGAGGTTCTTGAAGATTTCCAATTTAAATGTAAATATTAATTATTTTCCACTTGAAGAGCAGATTTTCTGTAAAGTAGCCAAACATCCAACCACATCTGTAGCTTTTTCTTTATTAGGAGATTTTCAGCATCTATATTATACTAGAGACAGAGGAAAAGTCCTTAACAGAGCATCATCTGACAGGCTTTTCTTCACTTGCAATATTATCCATCATCAACATAAATAATACAAGCAATAATACTACAGTATTTGTACTCACTACTCTAAATTGTTCCAATTTCTGATTGCCTTTAATAAAGAATGGGCATTCTTTATCTCCTGTTCTGTGTCCATAACGCTTACACCTCCAACCTTTAAAAAAAGAAGCAGCAGTGAATTGCACCTGAGCCAGATCAGTACAGAAAAAAAAAAAACAAACATATTTATGGAAAATATTAAAATATTTTCAATTTTTGGAAAAAATGAGATACAAAAGTGTTATGTTGATACATGTATCTTCCATAAAATAGAAAGCTATCATAGCCTTCAAGATATTGGTAGTTTTTATATCAATATGATGCCAATCTACCTGGATCTCGTAAACTGTCCACCAGACATCCTGCCCTCCCCCAGAGAGTAAAAAGATGGCTATATGATGGTCCAATGACATCTGGAATATTTTCAGCCTTACACTGCATAACTTTGACTTCTTTTCCCAAAGGCATCCAAAGCCCTTTTGTTGGGGCATGGGCCAGGAATTCTCGTGCGCTTTCATTGCCTGGTACATCAGGGATGCAGTCTTCTGGTTTTGTTTCATTTTCCTGCGGAACAAGATACAGAAAATAAAATCACTTTTTTTTTCTTTTATTTATAATTTTATAAGTATCAATACTCCAAGCATACAGGCCTTCATTTAATGGGGAACCTGTTTTCTCTGTAACACATAAAGGATCCAAAATACCTAATCCTTAAGTCATCTTTTTTCTCCCTTGCCCTTGACTTTTCTGGTTCAGACACTTTCTTGATGTATCGCTTCCACTCCTTTCCATTTATTCTAGTAATTTATTTCAATAAATAATAGTAACAAAAAATTATCAGATAAGCTGATATTTCTTCTCTCTCTTATAACAAAACATAATGAACAGAAACAGCCTTTACAACACAAAGCAGTATTTTTTAGGTTAAAAGCACTAGCTTATGGCTTAGTTATATAAATTTGGCAATAGCAATGATCATTATGGAAAGTATTTTTACACAAGTATTTTGAGCATAAGCAATGGAGAAGAATGCTGAAAAGATGTCACACAAACTGAAAGTCTGCTTCACCATAAATGATTTCCCTGTGTCTACACTTAAATACTACATTAATTTTGTGCGCTAAGAGGTCACGAAGGAACTGGTATCAACATACGTGATTCTGGGCATTTCACTTTGCACTTAGTAAGTCAAAGAGGTTGGCTTGTAACTGAGGAGCTCTGAACTGTCCCTTGGACTTTACTTACTTCTCTCTGTAATTTATATAGGTAACCTAGACACTTAAGATAAACGGCTAAAATACAGTCTCTGAAAATCCCTTGTAACACTAAAAATGTACTGCAGTATATTTACCAACCTTAATTAGTCCTGGGGGAGGTTTCTCGTAGCTGAAAAGCAATATAAATATTGTTACTCTGTAGCTTAGCATAAACAAAGAAATTGACAAAACACAGTATTTCAACAGTATAGAGTTAAAACATTCACCTCCCATTTTCCCTTAAATTTTATGTAATCAATAATTGCCAACAGTAGGCAAACATGGATACCTGGATGCAAGCAGGCTGACAAAGTGCTTCCAAACCCACGTTTGCCTATAAAGATATGCATCTCTTGTTAACATTCTTCACATTTGTATTTTTTGGGGGGAACAGCTATTTTCATCACCCTGCTTTACAAAGAGGTGCAGTACATCCAGTTCAGCTTGAACCACCATAAATACACAATGTTCTCACCTTTCGCGGTAGCACCCTGCTCCAAGATCTCACTGATCCAAATTTCTTTACTCCATCACTGCTAAATCACAGACATACCCAGCTGAAAATATCAAGTCAGACTGTTCCTCACTTCTAGCTTTGCCACCCATATACAATGTAATATAACAACTTTGTCGTCTTCTGAATATTAAACATAAGGATGTAATGTTACTGACAGAAGTACCACCTGCAGTATTTCCTGCGGTATTTCTGTAGAAGACAAAATTCACTAAAATCCAAATAGCAAGCAGGTGCTCTGTAGAACACAGTAACAGAGAAAGTGCATGTACGTACTTAGGAGTTAAATGCCAAAACAACATGGGATAATCTTTAACAACTTTTTGAGTGCTGTTTAGTTTTAGTTGTCATAACAAACAAATCTTGACTTTCACTTGGAAGAGAAAAAATTACATTCCAGTCAACCTTCTGATCTTTCTATTACATTAAAACCATTTTCAATAAAACAGCCTAAGTGCTTCATAGCACTGTGGACTACAGATGGAGTCATTAAGCGTCTCTCAAACCGGTTTCTCTTTTTTTTTTTTTTTGAATCCACTCTATTGGAAACTGGCTGAACAACTTCTGATTCCACGCTACAACTCCCAGACTTCTAGGAATCGCTTGTAAGAAGAGACCCAGTTTTCCTCAACAAACCGGTATAAAGTCATGAAGCAGTTTTGCAAATGTCACTGCAATGCAAGTACTATAGTAATACTGTAACACATCAGCAGCTTTCGTGACAGGCACAGAGACAATGGAGACACTGGCTACCCTGCCTAAACTAAACTTTTAGGCAAGGCATGGCAGGTAAACAAATGAAACACAGACCTATTTATGCACAAAAAGGGCAACATTTGGGAAAGATATTACGAATATCCCCAGTTAAGATCTACAGACAGACTGCACATTTCTACTCCGTTTTGAGTCCTTGTAACCTGAGTGGATCCATTGCTGGTGGCGATCGAGTCCTCCTGAGCAGTACAGGACATCCCTGACACCTAACACTTGGTAGGAACAAGGCCCTCTGTGTCACCCAGCTAGGGAAGTTAGAGCACGGTGGACCCAACTGCTGTGAAAAAGGTAACTCCTAATGACTTGGTTTTGCCCCTTGTCACTTTTGAGGGCAGGAGGTTTTCGGGATGAAAGCAGGGAAACGCTGGGCTTGTGGGGAGCAGGGGCCAACAGCCCTGGGATTTACCCCAGAAGCCCAGTGCTTCGGCACTGAAGCAGCGCGGGGGCCGGGGAGGCATATTTACAAGCACATTTACAGATATTTTCACAAAGAAACAAAGCAAGCACCCTCCCTGCGCTGAAAAACGAGCCCCAAAGGCCCGTCGGGCCGGCTCCCAGTAGAGGCAACCCGGGCAGGGGAGGGAGCCCAGGGGCGGCCTCCCCTTCCCCGCTCCTTACAAGGACTCCAGGTGCTGGAGCTTCTGGAGCTGCTGCGCCTCCTGCTTCTTCCTTTTCCTCTCATGCCGGCCCTGGCTCCTGCCGCCGCTCGCCGCGGGCTCCTGCGGGCTCCTGCGCCGCGCCTGGCTACCCCTCGCCTCCTCTTCCTCCTCCCTCTCCTCCCGGCCCCTTCTCGTCCTGCTGGACATCGGCACGGCGGCGGCGGAACGTCGCAAGGCCGCGGCGACGCCCCCCTCCGTCCCTCTCTCCCTCCCCGCCCTCCACGCTGCGCGTTTCGGTTTCACTTCCCCTGCCGGCCGCCGACTTCCTCCGGCGGCGGCGGCGAGGCAGGCACGGGCAGCGCCCCCCGCAGCCACGGCCTCCGCTCGGCTCCCCCCTGCCCGCGGTCCCGCTCGGCGGCCGGGCTGAGGTGGGGCGGCGCAGGATGGTGCCTGCCGCCCGCCCTGCGTGCAGCCTTCGCTTAAACACAACGTGTTGTGAGGCGTTGCACTCGCAGAGCACCGTTAGAAGGAAATAAATATAATAAAAAATAATGGCGCTATACTTGTCTACACGCTGAGGGGGAGCGTTGAGGGGACCCAAGGAAAAGTGGTGGCCAGGGAGAGATGGTGTCCAGGAGAACATGGCGCCCAGTGGGAGTTGGCACACAGCAGAAGATGGCGCCCAGGGGAAGATGGTGCCAGGGGAAGGTGGCACCCAGTGGGAGATGGTGCCCCTGGGGAGATGGTGCCCAGGGGGATATGGTGCCCAGCGGGAGATGGCACCAGAGGAGGATGGTGTCCTGGAGAAGTTGGCGCCCAGAGGAATATGGCAGCAGCCCAGCAAAGGGGCCTAATGGGGAGGGACACGCTAAGCTGAGGCCAGGCCTGGCAGCAAGGGGGCACCTTCCCTGTGCTGTGCCAGAGTCTCAGGGGTGGGTGAGGGCAGTGATGGGGATGTGGGGCAGCAGGTGGCAAATGGCAGGGCCTACAAGGAGGGCCAGCGTTGTGTGAGGTCCTGCACACCCATCGTGGCAGAGGCCCAAATAATGTGCAAGGAGGGAGGGGAAGGTCAAGGCCATCTCTGCTAATCTTGCAACATCCAGATTGCAATGTATTTTTCTTTCCCTTTTGTTTTTCAAGAGGGGGGTTGTGCCAAGGGAGGTACATGTTGGTCACAGGGAAGGCCATGGGCCCAGGGGGGCTTGTTCGTGGCAGGCACTGATACGGAGAGCTCACCCTGTTACAAAGCTACTGACGTTTTCTGCAGCCTGAGCTGCCTGACGAGCAAAGGGCAAGTGCCTTCTCTTCTGTGTATGAGCACCACCAGAGAGCTGCATCTGTCCCCAGGTTTTTGATTAATTCTGTCACAGTATTTTGCATAGTTTGAGTTCTTATTTTAAGGTTTAAATAAAATATTCTAGCTTTTGCATGTCATACCACTGATATGTAATAAAGATTTTTATTTCATGCACCATTTTTTCTAGGTTTGCTGGCAATGGAAAGAATGCAGCAAGCATTCTACCAAAAACGACACTGAGCAGCAAAGCAACATAAACATGCAGATCTACTTCTCAAAAAACAAAAACAACAACAACAACAACACACAACAAAAACTTCCAACATGTCTGTCTGTCTGAGATGTCATGAGATGGCACGTAGGTTGTGAGAAAACCTTTTTTTATTCATCCCATGTTTGCTGCCTGTGTGTTTTGCTTAGTTGTTGGCCTTTCATGAGTTTTACTAGTAGCCTTTCTTATCATAGAATGGTTTGGGTTGGAAGGGAACTTGCCCATGGGGATGTTATGGGAAACAGTGTCAAAAGCCTTGCTGAAGTCAAGGTAGACCACATCCATCGCTTTCCCCTCATCTACCAGCTAGTCATCCCATCATAGAAGGACATCAGATTGGTTAAGCATGATTTCCCCTTGGTGAATCCATGCTGACTACTCCCAATCACCTTCTTATCCTCCACATGCTTGTAGATGACCTCCAGGATGAGCTGCTCCATCACCTTTCCAGGGATGGAGGTGAGGCTGACTAGCCTGTAGTTGCCTGGATCCTTCTTCTTGTCCTTTTTGAAGTTTGGTGTGTGACATTGGCTTTCTTCCAGTCCTCAGGCACCTCTCCTCTTCTCCATGACCCTTCCAGAAAGATGGAGAGTGGCCTATCAATAATATTGGCCAGCTCCCTCAGCACCCGTGGGTGCATTCCATTGAGGCCCATGGATTTGTGGATGTCAAGTTTGCTTAAAATGGTCTCTGACTTGATCCTCCTCGACTAAGGGGAAGTCCTCCTTTCTCTGGACTTCTTTTGTCTCCAGGGTCTGAAATTCCTGAGGGCTGGTCTTAGCAGTAAAGACTGAAGCAAAAAATGCATTCAGCACCTCTGCCTTCTCCATATCCTTTGTCACTGGGGCACCTGCCCCATTCAGCAGTGGGCCGACATTTTCCCTAGTCTTCTTTTTTTCTACTGATATATTTGAAGAAACCCTTCTTGTTGTCCGTGACATCCCTTTGTCATGTCAAATCCCCTGACATGTCAAATTGCAGTCAGTCCCTTACATGGTCACGTATCTTCAAGCAACAAGTGAAGAAAGAGAAATATTTCCTGGCACCAAAATTACATTTAAAATGTCTGAAAAAACTTCGATGAGGCAGTATCAATTTTTCACTCTATTTAGAGAAGTGGCAATAGTTACTAAAAGTTACGTGGCAATAGTTACTAAAAGTTACATACCAGCTGGGCTCATGCCTACTAAACAGAGACTTTATTTTGGCAGCAAACTCAAGTGATACAATAGACATGTGTGGGCCCCCTATCATACCAATGTTGTTTTGCTAGTTTCAAGTGGCTCTTACTTCATATTCTCTAACCAACAGAGTAATCAAGCCCTGGAGCAGCTTTCTGGTGCTTTAGGACAGTGACAGAAAAGCAAATTAATTCTATGATGGAGTGTTTCCAGTTTATGAATGGTATTCCAGGGGAGGGATGTGTACAATAGTTAGAGAGAGGAGATATCAGGAAACCATACCAGTCTTATTTTCAAATACCCTTGACTGACCTGGTGTGGCTGATGTAAACAGAGCTCTGCCAATTTGGAGGAGGTAGGGGTGGTTGCAAGCAGATGCAAAAGGACAGACCATGATATATTGTCCTCTTTCTACTGTTAAATTAGCAAGAGCTAGGCTGCGTTCTTTGCTTCCTGGTGGCTTGTACACCCAGGCTCTAATTTATGAGCAAATCAGGGTATTTCTGTAATACTTTTTACCACAGTAACTTAATGGGGCAGACAAAAGGTAAAATTAGATAGGCATCTAAATCTTCTCAGCCACAGTGATTTAAACTTGTTCTTTCTTTGGTTTGATACAAATAATTTTCTAGTTGATTTCCTCGTCTGTCTTAGAAATGAATTTTATCAGAAGTACCCAGCACAAAAGTACCTAGTTGCAAGGTGAGACTTTTTTTTTCCACCATTTTAATAGAAGATAATTCAACACCTCACTTGTAGATAACTCCATAGTTTCTTGTTCCTTCTTTGCTGAGAAAAGCACTAGACTCCTGTGACTGTTGCAAAATAACCCAAGGAGCTAATTGCTTTATTATCAGTCCTGAGAGAAGATCAAAACATAATGAACGGTGAAGAAGGAGGGAGTAGAAAAAATGTAATGGTTATTTTCGTTTCTATTTATTCTGGAGCAAAGACCCTCAATACCTGTAAATTGCTTTTTTTTTTTTTAAAGGATTTATATTAGCTTAGGATCTGGTTCCATGTACTTAGAAGGATGTCTATTTGAAGGTGTTTTTGTTGTTGTTGTTTTGTTTTGTTTTTTCTTTATTTGACTATAGTGCTTCAGACATTTTAAGAAGTTAATTTTGGGGGAAAAGTTGTCTTACCATAACAGCTGACTGTCATGGCATTCTAATTCCAGCCTTACCTAAACATCTAACCAGAAACATTTCATGTGCTATTGCAATTTGAACTATCTGAAAGGCCTGTATGTTTCATAATATACACCACAATTTCATTTTCATTATAAATAACTGAATGTTTCAACTACAAACAACAATACAAGGGCCAAATTAATTTGCATCTGTGTCATCCCATAGGCATCAGTGTGCCTATGAGAGTGTAATGCTGGTGGAATGTCAGCCAAACTGTTTTTCTCCATTTTTGGCTGGCTAGAGCTTTGGGCCTGGATCTGTTTCTAATTATGTGTCAGATATTACGCACAGGAGAGGAATCCAGAACCCGTGTTAGACTCCATGGGAAGTTAAGCACCTCATAATGGGATCCAGAACATGCAGCGGCCTGAGCAGAACACAGTCTAAACCCAGCGTGGCTGGCCTGCAGCTGCCTAAAGCTAGCTGATAGGAAATGTTCAGCATAGAGTGTCCCCAGTATCTTGGCTGGTTCTGACCTCAGAACTTCCAATACTGGTAACGGTACTTTTTAATGTAAAATACAAAATTGAGCAAGGGCCAGAGCCCAGTTCCCTCTCGATTAGCATCATTACACTAGGTGTAGTACCACTACACTAGTTGACAATATCATGCTCCTACTTCAGCAGTGAAAAGTGATCCTACATAGCTGGACCTTTGCTGTGGTGCTCACTGCTGTACACCACTACATAAAGGGAATGAGGGAGCAAATGTCTGAAAGAACATGATGGTCAGAGCTGCATTTTGTACAAGCAGGTGTGATCCTGTCTGTGTTCAGGACTCTGTAAATATCTACAGGGGCAAGCCTTTTGGAAAATTGGGCAGAAAAACATCAAAGTTTTGCATACCAACCAACCACAGGTATGAATTAGGCACTGAGTTGTTTGCTTCTGTAAAGACTAGGTTTCTAGGGGTATTCAAAAATGGGCACTTGCAGGAAAGCTTAATAGATAAGCAAGGAAGGGTCTTTGGAAATTAGGGTTGGACAGCAGCTGAGTGTAGTTATATGAACTGCAGTTTTTAGGTTAAAGTCCCTTTATAAGACTACATCCCATTTTAAACACTGAAGTCTTTTGATTGAATCTATTCCAAAGATAGGTAAGCAGATACTTCAAAGGGGAATGAACGTCTTCCTTTTTGTAAATTCTGTCCTCCAGCCCTCTGGTAGTTGATTGTATGGATGAACTCCCTCCATCCTTCTGTGGAGATACTATCTTAGTGATTACCTGGAGTTCGTAGCAGTAGTATAAAGTTCCATCAGCAATGTAATGCTTACTGTCTCTTCAAGACACTACTTAGTGAAAACAATCTGATCATTCTTCAGTATTTTATTTCACTTAAAACTTTAAGGACATGAAATCACTGGGTAAGTTGCCTTTTTTTTTTTTTTTTTTTTTTTTTTGAGTTTATGCCCTTTGCTTTCTGGTCTTTACAAATAAATACAAATAACTGTATATATTCCAAGCCATTTTGTGTTAAGTACCATTGCCATTTTTTCCAAGAGTGAGGCTTTGTTTGATGGGGATATATTTGTGTAATACATTATTGATGATACAACATTGTATCTCCAGTTTTATACTGGTGGAAAGCCCCAAATGTGTCATTTCTGAAGCAGAGTTTCATTTAGTCTTCAATGGAGTTTGCCTCAGTAAGGACTAAGCACCTTTGGAAACCATGTGTGTAGTAGGAACACTCAGATGCTAACGGCACATTATATAACGGGACTGGGGAAGGGAAATTTTGGCTGACAACCCTTGGACAATCTCCCATATTCTTACAAAATGTACCGTCATTTGTGGGATTGCTGGTGCCCAAGCTGAGTGGGTAGGACTTTGGTTTTGAAAAAAACAGCCAGATGCAAAGAAATCCGTAATTCTCTGTTTATCTGTTTCTGACAGATGAGAGGTTAAGTCAGGATTGCTGCAATTTGAACCCGTTATTAGAGGGATGATAATTATTCCAGATTGGATGTTCCTCATGTATTAAATCTATATATACTGCTGCTTAGCCCCTAGTGAGTATAGTCTTACTGTCATCAAAATTAGCACGAGTTTTGCTACCAACTTTAGGAGGGATTGAGGCCAGATTCTTTGCCTGGTATGCCTGGTAGACTTTCCTTTTTTTTCTTTTTCTTTTTTCTTTTTTCCTCAGTTGCAGGAAATTCCTCCTTCTGAGCTTTGGCAATATTCTAAATCAGTGATCAATTTATAAGAACTTTTCCCTTGCAAAAGCAGATTCCTTTCCTGAATTTTGCTTCCTGAAATTCCAGAATATGCTGACTGATAAAACAGTTCCTGTTTTTATGATGCCCAGTGCATCAAGTAAAGTAGGCAAGTTCAGCTTCAGTGCCAGCATCTGCCCTTGGTATGTCCCCTCTGAGCTGCCAACTTTCCAGTGGAACATTGGTTGAGTCGCCTGAAAAAGCTCCAGTGGTTTTGAATGGGTCACAGAAACTACAGACATAAAGTGATTAAAAATACAATCTAAAAAGTTTAAGGCAAAGCTTCTTCATGGAGCTTGCCACCTCTTTTAAAAAGGAAGATGACTTTCTCTTCCTAAAATTGCTGATCAGTTAGTTCCATGCACAACAGCTGTACTCATTTAAACCCTAGGTGTTCTTTTTTTTTCCAAAACTATCCAAAGTTCGCAGCTCTTTAAGCTTAAGACACTTGCCATATATCAAGTTACCAGCAGCTTCTTTCTAGGTAAATGAAAAGAAATAAATGGAAAATCACTATTCTGGACCTTTTTCTCTCCCTGCCCTGACAAGAAGGTAATACAGAAAGCCTAGACTAGCAGTAATGAAGTTACGAAGCAAGTGTTTTATTGACCCATGACTGCCTCTGGTGAGAAGGGGAATGAGAAAGGAATTCTGATATTGCAGTGTTGATATTCATGCCAAACACACAAAAATAACATATTTTTTTCCTATGGCTTGCTAGTTGTGCAACAAATGCCATCCAGAAACACTCCCTCATAGTTACTTTTGCTTGAAGGTTACTGTCATCTGTAACTATACAGATACAGAAATGAAAAGATAGATGTATCATTATAGACATAGAAAACATATTCTTTCCTAGACCAGTCTGCATCTAGGCAGATTTGCGCCTGTCCTATGCTCCTGTATGTCACTCGTGTAGTGTGCAAAAAATTCAATTTAGCATCCTCTATTGGGGCTTTCTGCTGACCGCCTTGTGAGGTACTTTTTGATCATGCTTGAATAAACTAAGAAAGGAGAGGTGTTCTGCCCAGTTATAAAGTAATTTTAGTAATGTACCAGGGATATTGCCAAAACAAGTAGATGTTGGCTACAGATGGTTGTCTGTGTTAATAAAACATTAATACAAGTTATTTGGAAACAACAGTTAGAAAGCTGTGGGGAAACAAACAAACAAACAAACAAACAAAAATGGTACGTTTGGGGCCTCCCAAAATACAAGATAACAGTGGAGGCCTTGGAAAATTCAAGCACGGGACAATAACGGAAGCTGCACAACTACTGACGCAAACTGTCAACTACTACAGGTCACTGAAGGAATGAGGTCTTGCAAGTGAAGTAAATACATTTTGGGGGATAGCAAAGAGAGCAAAGAACATGTCTGCAACATAGGTAGAACATCTAGCAAGTACTAAACTGAGACATAGCATGGAATTGTGAACCAGCAAAGAAGCAGTAAGCTAACAGAACTTACTAGCAAACATATGAAAATGACCCCAAGCAGACCTAAAGTGAGGAGGAGGAAATGCACAACATCAACATCCTCCTTCTGGCAAAGGGGAAGAAATCATAAATATTAACACTGTGATCATGGCAAAGAACTTCAGATGCTGACAACTGTAGCCAACCTTTTTTTTTTTCTTAAAAAAAAAAAAAAAAAGACTGGTGTTACTGACTTTTGAACCCACAAGGACAGTGGAGAGATGAGCATGATGCCAGGGAATGGCATAGATAGTGGGAAGGTTGCGTACAGTAATTGTAGTGTGCCTCATAGGATGGTGATGCACTAGCACAGGCTGCCCAGAGAAGCTGTGGATGTCCCATCCCTGGAGGTGTTCAAGGCCAGGCTGGATGGGGTTTTGGGCAACCTGGTCTGGTGGGAGGTGTCCCTGCCCATGGCAGCGAGGCTGGAACTAGACGTTCTTTAAGGTCCCTTCCAACCCAAACCAATCTGTGATTGTAACTGAACTAATAACAACACTTTTATTTGCCAAGTCTTTTAACTCTTGGTTTTATTTTTATGGAATGTTTCTCTAGCCCACATATGTGACATGGAAGGCTTGTCTGGGCCCTACTCGTAAAGACAGGACAATAAAACTTCGCTGCAACAATTGGTGGAGAATGCAGGCAAGAAAGACTGTGACTTGTGATGCAACAGCCCTGCAAAACACGAATGGGATCAGAGAGCACTCAGCACTCAGTATGATCTTACCAGCTGTATGCAAACACTGAAATTTGGTTTGAGCTGAAAGCACACAATTTTGTAATTCTGGGCCTAAAACCATCATCTTTTAGTACATAGATTAGATGCCTGAAAGGGGTTATTGGAATATCACGCTACTATTGTCCAAAACGCGGACTCTTTTCTATCAGAAACAAGTGCAGAAATGCATTTAATATCCTGTGAATATATTTCTGAAATGATGTTGAAATATTTAGTGGAAGTGAAATGTTAAGACTTGATGTCTAAATATGTGACTTTCCTCTCTTAAGATGCAAAAAGTAAATAAAAAGTCATGTAAGAGTCAAGAAATGCTTACCAACTAGCAGAGATGATTGCAGTGACCATAGAATATCCTGAGTTGGAAGGGACCCATAAGGATCATCAAGTCCAACTCCTGGCACCGCACAGGTCTACCCAAAAGTTTAGACCATGTGACTTAAGTGCACAGTCCAATCGCTTCTTAAATTCAGACAGGCTTGGTGCAGTGACTACTTCACTGGGGAGCCTGTTCCAGTGTGTGACCACCCTCTTGATGAAGAACCTCTTCCTGCTGTCCAGCCTAAACTTCCCCTGCCTCAGCTTCACACCGTTCCCGTGGGTCCTGTCACTGGTGATAACAGAGAACAGGTCACCTGCCCCTCTCCCCCTCGTGAGGAAGTGACTGCGATGAGGTCCCCCCTCAGCCTCCTCTTCTCCAGGCTGAACAGGCCAAGTGACCTCAGCCTCTCCTCATATGTCTTCCCCTCTAGGCCCTTCACCATCTTCGTCGCCCTCCTCTGGACACTCTCCAACAGTTTAATGTCCTTTTTGTACTGTGGTGCCCAGAACTGCACACAGTACTCGAGGTGAGGCCGCACCAGCGCAGAGTAGAGCAGGACAATCCCTTCCCTTGACCGACTAGCAATGCCGTGCTTGATGCACCCCAGGATACGGTTGGCCCTCCTGGCTGCCAGGGCACACTGCTGGCTCATATTCACCTTGCTGTCAACCACAACCCCCAGATCCCTCTCTGCGGGGCTGCTCTCCAGTGTCAGTGATCTTGCACTGGAACTCCAACAAGCACCTGGTTTTAGGCTTACATACACTAGTAAGAACCAGTGAGCACTATTCTGTAACACCTATGCACTCAAGCTGTTCCCAGGGGATTCACAAATGAATATCAATGAAGGAGGGGAAGAATAACAAGGTGTCTTGTTTGCAGTCTGCTTAGGCAGTGGCCAAATGCAGCTGTGGTGCTGGCATGCAGAGAAGTGATTGACCTGACCTGCCTCTTTCACATCACCTCTGCAAATAATCCTTTCATCCATGATAGGCAAAACGAGCTTATAGTGCGCTCATTTCAAAATGCAGGCTGGGAGAACAGATACCCTTACATTTCAGGAAAGTTTGCATAATTCACTTTCTGCCAAGCTGTTTGCACAGGAACTGCTTCCTCTTCTCCTCCCAAGACATACAGCTTCCAAAAGGCATTTTTTTTTTTACACAAAATGCTACGGGAAGGGGATGGGGGCGGGAGTGGGACTGAAAATTTCATGCAAGGCTTCTGTCTTTCAGGCTGGGAGTCATAGTCCACACTTAATTTACAAACCAACTTTATTAAGGCAGCTTTGTTGAAAAGAATGCTGGAACAAAACATTACTATTTTTAATTGCAGAGGCATAACAGTTCTAGCAGATGGAGTACAGATAGGGTGTGATAAAACTTAGGCATGTTAAATTAGTTACCCAATTGTGACCAGTTGTTTTCCAGACCTTAGTGCCTCTGCTGCTTCTTGAGAAGCTGTTTAGTCTTCAAATAAATGCATAATGCTTCTGCCCTCCCTTTTGATTTGTTGAAAACAATAGGCAGACTATCCAGTTATTTTTTGACTGTGTTTGTCTTTAATGCATTTAAGAAAAACAGTGGGATCCTTGGTTGCAGGAACCACTCGTTCCCGCAGCCTGAGCAAAACAGTTGTGAGATTGTGCGTGCTGCTTATGAAAGGTTCACTGTTTTCCAAATTTTGTATGGCATAAGGCTGATGTTTAGCTCGTTGCTTTTCTGCCTTTTTTTTTTTTTTTCTTTTTTCTTTAGATGCAACCCCCTTGTCTTGGGGAATTTAGGCCAGCATACAGCAGGCTTCCTTACTGCTCGTGCAGGAGGAACCTATAAAATCCACAGACCATAGGATGAAAACCTGCAGCTTAAGCACACACATCCTTTGTTATGAATATCCAAGTCTTTCTGCAGCTTAATATAACCACTTCGTAGTTTCAAAACCGTGCTCTGACTTTGTGGATACCTGCAATGTATTTAGAATATACTTTTGTTTATATGAGTTTTAATGGTTTGTTATCAAGCATGTTTCCCATTTTGTCTACAGCTTTCTGTGTTAAGCTAGGTAACTTAAGAGCAGATTGTCAGAAATTTGGCCCCTACGGAGGCGAACTTTTCTGAATATCTGGTAAGTCATTTTAGTACTTCTGATGAAACTTCAGCTTTCCTGAAAAAGTGAGTTTTAACCTCTGGCCTCTATTTCCAAAGGTATTTAGGTTTGTGTTTCATTGAGTGCATTTCCTTTTCATGAAACAGGGATTGTTGCTACTGCAACAAAAAAAAATGCTACTGCATTTTCATTTTTAACACACATATATATTCATATACTGTGCCTGATAAATGCATGAACACTGAATGGAAATTGATAGCATTTAAATACCTAGCTGCAAGAAACGGTAGAAAAACTCTCTTGGCTATGGATGCATAGAGTAGTTTTTCCAGTTTTGCATTGGCACATCTACACTGAGGCCAACACAGTTGCTCCAGTGTAATTAGAAGGTACTTTGGCCCAGAGTCGGCATGCTACAATTATATGTTTGCTTCTAGTGGACAAACTGTAATAGTTGCGATCCAAATGGAAAGGAAGGCATGACTGATGCCTCAAAAGTGTGCAATCTAGGCTTATGCTTTTGGCAGTCCTTTACCTTACAAACAGCAGCGAGACTTGGTGGAAGACAACAGTTGGCTATCCTTGTGTTGGTCTGTTGGAAGCCACTGCCTCAGTGGAGTTTTGCAAGTGCTGTCTACCCTGTGTCATTAAAAATGAGACAGATTTGCTAAATCATTTGGATAATAATTTAGCGTGGCAGATTTTCAACACCAGGCTGATACACACTAACTAAAACAGCTCTGTCTGTGTATCTTGTTATGCTGTGAACTCCAACAAGGGAGTTACTGAGTACCTGAGGGCAAGTCAGACTTTCTTCGGTACTGTGGGGTCTGGAAGAGGACACTGGCTCACAGGGTTACCTGCTACTTGTTTCACTTTCCTTATAACATCTATAGAGGGTGAACTGAAGAGGGTAAGAAGATAATCTGAAGATAAATCGGACTAAGTGACATTTATCTGCAGTATAAGCAATTTGAAGTGTACCCATTTCTCCCATGCTCTGAGCACTGCTGCATTTATTACTGCTGCCAGTTCAGCAGTAGAAAACAATTGGTAGAAAATCTGTGTGTTAAATAGCCTCTGGAGGTGGCTGATCAATCCAGCCTGACTCTGACGAGGAAAGAGACCTGTGTCACAGCATTTCTTAGGGACCAGCAAGGCCCAAGTTGCCTGCACCACTCTGATCACCAAAGGCATTTTAACATCAAGTCTGTCCCTTATGAGTCACACCATTGGAAATAAAGAGCTGTTAAATTGTGTGTAACTGATAGAACTTGCATTAAAATATTTTGTATACAAAGACCTATTCCTGATTCCAGGTCTTCTGAATTTATCATGTAGCTGCATAAAATAAAACAGTTATTATTCATAATGCTGTTTATTAAAACCAGTGTCTATTGGGAATGTTTTATAGATAAGCATTAGCCATATTTAATATTTAAAACCAGTATTAATACGGTGTGCTTCTGTGGTCGTTTCAAAGTATCTGGAAACCTCCACAGATATTTGGAAAGAGAAATTAACACTGAGTTATACTTTTTTTTATTTTTATTTTTTGGTTTTCTTTAAAGTCAGCTCAGCAGGGAGAGCACTGTGGTTCTTTCACATTAGTTGTAACCCAAAGCTATCCTCTAAACAGCTTCTTTAGAGTTTTATAGAGAGTATATACTGAGAAGAACAGTTGTGGAAAACTGTAGAACAGAATAATTCAGAGTCTCTTCACACAGTCCCTGTGTAGTTTGTACAGCCCCAAACAGTATTACACCGTGAGCTCTCTGAATATTACTTATTGATTAAAAGCAGAGACATTTTTTAAACTGGATTTGATATCAGTTCAAGCTGTTTCCCATTGCTCTCACTTTTGTACTTCCAGTATCTGAGTTCTCTCTAAATCTGCATACCATAATTTAAAGATATCTGCAATCTCCAACATGTGACATAATCTTTCTAAGAAAAAAGGGACTGCCTCTGTTATTCTTGTTCTGTATTTGATCAAGTATTTAGAAAACGTTGTAAATCCACTCTATATTTTTCTATCTCTGTACGTTACCTTTTTAGAAAACCTCCAAGTCAAAACACTATACATACTTCAGGCATCCAGGGACTGAATCTTCAGGCCTGTAATCTTAGCTCTATGCTGGGTAATTAAGTGGTTAGGTACTGGATAGACCCAAAGGCTACGCAGCAGAATACTTCTCTAGTCACAACCTCTCCTATATTTATTTGAGTGCATGTATTCCAAACGTTTTAATTTACATTAGGCCCACCATCTCATAACTGCCGTGCGCTTGGCTGCAAGCACATTCCAAGGGACAGAGCAGGATCTCGAGTTACACACAGGCAGTTTCTTGCCTACCTCTGATTCAAGCTAAGACTTTATTTCCTTTTCCCATGTTACCATAAATTATTTTTTATGTGAAATGACTTATCAGCACACTCCTCAGCTTTCTTCAGTGCTCCTGAGACATGATTCATGCCAGCAGTGTGTGAAGGAATTTTCTTTTCTACCTTCTTGCCACTTGAGCTTTTGGATTTCTCCTCCGTGTGACAAGCTCTAATAGTAATGCTGCTGTGATACACAGACAGAGAATCAGCGTTGGCATTTTACTTCCTTGCCCTTCAAATAACTTGGAAACAGCACTGAATCCTTGAGTTACATTTTAATTTGACGTAGCGAAGCCCAAAGCTAGAACTGCAGCCCCTTGAACATTACATGAGGCACACCACATCCCACAAAAGGAGATGGAGTGCAAAGGCATAAATCCCAGCTCTTTAATCCTCATTTTTTGTCTAACCTGTGACATTCCTGAAAGCTGAGTTTTCAGAGAGAGAACGGACATTAGCTGTACTGTGTTTTTAAGTCTGGGAAGCATAATCCTCACTGTCGGAGCAGGAGCTTCAGGCATGCTTGTGCTTATCCCCCTGCTCACCCTGAATTAGTCAGGGCTGTGTGTCAGGCTGACTGAAGGACAGGCGATCTGATAGGGATCGGCATCCCCCAGAATGCCTGCAGGGAAGCTGGGTTCGTGTTCAAACAAACCAGCATAAAAATAAGACTTCCTTTTGTGTGTGTGTATGCTTTGAAAAAGAGTGAATTGTTGGAAATGCCATTTCCAGGAGAAATACTGGGCACCTTTAGCATTCAGCTGCCTCTGTGCTGCCTGAATAAAATAAGGAGGACAGAAAGCAACCACATCTACCTGTCTGAGCACTATCGTGATATCTCCATGTGCTATAAGGTGTATTGGCTACAGAGAGAATGGAGCTGAGGCATGAAACTTACTGTTTCTGTAACACAGAACTGACACGTGGCTCTTTTGGGGGCCGGTATACACCAGCGTAACTTACAGCAGTCTTGAGGCAGTGGTAATTACAACAGAAGTGGGGAACTGTTATTGAGTAATGAGTACAAAACTCCATATAAAGTGAGTCCAAGGGGAATTGCTTTAAAATCATTGAACTTAAATAAATGGGAATAAACAAAGGATGTGTTGCTGGCTAGTAAAAAAGAATGGCCAAATGCAGCATAAGCTTTATCTTCATGTTGGTTGTGTCAACACGCTTCAGTGGTGAACTATGAGTTGTCCTTGAGAAAATAATTCATCCCTATACAAAACAACATAAAAAAGGGCTATTTAAATCAAGGCAACCGCCAGACAATTTAAACAGGTTGTTTAAAGGATATTTTACAGGGCTGATTTGGAATGTGCAGCCTGATTATTGTTGGAAGGAGGATGTGATTTGTAACCACAAATCTGGTTATCTTTAAATAGCTGCACGAGTTGCTAGCTTTTTTCACCGGTTAGATCACCTAGCAGCAGCCATTTCCTGGCAATATGTCAATATTATACAAGAGTTTTTGAAAGCACTCTAAAAATATTTGATTTGGCTGTGTCCCTTCTGGTGCTGGGGTGAAACAGCTGTGTGTCAGACGCACAGGATTGGAGAGCTGGGCCCATGAACTCTCATCCTGCCGACCGAGGCACTCAAGCATTTGTCGCCACAGTGGCGTGCCTGACTTTAGTAGTTTCCATTCTCCATCAGTCCATCCAAACGTGAGCAGCACTTGTTTAATAATTTATCAAGGACAAAATCTTGTCAGAAGTGCTTCTTATACAAATTATATTCCCCCGTGACCCCACATTTCCAACCAGTAACCCCCGAAGGGAGAGGCATCTCTTTTAACCAGGAAAGCAGTGCCACAGAAGTCAATGCTTTCTCAAAAAATAATAGTATTATTTAACTTGCTCTGGGCCAGATGCCTAGCTTTTCTATGTTTCCTCACTGAAACTGGTTAGAATAACTGAGAAGAAACCCAAGTTCTTCGTTACCATAACTTGCAAGATCAAGAAGATATGAAAAATGGGCAGTTGCCAGCCACCAGCGTTGATTGCTCCTGGCTTGTATCAGGAATAGTGTAGCCAGCAGGACCAGGGAGGTGATCGTACCGCTGTACTCTGCTCTGGTGAGGCCGCACCTTGAGTGCTGTGTTCAGTTTTGGGCTCCTCAGTGCCAGAAGGACATCGAGGCCCTGGAGTGTGTCTAGAGAAAGGCTGCAGAGCTGGTGAAGTGCCTGGAACACAAGTCCTATAAGGAGCAGCTGAGAGAACTGGGGTTGTTTAGTCTGGAGAAGAGGAGGCTCAGGTGAGACCTCATTGCTCTCTACAGCTACCTGAAAGCTGGGGGTCGGCTTCTTCTCACAGATAACTAGTTACAGGACTAGAGGGAATGGCCTCAAGCTGTGCCAGGGGAAGTTCAGTTTGGAAATTAGGAGACGTTTCCTCTCAGAAAGAGTAGTTGGGCATTGGAATGGGTTGCCCAAGGAGGTGGTGGAGTCACTGTCCCTGGGGATGTTCAAGGAAAGGTTGGACGTGGTGCTGAGGGACATGGTTTAGTGGGTGACATTGGTGGTACGGGTACAGTTGGACCAGATGGTCTTGGCGGTCCTTCCCAACCTTTACGATTCTACACGCCGACCAAGCCCCCGGGCGAGGGGTCCGCCATTCCCCTTGCCGCCACGTCGCACCGGGGCCACCCTCCCCACAGCCTGGCCGCCCCTCGGCTGCTCCTCCCCCGCCGCGAGTGGGAGCATTCTGGGGGAAAGGGGCCGGCGGCATCCACGTCTGCAAGCCGTGCGGCGGCGGCGGGAGGCGGAGGAGAAGGAGGAGGAGGAGGAGCGGAGCCTTCCCCTCACGGCCGTGTGCGCGCCGTGCCCCGCTTCCCCCCACCCCTTGCCGCCCTCCATGGCGGGGCCGGCGGCGCGGCGGGGCCCGGGCTGTGGCTCGTTGCTGCTGCTGCTGCCGGCACTGCTGGTGAGCTGGGCGGCCTGCCAGGCTCCGCCGGTGCCCGCCGCCGCCGCCGACCCGCCGTGGGACGGGGCCGACGTCCGCGTCGAGCGGCGCTTCGTGCCCGAGCGCTGCCCGCGGGCGGTGCGGCGGGGGGACTTCGTGCGCTACCACTACCTGGGCGCCTTCCCCGACGGCACCCGCTTCGACTCCAGGTGCGAGGGGCGCCGGGGACGGGCCGGGGTCGGGGCCGGGGCCGGGGCCGGGGCCGGGGCCAAGGCCAGGCAGGTGTCCGAGGGACGGCAGGGGCCGGAGAGACGGGCCCGGGCCGCCGGGCAGCGGGGCAGAGAGCCCAGCAGCCGCCACCATGTTAGTGTCACGGCTTGGTGCTGCTGGAGAGGAGACCGCCGGGGTGTCCGGGCAGGATGGAGAACAGGAGCCTGCATCCCGTCACTGAGCCACTACGATCAGTGCTGTCCTGCCTCTTCTGCTATGTCCCGTCACAGAGCTCCTGCATGCAGCGATACCTGCCCGCTTCCTTCTGCCACGTCCCGTCACTGAGCCACTTTGTGCAGCACTATCCTGCCCCTTTCCTTCTGCTACGTCCTGTCACGGAGCTGCCCATTTCCTTCCATACCTCTTCTGTGGCCTTCCGAGGCTCAAACCTACCACAGAGCAAGAAACGAGGAGTCTTTACCAGAAGAAGAATCCTTCAGCAGTTCTTACTTAGAAGTAGTTGTGTAAGTTGCCTGTAAATGAGCATGACCCATCTGCAGTGGAATGTCCTGCAGCCTTCCTCTTGTTATTTTGGGGTCAGGAAGCCCGAACAGTGGGATCGGGAGATTGTGAGGGGTGCTGGCACCGCTCAGTGCTCGTTTGTTTCCTCATTCGCTGCCACTGATCAAAGTGTTGCTCATGAAGGAAAAACAAACTAGATTTTCAGTAATCCTGCTAATTTTTCTTGCGCTGCAAGGGAAATCTCTAGCCTTAGGGAAATAGCTATCCTCAGAGTAAAGCCAGCGCTTCCTCTTGGGCTGGCCCAGCTTCAGCATGCTGGTAGTGCCGCTTCACCAGCGCAGCTCCACACCAAGAGCAGGGTGCCACGGCTGGTGGCTCCGCTGGCATTGGTGCAGTCCCAGGGAAGAAGCCTGGTAAGGACAGTGCACTCCTTGGCAGCCGACAGTCTCGGAAAATCAGCCTTGGGTGCAGAACGGAGGACGCACAAAGGCAGCTTGCTCACTGCTCATTTAAAAAATACGTGACATTCTGGAAACCGGCCCTGTGTGCAGAAGCGTGTTTCTGATTTGTACAAGTACGCACTTAGCCTCCCTCACTGGTGTGCTGAGTTGTGCCAGCAAAGTCTTGCGCTGAGGCCAGACACTTGACAGGGCTCGGGTTTAAGTCTGTGCACCTGGTAATTAGGCTGTGAATTATTTGGGTAGGGAATGGGCTGTGCAGAGCTGTACGTTTGTCACTTTGGGTTCTCTAAGTGTCAGTACTGCCAACTAGATGATAACGATGGTAGTCCAATCTAACCTGAGTACTTGTACGGCTATCTTCGTTTCAAAAGGCTGTAAAAATCAGCTATGGCCAGCTTGTCATTTTTTTCCTAGATGGCAGCTCGTGTCGACAGACATTTTTGTTATTCAGTACCTGCGGGACTTTTTTTTTGGATTTATGACAGTGGTCTGTCGTTTTAGGAACTACTGGAAAATTTGGAGTTCTTGTGTTCTGTAGGTCAACTGAAGGGATCTTTTGGAATATTTGTCTTAAATTCTTTATCACTTAGAGTGTACAAGTTAAAGATGTTCAATTTATACCTGAAATCAGCCTATTACAAAACCCATTTTTTACCATTTGTATTTGTTACTTGCTTTTTAAGTTTATGAAGGTGCTTCCCAGCATCAATGTAGTCAAACACTGCTGTGAAATTGGCCTTGAAAATACTTCAGGTGTTGAAGTGAGGGCAGGTTTACTTTGTTTCTTCTTCAACTGCTGAAAACGTTCTTGAGGCTTAAACTTTCCTTTCTCTACAGATAGTTCCAAGCGGAAAGTAGAAATACTGCTCTTCTCATTAACAGGCTGCTTACAAAGTCTTACTAATCATAACTGTTTCACATAATTAACTAATGTCCTTCTTCATTCATTTCTTTTTATCAGTGTTTATATTTTTATTTCCATAGACACAAAATCATTTGGATTTTTAAGTCCGAATCTAATTGCCTATGCATCTGCTGTTAATGTGGTAGATTCTGCTAATAGAAACGAACTGTGCTCAGCTTTAAGGAATCTGCAAAGTCAGTTGGTCAAAGCCACAGGGTCCATTCACTGCTTTGTTCAGTTCTATGCTTAGCATCAACATTTTTTTTTAATTTTAGGTTTATTTTTAGAAAAAAAAAAAGGAATACTTTTCTGTTTTACAATCATCCCAGATGTAGTGCCAAGCTTTGTCAATTGCTACAGAATACCACTTCTGAGGGTTTTGTAGAATGTTATTAATCTTAACATCTTGATTATGTTTTTGTATGTACAGCAGAGCTTTTCAGGAGCTTATTTAAATATTTTCCATCCTTGCCTGGGAGCAGGAATATTGGTGCAACAGAAAGTGACTGCTCTGTGTAGAGGGTTGTCTATTTTAAGTAAAATGTTTGCCAGAAGAAAATCATGGAGCAAACAGAGAGATCCCTCAGTGAAATATTTGAGGGATTTGGAGGCTCTGGGACTGTTAGGAGGCTCAGTGTGTTGTGGAAGTGATGTGCACGGTCTTGGAAGGAAAGTTTGACATCATTTCCCTAGTGATATCTAGCCACTGGCTGCTTTCCAGAGTGTTTCAGCAGGCAGAGGCAGAAGCCTTTTTTTTTTTATTTATTATTGTTTTCCAATGTTGCCTTTTATCAGAAAAAAGTCCTTTACATTGTAATAAGAATTTGAGAAAGTGGAAGCAGTGAACGCTTAGAAATAGGCACAAAACTTCTGAAATGCATCCTGACATATGTTTATACATTCCTCTAAAAAACGAGTAACAGCAATAACTCAGGTACAGCAGAGTGGGGTCATTGTGTGGCATGAGGTGGTCAGAGGAACCGCTTACGCCAACGCTGGTGTTGTGCTAACACTTCTGCTTTCAGTGCTCTGTGGAAAACTTTCATTAGTGTTTACAAATGATTTATTTTACCTTTCAAATGGGATTTATTTTACCTTTCAAATGGGTTATCGCAGTAGCGAATCATTTGATTGGATATGCTGTATTTTGATCTGGCAAACTTGCTGTTTAAAGCACGCCTCTATTTTTTGGTATTTAGTTAAGTCTTAGGGAAATGAGAGCTGGGAACGTAGAGGAGAAAGTAGTTAACCAGTTGGCAAATCTCACAGCTGTGACTCACAAAGGCACCTTTTCCCTTTCTTCTTCTGCCACCATCACCAAGCATGATGTCTCATGCTGTAAAGCTTATTGATCTTGTGTAATTTGTTTTTTATTATCAGTATCAAAAAGATAAGATCCTATTGTGGGAGCAGCCATACTTTCATACCTTATAATAGCATTTACTTTTTCTCTTTTATCTTTAATTTTCCAGTGCTGCTTATAGTACTAGAGCATGAATTAACCACGTGTAGTTACAGGCTGTGGGTGTCTGCAGGATGGATCACTGTTGCACACCACTAGATCACATTTTGGGTAGATGGTGCGCAGTGGACAGGAAGAGGGCTGGCTTGGAGTTTCAGAAGCACTTGGATTCAACCATTCCCCTGGCAGCTGCCTCTGGATAGAGTTATGCTAACGAGGCAGGGAGGAGATGGGGTACAGTTAACCTCTCAAAAGCAGAAGCCATTAATGAATAAATGAGCCACTAACTTTTCTGCTTGCTTCTCCCTCCTTAGCTATGACAGGGGATCCACATTCAACGTGTTTGTGGGAAAAGGCCAGCTCATTGCTGGAATGGACAAAGCTCTGGTTGGCATGTGCGTGAACGAGCGGCGGTTCGTGAAAATTCCCCCCAAGCTCGCCTACGGGAATGAAGGCGTGTGTAAGTACAGCACCAGGCATCTGAATAGCTCCTTGTGTGGGTGACTGATGGACATACAGAGAGTTATAAACACAAAAAGGAAGGAGTTGTATCCCATGGATTGCTTTAGGGAATGTGCAGATTGATTCACTTCTTGCTGATGTCCTATAGAAAAAAGGAAGCAAACTCCCTTGTGTTGTTTTGCTTTTCAGCTGGTGTGATACCCCCCAATGCCGTGCTCCATTTCGATGTGCTTCTGATAGATCTTTGGAATTCGGAGGATGAAGTGCAGGTTCAGACTTACTTCAAACCCGAGAAGTGCACTCGGACAGTCCAGGTGTCTGACTTCGTGCGATACCATTACAATGGGACATTCTTAGATGGGACCCTCTTTGATTCGAGGTGCGCAGCTGGATTTTGTGTGCTTGTGTATTTAGCAGGTGTCTGATTCACTCGAAACTGTCTTTTCCTCCCCCCTCTACTGTTATGGCAATTAGTGCTAATTGACCAGAAACAGGCAATTTTCGCAGGAAATTAAAGCTAGCGTCATATAAAAATCAGTAATTCAGAAATTATGAGACAGCAGTACTGACTCAAACCAATAATAGTTATTTCTAGGTGGGTATTAGCAGCCCAGGTCTATTTTTTTAGTAGTATTTCATTCCCTGTATTTGTATTACTGTCTGTAATTAGTCAGCTAATAGTTGTTGTAACCACTACAGCATAGCTATTCAATTCAGATACAAGCTTTATAAATTAAGCAGGCAGAGTTCTTAGAGACATTGAGCTATTAACACTTTCATAATGAGATATTAAGTTTATAGCCTGTGTATTTCATTGAAGTTCTGTGGAAAACGATGCTTTAATAACAGCTGCCATTATGTTTGTGAGTCATGTTATCAAAACCCCTGTAAGGTTTCAGAAGTAGCTAAGCACTCTGGAAAATGCTGCTCAGCAAGACCTTGGCAAATCAATGAACCATATGTTGGGAGCAGCAAGTTGTGACATATCTTGTGCATAGTATGTGACTTTTGAGGATTATTGTTGCTCCTGCCTATGGCTTTACATTGCTTTTTTTGCTTGTTGTTTTTTTGTTTTTAGCCATAATCGGATGAGAACTTACGATACCTATGTGGGAATTGGATGGCTGATCCCTGGTATGGACCAGGGTCTCTTGGGAATGTGTGTAGGAGAGAAGCGCATCATCACGATACCACCTTTCCTGGCATATGGAGAAGAAGGAGATGGTAAAAGTTACTCCTTTTTTATCCAGTACATCCATATTCTAAAACAAACCTGACCCTTGTGTATTTTAAATTCTTGGCCAACATTACTGCCAATTTCAGACAAATGGACCAAAGTGCTGGAAAGAGAGGTTAAAAATGTATTATGTGACTGATTATAAAATACCTTTTTTAAAATAGCATGAGCACTGAGTTGCTTAGTTGACATATATTTTTGATAAAAATAAAATGTAATTTCATTCAGAGAGTATCAACTGTGGTTAATAATGTCGCCAAAAAGTGGAAGTCGTGTGACTGCGTAATTCTTCCAGTGACTGCCACAGAGACCTGAAAACTTATATATAAAATTTAGTTCCACTTTTGTTCCTCTTTTGCAACAAATGCCCCAGTAATAGCTACAAGATGGATTACTAGTCATATGAGACTGCCTTAGGTCACGTATAGAGGTTCCCATGTTAAATGAAGGGGCAGTTAGGTATAGTTTCGAATTCTTCCTTGCTTAAATTCTTGCTCTGCTCTAATGTTTAAGGATGTCTTGATGGTGTACAAAGTTTCACATCTGTTCATTACCATTTATTGTGATAAATCTACAAGGCTTTGTTATCTACAGAGATGGTTGTTTTAAAAATTTGACAAGTTCTTGAGCTCATTGGTTCTCAGACAAAGCAATCCATATTATAATTTGCGTGTCAATGGAGAAGTATTTCTTCACTAAGGTACTTAATTTACCCTTCTTCAGCTTCCATTATGTGGTCTCTGGTTTTGGACAGGGTAGGAAGAGCAAATGTACCACGTTTGTATAGTGATGGATTTTTTACGCACTTTGATAAGTGTGTTGGTAGACTAAAACTTGCAGATCAGGTGGACCTGGTGTACATTGACTAAGGTGGGCATTACTGAAGAGGCTTATTTTTGGTGAGGTAATGTCATCACAATAGGAACAGAATGAAATAATTGAATGGGAGAATTAAATGACAAACCCACACATAAAATAACTGACTAGAAAGAGATTACGCTAATTTGTTTTTGTTTTATTTTGTTCAGCAAAAATGTTTAAGCTCCCTTTTAGAACACCTGGTATGTTGTAACAAGTTTCTGCTCTGACATTCTTGTAGGTAAGGAGATCCCTGGCCAAGCTTCTCTAGTCTTTGATGTGGTTTTGCTAGATCTCCATAACCCTAAGGATGGTATTACTATTGAGAACCAGCAAGTACCTGCATCTTGTGAGCGGAGAAGCCAAACAGGAGACTTCCTCCGATACCATTACAACGGCACACTTTTGGATGGCACATTGTTTGATTCCAGGTAACCAAACTGTTCAGTACTGCAGATGCCATTTCTAGTTTGTCTTGTCTGTCCGGTTCATAATATACCTAAATATAATTCTTTGCTACTCCTTCCTTGTGAGTGGAGCTGGAGTCTTCTCTTAATAAAAAACTTACAAATCTTTTCAATATGGGAAGGAAGACAAAGGCCTATTTTGTTTTTTGACAGTGTTAGAGTCGCCATCTAGGGGTCATGATCCATCCTATGGAGCTATCTGTGCTTTAGACGTGTGCTTGAATAGTCTTTGCTCCACTGAGTTTATCTGCCAAATAGGTAAAACTACTGAAGGGACAGAAAATAAATACGATTCCCATTTTACATTCTGAGAATTGTGGGTCACAATTCAGCAACACGGTTTCTGTGATAAAGGAAGAAGGTTCACTGTCACTTCATATTCAAAGTGCTGTGGGTACATTAGCACCACGTGCAGAATTATATGATGAATAATCCCGTTGTAGCTTCCTGACTTTTTTTTTTTGCTCTTTAATGAAAAATACTTTATTTTACTACACCTGCTTTCAGAAAAGCTGTTATGAGTAGCTAACAAGAATTGAAAATGAGACACTGTAAAATGTTTTGCAAACTAAACTCAAAGCAGATTGTTTCATACTTCTACAGCTGCTTGAAGGTCAGGATCAGTTTGCAAACATCAGCTGAGTAGTATGCCATGTGTACAACTTTCTATGAGGAGGATTCAGGGAATTGTATCTCAAATAATTGAACTGAGATGCAGTAAGGCTCACAGTCAACCTTGATCTCCCCATTCAGTTGCCTTTCTTTGTAGGAGGGTAGAAAGCAGGAGGCCAGCCATCAGTGCAGATCTTAACTTACAGCTTATAAAAAATGTAAGTTAAGCACTTCTAGCTTATCCACAGTGCACCTGGCCAGAACGTTTCTCTTTTGAGAAGTAAATGGGTGTTGTCTTTTCTGTTGTGATTAAAAAATTTTTGAAAGTGGCTGTTATATTTATATTAGGGTTGTTGTCAGTAAATAGTAATAAATGCTTTGTAGACAGTAGCCTCTTCATCATCCTAAAGAGCTGACAGTTGTTACGAGGTTTATTCCTTAGAGTGTCACGTCCTGGCTTCCTGCAGAATTTCCAAGAAAGGCCCGTGTCTAACAAGCCCGTAAAGAAATAGAGCAGCCAACAGTAGTTATTGAAAGCCTTGGAGCTGACCAAGAAAGAAATTGTCACTACTACAGGGAGCATGCCAAAAGCACAGCTAATGGCTGGGGTCAAAAACTCTAATAATCTTTTCTTTCATTTCTTTTTCTGCAATATTCAGCTGCAGAACAAATCCTGGGAAACTCAGCCAGGGCTGTCTGGACTAAGACCAGTTCAGCAAGCCTCTGAATTAACTAAGGTTCAGTGCCGGTGTCATTCATTCCAAGAGCTACCTTGTAAAGATGAATTAAAACCTTTCTGCCTTCCTTTCTTTGTGTTGTACCCTCATGTAACATGCCTTGAAGAAAGGCAGAAGGCAGACACATCCTTCTAATAAACGTCATCTGTTGTTGTAGGCTTGTTTTATTCTTACCTTAGATGTTGAAGCAGATCCTTCAACCAACATTTTAAGTGATTGACATAGTTAAGAAGGGAGGGATAGTGTTGATACTGGTTTGTTGTCATGACTCATTTTAATGCTGTGCATCCCAGGAGAGTTTATTTATCCCACCTGCAGCTTGTAGCAGTTCAACTACATAGCTGTGGTTGCAAAATGAGATAGGTGTCTCACAAAAATTATACTAAACTGTATCTAGTTGATAAGCACTTATTAAAATAGAGTTTGGGCAGGGGAAAATTTAAAGGAGAAAACTAATTTTGTCAGCTACTTAAACTCAACTGAAATCATGCTGTAATAAAGTGCAGAAATAGGTGAGATTGTTTTGTCAATATGAAGTAGAAATGCATTTGCAAACAAGCTGTTCCCTAGCCAGGGTCCCAGTATTGGTTGATAAACGATGCATATGCATCAATGACTGATGAAGCGTGGTGGCCTAGATACATCGAACATGGTGATTGCATTGTGCCTCTCTGGTGACAGTTAATGACCATGTGCTTGACCTTAACTGGTTTAAGAATTGTGTTGCAAGATTGCAAAATTCTGTGCTTTCTGGAGCACCGGCCACTGCTAAAAAGAAAATATTTTTCCACAGCTACTCACGAAATCGTACGTATGACACCTATGTCGGGAAGGGTTACGTGATTGCTGGGATGGATGAAGGTTTGCTAGGTGTGTGCACTGGTGAAAAGAGAAGAATAATAATCCCTCCTCATCTTGGGTATGGAGAAGAAGGAAGAGGTGAGCTTGACTTTTCATTCAAGGCTTACATAATTAATGATGTTTCCTTTGCTGTTCAGTGCAGTTTTATGTAGTTAAAATACATAAAGTATTTGTTCCACTTTTTTGGCATTTGAAAGGCCTATGAATTAGTTCATTATTTTGTGGGCATACAACTAACAGGATTACACCCAGAATGTGCAAAATTATTTTAATTAGCTAATAGGCAGGACAATAGGAATGCAGGACAGTTTCTCATGTAATTGGTGACCTGAAATCATTTGGATAATTAGTATTTCAAGCAGACTGGTAGTTGATGACCTGAAATCATTTGGATAATCAGTGTTGCAGATGGACTGGTACTTGGATGCCAGGAACTCTGCGGTGTGACCTTCCTTCCTGTGTATCTTAACAAGTGCTGTACGCTAAAGGAATTCATTGCGTTAAGTTTTCTTCCCCGTTCCTTCCACAGCCACAGGTTTTGTGGACTCCTAAGCCGCCTCTGTAAACAGTGGATGCATGTAACAGCAAAGTATCTGTGTATGTATAACATACAATTAAAATTCCTTTGGGAAGACTCATTAATACCTAAAAAGATTGCAGTGAGAGGTTGAAATACGATAACACTTCTAGCCAATCACAGTTTTGTGGTTGGTGTTTCCAAAGGTACCTCCGGGGTTGTTATTTGGAAAAAGTGACTTAGAAGAGAAGCCTCTCCTCTGTGGATGCAAATTCTGTGCTGTTGATTTGGGAATTAAGACTTCTCTACCAACAAAATCCATTGCTGTCTCTGGATGTGTCTGGCATTGCTGGTAATGCAATTGCACATTATCCTGGGAAGTGGGAGGAAGAAGTTGCTTGCTATCAGGACATATTAGGAAAATGTAACTTTTAAGACACAATGGCATTCCTTGAAGCACGAGAAGTCCTAAAGAATTCTGACGATCGATAATGAATTGGTACATGAAACAACAGCCAGTCATTTAGGGTGGTCACAGAAAGTACATGCTTATTGCTTCATTTCTGCCTAATTCTCCAATTCAGAGTAATGGAAATTTTTCCTTCACTATGGAACTGAGTGCATGTTCAAGGCTTTTCCACTAGTTCTCTGTCCTACACTGGATGCAGCTTGCAGCTGTTCCATATAGCAGAGATGCAATCCTTTAGTTCTGAACAAGAAGAGCAAGATGACTCAGTAGAGGACATAGTGGGAATTTGCATTCCTACTGGGTACAGTATGTGGTCATCATAAGTCCTTTTGGGTACCATTTCTTTTTCTACTTGTCCTAATTTGCTTCCTATTTAGGAAAGATTCCAGGATCTGCAGTGCTGGTCTTTGACATACACGTGGTTGACTTCCACAACCCCTCAGACTCGGTCAGCATTACTGTCAACTACAAACCTTCCAACTGCACCGTGTTGAGTAAGAAAGGAGATTACCTGAAATATCACTACAACGCTTCACTCCTGGATGGTACTTTGCTAGACTCAACGTAAGTGTGTTAGGTGTTAAAGAAAATGCCCCCTGCAGCTGTGAAGGCAGAATGAATAGCATACAAAGCAGGCTGGAGGAGAATAAAAGATTTTTAATTAAAAAATTGAGCATTTATTTAGAATGTGGTTTTCTTTTTATGCCTGTCTGTCTAAGATGTGTAGGAAGAGGAAAAGAAAGACCGTTTCTCATAGAGAGAGAACCAGGAACATAGAGGATGTAGGAATGTGTTGAAAAGAACATAAACACTACAAGCAGAGTGATGAAACAGGTTGTCTGCATGGCATTTTGTTCAAATGGGCTAATTCAGGAATCCGGGCAGTCATAACAGAGTGACACACAGGGCTCTGTGCGAATGAACTAAGTATGTTCAGTTTCATGGGTAGGATTTGCACCCTGCTGATTCAGTGCTCCTGAGAGGTCTGAGAGGCACTCAGTGTGATCTTGCTAAAGCCAGCTTGAGTGCATTGTACAGTAAGTGGTCGCCACCAGGTCTGTCCCACACATGGGTGCTGACTTCCCTGTCCTGTACTGTTGCAGTAAGTGTCAGCGTGGAGAAATCATCAGGTTGGATATGCCTGTGATGATAATATTCCTCCTTCCTGTTGACAGTAGGTTTATGAGGAAGTCAGGGACTGCTCTGGTCTGTCTCATATCCAACTAAAGCAAATCCACAGCACTGTTTGCTGCAGCTACAATACTTTTGCTAGCTTGTTTTTCTGTTTTCATATTTTGCATAGCGTTAGTCATCTAAATAATATTTTATTTTTGGAATGGTAGTTGGAGAAAGCTATTTTTAAACAGGTTATAATTAATATAGGAAGCAGCTCGATTTTCACAGTGCACAGTTGAAAACACCTTTTATATGGCAAAAATGTTCAATTCTCATTTTGTAGAAGGAACCAAGGGATGCTGAGACTGTCTTATCAAAAGCAGTTTAGAGAGCATCAAAGATAATGAATCTTGTACTTCTAATTTTAAGGCTGGTCTCCTATCCACTGAATTGTTTTCTTTGCAAATAATACTCTGTTGTACAGGCATGTCCTGCAGTGGTACAGCCAAGCCAAATAATCAAAGACAGGAGGCTGACAGAAGAAAAGGTTCTGCTGTTGTGGTGCATACCACATACTAAGTCTTAACATAGCACTGTTCTTTTAGAGTCACAATATGTGCTTAACTTCTGGGTTTTTAACTCTTGATAATTTATAATTTTAGAACTGAGCTACCAGCAGCAAGGTATAATTCAAAAAATAATATGGTTAAGTAACAGTGATATTCTTATTCTTCCCAGCTATTGTGATAATTCACTCATCATAGTGAATGATTAACATTAAAGGAATGGCTGATCCATGTGAATGTATCCAAATCCTCATAGGTTTGTAGTTCTGGGACATCTGGAAAAACTCTAGATCTAGATCATCTGGAAAAACTTTAGATCTGCTAAAAATCCCAACTTGGTTGAGTTGAAAATACTTGAAATGCAAAAGCTCTTGTTTAGAGATAAACTGCTTTGGGGATTTAATTGGCAGGATTAATGATTCTAAGTGGATTTCATTCAAGTAACATATAATTAATACCAGATGACTTGTCAACAGTAGGGATACTTCTGTTTGGTGTTGTCTCTATATTGCTACCTTGAGAACAACTTCAGGTAACTGCTTGGTAGAACATTGGGCATGAAGTTGATTCTGGGCAATGACAGAACGCTAACTAGAACTGCTCCTTATGTGGTAATTTTGAACAACAGAAACTCTCTGTAGTATGTTGAGTTCTTTTTTTTTTTTTTTTTTCCCTCCTTCAGACACAGTCTAGGCAGGACCTACAATATAGTCCTGGGATCTGGACAGGTGGTGGTGGGGATGGACATGGGCCTTCAAGATATGTGTGTTGGAGAACGACGCACCGTCGTTATTCCACCTCATCTTGGTTATGGGGAAGATGGAGTGGGTAAGTAAGTGCAGTAACCTACTGCACATCCACTTAGCATCTCTGGAGCAGCTGAAGTGCATGTATGCAGGTTGTGCTACTTGCTGTGCATTAGGATAAAAGGCGAGTATCTCTTATCTGATTGAATATGATTTTTTAGAGTTTATTTCATTATTTTAGACAGTCCTCCCATTCCCCAGTGAAATGAACATACTGTCTGTGTTGCATTTCAAGTCATATTACTACTGTGGCCAGTATAAAGATTTACCCAGTACTAAAGGGAACACATGCCCCAGTGATGCCGCTTTGTCAAAGCGGAAAGCTCCAGACACTCTGGTGTTGCAGAGGGATGTAAACACTGTTCTCACTAATAGAGAATGGGGTACTCGCTCGTCAACATACAATATGTTATGCAGGAAACAAAACTAAAAGGAACAGTTCAGCACTAATGTGTTAGAAAATTCAAGGAACACTCAAAATTCAGAAACTACATAATTTGAATGTAAGATGTGAAGCTGTTTACCACTGCTGTTGAAACCCCAGCAATAATACATTTAAGGCAGCTAGGGAATCCCTGTTTCAGAGCATTGAGGCTTATCAATTTTTAACAACAAAGGTAACAATAATTAAAAAGAACAATATAAAAGGGACAAGAACTTTCATATCCCAGTATATATGGGTGTTGTTGGCCTTCTGAGTTAAAGACTTGAGGGAAAGGAGTCTATCGCGAGATCACCAAGATCAATAAGCTCTGGTTTAATATGGAAATGGTTGCATAAGTTGTAAGCTTGAATACCCCCAGAGCAGTTTGTATTTGACAAAGACCGTCAGATATCACACGTCAAATTTAATGGAGAATTAATTTGTGATAAGAGATAAAGAAGCATTTTCACTTGTACCTCGTTTCCAAAAGAATTATGAATGAAAAATTATGAGTATTAGGAATATGCAGCATTTTACACCATTGTATAAAAACGTGATTATAAATAACAAATTGAAAATTTCATCATAAAATGGGAAAAAAATGTTATGTTAAAAAAAACATTATAAATATAGCAGTGATAGGTATTTGGGATCATACAAATTGCAGTTGATATCCATGGTCTGAAACATTACATGATTGTTACTGTTTTGGTATATGCACGCAAATCTGAAGACTTTGTTTCTTGTTTGCTGCTGGACAGAAGTTAGAGGTGACCTCTATTCAACTTTTTCAAGTATAAATTAAACTCCTTCTGTAGTTTCATTGAAGTAATATACCCAGCAGTTACAATACCATTGAGTCTGTCAATACCACCTGGATATACAGTGTATTGTCAAGATGAAGGAAAATTAATTAATTCCCACAGTTTTTGCTTTATAAGTAAAAAAAAATTAAAAAATAAAAAAATAAAAGATGCAGTTTTATTATGAACTCCTCCTTTATGTTATGTTCGCCTCTGCTGAAGGGAACAGAAAGGTTTGGTGAGCTTGGAATCCCAGGGCTTTGGGATCATAATACAGAAGCAGCCATTGGAGCTGGAAGAGAAATATTATTATGGACTTAAAGGAAATGTACTCTTCAATGTAAGTGAGGATAAATACCTCTCTTTGCTATTTGTTGTGACAGAAGGAGAAGTGCCTGGTAGTGCTGTGTTAGTTTTTGATATTGAACTGCTGGAGCTGGTGTCTGGCTTGCCTGAAGGATACATGTTTGTATGGAATGGTGAAGTCTCTCCCAATCTTTTTGAAGAAATAGACCAGAATCACGATGGAGAGGTTCTTTTGGAGGAGGTAAGCTAAGCTAAGTGAAAACACTTCCAGTGGTTTTCTCCTTATTGCCATCACTAAGGTAGTCAGGTATTGAAGAATGCAGTCTGTCTTCGCTTCGTTTCGCTTTTTTTTTTTCACATGATGGTGGTTGTCAAGGTAACAGGAAGCCAGAGTGTCTGTTAAAATACATTTAATTAGCGTCAGAGAAGTGGAAAGAAAAAAATAGAAGAATGGCCATACTACTTAAGACTGTTTACTGTTGTGGTCTCCTGCTGTGGTCAACAGCAGATCCGTAGGGAACAGGCATAAGAGGCAAAGGTAGTGTTCAGTGATCCTTCACTGCATCAGCCTTCACAGTGTCTGCTGATGGGAGGTTTATGGTGAATTCTTGAGCCAAAGTGTACCAGTGTATCCAGGAGCTGTCTGTTCCCTTCTGGAACCTCCACAGGTGAATTGTGTGCTGTGTGAACGAGTCCTTCCCCCTCCTTGCTTGTGCTACAAGTCTCTGGTGTGAGAGTGCCACTGGGTGCCCTAATGGAAACTCACTTCCCTTTGCCACACCGCCTTGTATTACGTAAATCTCTGTGAGGTTTCCTTTGTGTTTTCTCTTAACTGAGTCTGTATTTTTTTTTTAATTTTATTTTTTATTATTCTCTTCAGTCTTCTTTGTTGCATTTATGTCTTTATGTTTTGTGTCCTTCCCTGTTGGAGCAGTGGTGCATGCAGCACTCATGGCGCAGGCTGTGGACCTGTGAAATAGCATGAGATGACTTTCAGCATTTTAACAAACCGATGGGGTTAAATCGAAACCTTATTTCTCCTGTTCTTGGCACTCTCTTCCACCTTTTTATCTTCCTTCTTTCTCCATCTTCTCTCCCTTGTGTTTATTTTCATTTCTGCCTTTGCAGAGGAGAAAAGAGTTTATCAGCCCAGAGAACAAATGAGGTGGGATGTTGATATCCATATATCTAGTGAGGAGGGGAAGGAGGAGCCAGGGCGATGGGAGAGGACGCTTGGCCTAAAAAGTGTAAATGAATGTCAAAAATATCTCTCGTTGCTGAAGCTTATTTAACAAGTAGTGCCATAGATCACAGCAATTGGAAGAACTGTGTTTGATTGTGGGCTTTTTGTTTATGCTAAGCCACCAGCATGACTTCTGTCAGATGTTGTCTAATCACCTTGAGTAACATCTTCGTACATATCAGGAAAAGGATTTTTAGAGAAAACTAACCTTGCAACCTGACAACCTTTTCATCCCTCATCACCCCATCAAAGTTATGGGAATTGAATGAAAGGCATAATGCCTGAAGCTACTTTAACAAATCTGATGGTATACTGATGCTTCCAGTCTCATTCCTGTGTTTCATTTTTTTTCTTGTGTGTTACTTCTTCTAAGATGCAGGTAGAGCCTGTATTACGATGTGAACTTCTTGTATCAGCATGCAGAATTATCCTCCCTCTTTCCATATACATGTGGTCTTAAGTCACTCAACTTATCTTCCCTAAATTTTCAAAAAAAACCCCACCCTAAATTATGAGAAATCAATTTTCTTAATATGGGTCCAGAACCCACTGGAATAAATGAGGAACTTCTTGCTGAGCTCCACATAGTGTGATTTAACTTCATGTGTCTGTCCTAATTAGCTTAAATTAAGTTGTAAGAATTCTCTCTTCAGTTCTAAATGTCTGTTGCATTGTGAGCTGTTTCCTCCTCCTTTCCCATGCAGTTTTCAGAATATATTCAAGCTCAAGTTGATTCCGGCAAAGGAAAACTAGCTCCTGGTTTTGATTTTGAAAAGATTGTTAAAAATATGTTCACCAATCAGGACCGGGATGGAAATGGTAAAGTTACCGCTGAAGAATTCAAGTTGAAAGACCAGGAGGCCAAAGAGGAACATGATGAACTGTAAAGCTATGAAGAGCAAAGAGCACTGAGCTGACCTACTCCTAGGATGCGTGTACTGGAAAGGGTTTAAGCAAGCATGTTTCTGAAAGGTTAGCACTCAGCCTGTGTGTGCCCATGCACGTGTTGGGTAGACTGTTAAAATAGGAAGAGATTTTCAGTTGGAATTTTCAGGTGTATTTAAAAATGAAAAACAGCGGTAAGTGTCTTAAGACAGGATGTATAAACTGATAGAGTGTACTGCCAGACACATCATGAAGCATGTGGTCTGTTTTTATGTTAAAAGATTAGAAGTCATCATTGAACACTACACAGTCACTTGGATGGGTGGCAGGGAGAAAACTATAGAGAGTGCTTTTAAAAGAGTTTTAAGAAACCTTCTGTATCTGAAGTATTTCTGCAGCAGAACAAACCAGAAAATATCCCCCATGAAAATAAACTGTCAAAATTGTCAGCAGTTGATCCCAGTTCCTTTCAGAAGGCACGAGCACTCTTTCCAGTAATGGAACAAACTCATAGGAATATTTGCCAGCAGGAGCCCTTGATTTACAAATAGCAGAACATGTAAATGATAGCCATGCCATTGCAAAATTTCCATAAGCTGTGAATTAAACAGGCCTGGAATTGTAACCACGTATGTGTTGGGTTTTTACTTTATGAAATGAGTTTGCTACCATCTGTATATATTCAATTAATAACCTTGACTCTTGCTGGCCTATTAAAACAGTGTTTATTTAGATCAGTGATTCCCAAACCTTTATAGTTGCAACCTTATTTATAGTTTTGTTAGACTTTAAATATTAATATTACAGGGTCCAAATACTGTCATAAATACTGGATACAATTGATTTTACGTTGGGCTTCTGTCTCCTATTTTGGGAATTGTTAGACTAAGGAGCTACTTAGAGTTTATGCAGCAGAGCAGTCTGGCATGGTGAACAAACAAAAAGACAGTGATAAAATCAAGAAACAGACCCAGCTGTTTACACCTGCGAATGTTCTGGCATATCCCTCGATACAAAATGAGTCCTGGGAGTGCTGTTTAGATTATGTGAACTCTTGATAAAATCACCCATTAAATCTATAAGTGTAGCAAGCTGTTTAATAGAAAAATATGCTAAATAGACATGTTTCTGGAAAGCTGTATGATCCCCCCCTCAGTACACTACATGTAAAGAGCACAAATACGTATACAGCAACACTGTCAAAGACAAGTAGAAAGGGAGTTGTGTTTCCTTATATGCTTTGTGTCTAGTTTCTTGCTTTTCTTCATCTGTACGTGTGGGTTATAAGCTCCCTGAGATGCTCTTTAAAAACTGATACTTCAGTTGGGTGAAAACATTTTGTACTGGTTTTTAATACAGTTGTTATAGAAAATGCAGAAAACTATTTTTTGGGTTTGATACCATTAAATGTTGGATAACTGATCTTTTTGTTAAATAAAATGTTGATCAATTACATTTTCTTCATGGCATTTTGATGGGTGAGAAACAGACCAGAAGCATATACCCTTCATTGCCTCAAGATCAACTCCCCTTGTCCTAATGGGGGATTTCAACTTGCCAGACATCAACTGGGATCACCACACGGCTGACACGAGCAAGTCCAGGAGGTTCATAAAGCACCTAGATGATAACTTCTTGGTGCAGGTGCTAAGAGAGCCAACTAGGAAAAGTGCCCTCCTAGATCTGTTGCTGGAGAACAGAGAGGGTCTTGTGGGAGACGTGACAATTGGTGGCTGTCTCAGTCATAGTGACCATGAAGTGGTTGAATTTAGAATTTATGGTGACAGAAGGAAAACTGTCACCAAAACTTCAGCCCTGGATATGGGGAAAGCAGACTTCAGGCTGCTCAGGGAACTAGTCAGCAAGGTCCCCTGGGAAACTGCTTTTGAAGGCATTGGCGTCCATCAGTGCTGGTCAATCTTTAAGCACTGCCTCCTAAAAGCACAAGATCAGGCAATTCCAAAATATCGGAAGTCAGGCAAGCGGGGCAGAAGGCCGGCCTGGCTGACCAGGGAACTTCTACTGGATCTTAGGCGAAAAAAGAAAGTGTACGGCTGCTGGAAGGAGGGTCAGGCAACAAGGAAGGAATACAGGGATGCTGTTCGCATATGTAGGGAGAAAATTCATGTGGCCAAAGCCCAACTAGAGTTGAAGCTGGCCATGTCTGTGGGAGACAATAAAAAAAGTTTCTTTAGATATGTGAACAGAAAGAGGAGAACCAAAGAAAACATAGGTCCACTACTAGATGGGGAGGGTCTCCTCACAGACAATGACATAGGCAAAGCAGAGACGTTTAATGCCTTCTTCACCTCTGTCTTCAACACTGATGATGGGCTTTGGGACCCAGGGTACCCTGAGCTGGAGGACCATGACGGTGGGAATGACAAACTCCCAACCGACCCTGAACGTGTGCGGGATTTGCTGCTCCACCTGGATCCATACAAGTCCATGGGTCCGGATGGGATTCATCCCAGAGTGCTTAAAGAGCTGGCTGACGTCATCGCGGGACCTCTTCTCTCAATTATTTTTGAACGATCTTGGGAATCTGGAGAGGTCCCAGTGGACTGGAAGCTGGCAAATGTTGTGCCAATTTTCAAGAAGGGTAAGAAAGAAGACCCTAGCAATTACAGGCCTGTCAGTCTCACATCAGTGCCTGGTAAAATTATGGAGAGGATGATCCTTGAAGTTATTGAAGCGCACCTGGGGGACAATGCAGTCATTGGTCCCAGCCAGCATGGGTTCATGAGGGGTAGGTCCTGCCTAACAAAGTTGATTTCCTTTTATGATAGGATCACCCATCTAGTCGATCAAGGTCGACAAGCTGATGTGATCTTTTTGGACTTCAGCAAAGCTTTTGACACGGTTTCCCATAGGATCCTACTGGACAAAATGTCCAGCATACAGCTAAACAAAAACATCATGTGATGGGTGAGCAATTGGCTGACGGGCAGGGCTCAAAGGGTTGTGGTAAATGGGGCCACATCTGGCTGGCGGATGGTCATTACTGGGGTCCCTCAAGGCTCCATTTTAGGGCCAGTCCTCTTCAATGTTTTTATAAATGATTTGGATGTAGGACTAGAAGGTGTTTTGAGCAAATTTGCCGACGACACCAAACTTGGAGGAGTTGTGGACTCGGATGAGGGTGGAAAGGCCTTGCAGAGAGATCTGGACAGATTGGAGAGCTGGGCGAACACCAACCACATGAAGTTTAACAAAAGCAAGTGCCGGGTCCTGCACCTGGGACGGGGCAACCCTGTCTGTACGTACAGACTGGGCGACGAGACGCTGGAGAGCAGCCCCACAGAGAGGGATCTGGGGGTTGTGGTTGACAGCAAGGTGAATATGAGCCAGCAGTGTGCCCTGGCAGCCAGGAGGGCCAACCATATCCTGGGGTGCATCAAGCACGGCATTGCTAGTCGGTCAAGGGAAGTGATTGTCCCGCTCTAGTCTGCGCTGGTGCGGCCTCACCTCGAGTACTGTGTGCAGTTCTGGGCACCACAGTACAGAAAGGACATTAAACTGTTGGAGAGCCTCCAGAGGAGGGCGACGAAGATGGTCGACGAAGGGCCTAGAGGGTAAGACGTATGAGGAGAGGCTGAGGTCACTTGGCTTGTTCAGCCTGGAGAAGAGGAGGCTGAGGGGGAACCTCATCGCAGTCTACACCTTTCTTGCGAGGGGGAGTGGAGAGGCAGGTGACCTATTCTCCATTATCACCAGTGATAGGACCCGCGGGAACGGTGTGAAGCTGAGGCAGGGGAAGTTTAGGCTGGACAGCAGGAAGAGGTTCTTCACTGAAAGGGTGGTTGCACACTGGAACAGGCTCCCCAGTGAAGTAGTCACTGCACCAAGCCTGTCTGAATTTAAGAAGCGATTGGACTGTGCACTTAGTCACATGGTCTAAACTTCTGGGCAGACCTGTGCGGTGCCAGGAGTTGGACTTGATGATCCTTATGGGTCCCTTCCAACTCGGGATATTTTATGATTTTATGATTCTATGATTCATGCAGCATCGTTCTTGTGCACACAAGTCATCTTATGTTCAAATCACTATTAATCTTTGAGAAAAAAAAAAACATTTTACATTAAGATTATTTGATTCAAAGCAATTGAAAATAATAAACCACGAGAAGACTTTGGTTTTGTGCTTCACACAAGTGAAGTAAAATCAATTCTTCAGCCTTACTTCCCTAAATTAACCGTTGCATTCTGACATCATCACTTTTGATAGCTGGGCAGGTGATCTTTCTCTAGGCTGGGTCCTCAGAGTTTCTCATCTAATGAAGCTGGCTTACATACACAAGGAACAACAATGCTTCATTCCTTAGGCTCGTGAAAGCAAACTCATTGTGCTTTGTATCCGAGGTTTGATGTTTTCACTTCTATAGCTCCAGAACCACATGTATTACACATAAAATGCTGGAAGCCTGATCTGCTTTGGGACTAGCATCAGCTCTTTATACCACATGAAAACACTGTGAAATCAGTGGATGGCAATGGAAATCCAAGTGTTTATTACCTCCTTAGAAGTGTCGACATCTTGTGAAAGCAGATTTCTCAGAAGACTTGAATAAAACGCTCCCCTTGGTTTAAATTTGAAGTAGGTTGGTCACTTGTTGCTATAGCTCAGATGTATTGCTTCTGCACATTTATGGAGCTGATGGGGCTGGAAGCAAGTTCTAATTGCTGCTAGAAGCAGTTCCCCAAAATGTGGAAACAGCCCCTCATTCTGTTCTCATACATACCCTGAACAGACAAGTATGTGTTCTGTGTATGAAAAATTGTTTTATTGGAGAAAATCTTAGTGACTGGGTCTTTCTGCATTAGAGGATCATTGCAGATGCTTCCTTGGAGGTGATCTGAAGAGTTCCTAGTGAACCAGGACAGCAGATTTGTCCTGCAGGGCAGACAGAGTACAAAGAGCAGCACTACACAGAAGTACAGTCAGCTGGTAATCCCTGAAGTTGCTGCACTGGTTTTCTTCAGAAGCACTCAGCAGTGATGGTGTAACAGGTCTGACTTCACTGCCTCTGGGTAGGGTAAGTCTGAGGAGAGAAATTTTCATTCCATTGTTTCTTAGGCCTTCATAAACATGGTTTGTGATCTGCCTAAATGTTTTTCTGTCAAGAGAAAGTTTTTTGTTAACATCCCCCTCCACACAACTCACCCGCCAAGGCTGGAGGATGCCATTTCAGAAATGAGAATACAGCTTTGGGAAAAAATGAGGATAAATGGACAAACTTACTGCAGAATAATTATACTGCATATTTACTTGCCTAAATAAAGTCAACATAAGGTAGGACTACCTGGTTGCATTATGCTAAACTGCATAAAATCCAGAAATTATGATTATTTCTATAAACCCTCTGAAGTCTTCTTTCTGTTAGCAGCTGTTGGTGCCTACCTTAAAGGCAAGCTTAGAACCATCTTCCTTGTCAGGAAATAGTTTTACTTAAGCTGAATACCTCCACCCCTGACTTCTCACAGTGTGTGGTGGCCCTTCAAAAGCACAGGTACTCCAGCAGGGAACCTTTCCTGGTCCCTCACCCTGCAGTGTTGGCCTCTGGGGCTTGTTGCCTCCTGCCCTTGCCATGCTGCAGCCTGGACTGGAGTCCCAAATGGGAGTCCTATTCTTTTCTGCAGAGAAAAGAAAACATTTTCAGATCTTGAGAGACCTGTGGGAGCTTGAAGATAGCAAGAGAGGAATAGAAGCACTCATTGTGCAGCTGGTGGAGTACAACCAGCAAGTTACCACGAACAGATCCTAGAGGTAAGGAGGGCTGGCTAGGAAGTTAAATTGTGCTGGTATTGACTAGGAGAATTTAGCACAGCCCCTACACATCCCAGCTCCATCAATAAATAAATCCCTCTTCATCACCATCTTGGTAGAGGGGGTGACTTGTGGTAGATAGAGAAAAACTAAGAAACGAAGTATTTTCTACCTCAAAAATGTATAATTATTTTTAAATGGAAAGTAACTAGATACTTCATAATGTACCTAAGATAACTGATCTTGGAAAAATAGATAACTCTTTAAACATCATCAGTAACTGGATGAAAATGGTCTTGTTTAGCTAAAGTGAGATTCTCCAGAAGCTAGGCTGCTGCTGTTCCCCTCTTAGAACAGCCAGGTGCTATTCTCAGAGCTTGGCAGCTGGCTCCTATTAGGCAGCTTGTGGATGAGAAGATGCTGTCTGCAATCAAGGTTGATAATTACCTACTGGATTGTAGCAGGAGGAGGAAAGAAATACAAGTGTGTACCCAGAAAAATCCAGGTATTTACAAATATTTTTTCTGCTGTCATTTGACAGAGATATTTTCTGCTCTATAACTCTACATGTTCTAAGTATATTCAAAACTTAAATAAGAATTTTGCATTTCTTGAACTCAAATGTTGTACTTCTCTGTGTGAATAAGCATTCAGTTTTTCTTTAAGTTGAAAAAATGCATCTTTAGTTGTAAGATCATCATCATTACATCATTTGGTGTAAGTTTTTGGCTCAGTTCAGGACTATTAGTGTGTTTGACAGTAAGAGGACATTTGAGCTGGCTGCAACACCACTCAGAAACATTTTTAGCTAGGTAAAGATCACAAATACTTGACCCTGGACATCTGCTACAGACAGAACAGATATTGAGTATGGAAGGAAAAAATAAGTTGTAAATTCACGTAATGCTGTTGGTAGTTCTTGCTTTAAGCTGTAGAAGTATGCTTTTGGTTATGGGAAAATGGTTTGGGAAATGCATGATACCTTCCTTTCCAAATCGAGTCATAAATGAAGTGTATGATTAGGGCTGTAAAACGTCTCTGGTTAGAAAATTGATTTAGAAAGACATACTGTGAACAGTAGGCCTGCTGGAGAAGGATTGTTTAACCTGTAGCTGCTGTGTTAATTTTATCTGCAGTAAATGCAGTGTGCTGTTTGCTCATGTTTTTGGAGAGGTGGCTGATAGTATCAGTTCTTATTTCTTGCTAACATACCAGGGACAAAAAGTTGGGATTTTGAAAATGTGAAGGGTGTATCTAAAAATGCATCTCATGCTTTCTCTTAATTACCATGTAAGCAAGAACTATAGCTAGCAGCAGAGCATTAGATGAAGAAAGGATATTGATAATCTGTCCAGCAGTATGTAGGTTCTTAAAATGAGATCTCCTGGTTCAGGATGATAATGTAAACAACTTTTTTTTTTTCCCCCTCCCCTAGAAAGCTGTACACATGGCATTTCAAGTGGATTATTTGGCTTGCAGATACCCTTTCCCTGGGAAATGGGTTCCACCAGAGAACTCTGTTGCATCAACAAGCCTCAGATGCTCTTACGTCCCAGCAAGAAGCTGAGCAGGCATAATGCTCCTCTGGCAGACCCTTAACACAGAATCAGAGACCGGTATGACTTCATGATAGGAAAAGAACTTACCTGCCTACTTATGGAAGGGCAAAAATCCTTTTCTCTTAAGTGACTGTCATTGTGGACTGAGTGTTTGGTGAATGACAGTTCATTGTCCATCTGCTTGGAGGTGATTGGTAAGTCGTGCTTATGTCATGCTTGAGAGATGGTTGCTGGATCTGAAACCCTTTCCTGAGGCAGAACCTTTCAGTTACCTACGTGGATACTGAAAACAATCATGTGCTTTGCCAAAATCATCCAGCGCTAATACTGCCTCGGCTCTAGCAGGCTTATACTAATTTGAGTAACTTGAACTAGACGTAGTTGGAGATCCGCTGTGGTAATTGGTTTTAAAGATACTGCCTAATGCTTTTCCCTATGCTCTTATTTTTATTGTGGCTGGGTTGGATGACGGGATCCTCATCAGGCTGAAGGAGTGATGGTTTGGTTCGTCTGGGGTTGGGTGAGGTTGAGGAAAAAATGTGGAGGGAAGGATCAATGAGTTCATATGAAATCTTGAGACAAGTTGGACACGAATGTAGGACAGTCCTGCCTCTCAGAAACATGACAAAGAAATGAGAATGGTACCCACTTCTTCACTGATAGTTGGATTGCCAGAATGATCCTGTGTCAGTGCGTGTTGCTGACTCATCTCGTGCCGTGGAACTGTGGCTATCGGCTGCCTTTCACATACTCTACATTTTAACTGTTGTTTGCATTCCAAAGGTAACCTGCCTGTAAATGGAAAAACTTGTCCCAGTGTAAACTTTGGGAGTAATGCCTGGTAATTAGCCCCTTGCACCTGGAGACTGGTTGAGTAAGCAGTGCATCCAAACACCTTGGCGTTTTTCAGAAGGCCTTTGCCTTTTGGACTTCTACTTGGCAGCTGTGACAAAAGATCCAGCATGATCCCTTGTTTTTAAAAACAACACCCAAACGAAGAAATGCCAAAAACCTGCCTCCCCCTCTGATGTCAGCTCAGCTAATATATAAATCGAGTGCCTAAATAATATAAATATGGGTGCCTAAACCCAACACGTGGACTGTTGCAGAAATTGTCTGCTGACTTTCCCTGTAGATGCTGTGGCATTCCCTAAAAGCCCGGCGATGCCCAGGGTACTGCAGATAGCACTGCTGGGCAGGCACCTCAGACTGAGGTCCTGGGAGGGATTCATACACAGCATCGCCCTGCTCTTCTTGCCTGGAGTGCTGAAGTTGTAGCATTGGCAGAAGATGACAGCACAGAAGGCTGCTTCCTTCCTTCAATTTTTGCATGAGACCATCCTGCCTTTCTCTCTGGCCTGGGCGAATGGGCTGGGCAGGGAGAGGCCACAAGGACTGTGTGTGAAGCTTGGCTTGATGGCACATCCAAGCAGGAGAGGAAAGGGAGAAAATGCAAACCATTGTGCAGTGAGGAATGTCCTTTCCATCCCTGCTGTGTGTTAGGGGTGCCTGCAGGCCTGTCCTGTCCCAGTATTGTTGATGTCTTATAATATACTTCCTCCTGCTCTTCCGTAACTACTTGCACAAAGCTGCTCTGTGCCAGGCTGCTCCAAGGCAATCTACTACACCCCAAACTGCTGCCCTGGTCTGTGCCTTCCTCCACCCCATGCAGCTGCTCCCCTGCTCAGCCTCACTATTGTAAGTCATCCTCACCTTCAGCCCACCCTGCACTGTATCTCCCACCTGGACAGTCTTTGCTCCTGCCAGTTACCATCAGCTGCAGAACCCGTTGCTGCTGGGCACTTGGCCTTGTGTATATGGGAGAGAGCAGTGGCTCTGCTGGTGCTGCAGCTGTTGCTGCTGCTTTCAAGCCCTCCCTGTTCCCTGGCTCTGGCTGATGGGCTCCTGGCAGGCCAGGGCTGAGGCAGCTGCTGCTGCTCCCGTCTCCTTGTGTCACTGGCACCGCCAGAGCACTTTCAGCTCTCCCAGTCTGCTGACTCATGAGGAAGGCAGCCAAGACCCTATCCGCTCTTCAGGCATCTTCTGGTTTAAATGTTTTTCTGCCCAAATAGATGGCTTCCAAGGCTCCTGCTTTTGGGGATGCAGCTGTCCCTGCGTCAGGAGGAGGGAATAACATGACTGTAGATTATATACAAGGAGTCCTGTGTAATTGAGGATGTCATGTGAAATGTGATTATGAAAGGATGCTCACACTACTTCAGATTGTGTATCAAGACTCTGCCATCCAACACTATCTTGCCTTCTTGGAAAAGTTCTAGCAGGTGTAGTGACAAATTTTCTGGCTTTGAGGAAAAAAAAAACACAAACAACTGGTGCTACTTAGCACTTAGGCTGAACAGGAAAGAGGCCATTTTTTGAGATGTGTATGACTTGCTAGTGGGAGAGAAAGCAGATCCAGGCTCTCCTGTGCTTTCATTTCAGTTCCTCAGGGAATGGAAGGTGGCACCATTCCTGCTGTGTGTAGAAGAAAGCAAAGGGGGAAGAATCCCTATATTGCATGTTAGGGAAAGTTGTCTGATTGCCACTATTTTACTAAAGAAGAGAGCTAGTACAGCTGAGACCCCTTAGGACCAAGGTCTCAACACCATCCTTACCTTCTCCGCAATGTATCTACCAGAGTAAGCTTTAAAAGCTGTGGTTACATCAAGCTGCATCATTCTGTACATGATGCTGAGAGGTACTGTAACATATTCAATACCAAGGAAATACTTTCTGAAGATTCAGTAGATGTTTAAAAAGAGGATTTGGATAATAAAGCTAGAGCAGCTAGATGCTATACTGATGCTCCTGCTTACAGTTTATGAAGAGTGGAACTGTAACTTAAAGCCAGCCTAAGGTTTGGAAAGGTGTTCCTTAACTGCTCCTGAGGTGTAGAGCTGGTCATAAGAAAACTTGATTTTTTTAAGATGGCTAAATCAGCTTTTAAAATCCAAGATTAAGATCTAGCTTTGCTTTGATTTTCTGTTCGGAGCAGCTCACTGAGAACTGTAAGAGATTACTTTAGACAAGTCATGCTAGCTTTGACATGAAACAGCAGGCTGGAGTTGGAGTAGTAGAGAGAATAAGATCTGAAAAGGGGCTGATGTGGCTGGGTATGTAAAAGCTACCTACAAGGATGAGAAACTTTCAGGTATACTGACTTATAACAGTATTATTCTCCCATTCCACAGAGAATAAAGAAACAGTAAGGATACAAAATATTTTGTAATGATACACAAATCTATTAATAGGGAACACTTTGCCTGAACTAGGTGAATGAAGCATTTTTACTGAAGAAAATATGTATGAAAAATTCTGTGAGTCTGTAGCATATGAATATAGCTGATACCAAGATCTTTTCTTTGAAAGAAGAAAAGGCAAAACAATCCTGTGTACACTGCTTATTCACAGAATGTTTACATCTTCAGTTTTACAAAACAGTCACATTTGCTAAAATGGTCTTCTGAAATGCCTGATTAAAAAGACAGTGAACCATGGTATCCCATCAGGAGCAGTATATCACATCTATAAATCCAATTTAAATCTAGTTGTAATAGGAGTGTGAGACAAAGAACAGCATAACAGCAGTAAAAGGAGCTTCTAGTTGACAATGGGTACCATATATACTTCAGAATACCAAAATGAAGATAAAAGTTTTAAATTAAACAGTTCTGTCAATGAGTAATAGACACTTAAGATAGCACATGTGCTCTTCTGTCCAGTTGCCTTCTGGAAGGAATGGAGTGTCTTGAGACTGCAATTTACAGGATTTTCTGTAGGATAGAATTGGCAACTTCCAGGGATTCATCTTTCACCAAGACAATATCATAAGAATCCATATATTTTTCCAAAAGTTCATCTACCTAATGGCAGAAGGGATAAAGAGAAAGACCCACTTAGTTTTAGAATATTAAAAGATTTTTTTTGTCCTTAAAATATTGCCAATCTTTCCACCAATTTCAGGAAATGAGCCATGTAAATATGTATCATTCTTATGAGGATGACAGAGTAGGAGTAATGTGACATTAACTGTGTTCACGTTCCAGGATTAACCTCACATTTATTCCAGGTTCTCACATGTACAGATACCAGGAAAAACAATCAACCAACCAACCAACCCACCCCTCCGCCCAGTGTTTTCTCATTTTCCCAAAAGGCAGAGAGGAAAAAGAAAACAAGAGTTTTCTCTCCTGAATGCGAATGTATGTGCATTATAACTTGCCAAACAATCAGTTCTCTGTCTCCAAAGGGAAAAAAAAAATGTCATGGACTAAATTTGTTATTTGGAAGACTACAATTTTGCTCAATTATCAATCCAGTACTGAAAGGCAGGAGTGGCGGGGAACCATAAATATGAAATCCATGAAAAATGTTGAGATTCCAAAACAAGTATGGGTCAAACACTTGTTTTGATATTTGATGCTTATTACAGTGAACCTGTTGCTAGTTCACAATATTTCACTCAAAGCTTACAAGGATGTCAGGTTACTTACTTTATCATTGAGATATCCAATTTTAAGAATGTGCTCAACATTTGCTACTCCGTCTGCCATACTCAAGTCTCCTTGGGAATCACCCAGCAGTATTATATTACTGTTGTCTTTTAGTTGTTTGAAATACTCTGTATTCTTCAAGGCACCATCATGTTTGTTGTAAACATGAATCAATTCTCCTTTAAATCCTTTTAATATTCCCTATAAAAAAACAAAACAAAACACTGAAGTTATTTCTAGTGTTATATAGACAAAATAGCATCTAGAATTAAATAGGTATTACTCTTGAAATATGTTTAATCTTTAATTATGAAAAAGATAAATTACTGTTAAACAACGGAATGACTGTAACAGCACTGTTAAGACTAGAAAGTCAGTGATCCTGCTTGGAGGAGGAGTAAAGCTGTACTGGGCTGAGTGTGAGGCTATCATTAAAGGAAATGAATGGTATCTTAGTCACACCATGCTAACAGTGTTTGAACTATTATCCTCTGTTTGACTGTTCACTTGGGAGAGTGCTGAGTAAGCAATTCTCATTTTATATAGAGCAGGGCAGATGGCTACAACTGTTGCATTAGAATGTTCATCTTGTAGTATATAAAAATAGTCGTTAAATCCTGCAAACAGTCATGCATACATACATTTTCATCAAAATCCATGAAATTGGAAACCACTTTGACATTAGAATGGTAGACTCCAGCCTGGTGGATAACTTCCTCAAGAATGTCCCCAATCCCGGCAGAAAATATGAACACGGGGATATTATGTTCACTGAGCTTATCAAAGAAGTTCTCATATCCTTCTCTGCAAAAAAGGATGTAAATATAAGTCAAGTCTCAAAGAAAGAAAGCCAAGAAAGATCACAGTTTGCAGAAAACATTTACATCATATTTAGAAAATAGTATAGCCTTCACTGAGAATTTCTCTTTATTTCTTTTGCCTCACCTATTCAGGTTAGCAAGAACCATCAGCCTAACACAAGGCATGTAGTTTTAGAAATAAATTCCTGTTTCAAGATGTTTGTTTTTGGTCAGCATAATCTGCCCCCTCGCACCCTCAACCATCTTAATCAAGCCCCCAGTGGAACTCTTTCTAGCTACCATCAGGCTGCACATCTCATTTTCATCTTTACTGCTTAAATGTTTGACTTGCTAGAGGAGTCATTACCAAAAAAAAAAAGCTGGGATTTTGGATTTTGTTGGTTTTAAATCCTGAAAACATTCTTGTAAACTCTCCTGAAAACTTTTTAGTTTCCATTACCCAAATCAAAACTATGTACAGTATTCCAAGAATAAAATAGTATCTCTGTATGCTTCTCTGCAGACGCTGAATGGTAGAATTTTATTATTATCATTATTATTGAGGTTCTTGAGGAAATTTTAGCTTGTGAATGAAGATTCAATCCACATGGATTTAGACTTTCATGTAGCTGCAGACTGTGTGCTTGCTTGCTAGTTTTGCAAAGGAGAAGAATTCAGTCAGCAGGGTGAACAATTTTACAAGCTAAGTTTTAACATCCCATTCCACTATTCAAAAATTCACAGATTTGAGAACTTTAAATGAGATGGGAGCCACAGCACAGAGTGCTTTTCAGGCAAGTGTTTTGCTGGCTTTTAAAATTGCCCTTAACCATTGAGGAAGAACATTATTTAATAAAATCATGAAAAGTGTTCCTCAAGTCCCTGCATTTTTATCTCAGATAAAACTACTACAGGGAATCTTTTTTTAAGGGAACAAAATTGAACTCTACATTCCCCTTTAAGAAAAAAAAAAAGACCAGTGCAATTTCAAGAGGATGAAATATATGGTGTCATCATCATAGGCATTTATCTACAAAATATAAATAAGGGGGAGCATGAAGCACTCACTATGTCCAAGAATACGGTATCGCATTCTCATTTTTTTCCCTGTCCAAACACACAGTAAAAATCTATGTAAAATGTTTCTAAACAGTATTGTTCAAATCAATAGGAACTTACTTCAGCATAACGTCAGATTCCCTCACAATTTCTGCAAACTTATCCTTTTCTAAGCCTTGTTCAATGAGTAATGCATGAGATTTATTGTACCTAGAACATAAACAAAAAATATGTTGGACAACTTATGAAATTCACCGGTCATTAAATCTCGTGATTAAAAAGTATCCTGTGTTTAATTCTTGCTCATTCAAGTTAACAGCATAAAAAAACAAAAAACAACAGCTGTTGTGTAACACTCAGAGATTAATTCAGTCAATGCATTAGCTAAAGCTAAATACTGCCATTAATTTGTTTTTAAAAAGTTATTAAATATAATTTTAGTACAACTTGAAGATGGGAAATGTCTCTTACCATTCTACCATATATGGGTATTTTTCTTCAATAGTGAGGGCTGGGTCAATTTCAATAGCATAATATGTTTCTTTCAGCTGCAGTAACTGAAGAGAAAAAAATAACACAGATGTTTAATGTATCTTTATAACATAACACTTCATATTTGGTCTAACCAATCAAAATAGCTTTAGTAACTTTATTTTATTCCAGTTACATTACTTAGATAAAATGAAATCTGAAATACTCTTTGTACAGACAAAAAGTTAAATTGTAAATATATGTATGAAGAAAAAACTGATTCTGTTAACCTAAACTATATGCTACTATCAAGAATAGAAGTATTTCTGTTCACTTCTATTAGTGATTGGATACCTTACAGTCAGCAAGAAAGCTCTCAGAGCTTCAAGGATTTGAAAGGATGACTTATCTTGTAGTACTGTGTAAATCAACATGCAGTACAGCCAGGGAGTAAAACCAGTTGTCTGTACAACAAACAAGCAGCTTGTATGTTTTCTGTTTACCTTTTTCCGACATTCCTCTGTGATGAGTTTAGAGTTATCAATGATGTCTGGAGGGGTAGAAAAAAAAGTAGTAAACAAGACATTGTATTTCTTTTCCTTTAGTACTGCAATGCACTGTAAATGACTGCAATAATACATAGAAGATGGTGTTTGACAATGTACCACTGTTTCCTCAGAACTTTTCTTACCAGTAACCAGTAAAAGGAACATTTTTCTTCACAAGCATGATGATATCATGATCCTTCCCTCATATTAGAAAGTCAGTTACAAGCCTCTTATTCCTTGAGACGTAATTGTTACTGAAATCATTATCAGACATCCTATATATTTTAGGATCCCCTCTTTATTAGTAAATGGATAATTTACAGGTATTCTAAAAGGGTACAGGATAAAAACGTCAAGCATTCCAAGGAGTCTACTAACTGATTCTTGGAGGTGTTGGGACTGTTACTGGCTCTTAAACAATAAAAGTCAACCCTACCATATCTAGCCATTAATAACTCATAGTTTAGAACTTAGTTTATAATTGTGAATGACAGCTTATCTGATTTTAATTCACACTAATTGTGATTAAAATATATATATATATACATAAAGCCACACAGACACTGTAATACTTTATTAGGATGTACAGCCTTTGTAACAAGTCAATATAAGATCTCATATATTAGGGAATAAGTTGTATAGAAAATTAAATTCTAGGGAAAACTGAAAGTAGTAACAACCAATCCATATTAAAAAAAAAAAAAGTACTCACTATGACAAGTTGGACATCTTTTTCCATTGTAGGAAAATCTACTTAATGTCATATCAAAATCTGTAATAATCTATTTAAGGAAAGAAAAAGCAAAACTGTCTTACAACATGGAGGGACAAAATAATGAATGGATAGAAATTCTGAATGATCAACAATAGATGCAGCTGAGTAGCATATCTGTCACAGAAATCTCTGTTTTACTGTAAGGTAAGCTAGAATATCCCATAATATTTTCCAAGAAAATTGTTTTTCTAATTCCTTTGGTCAGAGTATTTCCTGAAATTACTAATCTTATATGTTTATATCATTTACTTAACTACCATCTAGATGAATTACAGTTGAATCAGCAAGGTCTATTAACAGAGTTAACAGATGTCTAAGTTTTGAAGATAACTTGAAAGATGACTTGTTATATATATATATATTAGAATTTTTGGTGCACAGCGAAAGTCATATGATTACTTTCATTTTGAACATATTACAGCTTTTACTATTTTTACCTGAAGTTTTGCAGCTCCACCTTTGATGAGGCCACAGATAATCTCTTCTACTCTCCCTGGGTCCTTAATGTGGACAGTCTTCTTCTGAAATTCTGGCATCTGTGAAGAGTAAGAACAAAGACAGAAATATACCTACAGAAGAAAACTTAATAGGCAATACCTGCTAGCCATCAGACTGGAAGCTCTGCATCTATAAACAGTTTCACATGACACTATGACATACTCAGGATAGGAAGGCAAGTTAGAGTGAGAAGAAATAGAAAATTCTCTGGATATATTAACTGATGATTGCATACAGTTTTTGTTTGTTTTCAACATGTGTTTTTGTTCCTTTTCCTAATATCAAATTATGCAATAAGCTGACACTCATGGAACAGATGATTGTATTTGTAGAATATAAGAGACATGGATAGAAATGGGATGTATGGAATCAACTTGTGGTTGAATTAGATCACTTAGAGATGGCACATATTAAAACTAGCTCTTTGTGCAATTAATATACCCTTAAGCTTTCAATAAAGAAAAGAAGACAGGCTGATTTTAGAGAAACATTGTTTTGTTGAGAATGCTGCGTAAGGTGTCAACCACATACTCCAATGCAACAAGGTCACATAGTAATTCTTGGTCGCTAGCCAGTTTATCAACTGTTTTCCATTACCTATTTTAATGCATAGTTCTGAACATAGTATCACACTACATATGCCTTTTGAACTTTGCCTGAATACTACAATAAATGGTAAATTTGGCTTAAAAAAAACCAACCCCCCCCCCCAAAAAAAACCAAACAAAAAACCAAAACAAAAACAAAACCCGCTTTTGCTTTAGAAGTTTGTCTACAACCTTGCAGAAATGGTAATAGACAACTTACCGACAGAAATTTCCAAATTTAGTATGTATTTCCTTCCTTTATAATCTTACGGACTGTTTCTACAGCAAAGGCTTCAGACACTTGCAAGCTCTGTACACAGGCATTTATGAGTAGTAAATTTTATTTTCTGTGTGTAGACCTTCAGAGATGATGACATAGATGAATTACATTTTTCACATTCTGGTCATTCGAATTTTCTTTTCTTTTTTTTTTTTTAAATAGTATGCAGTCTTTTTTAAGCTTCAATTTCCTGACACATTTTTGGAACTACCAGAGTTCTCATATGACCAATTATTTTTACATCACACAACAGTATTTCTTCCTGCTCTTGATGCTACTAAGCCTATTGTTCACAAGTAACCAACTCACAGTCAAATTGCAATTAGGTTGTCCTTTAGGAAAAAGATGACATTTTAGTCTCTTAAAAGTCTTGTAAACACATGCCTTTGTAATGGCAAAGATCCTTATGTGTCAAGGAAAAGGAGCTGGTGGTATTGTTAAATATTGTCTTGCTCCACTCTGCCCTCAGTGAGGAGCAAACTATTCCAGCCATATCATTCTCAGCAGATATTTTTCTAGTGCATTTCTCGAAACCTCCACTCACATATTCCTTGCTTCCTCCAACAACGTATTTTAGTGTTCAACTATCTTTACATTCAGTAAAGTTTGCTTAATCTCTGTCTAACCATTCTTCCTGTAATTTTAGCTCATTCAACTTGGAGAAAAGTATTCTTTTTCACAGGTTCTCACTTGGATATTTTTCCCTTCTTACTGAACTAAAGAACCTCAGTTGCTTCAATCTTCTTTTACAGAGCACGTTTTTCCACACCTCTAACAATTTTTCATGTTGTCCTGGCCCATCCATTTGAACCATACTGTTCTTGAATAGCTTCCCTAACTGGGTATCATTTTTCTGCTCTGAAATGGCCTCAGCTGAAGGGCTACATTGGCCTGTGTCTTTCAGATGATTCCTTTGCTAGAAATAACATGGTAATTACCAACTGAATTTGAATCACTATCACCAAATATCCTTCTCAAAATTACACCGAGGTAGAAACAGGTAGTTGCACAAAGTGTTGAATTTTAATTTTACTGAATTGTACATTTTCTTCCACATCAGTGCTCCTATTTGTAAAAATATAACAAATATTTCTAATCCCTTGTATGCTTATGGTCACTTTCTGGCTGATATCCACATAGACATTAATGAAAACAGAGATCCTTCTTAAATCCTAATAGTGAGTCTCTGATAATTTTTCAAGGTTTTCTACTACCCATCCAAAAAGTTTTCCCCATACCAGAGTATCTAGACAAAAATTCTACAGTCATGGCACGGTATTTACTAACTCTTTTGTTTTATAAGCCTCATAAAGAAAGAAACCACATTTCTTTTATTTAGTTTGGAAGATTTAAGGTTGTCCTGGTTTTCCATAGATGTGAGAAATATCCTAAGGCAAAGACCTTTTCCATAGAAATGGTGCCTTCTAACCCAAGATAATTGTTTTCTTCTGTGTGTCTGCTGTGCCTTGTTACTTTCATTATTAGCACAGCAAATTCAAAAAAGGTACACCTTGGTTAGCCTCCAGCTGCCAGCTACATCCCAGATTGGGAAACACTGAAAAAGCTACTAACCATAAAATATCTTCCTGAAAGACACCTGAAAGGCACCTGAAAGCCCTCATCTGTTGAGATATATGTCTGTAAAGCATTTATAGATGTTAACTCACAATTATCAGCAGGAGTATGTCAATGGATCTAGTCACATTAAAGTAAGCATTAACAACCTGCAACTCTTTAAAGGTATGTTACAGTATTTCTTTTGTATTTTGTATAGTTCTGGTAAACAAAACAAACTGTGCTAGTTATTTGGTGGGTATACAACGCTTGTTTTTCTGTAATGAAAGATAAAGTAATTTGACTGTTTTGTAATTCTTGACTAATGTGAATTGACTAACCTCATTCCTTTGACTTTTGGGAGGCAAATTGTATATATGTTTTTAGACTTGGAATGCAAAAATCAAAGCAAAATCTAAATGTGTCCTTTTGTAAGAAGTAGTTCAAACATTATTTGTTTTTCTTAGAAACTAAGCAACAGACTTCATAACGTAACTGATTTAAACTGAACAGATGTTGGTGGAGATAAAGAGATCAGAGGGAGAGCCTGTATGAGGAAAGCTGGATTGCTTGCTAGTGTTTTACTTCAGACTGAGGCCTTTTGTAAGTTTTTGTAATAACCTTAGGAAAACCATCCTTAGTAAAGAATTCAGTAGATGATGTTCAACAAGATATTGCTTAAGATTTTGAATATTATGGAAGTTTCCTGCTGTGATGTTGTAAACCGATAATCCTACTCAAAATCAGTTTTTATAGTATATTTATTTGCTAACACTTTTCTTCATTTCTACACAAGAACTTAAGTCAGTTGGAGAGCATGTTATTTTAACTTAGGGGAAAAAAAGTCTTCTGCAACGAGTATAACCCATGAAATGTCAGTTCTAGGGGCACTTTCACAAGTTTTCACTACGGTTATGGCATCTGATAAACTCAAACATCCAGACAAATACGGTTAGATGAAACAGCTGCTGTCCTGGTCCCTACTTCCTTGTATTCACGTTTGCAACAAAACATTAAGAGCAATTATTTTATTTGGGCTTTATCATATTAAAAATAAATGAAACTATCTAATAAGCAATCACCAATTTTCTAACAAACTGTCTTTTCCAATGTCTTATACTTCTGCTCAGTCTAGCTGTTGTTTTTTGTTCCATATTTGCCATTCTTCAAAGTTGAAATAGACAAGCAGATTCATATTGGAAAGAACTGATAAAACAGATAAAAGAACAATGAGTGAAATAATGCTAATAAGAGATCTACAGATAATGTAATAAAATTTGTGTTTCTATTAGTTGCTGAATAAAGCTCTAGGAGTCAATTCAATATATACAGAACACCAACAGTTCTGATGCATCAGTTTACTGGGAAGAACATATATGGAGAACAACCAAATGAAGAAATTCCACATCACTTAGCAAAGGCAAGAAAGCTTTTAGGAAGAAAGAGCTTCTACGTACAGGACTAAAACTATATAAGCACAGGAAAAGGAATTCATACTTCACTGTGACATCTGAAAGTACATCACATGGAAGCATTTAAAGTGACCCTATTTGTAAAGGTGTGAGAAGAGTTTTGATTTCATATTAAGGACATCTATATGTTACTGAAATAGCTCACAGAGACAGGTATCTTTCTGAAATGCATGTTAGAAGATGACAAATCCCAAAGATAATTTGTGGCTGGAATATACAATGGCTACAAAAACATTTAAGTTTCTAGTCTCTGAGGTTTTTAAGGAATTTTCAAAGAGAAGCAAGGAAGATAAAACTGAAGAAGATTATTTTAAAGGTTGAGCTTAGTTTGATTTATGAAAAGGATAAAAAGATTGGACTGTTTGTGATAGCAGGTAACTGGACTAAAGACTTAGGAAATTCTTTTTGTAGTTAACAATGTTACAGTCATACCTTGACGAATGAACAGTAATGGATTCACGCTGGTGTGGAAATCCCCCAGTCCTATAAACCACAGAATGGTCATTTACAACAATGCCAGTTATGAGTATAACATGTCTATTTAGTACATGAGACATACACCTATGTAGCTGGATTAAATAAAGAGGAAAGGTATTTACTGTAAGACCATTTTTAATTTTTGTTTTGGAAAAAAGTTCCTTATATACAATTGGGTAGCAAGACTGTTAACAGAGCTGCTTTTTTGTTGTATTTGGGTGCTGCTTATATACATAATTTTATTAGTATTTGAGACAGTGAAATGTATACAACATCTTGTTAAACAAGAGTTGTTGATCATCCCTAAAATGAAATGCAGCTATCTCAATGAATTCACAGAGAGTTCACAGCTGCCCTAGTAGGCGTTTCTGTTCAAGTATCTGAGGTAATTACTAACTCATTCTGTGCATAAGGTGTAACTTCATATTCTGTGAGTTGAGATTATACTGAATTTTTGAACCTACTGAGTGCTGAAGGTAGGAGTTACTTCCTCCCTCTACCCAATAAAAACAAAAATAAGTCTCTGTGATTAAAAGGAATTAAAGAAATAACATTCTTTAAAACAATAACTAATAAAAAGAAACTTCATATGAAGGACAACTGTGGGACCTTGTGTAGTTTGTACTATCCGTAATTTTAAGTAGGGAAGGACACGATGATGAATGACTTGCTATCTTAACCACATGGAGATATGGCCTATTTCACAACAAAATCTAGATACACAGCCTGAAATATTACTAGTAATAACTACAAATACAAAAAGCTATCATTCTAAGTCTTCTAAGTAATGCTTTGAACAAGGACATATAAAAAGGGGGCAAAGTGTTTTTATACTGATATCCCTGTCAGCCTATGCTACTTGGCATATACAAGGTTTTCTTCACTTTACAAAGAATAATCTATTATAGATGTCTCCCAAAAACCACTGCTATGAAAACACCCTGGATCACAACTGGATAAAAAATCAAGGCAACTTCTCTACAAATCTCAATGATCAATAGAGTACTTTGCTAGTTTTCAGTACCATGTCTAAATTCTTAATAATAATAAAAAGGAATGTTCTCACATTCAAAAATGTATTAAAAATATCCTATTAAAAATATTAAAAATAAAAACTTCAATTATTACATGATTTGCTTTTAAGCTTTGTTGGTAAACCTGCCTTAGACTAGACTTAGACAGTATGTTCCAAACCTATTCACTTATGATACAGAGGACACATAAGGGTGAGCTGGCAAGGAGGGGGAACTATTAATGTTATTTCTGAACAAGAAAAATACTAATCAAAGTGATAAAATGATAGGATTCAATTATTTTTTAATCTTAATTCTAGCCTATGGTGACAACTTTGCTGTAAAATTCCATAAACCAAGAATAAATTATGTTTATTTTGGGAACCCAAATGCCCAATTCCAAGGTCTGAGACTAGCTATCATATATACTTACTTATGGACATGTACCAAGAAAAGGCAGGCTATGGCAGCAGTGATAGCTGCGAAATTTGATACTGTGGCAAGGTGCAGAAAATTGGATCTCTGTTCTTGGTGACAGCAAGAGTTTGGTGAAATTACAAGGGAAAAGGGAACGTTCCTTAATTTACGTATACAACTCATTTTCCAATCCCCTTTTCCCTGACATTATTACTGAACATTATTTTCATCCGCTTACTCTAGAAAACAAAGCTTATTTAAAAAACCTTTGAAATGGCACAAGCTACCAAAACGTAACTTCTGCTGTTTGCAATGTATGAAATGCAAGAAGCCAGGCTGGGGCTGTGGCAAAAGCCACAGTAAAGGAGTGTGTATGTATCTTTTCTTCCATCTGTATGTGCTCAAATAGAGATTCCTGTGCTCATATATGCATCAATCAATGTCTTTATTCAGACAACTTGAATTTTGATCCTTGACTGCAAGTTTTCTCTCAGCAAGCCCACCTATCATTTAGGCAGATACATTAAAAGCTACTGCAAGAGAGCACAGTCACATCCATCACTCCATTATGCACAGCTAGTCACAACTGCGCTAGTGATCACGCAATCTGCTAGCACAACCTGAACTCAGGACAGGCGTTTTTGGCTTTCTGATTACCAGAACCAAGAACATACTGCAGTTTATGTTCATATGATGTAAACTCAAATATGGTAAGAAATCTCCAGTAACTAGTAATTATGAAGTTACTTTATTGGTAGTTTTGCCAAGAAATAGCCTTAGGACAACTTACCTAAAAAGTAAACAGGCAAATGTTATTACAGAATTGAAACAACAGAACACTGAGGATCTTCACAGTTGCTTAAAAATATCCTGCAAAACTAGAGATCCAGCACTGGCTATGTGAAATAACTGGAAATGGCTTCACTACCTAAGCTATTTTAAGAAGTGAAGTAGGATGCATACTAAAAGTAATTTTTATTTTGTTCAATTATTTGCATCTTTTTTCTTTTTTCCTCCACTTGGTAAAGTGGATTCTGATATTCAGGTTGGAAAAAAAAAACACAAAACATAAAAATCTGAGGAGAGCGTTCACAGTAAACATGACAACAGTGTTTTCTCTTGTGCTTTTAAAGGAGAGTACCTGTGCGTTGAGCTTAGGGCACTCCTGATTCTTCTGTCCTTGATTTTGTCCTACTGCAACAGCATAGGTGGCAAGCAGAGTCCAGAGACGCAGGGCTTGCATACAGGCTGCCAACAAAAATCAACCAAATCCTTTTAAGAATTGGTCTGCTATATTATATGATGTTTGCTATTCCTGCTGTATAAAAATAAAAGCAGACATGCATGGTACATAGCTAGATTGCTCTGAAAACACTCACACTTAAGACTACTCTGATACACACTTAAAAGTAGAGGAATGTGCAAGTCGAATTAACCTGTTCAATTAAAAATGCTAAATATATTCATTACTTCAATCTTGTTGTCAATTCTGTGCTATCAAATTTATATTTTAAAAATACAGTTTGCCACAATAAACAACCGTATGTAATGCCTCATCTCATAATGCTGGCTTAAATACAGAACAGAGTCCCTCCTGTTGACAGAAGCTGTGCACACTTACCAGAGGGTTTTGCGGGAGCAGCTGCAGAAGCAAAAGAAAATTCCTCTTGCTTGAGAAACACTAATATAGCAGCACAAGGTGCAGTTGAGGGCGTTTCCAAATACAGCCTGACTAATCCCCGTGCAAAACCCCAGGGTGCTGTGACGCACATCAGCAATGCACAGCAGTTTGTTATGCTCAGCAGTGCAGCCTGACGGGCAGACAGCTGATCAGCTGGTGCACCAACAACAAAACCTTTGACCTTCACTGAATGAGCAACTTTCATGGATGCAGCAGGCAAATCTGGACTGCTCCAACAAAGGAAGGCATTTGTTTTTCAAAGCATTAGTTTACTAATTAGTTTACTTCGTTACATTAGTTTACTTTGTTACTTAACCATTTTACAGAATATTTCCAAATATTTTAGGATTTCCTGTTGCAGAGTACCAGAAATTGCTTTCGGCTTCTTGATATGGTCTCACTACTATATACAAGGCAGCATGCATTTATTTGTGTAGAAACATCAAATTAATTACTTAATCTTTGCTTTGACTTCAATTATCCATGCAATACTGAAACAGGAAATCAAGGAGGCTTGTTTGTCAGGATTTTTGGGTGACAAGGTGACTCAACATGCTTTCAGAAGTTTGTCATAAGGCATATTGCCAGATCAAAGACAGTAACTAGGTGATATAGAGTATGCATTTAAAATGAATCTTTTTTTTTTTTAATTTTAAGAGATGAAGGAGGTATTTTCTAATATTATTTACGCTTTAAAGTTGTAGGAATGCTTGAAAGTGTCGGGTGATGTTCACTCTACTGCTGTAGCAACAGCACAAGCTTCACTATGCTATATCACAATTCATGTTCAACCTTATGATTTATGATCACTATTTCAGGCCGTTAGAACAAACCACAAACATCAGGCCAGTTCATATGTGGTCATGAACGTGACCAGTGCAACTGCTGGCACTGAGGCAGGGCCAGGTTAGTAGTGTAGCAAATACAAAATCCCTTAAGCTATCAAAAAAAAACCCCAAAAAATAGTCAAACAAAACACATTATCAGGATCCTAGAAATACCTTAGTTATGAAAATTTCCTTTTAAAGAAGATATGCTGTTTTTCTACATTTTTAAAAAAAAAAAAAAAACAACAAAAAGGGCTTTTTTCTCAATGGTGCAGTGGGATCTATTTATGTTGCGTGCCCATATTCCAGCTGTAGGCTGGTATGTACTGTTGGGTTTCCTCAGACTGTGACTGACACAAAGTACTTAAATTTTTTCAGTCATGTGCTGTATTTTGGCCCAATGAGACAACTAATGAATACTTCAGCTGATACACACAACTTTCTTCTTTAAATTGAAAAAGATTCCCCCAAACATATGTGTTAAGGTCTGCTGTATTCTGTTCCTTTATTTGTCTTTTGTTTTTAAACTTGCATGAGATTTTAGACTGAAGGAAAGAGTTGCAGAAATTATATCTAAATTCTATGGACTAATTTTCAGTAAACCGGACTAATTTTCAGTAATCCAGACTAATTAGACAGCATTTTAAATGTACTAATGGGGTATCAGTGAAAGAGCTAGAAAATGACGTAAACAAAATTTCTGTAAACATTAATATAGCCAACACCTAATTCTTAGAAAAACATCTACACTATCTCTAATAACAATATACTTTCACTTTAATGAAAATGCAGCATCTGAAACTTCTCATAGACCAAACAAGGACTGTCTCTGTACCTCTAAGAAACCTCTGTGTTGAGTGCTTTACTTAACTTACTGAGAGGACAAGTGGCTACAGTTGACCATGTTTGCTACCACTGAGTTAAGTCAGTTCAGCATTTGATTTACACTGTTTAACTTACAGAGATGAATTAGAGTTAGCGCTTCTTTTTCAAAGAGAGTAAAACAACTTTCAGCATGCCATTTCTACTCCCTCAATACTGAAGGTCATTTAAATATATTTTAAGAACCACAGATGAAAGAGGAGGTATTGCTATTTCAACAGAGCTTCTATTTAACCTTCTCCCTTTGGCTAAGGGCCAAAGGAATACAAATTGCAGAATATTGTAAGCAGAAAAAGAGATTAAAAACGAAAAGAGCAACACTTAACATTAGACAATTTGTCACCCAAATAAGACTGTGAAAAGGTTCTACTTCATACGGTGGTGTGTTAGGTGAACTTGGTTTGTACAGAGTCAGGATGTTCTCAAAGAGCGTGAGGTACTGGAAGTTTTTAGTCTAAAGCAAAGTAAAACTGTTTTTACCTTCCTTCCTCTGCCCTGAGTTTCACCAGTTTCCTTGGGGAAAGAAATGAACGCCGCACAGATAGGGTTGTAAGCAATCACCCAAACTTTAAGAGTTCAATACTTCAAATAACATTAGTTTTGAGAGATCAAGAAAAGTTGGATTTAAGAGTAATTTCTGTTCATTTGAGTATTTGCTATAGAAATTAGAGGTGACTGAATGCCGTCTACAGTACAAACTTGAGCTTTTCATGAGCTTATACCTTTTAATCTTGTCTAGTGAGTCTAGTACAACTGAACAACTTGGAATATACCTATGGATATTTAGCATATTGCCCAACTTCAGTAAAACCTTGTTCTATTGCAAAATCACTTTTAAACATTAAGAATCTGTTTTCTAATTTTTGCTTTTTTAGTAAGTCTACCTGGTATGTATTTTCCAAATTAAACTACCTGATAAAATCTCCCCAAGACAGGGTAAGCTTACTGAACCTTAGCACTCAAGTACCAAAACCAAGCAGAAGAAAGGAACCAATAGAAAGGAACTGAATTCAAAGGGGATTTTTATTCATGTCCTAGTAAGCTGAGGTGAAGAGCAACATCCTGGTTCCAGCAGCAGCTTTTTATGTTTGTAAATGACAACTATAAGGAAAATAAATACTCAAATCACAGAATCTCCTGAGTTGGAAGGGACCCACAAGGGTCATTGAGTCCCACTCCTGGCCCCACACAGCACCATCCCAAAATCAAACCCTACGTCTGAGAGCGTTGTCCAAACGTTTTTGAACTCCAGTCCAGGCTTGATGCTGTGACCAATTCCCTGGGGAGCCTGTCCCAGTGCCCAACTTCACCTCTCAGTGAAGAACCTTTCCCTGATTTCCCACCTGAACCTTCCCTGTCACAGCTTCATGCTGTTCCCTTTGATCCCATTGCTAATCTTTCTCTGCGGTGACCAGCACTTTCCTCTCTGTTCCTCCTTGCAAGCAAAATGTTCAATTCAATGAAGTTGGGGTAAATGAAGCTTTAGAAGGATGCCATGCAGGAATCTTAGATAAAACTTATTTTTCTCATAGAGGTTTGGTGTAAAAAATGCTAGCCATACTCAGAGCTGGTATAATGCAATACAAAAACAATGTATGTATATGAAAGTGTGTGTATGTATCGTAGAGTTAACTCACAAGAAATACAGATGCGTAAGAGATTGTTGAAACAGGAAGAGCACAAATAACACTTGCTAGGAAAAAGTGCTCTAAAAGGGATTTTATTCTGGATCCTACAGAATATATAAAATGAGAGAAGTGTGTTGCCTTCAGAATAACAAATATTTGAACATATCAAAATCTGAATCCATTAAATGGTGGTAAATTCAGAGGAGACACATGCTGAGGAGGCGAGGGTCAGCAAAATCTTAACCTGAACAGTTTTAAGATTCAGCGGTACCATTTGAGGTGAGAATGTGTTTTGGCTTTTCAACTATTATATTTTTAAAAAGGCAAAAATAACACATGCACAGAACAGATTTGAGAAGGTAAACACTGTATATCACATTACATATTTAGTAACTTTATTCAATAAGAGATTTTTCTAGACCTCAAATATCAACCTTTATTTATGACACAAGAGAAAACATGATCTTTTATAGACCAACTATTTATGACTGTATTGAACTACAGAAAGTTATTAGTGCTGTTCTACTCCAGTCACACATGCAATCTAAGGTGTAAGGGACAGCTAAACTTCTGAACTCTTTATTCTCATTATGTTTAATGTGATTTACTCATTATGATGTTGCATGCCACAAAAAGTGTTACCTCAATAAAATCATTGTCATTCATTAAAAAATAAGGCTATATAAAGACATTTTAATTCAGCAAATAAAACTGCATTTATTCATATTGAAGCATGAGTTTCATTAGGACTTAGTACAGCTTTTAAGGAGTGGACATGAACAATGATAAGCTTACGTTAAAATTATGCATGATGATGAGGTTAGAATAAGGTGTTTGTTTTACTAATTTCTGCAGTTCTGGATGTCTATAATGAATAGAGGCTTGGCATCTATTTAAAACCTATAGGACACCATGACTTGCATTTCTATATAGAATTGATTGTTGAGATGAGAGAATAAAAGATACTGCAGCATCAGTGTCCCTAAGGCACCTTCCTCTTCTGTTTACAAAAACACTAAAAGCAGAGATTTCTGCTGGTGATAAATCAAGAGACACTTCAAATATTTCAAGTAGGTATCAACACACCAAACACATTGCTAACCTGGTATCTTGAAGCCTTGATAATAGAACATAGCGGTAAGAGGTTCTGATGGATGTGCACATCAATAAAGATGCACACCTTGAACATGGAGGTGTTGTTACAATTTCTAAAACTCAGAAGGAACTGCAGCAACTGTAGCAATAAAAGTTGACGCTTTATGCAGTATTTGAATCCTCTATAGAAATCTAAGAACTAAAACTAAGCAAGCCCTGAATTTTCAGTATTCCATGTGATCTCATCCTGTCTCCTAATGCACTCCAGACAAAAATGTAGTCTCACTCTGAGACAATCTATGGGGTTCAAACCATACAGAACCAGGTCTGAAGATTCTGGAATTCCATGAATACAGCTCAAGGAAGGAAACTTTTGTCTCTACTGGGGAATTATTTCATCTCCGTGCTTTGCTTTTACTTACTTTTTAGAGAATTAGCCTTTGAAATAGGTATTTTTCTTGTAGAAAAAATAAGTAATGCATTATTTACTAATCAAAAAGTGATCTTCATTCAGAAACTACGTATCTTGCAAATATTGTTCTACAAATGGCATCCTACCCAAGCCAGAATTTCATCCGATGTTATTTTCTAACAGTTCTTCCCTTACCCAGTCCAAAAACAGAGACCTGGAACTACAAAAATATCATTCTAAATGTAAGCATGCTCAGGTCAATATTAAGAAGTCATATAATGCTTAGATTTTACAAATAGCCTCTAAAACAGTACAACTGAAAGAGAAAATCAGTGTTCTGATACTCAATTTAGGGAAGAAGAAAACAGAGCCTTTTTTCTTGGCCATCATATTTACATTTCACTGATGCCTGCTCTTACCAGTGCTTTTTGGATAGCCTCCTTACAAAGCTATAATGTGCTTGCAGCTGAAATACCAAAAGCAGTTCCAGTCTCCCTCTTACATGAAATACAGCAGAACTGGAAAGAGTGCTGAGAAGGGCAGTAAGGATGAGTGATGATATGAAGAGCTTCCATACAACAATATGCTAAAATTCTTCAGCCTGGAAAAGAAATGACAGGATGGCACAGAAAAGGTTAATAAGGAAAGACTGTTCACTATATCTTTATAGGTCACACAATTACGTAAAGCAGTAAGATGTGGAATTCCTTTCTAGTGATACTCTAAGTTTACACAGCCTTAAAAAGGCACTAGATGAAGTCATGAAAAAAGCTCATCTTAAATTACAGACACTCTCTCAAACATAAGCAGCCAGAGGCTGGACAATCATTCTGGAAAAAAAAACTTGACGATTTGCCCCTTCTTAAGCTTTCCCTGGGCCTTTGCTTTAGACCACAGCTACGTATCTGTATCAGGTGAGACTTTTAATGAGAAGTAAGATATTTCTTTTTCCATCCTTCCTTCTCCCTATTGTTTCTCCTTCAGAGAGCACAGATACAGAAAATTCACTTCTGACAAAACTCAAATTTCTGAATTTGAGTGGTACTTATATGTTCTTTAACATTGCTATGGTAACAGAATGGATGCTGAAGTCTGCCTGCTTGAAAGATCCGATTCCCTCTCCTGCTAGATAGCATCTAATGCTTTCTGGAAGATGAGGTTGTTGGTACAACTAATCCTTTTACAAGATACCTAGTCAAACAGTATCCAATTCTAAGCACCAACAGTATGTAGATATTGTGGTATATTTATAAATTCTTAATTAACTATCAGATGTGCAAAAGCTCACCTTGCACAATTACATAATTTTGATGACTTGTACTTTTATTTTTCAAACTGTTTGCATGCATTTTTTTTAATGAAATATTTTTTATTTGTCCATGTGCATGTACATTGAAAGAGCTTAAAAATAAGTGCTTCTCTCCTTAGAAGCTTCCCATGTAACATTATCTAGAATGGAATTTGCATTAAGCCCAAGGCCTGGAACGAAGTAGTTGCTGCTGATTCTCCCCTTCTCTTATCTGCTCGTAAGAAGAAGAAGAAGAAAAAAACCGCAACCTACAAACCACTGCTTAGATTCACTAAGTCTAAGAATGCTGTATCTAGATCAAATAAACTCTGACCCTTGAATGGTGGAGTTGCAGGACCCAGTTTGAAAGCAAAGTCAGCAGGACAAAGTTTAATCCAGAATGCATTGCCAGACACTAAGATTCTGATGAAAGAATGTAAGTGTTAATACAATACTGCAGTTAAAGTTACATAGCAAGACCAATTAATTCATTTTTAACAGCTACAGTCTCTTACAGTACAGACCCTTCTTTAAACTTCTTAAAAAATAATCTGTTAATTCTAAAGACGAAATTCAGCTACTGTACACTCATTATGTTACCACTCATCTGGTAACAGACAGCATAATGACTTGAAGTTTACTGGATGGTTTTGACTCTGTGTCTTGGCGTTCCATGGGTGTTTCTGGCTATTGGATCCATTCAAAGGTACAACCAGATGTTCCTTATTTCTTTTACCTCTATGCATTTGCACTTTGGAAGTGCTACAGGACATGTTCAAAACACTTTGTACTAACACTACCACTACTGTACCACTGCTATACTTTGTACCATGCTACTACTGCTAATGTAGCAATATTATTACTACTTTGTACTAAACCCTACCCTTCAGTTGCAAATACATTGTTTCCATGGTAAGAAATGCAGGCCAGAATAAGGCTTTCCCATTAATGGATTTATGTTGCAGAGACAAATGCAATCCAGGAAAATAACTCTTAAATTGATAACTGCCAAGTGTAAAAACTATACTTTTCTGATAACTAATGTATCTGATATCAGACTGATAACTAGTCCAATAACTAATAAGTTTCCACCAAAGAGGGAGAGCTTTGAAGTAGCAGGATAAGTAGTACATTTCAGTGGTATTCATTCTGTCTGAGCAATAAAGTCAAAAAACATAAAATCTTATGTAGAAACAAAAGCTCCAGTAAATTTGGATTATTTCAGTGATCCAATTTACAAAGCAGGCAAACAGTTCTTGATATAAGAGAGCATGAAGGAAGCTATAGCTAACAAGTGAGGAAGCAAGTTAGAACAAGTAAGTTAGACCAGGAATCTTTCTTGGTGGCAAAACCATCTCAAGAAGTCTGAAATTGTGTATTCAGACACTTCATGACATCTCAGTGTCCAAGTCTGGCCCTTGCCTTGCTACCTTTTAAAAAAACAATAATGAAAATCAGAATTACAAATTAAGTACATTAACTTTTTTTTTCTTTAAGTTACCATAGATAAAAGCAGAAGCCACATTTCCTTCTACCACTGTGCATAATTTACAGTTTACATAAATGTTACTAACAACCTTTTTGGATTTATTATCTAAATTTACTTGGTGCAATTCTGTCTTCTTTTGTGGCAGTACTGAACAGAAAGAATACAGTTACTTTAGTATTTAAACATAGGTGGTACCTTGTTTGACCTGTGTGCTGCAACCTTAAGCATACAACCACTTGTATAGAAAAATGCCTAATTCTTTTTAATATTCAAGTAAAACAGTCTCGATAAATGAATGGGGTAGTCAAATTAGGAAAATCTGGTGGACTTTTAATAAGCGATATGTATACTTTTAAACAGCCAGAAACCCCACCAATGATAGAGGTGACCACCACAACAGCTGCAGAAGCTGTAGATACCAAGTTAATGGCAGTGCCAGTCAAACTGCTTCATGATTGACATGGGACTAAAAAACTGCCTATAACAGCCACTGTAAGTTCACTGATGTTTTAAAGCAGTGATTGCTTTTTGGTGAGAGAAACCAACTGATTGATGTCCAGCAACTTGTTAATGTAACTACTCTCTGAAGACCTCTATCCCAGGATCTCACTATAGAAAACTGCTGCAGTGACTTGACGGGAGGGCAGACAGAGGAAAAGGTAGACTCGATGTCCTAACTTTTGTTCTCCACACCCTCAACTATAGCACACTTACCAAACTCTTCTGCCAGTTCTTATCTGGCCTTATATCTCTCTGCATGCTGGTTACAAAAGAAGGCCTGGGAAAGCAGTTGAGTTATTTCTGCCACTTGGCTGCAATTAGCACATGATGGGATCAGCCAAGTTTCAGTGCTGAGCATCTGAGAGGTAGCAGGGACACAGCTGCTGCTCCAGGCTCCCCGCATGCAGGAGCGGTTCAGTTGGATGTGGCTGACCTGGAGTCAGGTAGCAGCCAAGGAACGCCAGTCACTGCTGGACAGAATTTCTTAAATGACATGGTACTTACAAAACTGCGTATATCCATCTTCAGAGAGCCCCATGAAAACTGACAGGCAATTAACACCAGTGCCACCTGCTGTTCATCGCTGTCTACTGCAGCTAAATATGCTAGAATTTCCAGCTTGAAAATTAAGCACCATCTGACAAATGCACCACATTACAGCAATAAAATCTTGACAGGCTGCTTCTCGCAGGATATTTTTCCTTAAACTCTCTCCAAGACTTACCCTTTGCAGGCTGTCACTTACACAAAATGCACTTATGTATGCATGCATGGAGGGAAGAAAGGGGGTTGAGAGGTTGAAGGCTATTAACATGAAGTAAACCAGACTACACAGAAAAAAAAAAACACATTTTGCATTATGCAACTCATTCAAGTGATGATGATAATAATAAAGAGACAGCTCTTCTAGTTTATTGAAGCAAGACACTTCAAAAGTTAAGGTATTTGGAAACATTTTCCAGACCTATACAAATTGTGACTTGTTTACATCTACTGGTATATTAAAAATTGCTATTGAATTTCCAGCTAATATTCTCCTGCCCATAAATGCATGGATCCATACCTTGTCTCTCTTCAACACTTTTACTGATCAATTCAGTGCTTTTATTAAATATAAAAGTTGGAAGCTTTTGTTAACTTGAAATTGATTGTTGGAATGCTATTAAACTTTAATTCATAACCTGAACAAATTTGCACTGATACGTCTATTCAGACATTTAAAAACCTGCTCATATTATTTGACAGTTTAGAGTAACATGCTTAATACTTTCAGTATTTGTTATTGGCCTTAATCTGTAAAAGGGGTTTACTAGAACAGATACTGTTGGAGCTCAACCAGTAATCGACAGTTACTGCAAATAGGAGAAAAATCACTTGACAACATAACTTAACACATACCGGGAACTTAGGAAATGGTAAAAATATTTTTTTTACATTTTTACAGAGCAAAATAATGAAAGATTGTTTTGCTGTCTTGGAGAAACACTTTATACAACAGACAAAATAAAGTAGCAAACAAGTTTATACCTGCAATATATTATCGTATTTTGACATTTATTTAAACTTACTACTCGCAGGTCAATTTTCAGGTGTAGTTCATCATCATATTTTGATAACTGTTATGAATAGGATAAAAATGAAAAACTATGTCAGTAGCGAAGATTTCATTGATATTGCTGTAACCATTCCTTGTAAAAATATGTTTCAATACCTACAGATTGGAAAAAAAAAAAAAAAAGGCAGTGGCTATTTCAGAAAATTAAGACCTACTTCTGAAATAGATGGTTAAGTTGTAGCATCAGTTTATTGTACTAAATAAAGTCAAATATTACTATTAAGTACAAAATCTGCAGAGTAGATTTTTTTGATTTGTAACCTATTTTAGAAGAAAACATTGACATTTTGAGTCAATTTCTCTTCTCTGATTCAAATTGTTAAGATTTCCAACCAAATTAATTTATAGCAAGAACAAAAAGCTATTACTAGTATCTTAAGTTTTATCAACATGAACTATGTTTAAAGTGTTTTTCCTGGCATGTATGAAGTTGCTTTACAAACGACATTCTAAGTTACTTTACGTTATGATTATCTGTACAAAAAGCCTACAGGCAATGCAAGCTTCTTTTAGAAATGCTGGTGTTTATCACTCTGTCAATGTGATTTTTCTATTGGGAACACAGTCTAAACAACAACAACAAAAGTTCTACAGAAATAATTATATGTCATGTCAATTTTAATATAGTTTTAAAAGTTTAACAACACTCTAAAATTATTCTACTACTCTAGAACCCTAGTGATTTAAGGACTCCTAGCCAAATGTGACTAGGTAGGGGCAGCATTATTTTTCAGAAGTTCTTTTACTTTCCATTACTTAGGTTGGTATCACAGCACATTCTTCTGGAACAGCATTATTGCCACATGGATCATTTTACTGGATAGCTTTCAAGGCCATGACATTTTAAATATTGTCACTGCAATACACAGAAAGTGACAGGGTCCTATATGATACCTAGAGAGAGTCCATGTTCCTTCCATTCTCATTTCTGATTCCATTTTGCGGAGGCTCAAACTCTTCATTTTTTTAGAGGAAAAAGTACATATTTACCTGAAATAATTTCACATACTAACTATTTAGATACTTGAAGGATAGTGTCACATATATGTTACATATTACACACTCCTTGATTTTATTCTCCATTTGGAGGGCATGGGTGACTCACAGCTGTGTGACTTCAGTCACTGACTGTAACAACTAGTTATTAGCAGCAAAGAGTAAAGCAGAGTGGTACCTTATCTCTGCCAATTGTAAAGGTTAGTATCCTTCGTCTGTGGTACAAATGCTCTTATCCCCTGTGAAACAAGAAGCCAGTCTTGCCAGAGACTGACAAGTGAAAGAAAATAGTAATAAGAAAATCTCCCCACGCAAGCCTTGTGACAGTCATGCTCACAGAATACATTCCTTTATTTCTTCAGAAAGGAGATAAATAACAGCTACCTTACTTCTTATTTGTTTGCTTATTTCTCTCCAGGTAAATTCTAATAATGCAAAAGAGTCATGCACTTCTCTCTCGCAATTTACTAGAAAGGAAACTGGCTAGAAACATTTAACAATGGCTGGTTAAAATGTTTCCTTAAAAACAAAAAACTGTTTTTTAAGTTGATTTTTAATTTATCATTGTTGAAATTCAATACAAATTCTGCTTTACAAGTAACTAGACCTTCTAACTTCAGGAACAGAATGGAGAAATAGTAAATGTAACTAAAAGTTTGCCCAGTTTCCTGAAACAAACCAAACCAAACCACCAAAGAAAACAAACCAAACCAAAACAAACAAACCAAAGCACCAACAAACCCTCCAAAACTTTAAGAGGAAGGAAAAAAAAAAGAGCAGTTGCTGAAAAAAGACCACAGTTTTAACCTAACTTTTATGAAGTAGTCAAACAACAAAAAACCCTGTTACTTCATTCAGCAATATTTCTTAAGTTTACTCCATATTCTAGTTAGCATGGGCTACTCCTTAAAGAGGAACTTTTTTGTAAGACTTAAGAAACACTTTTCACTCTAGCTTGTGAACCTGTTTTCTGTCAAGTTTATACAGACTTCGCAAAGGCTAAGTAAGAAACCAAAGTGTACTGTAAGTTCAATTTATTTGCTATATCAGGATACACAAACTCATTGCAAACCTGACTGGGACCTGAAAAACCCCAAAGATTTGAGTGTTACCGTAATACTGCAAAGTTTAACCTCTTTTTACAGTAGCTATCAAACATTATTAAAGTTGCTTTAAGAGTCCAATTAATTATTAACCTTCTCTTTAAATTAAAGTTAGCAACCTTGCAGCTAAGATTTACATACACCTGACCACAGGAATACTTTTACAGTTTCACAGAAATGGCATTTTGGCTGTGCATAGTAATACCTCCCCAGTCTTTCAGAAATAGTTGTTTTCTTAACTTCACGACTGGCTATATATTTACTATTAATGCCTCTCTTACTTCAAAAATGGAGCTAAAGTAACTCTGTTTACATTTATCAGTGCTTAAGATAAAATATATACTCGCAAACTTTAGGCAGTCAATAGAGACATTGCATTAATACTCGAATTCCAAACTTAAATCTTTGCTTCCAAATAAAATGCCGTAATTTTCTGCTGTGTTTATCAAGCTTAAATTTGTGTACCAGGCTAATAAAGAATTAACCTACTGAAATGGGAGATAGATATCTAAGAATTTCATTAATGATATTATTCAGAAAGGAAACATGGCTACCCTTATATTTTGATCTATGCTTGAGAATCCCTTCTACTTTTTTTCCCATTAAAAATTCTTGCCATCATAACCCCTGACAATAGCTTGTCAAATCTATATTCTATTTGATTTGTAAAGGTCACCGTCTTTTTAGCATTTACACACTGCTATATCTCAGCTTTTTACTTGGATTTTGATCTTATATTCATCTGATTTTAACTAAGAAAAAAATATTGCTGTAGTTAATTATAATTAAAGACTAATACATTGGTGAGAATGAAAGTCACATAACTACGGTGCAAACTGGCCTGATCCCCACTGATTTTGGTAACAGCTATAAATCAAGGCACCTCTGAGTCTAATGGGGATTTAAAACCAAAGTGTAGTCTTCCTTAAAGAAAATCTGAATAGAAGAAATCTACCAAAAAGGTAACAACATTCACTAAATTTTAGATTGGATAATCTAATGTAGAAGACCAGCCTGACATAGTAACTCACATGTTAGAAAAATATACATTTCAACAAAGCAGTATTGTTCCTCCCCACCATCCTAACTTACACCAAGTTACAGACTTAAAATCTCTATGTACGAATGCATTCTGCCGTATCAGTAGAAAAAAAAAAAACAAACTATCTATCTATCTATCTGTATAAACTCTACAGTTTATATATAAACTCCCAGCTCAGGTGATCAAAATAGCTACAGATCACAGTGCACTGGACAGCATCTTGCCCAGAGAGTGATGAGGCCCTCAGGTGCATCCAGGCACCTTTTCCCCAAAGCTCAAAGGAAGGTCTATCCCCTGATAAAGTACTATAGATACAGTGTCTTGTAAACGACAAATGTTGACTCAAATCTATTAAAACTATATCAGGATAAAACTATTTCAGGAAGTTCTCCAGAATGCAAAATATTCAAGTAAAAGAAACAGATCATATCACTTATATGCATTTTCACCTTTATTTGACACACTAAAATCCATGGTATGATGTTTACATAGCTATTTCCTTATTTTAAAGTAAGAGAAATTTCACAGCCTGATTACATGTGTTCACTTCTTGAGGAAGGAATGACTTGCAGCTGATGAACTAAAGATGTCAGCTGATGAAGATGCCAACTCAAACATTAGATGAAATGACAGCTCTGCAAGTGAGCACATAGTATTAACGTGTTGAATCTAATTGGTAAAATATTTAAGTGTGAGAACACTGACATGCTCTGAACAAGCTTTACTTTTCCCTTGTAATTTAAAGTTGAAAAAAGCTGTGATCCTAAATGAAGAATTTTCAGAAGTATCTGTTTAGGATCACAGGTCGGTGTCCAAGAATATAGCTCTGAAAAAGCTATCTGAAATGCTTACCAAAGAGATTAATTTACCAGAAATCAATTTATTATTGACACAATACTTTTTTCCTAGCAAAGGCAAAATCTTTACAACAAAGGTAAAGAGTTGAAGTCTTCCCAGCCGAAACATCATTTAAACACTGCAGAGAAAGTTAATGTAGACCCAACCTTAGCACTATTAGGCATTTTTTGACCTACAGCTCAACTGTGATATTGAGAACAGGAGTTGGTGAAAACTATTTTATCTGCCTTTTGATATATGATCAGGCTTTTAAATTTTGTTTTATTAGTGTCCACAATAAAAGTAGATTCTAGCATTATCAGTATTATAAATAAAAAAGAGTAATTTATAGTTACAAAGTAGTTGCAAACTTTTCAACTGAGGCCATTCGATGACTCTATGATTCTATAGTTAACCAGTGTTATTCTACCGTATGTTTTCAAATGAGTTTTAAAAAATCTTACTGTAGAATCCAGAGTCTTTTTTTTTTTTTAAAGAAATAGGTCTAAAAGCTATCCAAACTGGCCATCCAAAGTTCCTGCTCTCCCACATGTTGTAAGAGAGCTCCTGGAAAGCAAAAAGGAAACCACTGAACAAACCATGCGACTGATGATGACAAATACCATGTAAGTACTTCTTCCAGCAACAAGTAAGAGGACTGTGCTAGGTTAAGAATGCTCACCCGAATAACGCTCTGGAGCCACAAAAATTGCCCTGTGTGACTGACACTGCTAAATGCTTCGTTTGATAGGCAAGTGAGACATTTCTGAGTCTGCATACACATGCTTAGTTGTTCTTGGGAAAGTCTATCTGAGTCTGCATACACATAGTTGTTTTTAGGAAAGTATGTGTTTTCAGGTATAAATAAGTTAATAAATAAAGAATCTGGGCTTTTTGTAAGGCTTTGTAGGGGAGATCCCCAACAGGCACTGACTGATACCAAGGGACAGGATGGTTTCTGTTCAGTTCTTTAGCACAGCGCTGCCCAGGTGACAAACTCAAATTTGGAAGGACTTCAGCGCGATCACCGTGCCCACACTGAGATCTTTCATCACCCAGTCCCAGGCAGACGTCCGATTAAGGCTCCCAACCCCGCAGACGCCCGATTAACGCTCCCAGCACCAACTACACCAAGGGCAGCGGCGAGCCACCCCCCGTCCTTCCTTCCTTCCCCCCGCGGCCGTGCGCGGGGCCCCTTACCACGCACCATCTCGATGATCTTCGTCTTCCTGCCCGTCTTCTTCTTCATGGTGAAGATGTACTGGGCCAGCACCACGCCGCCCACCAGGGCGCAGAGGCTGGCGCTGGCCACCGCCCCCATCTTGGCCACGGCGGCGCGGTCCATGGCGGCCGCCGCTAAGCGCCCGACCCCGCCGCCCGGCAACGGCAGCACCGCCTCAGGCCCGGCCGTACCAAGCCGCAGGGAAAGGGGGGGAGAGGGGGAAAGAAGGGGGAAACGCAGCCGTTGGAGAAAGAGAGGAGGTTTCTGAGAGAGTGTTTGGAAAAGGAAAGTACCCACCAGGAGCTGGGTGGTCCCCTGGAATACGAGTGGATGTCCTGTTTCCCCGCTTACCCCCCTCCCCGGGCAGAAGTGGGAAGACCCAACTGTCTCCCCCCCACTGCGCCCAGCCCTGCTTCCGCCGGCACCGAACTACATTTCCCAGCGCCGCCCGGGGCGGCGGTTGCCAAGGTGCCCTGGCAACGGCGCCTAAAATGGCGGCAGGGAAGGGACCGTAACGGCGTGGGCCTCCATCTCCCGGCCTCGGGCGGGGGCTGCGGTGCCGGCCCCCAGGTAAGGGTTACCTCTAGAGGGAGAAGGCGGGGGCTTGCGGGCTGTGGGTTTATGCAGGGAAACAGGGGAGTTACGCTGTATTTGTCATCTCTCCTTGCCAGCCCATTAAAGAAATTGAGGTTGGAGCGGAAAGCGCCCGCGCTGGCTGCGCTTTGCGGAGCGTGTGGTAAAGTTGCGGGCTTTCAGTGCTTAAAGGGGGCGTATAAAAAGGATGGAGTAGGGCTCTTTACTCGGGAAGATAATGGTAGGACAAGGGGAAATGATCTCAAACCAAAAGAGGGCAGATTTAGATTAGACGTTAGGAGAAAAATTCTTCACTCAGAGAGTGGTGAGGCACTGGCACAGGCTGCCCAGAGAAACTGTGGATGCCCCATCCCTGCAGGTGTTCAAGGCCAGGCTGGATGGGGCTTTGGCCAACCTGGTCTGGTGGGAGGTGTCCCTGCCTATGGCAGGGGGTTGGAACTGGATGGTCTTTAAGGTCCCTTCCAGCCCGAGCCGTTCTGTGATTCTGTGTTCCTGGAGGTGTAGCTGGCACAAAACACGGGCAAGGAGCTGTGAGTTTTGAACTAGGGTAATGTTATTAGCGAGCAGCACACAAAAGGATTAGTTGTGTTTGCTGATTCTTAAAATAGCAGCAGGTAAGGAGCAGAAAAGCTGATTTGTGCCCTGTCTGGCCAAGTTCTTTGGTTACGTCACTAGGGCATCTTCAAGGCGATTAATCAGTAGAGGTTTTGATGCTGTTTATATCTTTGTTCACTTTTCTAAAATAAACTATTATGGAGGACCAACATCAAAATCATACTTTTGCTTTTTTCCCTTGGTAAGCAAGAGAACCTCGGCTCTGTGACTTTAAAAACTTTTAAATGACTGGTTTAGTGCTTTTTACAAAAGGTTTCTAACAGCTTTAAAAAATTGCAACTCTTTTGCTTTTTTATTTTCTAATGCTAGTCCATCACAATTAGTCTGTGAATTCATGACAAGAATTTTTTTTAAAGTACATGATCAGAAACATCTGAAATTGACATGTATTCAGCTTCCACTAGAGCAATGTGAAACTAACAGATGAAACATACTTAGTTGTTACCAAAGAAAAAGGATGTTTGTTTGAACTGATGTTTATGTTAGTATGGATTTTAACAACAGTTTGTTTCCTTTCCAGTGAAGAAGAATGTCCTTGTTTAAAGCTCGAGACTGGTGGTCCACAACACTTGGAGAAAAGGAAGAATTTGATCAAGGCTGTCTGTGTGTTGCTGATGTTGATAACAGTGGCCAAGGTAAAATCAGAATTAGTTGGCTGATGACTCCTAAGCTATGCAGCTGCAGGTTTACTTTTACCAAATCAACGTGTACTGAAAACTTGTTAGCCAGACTAGTCAGTTTGTCTGCTATTTTTAATGTGTCCTTGTAGAATTAATAAGATGCATACAGTGCCATTTGTCTGGTATGTTTCTGGGTTTCTAAACATCTAAATTCTTTCTTGTGTTCAGTAGTAGTTTCTCTCATGTTTTATTTTTTCAGTGGTAGATATCTTTAAAACAAAACTTTTTAAATTTGTCATGGATGCAACTACATCAGTCATTAAAGGAGCTTATGGGTGAAAGAGTTTAAAAAGGAGGGTGAGGATTAACAAGCTAAGAAATTATTTAGAACCAGAAAACAGCCATTTGTGTGTGGAAAATATGAGGACATTGAAATAAGTGACTCTGCATAAACCCTGCCTTTTTACATAGTCACTAATAATATGAAAGTGAAGTGTGGAACTGAAACGATGCCTCTTTATGAGGGAATGTTTACACCAGTCATGATCTTTGCTGTCAGGGAGAGTTCTTGTGTATATATTTAAATACTTGGGACTTTCTATATGAGACTGTCGTGCCTATCTCACGTCTTTGTTTGTGCTTAGTAGAGGTTCTTGAGTTTGATTTCACCATTGCTAGACTTCTCCTTTTCAGGAGGATTTTAACAAAGTTGAGTTATGTTACTGTTTTACATTAACTTTTTCAAATGGAATTGAACTGAGGGTGTTACAGGTAGAATCTTTTCTTAATGGAAAAAATGTAACTGATATAAAAGCAGGGCTTAAATAGCATTGTGGGAGTAGCAGTCTTTTTATTAGTAACAATAAAATGTTTATTTACTAAACTTCTAGTAAATTAGTAAGTAAACACTTGTAACAAATTCCTTTGTAATAAACATTGTAACATTGTATCTTTTAAAACCAGGCTCCTTTTTGTCTGGAGTTCAGAACCAAAAGTGAATGCAGCTAGTTTCACTAGCCAAACGATAGGGCAAAATATCCTTACTTAGATAAGCTTAAGTATTTTTAAGAAATTCTAAAATAGGCTTAATCATACAAGTTATACCATTCTTAATTTACTGCTGTTGGAATACTTGTTACAGAGCTGAGGAAAAGATAAGTGGAGGAAGTGGACAATATTCTCTGAATAAGGGACTTGTGGGTGCAAGTTTTTTTTTGTGGTTGGAGAAGAGAGGGTGCAGGCAACTGTTCTGAACTATTGACTTGGGGTCCTGTGGAACTATGCCAAACCTTTAGAGACTGGTGAACTTGGTTTGGGAGCATTAGTCAATTGTCCTGACTTACAGACAAATTCTACTGGATTTGGATTTGATCTTCATTGATAAAGTTGCCCTATATCTGAAGGAAATAAGTCCCAGCTACACCATTAGGTTGTTAGCAGTTATCGTGGGAGGTAGTTCTTTTTTTTTTTTAATTAATATTTTTTTTGTTGTTAGCAAATGCATGCTTGTTTAAAATACTGATCCCAGAATAAACCTAGCTATTGTACTTCACTTTGAGGTAAGCAAACTGTATCAAGAGCAGGTGATCTCAAGGCCTTGCTTTCTTGTTTTGATCTGTTGACCTGATGTAGTAATTATCTGGATTTAGTTTGGAACTGCTAACACACACACAAATCCAGTCTTAAATTTTAGCAGTTCCGCTGGTGCAATACATATAAACACAAATCCTAGTTGTTGAAGCTAAAAGTTTGAATTACTATCAAAAAACAAAGTGACGTTTTTCCTAACAAGTGTGAATGTCAGTTTAGAATTATAGAGTGGTAACAAAGGTCAGTGCTACCACCATTATGACTGCTATTTTGAACCCTTTGGTGTCAGGCTTACATTGGTGAGAAGAAAAACTCATTACTGTTAACCTAATTACTAATTGCTCTGTCTAGAAGACAGAACATAATCAATGTTAATTGAATCATGGAAATGTTCTTTCATTTTAGGGTATTCTTTGGAGCACTTCTGCACTAAATCTAGTTCTACATGCATTATTGTATTTTGTAATCTCATTTGGTTATTTTTTTATAGATAAAATTATTGTGGGCAGTTATATGGGTTATCTCCGAATCTTTCATCCACATCCTGTGAAACCTGGGGATGACGTGCAAGCTGAAGACTTACTCTTGGAAGTGCAGTTACAAGAACCAATACTGCAGGTGGAAGTGGGAAAATTTGTTTCGTAAGTAAACAACAGCATGTGTTGCTGATCATTATTTAAGGGTTAGATATGTTTTACTTTCTTTGTTTTGGGTGGTGGGGAGTGGCTTCAGTTTCCATATCGATGCCTATTGATTGCATATGTGAATACCATAGTATGCATTTGGTCTGCTTGTTGAACCATCTTCGTAAGAGATTTTTTTGCTTAATGTCTAACTGAAGGAAAATCTTTCAGGTACTTGTATTTCTTTTTTTGAAGTGCATGGAACAGGAAAAAAAATACTTTTTTTTAGGTGTTAACAGAAAATTTCAGTAATTTCTGGTGTTTTAAGATGTAACATTGGCCAGTTTTGGGATGTTTGATAGAAGATTGAAGATCTTTAATGCTAAGAAATTTAATGGAAATAAGTGTCCAGATAGAGGAGAAATACTATGGCCCTAAGGAAAAGGCTCTATATTTAATTAGATATAAGAGAATCTACATGAGAGAAAATATCATTCTAAACTATGAGTCAAGCCTGTACTTACCATGGGAAGAGTCCGCTGAATTTTTTTCAAGACCAAAGGCCATCTGCCAAAAGGCCTACGTCTGTTGGAATTTGTTCTTTAAGTACTCATGGACTGGCCTTGTGCAGAAATGATAATGCTTTGGCTTGTGAAGAGATCTAAAACTTTTTATTTCATTTTAGCACAAGAACCTTCCCAACAGAAAGTACTACTTAATTTGGGGGCAAGAGGAAAGTGAATAGTTTAATTGATTTAGTTTTGCAAGTAGTACAAAACTGAATTTTAAAAACAATTTATGTGGCTGCTGAATAGTACTTGTCTGAAATAATGATCTTCCCATCCATTTAGTTTTTTGAAGAGTTGAGAAGTTGAGAGGAAACAGCATCTTGTTTGGAATGGTTTTCAAGCTAAACTGGGAAAATAGCTGACTTGCTTTTCATACTTAAATCTGAAAAAATGTTCTGTAAGGATTCATTTTAATTTTGAAAGTAGCTTCAAATTTAGGAAGATTAGTTCTTGGTTGTTTTATGTTCACATTTAATACTCTTAAACCTGGCCAACACTTGAAAGTAATGTTGACATTTTGACAGTGATTTTGAATTTTTATCTCATGCATTTTACTTGAAATTTATCTTAAAACAATTAGTTTTTTTTCTGCTCCCTTTTTTACAGTGGTACTGAAGGACTTCATCTGGCTGTGTTGCACTGCCGAAAACTCTGTGTATATGCTGTTTCAGGTTAGTTTACAGATGCAAACTATCTTGTGGTTTTAGGTTCATTCTAAAGTTGGATCAGGTTAAATGCGAAGCTTGGAATATACAGAGTGTTTGTTCATCATCCCTGAAGAGCTGCAGTCGTCATCTTCTAGCACTCACTCATGTAAGAAGAAGAAGCGTTAGTAATTATATCCAAATATCTCCTGGTGGCTAATGACCTGGTGATCTGCTTGGTGCTTGAGATACTGTGATGTGTGTCTGCAATCGGCAGTGCTGGAGTCCTGCTTTTTTTTTTGTGTTGTTCTACTTGATCTCCCACAGGAAGATGGAGTTGATCTGATAACAATGACTTCTTATAGAAGCCATGGCATTGCTTACAAAGATTAGTTATGAGTCTTAGCTGGTGCAGTGTCTGCATGGATTTGTCTGAATGTACGTAGACGTATGGTAAAACTTCTGCTTGTGAATAACTAGTGCTTGTTACAGTTTTAGAAATAACTGTTACTATTCAGCATGCTAATGGACAAGTGGTTGTTTAATGACAGTTTACCTATCTTTTTAAGTATGAAAAAATTATAATTCTGAACTTCCGAGAAAGCCAGAAGATTGGTAATGCAGCCCAGTTGAAGATAAGAGGTTAACATTGGTAAAAAGGTGAAATTACAATGGGTTTTTCTTTAAATCCTCTTTTTTCCTATTGCCTCTGTCTGGAAATCTAAGTGCTATGTTCATGCAGTATATAAAGAGACAAGTCACGAAATATTCTGTGCGTTCAATTCTTTCTAGTACATGTGCAAAGCACAGATATGAGTTCTACTGACTGTATCCTTGTCTTAAAAATTCAGTAGACAACTACATATTGTTCACCTCTGTGCAGTGACAGCTGGAGTTGCTTTCACTGTGAAAGCATAGTTTACTTCTAGGAGCAGCTTACTTCCTGTTCATAGCTCAGTGGGCAGATAAAATCTGAAAGGACAGCATGTCTTCATAACCTATCTGCCTTCTAGTTATCCTACATGGAGACACCTGTAAAGTTGGTCTTTGTTGAGGGGTAATACTTTGAGATATAATGCCACTTCCATACTTGTGCTTCTCTGTAATGGTACTTAAGTTTTAGAGTTGTTGCCTACCAGTATAACTTTTATTAAAACAATTTAATACTTTCATTAACAGCATACAACAAATAGGTCAGTTTAGAACTCTTTCTAATTATAATATGCTGTCTATGTGGTTTAAAGACCAAAGTAATAGTTTTACAGTCCTTTAATAGATATTTCATACTAATTGGTGAGCATTCATACTGTGATAGTAACTTTATTATCAGAACTTCTCAAACTCTTGAACCAGCTCCTTCAAAAACCAAAGATCACTATTTCTTTATGCTTCCACAGCAAATTTCAGTGTCATAAAGTGGGATTTTACCTGTTTTATACACATCACCATATGTTTGTTATTCATAATAAAGCAAATCTATGCTGTTTCTCCTGTATGAATGAAAGCATCCTTCAAGGCTAACTAAAGTATGGCCTGGATCTTGTATTATCGTTAGTATGTGCAGACTGACTACCTTCTTGATTGTTTTTCCTCTGATATTGCTCTTCAGTTAGCTACTCATCCAGCCAGGGCTTTCCTCTGTCTGTTCTAAACTTTTCTTGAATGTGGGCCTACCTTCATGGTAACAGCTTAAGAGCTGTAGTGGATTTTAGTTGGAGCAGTTGCCTAAAAGGTTAGCATGAGTTACAAATCTTTCATGGCACGTTGTTTAAGATGAGTGTTGAAGTAATCTTTGCATATCTGAAGTTGTGATAGGCTTAGCTTAGATCTCATTTGCTCAAGAAATCTTTTTTTCTATGCTGATGTAAATGTTCTCAAAGTTTTTTGTTTTATTTTTTTTGGCTTGCTGATATGATTCCTGAAGTGTTACTCTATACAATGAAAAACTCTGAGTATTTTTCTTTGTGGGCAGGCAGAAAAGATTCTTGATTATTAAAAGGTGAGCCTTGACTTCAGTTTCTTTAGAAAGGCTTCTTGAATTTCTGCTATTTCTGTGAAGGGGTCAGGAAACTAGTTTATGCAGATGCTTTTGAGAATGTGACATGTATGATAAAATTATTGCTGTTACTATGTGTGTGTGTCTCTTTGCACTCTTAATCACTGCATTGAATTTCAGACTGAGTAAAGGCAAGTGATAAATGTACCCTAAACATAGCTTTTCAAAAAAACCAACAACTTATAACTGGCTACAGCTCAATTTGAGGCAAAGACATTTACAATTCATCCTGTTTTGTTAGATATAGTATATCCACTGAATAAAAGGGAGAATTTTAAGAATCCTCCCATCTTGAGTAGGCTTTTTCTGATCTTAAAGGTGTGCCTAACTTGAAGAAAACTATTGAACAATAAAACTTCAGCATCTTGCTAAATCTTTATACAACAGTTAGTATATTGGGACCTTAGCTGTGGTTCTGGCCTTTGAGAATTCTTTTTCTTTTAAGAAAACAGCAATTTCAGCCCTCATGTTGAAGTCATTAGGAGTAAGTTACAGCTTTTCAGGTTGCTCTTTAAACTGATACTCCTTTTTCTAAATTGCATGGATAAAGGATGTGAAATATATACTTTTTTTTGGTAGGAACTCAGGGGAATGTGGAACATGGGAACCAGTATCAGATTAAATTGATGTATGAACATAATCTTCAAAGAACTGCTTGCAATATGACTTATGGACCATTTGGTGGTGTAAAAGGTAAGCTCCTTGCTGCATATTCTTTATAATTATTTGTTTACCTGTGAATAGTTGAGGGTTAACTTAAGTCTTGAAGGGCTGCAGGCTATTGTTAACTAGAGGGGAGACCATCTTTCTAAATGATAATCTTTTATCTGATGTAGGGGGTTGGGGGAGTTAAAATGAGGCAAAGAATATTAAACACAAAATAGTTTTCTTATATCTTGAACAAGATATGAACTTATAAGGATAATACTGATTTTTAAAAAATAAAATATCTTAATATCCAAAGTAATTATTTTCTTCCTTGCTTTAATTCAATTTTGCTTTTCTGTAGCTTTCTTATCCCAGATGAAGGAATAAGTCAACACTTCCATTCTCTGAACCTAAACTACTGAGTCTCTTTAGAGATGCATAATACAGACTGAAAAAATAAATAAAACAAACTATGATTGGAAATACATAACAGTGGAAAGTAATATTTATGGTGTATTTGAAATCTATTAAACATATTCAAAGCTACAGTCTTTGTTCAACTTGTGACACCATTATGAGTACTATTTTATATTCTGATCTGGAATCATTTAGGTTTGCTCTACATGACAGCAATTTCTCTTCAGAAGACAAGCTTCCCTAGCAACAATGGGGGATAGTAGTTGTCTGCACAAGTAATGTGCTTAAGCTTTTTACAAAATAATGCTACTTTACTGAGGCAAAAAGTCTTTTGAGTATATGATAGATACATGCATATGACCCCACAGTTCTGGGGCTGTGATAATGCACTATAAGATTATTACTAGAAGATTAACCCTAAACTCAGGCTTGTCTCTGGGCTTGAATTAGGCTAACCACAATTCATGCTGATTGAAGAGGCTTTCACCTACTAATTTTGCACAAGCACCTTGGAGAAATTACTGACTCTTAAGTCATGTGGATGAGAAAGTGAGAAATGCTATGAATAGCTTGAGGGGGTGAGTGTATAGTGTATAGTTCATGGGCTTATTTGTGCTAACTTTAAAAAGAAGATACAGAGTTTCCTAAAACTGAGAAGAGGTAATAGTGTGATTCCTGTCATGCTACAATGGGATTGCAGTAATGGATATATCAAGGGAATATAAACTAAGAGTTATTAGTGTGTGGTGGAGGGATAAGACAAAATACCTTTTTACCACCATTCAGTTGTGCAGAATAAACTCTGGATTTCTGTGACATGCATGTTTACCATGGAGATTCTGGGTAGAGGTCTAACCACCAGCTCAGTCTTGATACTGGATGTATCTATAGATGTATCTATACTGGATGTATCTATAGATACCTTATCAAAACCTGTGTGGGATGCAAGTCACAAAATGAAGAGAACATCTTTGCAAGCTAGAGAAAAGGGTAGTAATTACTTCAGAACCTATTCGTCTAGACAAACACTTCTCAACACCTAGGACGTTCAAATTATGAGCCAGTCCTGACAGACAAAGCAGAAGGAACAGCAAAGGGAGCTCTGGTAAGTTCTGCTTCTCCTGATTCCTAGTAGTGCTTCTGTCCCAGCATGTCAGACTGCTCTCCTTTTTCCTTTCTTCCTCATGTTCCAGTTTGCAATAGTGTGTTGATTGCTGTGGGAAAAGAGTGGCCTCAAGTCTTGTTTTGAGATTGCAAGAATGTTAATAAACAATGACAGAAGAGATTTATAAATAATCCCCATTCCTATCATAAGATAAAGAAGCTTTTTATTTAAGACCTAAATATGGGAAATTCATAGTAGCTTGCTATCAGCAGCTTGATCATTCACTAAGGCAGGCATTGAAGCATCAGAGAAATAGGTGAAGTGGACACTGGAAAATCATCTGAATTTTGTGTGGCTTTTTTATGGCTTTTCTGAATTGAATGTCCATCTTTGTGTCTTTTCTGGAGTGTCTAGCCTTGACAAGAAATCTAGTTATACTTCTAGTCTCATCCCTAGCCTTTTGCCATGATTTTTTTTAAGTACCATCTTTAAGCATCTCATTCTCTCCTTGAGGGTTACGAATGACGATGTTGTGGATATTTTCCATCTTGCAAGACCAGTCAGAGTGATCTGGAAAGAAGGTCTACCAAGGGCTGTTAACTTTAGTAAACAGATACCTGTCCTGGTCTGGCCTGTTGTGCTATCTGTGTGTTTGTTTCTTTGGCAGATCTTCTGTGCTGCAACTGAGAGCCAACTGCAGCCTGTGAATAAATATTTTATTTGACTATGTGACTTCCAGACTTCTAGAATCCTGGCCAGGCATCTGCTAAGTCTCTCTCACCTTCAGTGGAGGTTAATTCATAATGGTGGAAGTGCTGTAAGCGTGCAGCAGTAAGCTTGCTTTGCTAGCAGTCTGACCTCTACACCATACTCTAGAAGTGGACTAACAAAACACAGGGAGGGTTTTTATATTTATAGCCTTCTCTGTTACTGCTGTGACTAATGTGTCTTTTTTCTTATTGCTGTATTCAAGCATCCTTGAAACAATGAGAAGGTGAAAGAGGCACTTCAGAGGTCATGTTTACAGAGCTACTGGAGCAGACACAGGAGAATGGCAGTTGAACACGAGTACAAGGAAAGCATGCTGTGGGAGTGTCAGGGGAGGAAAGGGAATGTAAATCCCCCAGGAACATAATCTTTCATCTGAGGAAGCAAAGAAGAATGCTGCAGGAGTCGACAGGGCACTTGATCTATGAAGTTGCTCAGTCTTAGATTTCTCTTGTTGAAGACAATGCTGGATTTTTTTGTTTCTTTCCATGGAGCTCCTAATCCTATACCTTTAGTAGTAAAGGAACTCATTCTCCACAGGCATACCAGTTGATACCAGTAAAAGAAAAATAGAATTGAATTTTTGTACACTTATTGGACACCAGTACAAGTGATATTTTTGAGGGTTTTCTGTCCTTTCTTGGGACTAGGAGTTCTTTGGGTTCTAGTTACTACTCTGTATTTCTTTTGTTCTTACTTTCTTATTGAACTGCTTCCAAACAGTTGCCTGTCAGTTTAATGGAAACTGAAGAAAATGACCCCTTCACTGCTTGCCCTTACCACAAATAAAATACATCTTGGCATTCAGATTTCTTCTGTAGTCACTTGTAATATGATTTCTACCCACATGCAATTACAGTCTGTGCTGTCTAGCAGGCCACTGTAGCTGTGGCCTTAACTGGGATGCAAAGTGCTTTGTTAGTCTCTTGATGCTGTAAGGTTGCATAGTCCGTTTTGAAAATCTGGATGTAAAGCCAGCACATGATTCCCATCTACTGTTCCAGAGTTAGCGCATCCATTTTGACCTTTGTAGTGGGTAGTTTGTTTTCAGCTGCTTATTCCTTTGGAAATTCCTCTTGAAACTTTGGAGGAAGTTTCAATTTCCTTTGAGGAAAATAAACCTCACCCACCTTCGCTGTTTACCTATTCCTGGCTTCTCTTCCCCACTTTTTATAAAGAACCTCGAGGGGAAAGAGCTTGAGCATACTCTGTAGTCTTCAAGAACCTTCTCAGTCCCACCTACTCCATCCTGCACTGTGAAGATGCCATAAAACAAGCTGGTACACAAGTCTGAGAGTATGTGACTGCTGTAAAAATGAGGCAACAGTTACATAACTAGGTATCAAGGTATAGAGGGGAACTCAGTTTCAATCCAGCAGTTTTTTGGCTTTCTGAATTGCTGAAAATTATGTAAGACCCTTACAAAAGCTGAAGAGACAGAGATTTGTTCAGACCAAACTTGCAATTTTCATTATATATTTTTTTTGGATTGTATTGGAGTGGAATCCGTTTTTCTAATTTACGAAGCAGCTTATCTTCTGGAGAAACTGCCTGAAATCTCTCCTGAATGTTGGCTGACCTGGAGACCTATCAGAGGTTTTCAGAAACTAAACAGAATAGAGCTTTTAGAAACAAGTGCTCTGCTACTGTTTTTTGGTTCAATTAGGTTATGAAGGTTCACCAGCTTTTCTTCATCTGTATTTAAATGTGCACTTATATAAACCTTTCCCTGTGCCTACTCTATCCTCTGCAGCTTCATTAAGGAGGAGGATTTCTCACAGCTTCTATTAATGTGGTAGCTGGGGAAGGGCGTCTCTGCAGTTGTTTGAAATGTTCACTAAAAACTTAGAGTCCAGTCACTAGTTGCGTGTTGCATGTTTTCAGTCAGCTTTCTCCAACGTAAGGTTTGCTCTCCTGTCCTTGCTAGTTTTCATCAATGTACTCATGCCCTTGTTATGTTATGATTTGGTCTGTTAGCCTGCTAGTCTATTTAGGTGAGATGTGATGGAGATGTAAAACATACAAAGTAAGCTGTTATTTCTTGACTGATTATTTTGGTCTCTTGTATTTATTAAGGAAGATGGTATTAGAGATTTCCTTGCTGAAGAGAGATCTGTGAGGTAAACAGAAACCTACTTAGTAGGCTAGCTCCTAGCAACTTCATTCATGGGAGCATTTTCAAATTAAAAACTTGATGCTGGGAGCAGCTTCCATATATATGGAACTGGCATAGTTATTTTTATAACAGGAACATGTTGAAAATCAGCAAATCCATTCACGTAGTCTGAGCATAGAAAGCTGAAATCTAAATAAAATAAATTATTGAAGCTATAAAATAAAGACAGACCAAAACTGAAAAAACTTGTCCACCTACTCCCAGAGAATGGGTGCTTTTGTTCTAGAATTGCGTGGAATGTGGTTAAGTCACCACTAGATGGTCCCCTCACTACATGTTTTCGTTAGTGCACTGTCTCTCTACAACTGGTTTTATACTTGAACTGATTCTACAGGTGTATTTACTGCAAGACTTAATGAAAATACAATAGCACTTTCTGAAAAGCTGATTAAAAAGTGTTTTATTGATTAAAATAAAATGTATTTTGTTGGTTGTAGCATTTTAGCAAAAAGGCAAAGTGAACTTAACAGTTTTGCTGAAAATAAAAGTCAAAAGGCCAGGGATGTGGGAAATGAAAACAAGAAATCTCTTGCATGTTTAACTAGACTTCTAAACAAAGCTAATAGAAAAGCTTTAAAAAAGTGAATGGGGGGAAGAAACAACCTGCAAGGCCTGAAGTATAAATCAGGCTCGTTGTAGGCATAGTTAGTTGTCAGTTACTTAGAATGTGGAAAAACCTCTGGCAAAGGGAATGACTGTATTATAGAACTTCTTTGGTGCTATAGCTTTACTTTTGTTTCCTGATGTCTCTGAATACTGAAACTAAAATGAAAACATGAAAGACATGAAAGCTATCAAGAAGTGATGTAGGAAGTATATAATTATATACTTAGAAAAAGAATTCTTGATCTTGAGCACAGGGTTTGAAAAATTGAACTTAATTTTTAATTCATTACATTTATTATGTAGAATGTCTACATATATCAGGATTTCATAATTCTAAATTTTTTGTTGTCATCTTAAAGCTGTAAATTGAGTTTCTTTTGCAACACCATTATTCTAGCATATGGATCCTTTTAGAAAGGATGATTCATGGTAAAATCATGTAAGTTAGTAGTGCTGAACACTGTTTTTTCAACCAAGTGAACTCTTAACCTAGTCACAAAATGTCACAGCCCTTAAGTAATGAACATATTGTACGCAGTCTGTGTTTTATTTCAAATGTAAAATTTCAAGAACTTAAGGTGACTCTACTGTAAGCTCTTTCTTGAAGATACTGAAAAAGTGGCATATATTTCGGTGATTATTAGAGGACTCCAGTCTACAAAAATCTTACTTTATATAACCTATTTAATCACGTAATATAGCCTGATCTTATGTAAAATTATTATGGCATCATGGAATTATGCCACCCCAGATTGCTGTGTTAATAATTCAACTTCCATTATACGAAGTGATGTTTGCTGATAGAAAGCACTTTCCAAGATGATGTGAGCTGTTTTTATGTCTAGTGTGTTATTCTGTGTCTTTACATTTGAATCAAGTATCTTATAACGTTATCAGGTAAGATTATATTGAAGAACCTGATCACTGTTTGTAATAGCAGGAGGTTGTTTTTGCATAGTTCTGTCTTACATGTTTGGGAGAGAAGTGAGAAAATTTTAGAGCTTTTTAGGCACATGTACAATATTTGGTCACCCAAATGAAAAGCTCTGTCCTTATTACCCTGTCCATCAAAGATCTGAGTTGAAGAGTTTATCTACTGTGAGCAAGGACGTGCTTACACTTCTGTGGTTGCTCTGTGGTGTGGAGACACCCGTACAAGTTTTAAAACAGTGCACACACTTAGATGCAGCATGAGGCTTGCTGGTTTAGAACTATTATACTGGAGAGCATCTATGAAATGTCTTCTGTAATATACTAGGATTTTTAAAGACAAGTAAATACAATAGATTAAAATATTTTACTGGGCTGGTAATGCTAAATGTTCAAACTCTATATGGCTGAATTGAAAGTCATCGTTTCACCTGAAAGCATATGAATATTCATACTAAAAAAAAAATGGGAAAAGCTTCATTCTTTGTGCCAGAACGTTCTGATGAATGAGTTGCGAATTTGAGATTGTTAAAAGAATGGAATGAAATGGAGCAAGTGAATTGGATGTAGTATTGCTTTAGATGAGAATTCCTTTTCTTCCTTATTCTTTATGCAGTAGTGTACCTCCCATTCAGTTCTTAAGGAAGGCATAAATCTGATATTATCTAGGAATAGTCAAGTCTTATTAAGCAATATTCTATGTATTGTTTAATCTTAGCTGAAATTAAAACTGTGTTTATCAAAACAGTAAGAGTAGATTTTTCTCTACATAGGTACAGAGTGATTAGATTATAAGCCAGTTGTTACATTTTGTGATTGATATAATTTGATCATGTTTTTTTCCATTCTTAGATTTTTGTTTGCAATTTCAGCAAAATCATTTTTTTTTTGTTGGAACTTTTATATCTTATTTCTAGTTCTTTTAATTAAAATAATGCTGAATTAGATGTGTTCTAGCCGTGCAGAAATTTTGGTTAATCAATTTACTGGTGTTGGCTTCAATTATATAAAAAAAAATAGCACTGAACTACCTTCAAGTGGTAATAATAAAACTTTTTATAGATGGGTAATCAGTTAACAAGAACTATAAACTGTTTACTTATAAATTTGATGAATTTGCATACTGGTACAGTAGAGAATTTGCAGGATATCAGCATTAAAACCACATTTTAACTCAGGGCAAAGAAATAAAATTCATATTACTTTATTATCAGTTTTTATAACCTCTTTCTAATGTGTTGTTCGCATAATTGGCGCTGCAGGCATCTTAATAATGTACCTACAACATACAAAAATTCTCTGTCCTGTGTCTTGGCTTTCTTCACGTTGAGGGAATTTAGATGTAATATGTTGTCTTGCCCTTAGAGAAATCTGAGAAAGACACCATGACTTGGAAAATCACCCTTATTCCTATGTTTCCAGTTTCCGTTGGATGGATTATAGTTCATCTAGTTTATAGCCATTAACCTTAGTCCTTCTACAAATTGAGAGAGTCAATATGCTACTCATACACTCTTCATAAAAAGTGAGATTTATCGATATGTAGCCTGCTTCTTCATACTTATAAGAAATGGTATTCTCTTATGCAGTAAAAGAAGTGTCCTTACTAGTGCTTTGAATAAGTGTGCAGATCGGGCCACAATTTTATTCTTTGCCTTGTCTGTCTTGAGTGAGCCATGTGACTCACACTTGAGGAGAGTTTACGTAAGAGATTTATTTTGAAGTTGTATAAGGAACAAAAAAGTGTTTTACATAAGAAAGACAACTAGTTGAAGCTTAGGTAGCTCTATGGATTATCTCAAATTTCATGTGGTCAGGTATGCATTAGTGAATGGTGGGGACCAGATATTAATTAATGTATGAAGCAACAGTAGTGCATAAGGAGCTAATACCTAATTCTGCACTTTGAAGACTGATGCATGAAGTGTAGGGTTCCTGAGCTAAAGCACTTAAGAAGTGTGAATGATCATACGCTGTACTCAGAAGATGACCTTTCCCAGGTGAAATCAAAGTTCTATGATTATTCTCTGGGACATAAGTTATATGTTCAGGTGGGTGTATGAACATTTTCAACCCTTCTAGCTTTCTTTTTATTGGTTTATGCTATTGAGACAGTTGTTGCCTTCCACATAAGAACTATAGAAACAGTATACTGATAGCTCACCAGTGGGACACACAAGCTATTGGATTAGTCTTTAATAGAACAGAATACTAATTTTATCTGGTGACAGAGAGAGAAAGCATAGTTTAATAACCTTGCTTTCTTAGTTGCTGAATTATTTTTGAATGGTGTTCATTTATAAATAACAACTTCCATTGCAAAAGCAGTATTACCATTTTGTATGATTCCACAAAATATGATGGCATCATCTAATAGACTTAAATAATCAGTGAATTTGTCCTGTTCTTATATAGCCTCTTCAAATGAGTTGATAAATGATTTAGAATTGGATATCCTAATAATACACAGGTCTTGGATTTTTTTTTTAATCTGAAACCTCAATACCTTAAGTTGGCTTAGAGTTGTTCAGATTTACTTAAAGCTATTTAGTGGATACTGTACCAATAAAAGGAAATAATAAAACAATAGCAAAGGGAACGGGGGAAAAAGGGAAATAGAACTCTGACATGAAAAAGTTACAAGGAAAAAAAAAAGTGTGAAAATACCTTGAACCTATCTTTTTCTCAGCAAATTGTCTTGAATTCATTTTACTTTTATTGCAGCACTGGCCTAGGGGCAAAGTATGTTTGAGTGTTGCAACAAAGAGGGTGCTATATGGAGGAATTTTTTTAATAATAAAATACAACATATGTGTAAACCATACAACCTTGTAACAAGAAACTTTATAGGAAGGGTAGACTGTGCTTTTCCACAATTCTGCAAGAATGAATTTTATGAGGTGTTAGTCGAAAAAAAATTATCAGCTGAGTTTTATGCTGTAAGGTTAAATGATTCTTATGACTATGTTTAAATACAGCAGCAGTATAAATTTGGACTTTGATTTATTGGCTAGTTCTCTTAAGGAGCAGTGTGTTTAACTATTACCTTTCTGTTAAGTAGCTTCTGGATAAAGAGATTATTTGAAAGGCTTGTTCTTCAGGAGTTTTGTCCATGAAATAAATCTACCGATTAGTAATTCAAAATGCTTCCTCACATAACTTCTGAAGCCTGTTAGTGCCTTTTTTTTCCAAATAATGGAGTTAGAGCCTCTTCTCTAAATTAAATGTGTGAATGCAAAAATAATCAAGGAAAATTCCCTGGAATCTTTTACCCTACGGTTCCTTTCACCTTCCTCAACAGTACTAAGTAAGATCATAGTCTAATTGAAGTAAAAAAAAATCCCATTGATTCAGTACGCCAGAACTTTGCTTCAATTAAAAATTGCTGAATATATCACTTATTTCATGTATTTCATTTAAACAGAGCACTATAATTAAAATGGAGTAAAACCAATTGTAGAAATACCTAACCTGGGGAGCAGTTGTGTATGTAAGTGGAAGACCACATCATTCTTGTTTTCTCAAAAGTTTTATAGATTTTTATACTATGCTTTTTCTAATTTCTTTTGTTAAAATGTGGTACCCAAATGTGTGCAGTCATTGTACATTGGTAGTATAAAATGTTTTGTATCTTGCCTGTGGGGTTATGGCTTCTGCAGTACTGCCAAGAATCATCCAGTGCCAAGCAGAACAATAATTACCTCATATGTTTTTAATAGCGCATGTATATTAATAATGACCCAATGTTGCATTTGTCTTTTTGGTGACATATTGTTGACTCATATTTAATTCATCATTCTACTCTAATCCCCAGATTCTTCTTCTTAGTGCTATTGCCTGCCATTCTCTGGTTTCCTGTGAGACAATTGTCTGAGATCATATCAGATGTTTTACTTAAGTTTAGATATGCTGTCTCTAAAGTTTAAAAATATAAGATATATTATTACCCTGTCTAATAAATAGTTTGGCATGATTAATTTTCTGTTACTTCAAATATTTTATGTACAGTTTTATTATTTACATATGTACTTTCTTATTAAATGTTCCAACATTTCATGTAGATACATTTGTCTATATCAGATTCATTAGTTGCCCTGTATTTTTTCATCCAAAAGAAAGCAGTTTTATTTTCTAAGCACTCAGTCTTTCATCTTCTCAAAGGATCTTTCAGGAATGTGTATACACAGCTTTTGTTTATTTTTTCTAGCGTTCATTTGTGACTATTCACATTACAAAAAGAAAAAGTCTTTGTAACTTATAGAACTTTATTTGGAAGGTCACCAAACCTTTGTTAGTTTTTTTTCTATAAAAGAGGTGAAACATATCTTGTACAGGCTATGATGCTTTCTGCTAATTGCGCTTTTAAAGTTTTTTGGGGGTTGTTCAGAATTATTTGTACCAGTAAACCTATTAGAAATCACTCTACTAGGTCATTCAAGAGAGAGTTTCTTTACTTGGAGATTTTGGGTGGTGATGAGTAGGCCTGAGTATATCTTCTAAGTAGAAAAGAACTTGCAAAGCAAAGACATTGTTTACTGTTGGCCTGTATCAAAAGTAAGAGGTATCAGGCTAGCAAGAGGAGGTAAAGAATGAAAAATGTGACAAGGTGATTTTATTTCAGATTCGTAAGGAAAACTCTAATTTTGCAGTATCCAATTGGTTCTGATCATGGGGTGTGCCACCTCATGCTGACAAACTGTTCTAGTCCTTGTTGATAGTTAGGTTTATGACTGATGAGAATTGTAGAAAACTGTGTGGAGAATAACAAGACTTTTAAAACATGTCCAAAGTGACCAGAAATTGAAGAACTGAAATTTTGGTAGACTTAATTTATATACTTTTTTTTTTTAGGGGGATGCCATGTTTTCCCTTGGGTGGAAATGCAAATTGTGGTTGGTGAGACTTGAGTTAATCAGAGTTCATGCTGAGTAGCTACACAATGCTGAGGTGCCATACAATGCTGTCATTTCGAGTACCAAAAATTTTAAATTTTAGGTAAAATTGGAGATTCCTGAGGAGTTTAAAGAAGCAGTGCAACACAAAAAATAGATTAGTAGACCAAAAAGATTTTTTTCTAAGCTATTGGATTTTCTTTTATTAAAATTAATGTTCTGTAACTTCCACATGAAGTGCTGTGCTTTCTGCCTGTTCAGTTATCCCTTGTATAAAGTCACATCAGATGAGAGCATTCATAACTGAAAGAAATAATGATGCAGCCTTGCTCAATTTTCACATTTCTTTAACACAACTGAGTCTAGTTATGAGCCTGGCTAAACAAATAGGGGTAAATATGAATAACCCCCAGAAATTTATTTGGTGACTACAGAGAATAAAAAGGACAAGGAAGATTATGACAGAAATAAAATGTATTCTGCAGATTAGTATGACAACTGATTTTCAAATATTTCACTGTGTGATTTGTGTGAAAACACTTGAAAACGTCATCTGTTTTTTTTAAAAATACAAAACACCACCAACAAAAAACAAAACCACCACCAACAAACAAAACATCAAACTTATGAAAGTAATATTTTGCAAGGCTAGTGGTAAAATAATAAAATCATGTAGCTATTTGTCGTATACTTATAGCAGTTTTAAAATACAAGAAAAATGAAACAAATGGTGATTTTTTTCCTTTTATAAATATAATACACAAAAGACCACAAAATAAGATTAGTCCTTTCTGTGTGTCAGTTATTACTGGTCTAGGATATGTACAGACAAATGATCTGAATATGAAAAGTGGCTGTATTTTATTGGAGGTTTTTGAAGATATTTATTTGATCCAGTTAAAATTAGAAACATAAATGGCTACTTGAAACTTCTTGAAGAGGTATAGGAGCTCCACCTAAACTTATGTAAAAATAAATTCCTGGCTTTGCATTTTAAGCTTCAGGATGTTACTTTGTTATAAATTATCTTTAATGAGTTCTGTGAATGTGACTTCCCTTACTGGGGACAGCATTCTTTGGGAAGTATTTTCATTAAATCTTTATCTTAAAAAAGTAGTAGGGAATCAGAGTGCTTTGGGAAGTGCTTAGGAATATTCAAGTTGCTTACTTAAGGGGAGAATAGAAATGGAGAAGTAGAGAGCATAAGGAATTTTCCTGGGTTTCATTGGTGGGAGTTCTGCTGTACTGTTTGGTTCTAATACTACATGTCTGTGTCTTAGATAAAAATTTTGAAGATGAATTTATTGTCATGTTAAGATCCTATTGACATTTTTTGATCCTACTGATAATTTTGCATCGAAAATGTTGCAAAATAAGGCCTGTATTCAACTTTATTGAGCTCAATGAAAGGTCTGCTATTGATTTGTGATTCATTTTAAAAAAAATCCATGTACATTAAATGCATTCAGTTGAAGCCTATTGATATGGAAGGGCTAACTGCTGACGGTATTTGTCTTTATTCCATTTTTTCTTTGTGGCAGATTTACTAGTTCAGTAAGATGTTGCATAGTATAAATATGATGTATAATATGCGTATAACTTCAGATGACGGCAGCTTGGCACATTGGAAGGTTTCACAGCTGAAAAATTTGTTTCCCCCCCTTTTTTTCTTAAGAAAAAAGCCTATAACATCCATATTGCAACATATCTATGAATGCAGGCACTTCAAAGTAAATGTCTGTAGTTGTCTGGCCTTGAAAAGTAGTTATATTAAACAAGTTAAGGCAAGAAACTGAATTTAAAGAAAGAATTTTACCATCCCTTCATAGATGCAGCCTGAGTAATGATGATCCATGCATACACCCATTCTCCCATACACAGCTAATGTTCTCTTCAAGACCCACTCTATACTGTTTGTAGTTAGTGCTTGAATTGATTATATAGTTATAATTAATCTGCTGTACTGAAAAAGAAGAAACTTTCTGTGATGCTGCTTTCACAATTGTCTGAACATTTTTTTCTAAGACTATCTGCGCTAGGGTTAGAAACGTTCATTCTTGAATGCACTTTTTTTTTCTTAATATGAGGCTTACAATAAATCTTAGCACTAGAATCTGTTTAGGGGAGGACACTATCTCTCATATCTAAACAGTGCCAAATACCAGGTTTCTTTCAGTAGCAATGAACATGCTGGATGTTGCATCTATGATATTTCTGGATCTCTATACTGCATGCCAGTCTTTTGTGCTCCTTTGAACCATATTAGTGTTTTTCCTAAGGGTCCTTACACCACCTCAGGTCAATATGAGCTTTAAAGGTATCAGTCCCTTGCTGCATTTTCTGTACAACTTGTCTCTGTCATCTTCTATGGTAAAAGTCAGATCAAGGATAAAGGAGTGTATCACAGGTCTCTAGAGGATTGATTATGTGAGTGAGGTCTGAGTTACCTGATTTGGCCTTTGGAGAAACTGTAATAGTCCAAGATTCAATTTCCATCTAGAATTCACTTTATGGCAGTCAGAAATCTGAAGGGGTTAGGTAAAGAGAATACAATGTAATGATTGAGATAAGTAAAATAAATTCCTTACAGCAGCTTGGACTACATACTTTACTGTGCCTTAACCAGGGAGACTTCATGCAGACTGGGCTGTTGCAGAGAACATCTCATATGCTGGGACTTGTGAATGCATTTTACTGCAATACCTTAATATCTGGACGGGATTAGAAAACAATTAAAACTAGCATCAGTAGAATAAGATTTAGTATTTTCTATACAATTTCTCTTAAATTCCTGTCAACTTCTCTGTTTTTACTTTCTTCCTGTTTAAGCAATTTTCAATTCCAGCAGAAAAGCACTTAGTCAATCTCAGCTGGGGCACAGGTACCCTTCTTACATCTTTTGGGATGGATACATGCATCATCACTGAGTGATGCAGGGCATTTTTCCTTTTCGTCTTTACATCTACACAGGGTATTGCACTGCCTTGGCAGTGCTGTCAGAACCTGTGTTCTAGAATGAACGGTTGCAGCTGAAGTCCTGAACTTTGATCCTTTCTGTAGTAATGCAGTGAGCAGCCACCAGACCACCAAGCTAGTCAATTCAGTGTTCTTTCTGAACGTATGTTGACATGTGCTTCCTGCTTTGGGTTAGGGAAGTAACCTAAGACTTGCCTTTTACTAGGCATATGTTGTTTTAAGAACTGCCCGACATATTTTCAAATGGTTTTTCCATTAGTCAGAAGCTATTCCTGAAGTGCTTTTCGCACAGTTGACCCAAATCTGTTTTGTTTCAGGATCTATGCTCAGCGGCAAGCTGAGTTCTCCAAATGGATTTGAACTGGAGGAGACTTTGTTCTCTATGCTGGGAGAAATGTTGGGGGGTAAATTTCAACAATGAAGGAAAATCAAAAAGTAGTTGCTTGTGTCAGGTCAGGACAGCGATTTCTATTCCAGTGTGTGTGAATATAGTTTGTGTGCATCTCTTCACTGGTCAATGTGCTGTGGATTTATCTTTTCTTCAATTAAAAAAGCATTTCCCATGTATTATTAAAGGACAAGCTTTTGGCTTATGGGTGTCTTATAAATGCCAATTTCTTTTCATTTTATTTTTATTGACACTTCCTTCCATGCTAGGGTTTTGACCGAAGTTTATGATTACCACTGAAGGCAGTAAAATTATCTCTGCTGACGTCTCTTTAAAAGTTGTAGCTTTATGAAGCTTGTTCTGATTTCTAATTTATCCTGTTTGATGCTGTAGTTTTCATTGCATGATTTCACATGGTGCTCAGACCTTGTGATTACATAATGTACATTTTATGAAATTGACTTGGTGCCAGAGGGGAGGCTCAGAGCAGAGGAAATCATTAACATGCAAAATCTTAGCTCCAAAATTGCTTTAATTAGAAGCTTATTTCAAAAAGCTGCAACCTGCCTCTCATTTTGGCTTTGCAATAGCTCTAAAAATACATTGTGGTTTTAAAAAAAAAAGTGACGTAAATGTATTCATATCACGCTAGAATAACGAAAGTACAAAACAACAGTAGCTGGACTTGTGCTTAAAAGTAACACTTGCTGGCTGAAGGACATTCCTCTTGAGGCACAAGCTGCTGAAACTATGTAGAGTACACTAAGTGATTCCATCTGATCTGCAGAAAACACTATGGGTTATATTTTCACTTTATAAATATGTCACTGGCAAAGCCAACTGGCTGCAATAAGCTTTTTTGAAATGGACATTTCTGGCTGAGTTTTTGGAAGACTGCATTTCTTGAAGTGAAACATAAAAACCCTATTCACTAGCTACACATTGAAAACAAATGGCCAAAGGAAGTAAGATGACCTATAAAAAGTTGGAAAATTAAAGGTTCATACACAATTTATTTTTCATTAATTATAGTTTACATGTAATGTTCAGGTAATTGGAGTTTGATTTTAGTGAAAATCCAAATATAAAAATTAGTGAGTAGAAACAACATAAATATGAACAACAAAATGGTAGGTATATTAAGAAATGATGTTGTACTCTTAAAGGCAATGAGAGTGATTTTTTTTATTTTTTTTAGTTAGGTAAAAATATGTTTTCAGTGCCTGCCATATATTTGTTTCTTCAGACAGTATGGTTCAGTACTACAGTATGCTTGTAGATCATTGGAATGCTCTAAAGAACTTGTAATGTTATGTCATCATTTAGTCATATCACTACTGTTAAAACGAGATACTTTAACAACGTGTGTGATTAGGGATTCATTATGAATGCTAAAGATGAATGTTTCCATGTCTGATGTATAGCTTCATATATGTTACAAGAAGATGCTATACTTCTATTTCTACTGTTAATCATTTTCATGATGCAACAAAATTAGTAAGAGTAACTTAGATATCTCTTAATATACATGAGAGCAGAAGCTATTACTACTCATTTCATAAGCAGTGACATCTATTGACCTTTATTTTTTATCTGTTATTGGAATTGTAATATGTCTGCTAGATTATCACTGCTGCATATGGATTATAATATCTGCTCTAATGTATTTGGATCTTAAATGTCATCAGAAGAATAGACGTTACAACTAAACTGTATATTTTAGCCAAGCTTCTCAAACCTGAAGCTTCTCAAGCCTGGTTGGAAGCCAGTCTAAAGATTTTCTCGCTACCATTAGTGTAAACAGAAGCACCAGAAAATGAATGCTAACTATTAAGAAAGGTACAATACAAGATTTTTGTACTAGTAAGGGCACTCACTTCAGAATTGAATGTCTTTTACGTTTTTAATCTCACAGTTAAACGTCTTAATTTCATCATTATACACTTTTAATCTAATGATTTTTAATCTCATGAGGATCAATTCTAGGGCCAGTTCAGTTTTATTGAACTTTCACCAATGATCTGGATGCAGGAGTGGAATGCATCCTTGGCAAGTTCACTGATGATACTAAACTGGGAGGTGCTGTTGACTCTCTTGGAGGGCTGAGAGGTCTTGCAGAGGGATCTAGATAATACTGGAGCACTGGGTAATCATCAATGACATGAGCTTCAACAAAGGAAAACTGGATTGTGTATGTGGGACAGAGTAATACTGGACGCAGGTACAGACTGGGAGATGAGTGGCTGGAGAGCGGCCCTGCAGAAAGGGACCTGGGGCTGCTGGTGACAGCAGGCTCAGCGTGAGCCAGCAGTGTACCCTGGCAGCCAGGAGGGCAAACTGCATGGTGGGGTGTGTTAAACACAGCATACCCAACCAGTCCAAAGAAGTGATTCTGCTGATGTATTTAGCACTGGTGCAGCCTCAGCTTGAATATTGTGTGCAGTTCTGGGATCCATAATATTAAAAAGGATGGTCCTTGAATGCCGGCAGAGGAGGGCAACAAAACTGGTAGAACTGGAAGGCTCCTCTTGTGAGGAGAGTCTAGGGATGCTTGGGTTGTTCAGGTAGGAGAAAAGGAGGCTGAGGAGCAACTCACTTGCTCTCTACAACTTCTTGAGGAGGGGAAATAGAGAGGAAGGTACTGGTCTCTGCTCCCTGGTAACGAGTGATAGGACACGTGGGAAAGCTGTGTTGGTGAGGTCCAGAGTAGATATTCAGAACAATTTCTTTACTATGAGGGTGGTCAAACACTGAAACTGGCTTCCTAGAAAGGTGGTTGATGCTCTGTGCCTCTCAGTGTTCAAGAGGCATTTGGACAATGACCTCAATAACATGCTTTAGTGTTTGGTTAGCTCTGAAGTTGTCAGGCAGTTGGACTTGATCTTTGTAGGTCCCTTCCAACTGAACTATTATATACTATATATCAAACAACATTTTAAACTTTAAAACAGTAGATTAACAATATGGTAACAGTTTAAACATAATTACTGTTTAAATTTTTTCATGACTCTAAATTACTTTATGCACAACTTAAAATTTTTTGTGCATTGTTGTTATCTTTCATCTTTTCTTACTTTAGGTAAGAATCCTTAAGAAACAAAGTACAAATGCATCCGATTGTACCTTTAAAAAAATAATTCTGTTTTCAAGTTGATACCCTTATCAGGGAGTTGGCAAATGTTATTGTGAGGCCACTCTTTATAGTCTTTGATCATGGGGACTGGATAGAAGTATTCAAAGATCAGAGGAAAGCAAATGTCATCCCTATGTTCAAGAAGGGCAAGGAGGACCCAGGGAACTACAGGCCAGTTGGCTTCACTTTAACTCCTGGGAAGGTGATGGAATAACTCACCCTGGGAGCCACTTCCAGGCATGTGAAGAGTACCTGGAATTAAGAGTAGTCGGCAATGGCTGGCCTGGTAGATACATCTTCCTTATGCTGTCTGTGTATTTGTGGAATCCTCTCTTGTCTTCCACATCCCTTGCCAGATTCAATTCCAACTGGCCTATTGCTTTCCTAACACCATCCCTAAATGGATGGACAGTATCTCTATTCCTCCTGGGTCACCTTGGTTCCATTTCTTGTACGGTTTCTTCTTATGTCTGAGTTTAGACAGAAACTCCTTGTTTATCCATGCTGGTGTATTGCTGCTTGCCTTTGCTTAACTTCCTTCTTGCTGGGATAGACCATTCTTGAAGTTGGAGGATGTGATTCTTGAATATCAACCAGCTCTTATGGACCTCCTTTTCTCCAAGACATACTGTTGTTATGTTCTTCCAGACAAATCCATGAAGAGGCTAATGTCTGCTCTCCTAAAGTGCAGAGTTGTGGTTCTCAATTTTTTTTTCCTTTTGTCCAGCTCTTTCTTTATATGCTCCTGAACTTATCCTGAGCATCCTGCTGACCATGTCATGGTAGCTGTAGCCAAGGCTGCCTCCCAATATTCACAGCCTTCCTTGCTTGTGTGTCAGGACCAGCAGAGTACCTCTCCTTTTTGGCTCCTTGGTCACCTGAATTGTGTTACAAAAAACTCCTAGATTTCATATGTTCTGTGGTCTTATCTTTCCTACAGGTGTAAGGGTGATTAAAATTCCCCATCACGACCATGCCTTCCAGCTGCTCTCTCACTTAAAGGACAACTTGCCCCTCACAATTCTGGCCTGTTGTATTTGGTTTGTCTGGCAAGGTTGTTTGTAGTAGTGAAGAGGCTGCAGGGGTGTTCGAAGAGACCAGGGCAGAGCTCAGAGCCAGCTCCAAACTGTTGCTACTACTGTCCAAAGCTCAACCCATCAGACATGCTGATGGTGCCTCTATGATAACATATTTAAGAGAGGTTTTAAAAATAAACAAAAGGCTATACAGCAGTATTGTGGTTTAACCTAGCCGGCAGCTAAGCACCACACAGCCATTTGCTCACCTTCCCCCCTCCCTCTCTGGGATGGGGGAGAGAAATGGAAAAATGAAGCCTATGGGTTGCGATAGAGACAGTTTATTAAGACAGGAAAATAATAATAATGATAATGATAATAGTAGTGGTACTAATAATGTGTACGGAACAAGTGATGCACAATGCAATTGCTCACCACCCGCTGACTGATGCCCAGCCTATCCCCGAGCAGCTGCCCCCCCCCATCCCGGCTAGCCACCCCTATATATTGTTCAGCATGATGCCAGATGATATGGAATATCCCTTTGGTCAGTTTGGGTCAGCTGTCCTGGGTCTGTCCCCTCCCAGCTCCTGATGCACGCCTAGCCTCTGCCCGCTGGCAGGACAGAGCAAGAAGCTGAAAAGTCCTTGGCCTGGTGTAAACACTGCTCTGCAACAATTAAAACATCAGCATGTTATCAGCGCTCTTCTCATCCTAATCCAAAACATAGCACCCTACCAGCTACTAGGAGGAAAATTAACTCTATCCTAGCTGAAACCAGGACATATATCCACCCCTTATTCCATACAATTTATGTCATGCTCAGGTTACATCCTTTCCAATACAGTCTAATTAATCACCATTTTCGTCTGTGGTCTATAGAATGTCCACTGAGTTTGCATAGCCCGCGACTGACTTTGGGCTCCATCTGTCACAGCAGTTCTTCAGGGCAGAAGAGATGGTGTGTGATGTTGGATTGTCACATGTTGAAGCCCGTTCTCATTCCATCACATCTCTGTGCTTGTCCATTTCTATCAAAATTCGTTCATTATTATCTGCGTGGCTGTTACTGTGATACCATTAATAGGACATTGACATATAGCAATCATGGTAATGATGATGTACAGTATTATATAATAATTAACATAATACAATTTGGCTCATGGGCTATTCTCACCCAGTATTAAGTCCCCTTGAGGTACACACCGGACCTCCCCATTCTTTTGCGTTACCCACCAAGTGCATCCAGGTCCCTGAGCAAAAGCAATTCCACGAATGGGTTTGCCTTTTCCTGAGGCAGGAGTAGCCCAGACTGTCTTCCCCAGCATGTTTCTTACGTGCACGACAGGAACTTTATCCCCTTCCCCAGTACGTAACAGGTTTGATTGGGCAGGTCCAGCTCGGTTGGCAGATCCCCTGGTATTGACTAACCAGGTGGCCTTTGCCAAATGCATATCCCAATTTTTGAATGTCCCAGCACCCATTGCTTTCAGTGTAGTCTTTAACAGTCCATTGTATCACTCAACTTACCCGGAGATTGGTGCATGACAGGGGATGTGATACACCCACTCAATACCATGTTCTTTGGCCTAAGTGTCTATAAGGTTGTTTTGGAAATGAGTCCCATATTCTGACTCAATTCTTTCTGGGGTGCCATGTTGCCATAGGACTTGCTTTTCAAGGCCCAGGATAGTGTTCCGGGCGGTGGCATGGGGCACAGGATATGTTTCCAGCAATCTGGTGGTTGCTTCCACCATTCTAAGTACGTGGCGCTTGCCGTTGCGGGTTTGAGGGAGTGTGATGTAATCAATCTGCCAGGCCTCTCCATATTTATATTTCAGCCATCGTTTTCCATACCAAAGAGGCTTTGACCATTTGGCTTGCTTGATTGCAGTACATGTTTCACGATCATGAATAACCTGTGCTATAGTGTCCATGGTGAGGTCCACCCCTCGATCACGAGCCCATCTGTATGTTGCATCTCTACCTTGATGGCCCGAGGTGTCATGGGCCCATCGGGCTATAAATAATTCACCTTTATGTTGCCAGTCCAGGTCCACCTGAGCCACTTCAATCTTAGCAGCCTGATCCACCTGCTGGTTGTTTTGATGTTCTTCAGTAGCCCGATTCTTGGGCACATGAGCGTCTACATGGCGTACCTTTACAACCAGGTTCTCTACCCGGGCAGCAATATCTTGCCACAATGCAGCAGCCCAGATGGGTTTGCCCCTGCGCTCGCAGTTGTTCTGCTTCCATTGCTGTAACCACCCCCGTAGGGCATTTGCTACCATCCATGGATCAGTATAGAGATAGAGAACTGGCCACTTTTCTCGTTTGGCAATATCTAAAGCCAGCTGAATAGCTTTCACTTCTGCAAACTGACTCAATTCACCTTCTCCCTCAGCAGCTTCTGCAATCATCATGTAGGATTCCATACAGCAGCCTTCCATCTCTGATACTTTCCCACAATACGACAGGACCCATCAGTGAACACGGCATATTTCTTCTCATTTTCTGGTAGCTTGTTGTACAGTGGGGCTTCTTCAGCACAGGCCACCTCCTCCTCTGATGATATCCCAAAGTATTTGCCTTCTGGCCAGTCCATAATCACTTCCATGATTCCTGGGCAACTGGGGTTTCCTATCCAAGCCCGCTGAGTAATCAGTGCAACCCACTTACTCCATGTAGCATCAGTTGCATGATGTGTAGAGGGGACCCTTCCTTTTAACATCCAGCCTAGTACTGGCAGTCGGGGTGCCAGGAGGAGCTGCACTTCAGTACCGACCACTTCTGAAGCAGGTCAAACTCCTTCATATGCTGCCAATATCTCTTTTTTTGGTTGGGGTGTAACGGGCCTCAGATGCTCTGTATCCCCGACTCCAAAACCCTAGGGGTCAACCTCAAGTTTCCCCAGGCTCTTTCTGCCAGAGGCTCCAGGTGGGGCCATTCTCCCCGGCTGTGGTGTAGAGCATGTTCTTTACATCTGGTCCTGTTTGGACTGGCCCAAGGGCTACTGCATGAACTATTTCTTGCTTAATTTGTTCAGAGGCTTGTTGTTGCTCAGGGCTCCATTCGAAATCATTCTTACGGGTTACTTGGTAGAGCGGGTTTACAATCAGACTGTAATTTGGAATGTGCATTCTCCAAACCCCCACAACACCTAGGAAAGTTTGTTTCTTTTTTTGCTAGTTAGTGGAGATATAGCTGTTATTTTGTTGTTTTGTACATCCATTGGGATTTGACGATGTCCATCTTGCCATTTTATTCCTAAAAACTGGATCTCTCGTGCAGGTCCTTTGACTTTATTTTGTTTTATGGCAAAACTAGCCTTCAGAAGGATTTGGACTGTTTTCTTCCCTTTCTCAAAAACTTCCTCTGCTGTGTCACCCCACGCAATGATGTCATCGATGTACTGCAGGTGTTCAGGAGCTTCCCCTTGCTCCAACGCAGACTGGATCAGTCCATGGCAAATGGTAGGGCTGTGTTTCCACCCCCCGGACAGCTGATTCCAAGTGTATTGGACACCCCTCCAAGTGAAAGCAAACTGTGGCCTGCACTCTGCTGCTAGAGGGATTGAGAAGAATGCATTAGTGATATCAATTGTGGTGTACCACTTGGCTGCCTTTGATTCCGGTTCATACTGGAGTTCTAGCATGTCTGGCACTGCAGCACTCGGTGGTGGCGTGACTTCATTCAGGCCACGATAGTCCACCGTTAGCCTCCACTCACCGTTAGACTTTCGTACTGGCCATATGGGACTATTAAAAGGTGAATGAGTCTTGCTGATTACTCCTTGGTTCTCCAGTTGACAAGTTAGCTTATGGATAGGAATCAGGGAGTCTCGGTTGGTGCAATATTGCTGCCAGTGCAGAGTTGTTGTAGCGATTGGCACCTGCTGCTCTTCAACCCTCAGCAACCCCACAACAGAAGGGTCCTCTGAGAGACCGGGCAAGGTAGACAACTGTTTAATGTCCTCTGTCTCTAAGGCAGCTATGCCAAAAGCCCACTGGAACCCTTTTGGGTCCTTGAAATATCCTCTTCTGAGATAGCCTATGCCAAGGATGCATGGAGCATCTGGGCCAGTCACAATACGGTGCTTTTGCCACTCATTCCAAGTTAGACTCACTTCAGCCTCCAATACAGTTAACTATTGGGATCCCCCCATCACCCCATAAATACAGATGGATTCTGGCCCTTTATAGCTTGATGGCATTACAGTACACTGTGCACCGGTGTCTACTAAAGCCTTATACTTCTGTGCGTCTGACGTGCCAAGCCATCGAATCCACACAGTCCAATAAACTTGATTGTCCCTTTCCTCCCCCTGGATGAGGCAGGGCCCCTCTAATCCTGGTCAGAATCTTCATTTCTGTGTCTGAAGGACTGCCTGCTGGAAGTTGGAGCAGCAAGCTTCTCAGAAAACCCCTTTCTCCCAATTTGTTTTTCTTTGCAACTCGTGTACCTGTGCCTCTAGGGTTGAGGTAGATTTTCCATCCCATTTTCTCATGTCCTCTCCATGGTCACGTAGGTAAAACCATAGGGTGGCACGGGGTGTGTACCCACCATATCGTCTTCCTTGCACGGATGGACGCTTATCCCTAATAGCTGAGGCACTGGTTTGTACAGGTGGGGAAGAAAATAAACTCTCTTTAAGTTGGTGGACCTCTTCAGAAAGTTTCTCCAAAATATTCTCTTTTAGTTGATGGATACTTTCAGAAAGTTTCTCCACAGCCGAGACGCAGGCCTGAAGGGAAGAGGAGAGACTTTCTTCGTGCTGCCAGAGTTGTGTAGTCAATTCATCCACTGTGGGTTCCTCATGTTCTTTCCAGGCCATTACTGCCAATGAGCTGGCATATGATGATGGTGCACTCTGTACAAACTTCTGCCACATGGGTGGTGTACACTTGACTTCATCTGGATCTGTGGATATTTGTTCGTTGTCTAGGTCCCTATAAATCACCTCCCGTACAGCTAATTCCCTCAGGTAAAGGATTCCCTTCTCCATAGTTGTTCACTTGCCTAATAGACATACAAGTTCTTCCTTGAAGGGATACCTTTCCTTCACAGCTGACAGGAGATGCCTCCAGAGGCTGTAAGGTGGTACTCCATATCTAATTGCTTTGTCGATGCCTGCATCTCTAGCTGCTAAGAGGAAAATTAACTCTATCCTAGCTGAAACCAGGACAAGCAGCTGTGAGAGAAAAGAGTAAGAAACAACTATGCAGCCACCAAGGTTAGTGAAGAAGGAGGGAGTGGAGGCACTACAAGCCCACAAAGAAGACCATGGTGGCACAGACTGTCCACCTGAAGCCCATGGAGGACTGCATGAGAGCAGATATCCACACTGCAGCCCATGGAGGACCCCATGCATGTGGATATGCCTTGACTGGAGCTAGCTACCACTCAGGGAGACCCCACACAGGAGCAGACTCCCGGCAGGAGATGTGGCCCAGTGAAGAGGAGCTCATGCATTAGCAAATTTTCTGGTAGGACCTGTGACTTGTGGTGGATCAATGTTGGGAAGGACTACACTCCATTCAAAGGACCAATTGCTGGAGCAATTTTTGAAGAACTGCAGCCTATAGGAAGGACTCAACATCATAGCAGTCTGTGAAGGACTGCATTCTGTGTGAGGGACCCCACACTGGAAGAGAGGAAGAGTATGAGAAAGAAGTGGCATTTAGAGTGTTTATGAACCAACTGCATCCCCTGTTCCCCATAGCTTTTGCACTGATCAGGATTGGAGAAAGTAGAAGAGTTAGGAGTGAAGCTGAGCCTGGGAAGAAGGGGTGTGTGTGGGGAAAAGTATTTTTACTTTTGTTTTGTTTCTTATTGTCCTACTTCATTTGAAGTTGGTAATAAAATTAGTCTTCCCCAAATCGAGTCTGTTTTGCCTGTGATGGTAATTGGTGAGTGATCTCCCTGACTTTATCTCAACCCATGAGCTTTTTCATTTTATGTTCTCACCGTTTTGGTGAAGTGGGGGAGTGAGAGACCAGCTTGGCCTGGCAGCTAGGTAACCTAGAACACCTCTGTTTCCTGAACAGTCTGGATGCATCCATCTTAGCACTCCAGTCACACGAGCTATCACTCCGTCTCCTTGATCTTAGCCTTGTAACTGCATTCGGATTTCCAATTCCTTCTGTTTGTTCTCTATGTGTGTAGTAATTCAGAGACATCTCAGAGAGATACCTGAAAAGGCCATGGAAACTTTCACTGTTTTCATTTTCAGCCCTATTCTGTTGATTGCGATGTCCCTTCTATTCACATCACCCCAGAGCCCCTCGCTTGCCTACTGCATTCACCACTTCCTCACTCAAGTGTTGTGGAATCTCTCCCCCCTGTTATTCCTAGTTTAAGGCTGCTCTTACCAGGTTGGCAAACTTGTTGGCAAAGATACTTTTTACTTGTTTAGTCAGGTGCATCCCATCTCTTCAAAACAGCTGTCAGTCCTCAAAGAGAGTCCCATGGTACTAGAAACCGAACTCAAAACAGGTCCCGACACCTGCAGTGCAACTGATTGTTGGCCCAAAGGATCCACTCAGTCTTCCTCATGCCCTTCCCCTTCCTCACAGGATAAAGGAGTGTGCCCTGAACCGTAGTCCTCAGAGTTACATCATGGAGCTTTCCAGGTCATGTCTGGCAGTTGCTAAGCTTAGATGGATTTATTTATGCAGAGTGATGATTTAATATATATTTTACTATAAATTCTGGAAGGTGTTCTATTGTTAGTTTACAGCAGTCAGGTAAGTAACCAGGCCTGGTCTGGGAATGAGGAGGAATTACATAACTTGAGAAAGGGGAAATGGAAGCTTGGAGGGGTGGAGGTGAGTAGGACTGCTCCTTCTAGTATTAGCAGAGCATTAGATTGGCTTTGCCCATTTGCCTATTCACAGCCTTACTGAGCCTCAAGTGATACTCTAAGCATGTATAGTTACTACAGTTCTCTTATAAATACATTTCTTTTATTTATGCTAATAATACTTGGTATTGTCATCTGTTAATGTGACAAAAAGGACATTAAGAATTTTTTGAACCCTAATACCAAATAATCTTCATCTTCGTGTATGCATTTTGCTTTATTTTAATTGAAATATATATAAGGTACTTACTTAAATCCTTTTCACTGACTAATTTCTGAATTGTGTTAGTAAAATCATTGCAGTGCTCTTGGCTAGTACTTCAGAGACAGTATAAGGAGCAAACCAAATGTTTGTTCTGACTATGATCAGTAGTTGCTTTAACCTCTTGAGTACCACATATTTCAGCTGCAGAATGTCGGCTACAAGTTGTGAATAAATCAAGCAATTCTGGAATCTGTCCTATGAATAATACTTAAGAGGGGAAATGATTTTTAAAGACTATTAATAAGGCTGCTTTATACAAATTTCAGAGGAAGCATACTAGCTAGCCACATTTAAGAGGTGTGTGTACGTATGCATAGCTAATGTGTATATATAACGTAGAATATGTTTCTAATTTAATAAACCATAAATCCTAAGACTGAACAGAAGCCATAGACTGTGCTTTATAATTTAAAAACTCTGTGTAGAAAACCCTAGGAAAATCATGGCTCTAAAACAATCGGTCTGTTTAGAAAATGCTTTTAGGGGATCTATATGTCAAACCCATAATTCGCTTAAAATGATTGCATTTAGTCACAGGAAACATTTCTTCATTGACTTTATGCTGTTAACAGAGGTAAAGAGTTTGCATTTCCTAGAAGGATGTATGACTTTAATCTGCACATAGCGGTACACTTTAAATGTTTCCTCTTCTATTTGGAAACTTGAAACAAACTTGAAAATGTTATAGATCAAACTTTGAGACTTAATCATTGTACTGAAGTTGCTAGTGACAAGTGGCCAATGGTTTAAAGAGCTGCTATAAAGATGATATATTTGCATTTTCTCACTTGCAGTAGTAGAAAAAAAAATCAACAAACAGATGTACTAACTGGCTGACATCAATAGCAGGCAAAATCTCAGTATGAGTACTTTTGATCAGTACCTCAATGGTTTCCATGTTGAATTGCTTTTGTTGACATGTTTGTTCATCAGTACAGATCCAGACATAATTCAATGTAGGAAAGCAAGTTTTCACGGTTTTCTCAGGTAAATTTTTTTCTAAGCCACCAAAGATTGTTGATTAATGGAGTACTTCACTCTCATGCTTAATATGGAATATTGGATTTTTGAATAAAATGTTGAATAAAATTCTCTTCTATTCTTTGATTTATGAATTCATCAAATGAAAATGCTATTACTACCTTGCTAAAGTACAATTTAAGCATTTGAAATTGGCAGCTGATGTTATCCTTCCAAATGTATTCCCTTAAGGAGTTTTCAAGCAGACAAACCAACAAAACTCCGTTAAATGGGAATGACCTCTAAGGTTTTCAGAAGAGGTTTGTGTGGAACGTTAGGCAAGAAACAGGTGTTATGTTTAGCATTTCAACCATGTACAAGCACTCGTGAAATCAAATTCTTGAAATTGTATTACTCTATGTATAAATTGTTGTGAAAAGTCAAAGTATTTTCACTAGCAACTGAGAGGTTGAACAGCTTCCACCACATGAACAACATGAATTACATTGTCAAATGTCCTTCCTAGCAAATGGCTGATATTCGCAACAGGTTTGATAGAACATGAGTGAATTACATGCAGAATCTGGAAAGAAGGATGGGAGAATTTGATTTTTAGGATATGGGAAAACATGAAATGGTGGCAGGGGGAGGATAGAAGGGGCAAATGAAAAGGATCCAGGTGCTTTACCTTCCTTTTTTTTTTATTATTCTTTTTTTTAATCCCAAGGACGAGTAACATGATGTACCTCTGACGTGTTACACTATTATTTATCTTCAAGTACTTAAAGATTCTATGAAGGAAGAATTGCAGTCAAAATGAACAATATTTCCACTGTATTTTACACTTGTTGCTTTTTCAGGTATTGAATAGCATCTCCTTGACCTTGATGTTAACTTTATTATTTAAGTATAACAAAGTGAAGCTTTTAGCCTATTTTTGTTTTGGCTTATCTTCTGTTAGAAAACAATCTTAAGGGATTGGGGATGGAGCTTGAGTGAACATAGAATTTGCTCAAGTCCTGCATGCGTATACTAAAGCTCCTAAGACACAGTGGAGTATTTTAATGTGGATGAATAGATTCATGTTGAATTACAATATTTCATGTTCTGTTTGCAAGATAGGGGCTTGTCTTTGAATTCAGGAGAGACGCTTCATTCAACTGTTCCAAGGTGTTAGTCTTATTGGTATGGCTTTCTCTTTAAACACATGGAAAATATTGTTTGCTTGAATTACTGCAGTTGGATATGAAACATAAAACCCATAATCAGCCTCCGACCTCAGAAGGCTTAAAAATGAAACTTTTGAATTTAGTTTGGTGTACTTGAGATATGGTAAGTCATGTCATGGGGTTATTGGCTAAAGGCTTGGTTAAAGGCTTGGACTCGTTTGCTCCAAGCTGACTTTTTCACTTCAATTTTAGTGTTGTTTGTACCAAATGGAGTGGATCTGTTTGTTTTTAATTTCCTTGAAGAGAAGGGAAAAAAAAAGAATGCAGAGTGTGGAAAACATTACTATCATACTGTTTGTACGGACTGTATCTGTAGGACTTGTTGTGCTGTTCTAACTACTTTCGAAAGAATAGAATAGGTTATTTATTTTTAACCCACAGTTGCTACAACTGCTTGTAAGATACAGAGTTTTTGTAGGAGTATTGAAACATTTCTTTAAACTGAAAATGTAACACCAGAAATTTTGATTTGAAATTAAATAATCTTTTTAAGCTAATACTGAAGTTGGAATACTTAGTGTTCTTCCTCATAGTGAACACTTTTGTAAATTAAAATTTGTCTTATTAAAATTGCACTGATAAATATATTGTTTTTTAAACAATTCCAGAATTAAAACTGTATCATTAATGGTGTTTTCTTTCCTTTGCTCTTCTTTCCTTTCTTAGGTCGAGATTTGATATGCATACAGTCCATGGATGGGATGCTAATGTTATTTGAACAGGAAAGCTACGCTTTTGGGCGTTTTTTACCTGGTTTTCTTCTGCCTGGTCCATTGACTTACAGCTCTCGGACAGATTCTTTCATTACGGTGTCTTCCTGTCAACAGGTTGAGAGTTACAAGTATGTGTTCATATTCAGTAATTATTGCATATTTTGGTGCTGTCATTTAGTATGTAAACAAATAAAAGTAGTCATGTCTGATTTTTATTGCCTTTACTGTAAAAAGCAAACTGAGTCCTGCGGAGTTTATGGTCACATTACATATTTATACAGTTGAAATAAGTTTGCTAGCTTATCAAAGGTAGATTATGCTGTCCTGCAAGTGCCAGGCTCTTCTCTGCTTTGGTTCAGTCTAATCTGTTCTTTCAGTTTTGTCTGTACTGTACTGCTATAGCAAGATAATATTCCCTCCAGTAGTTTCAACGTGATGTTTATTTTGATGCAAGTAGGTGTTAGTCTGATGAACCTGCTCCATTTTCAGAAGAGATTTGGAGCACGGGTTTGATCATGGGATGCTCTTAAAGGAATGAGGGCTGATGGGGAGAGATGGAGTCCACCTTCCGAAGTGGCAGTAGAGTCTTGTTAACCTCATTGAGCCCTAGATTGAGGAATAGGTGCTAAGTCTTGCAATCGAATGATGGAACAGGAGTTAAGGGTCAAGTGCACAAAGGAGGATGACTTAATAATTCCTTAAAGGAAGTTCGATGAGTGGAGGCCCATCTGAAGTGTGTATCCACAAACACCTACAGCCTGGGCAGCAGAGGAGGAACTGGAAGTCAGATGTGCAGTTGCAGAGCTAAGACGTCACTGCAGTTAGAGATGTAGTACCTCAGTCCTGCAAAGCTACCCTGTCACATTTGATGACTCCAGGCTCTTAAGAAAGAAAAGACAGACAAAGAAGGATTTGTGTTCACCACAGAGGAACAGCTTGAATACACATGGCTCTCTCATGAAACCAGCATGCTGAGTTTATTGTTCAAATTCAGATGAATGCTAAATGCCAGGGATGTTGTGGTAGACATTTGCTTTAGAGCCTTTTTTTAAACAAATAGAAGTTTCCTATTGCCTCCTAATGGAGGACCGATGGGAGGGCAACACAATGGACTTCAGCAACTTGGAAGGTTGCTGGGGTTCATCAGGGAGAACTTTTTTGATACAGGTGCTAGACATGCTGGGTAGGCAAGAAGCTTTGCTGAATTCATAGCTCAGAAATAAGAAATAAATGTTTGGAGAAGTAATAGACAATGGCAGACATTGACTATTGCAGGCATTGGCTGCAGTGACCATGAGATGGTATAGATTAAGATCCTGATAGAAGTGAGGAAGATATTCAGTGGTAATGAAGACTGTACATTTCAGGAGAACAGATGGCCCTGTTCAAGGAACTGCTAGGCAGGATCCTATGAGAGACAGTCCTAAGGGCAACAGCGCTCTGGAGAGCTATTGAATCTTCGTAGATAACCTTCTCCAAGACCAAGGACAATTCACATCAGTGTTCAAGAAGCAGCAGAAAGCAGCTTGACTGAACAAGTAGATACTAATGAAGTTCAAATGGAAAAAGGAAATATCTGGGAGATGGAAGTTAAGACAGACTACCAAGGAAAGATACAGAAACATCAAGAGGGCATGCAGGGGATGTAATCAGGATGATATAAGCTTGGTTAAAGCTTCTACTAGCAGAGAATCTGAAGGACAAGAAAGACCCTCACAGATACGTCAGACATAAAAGGAAAATCATATGCCAACGACTGGCCAAAACTGTGTGCCAAAACAGAAGATGAAGGAGCTCAACACATGCTTTGCCTCATCTTTTCTCTATAAAAAATGATAAGGTCTGCTCTTAGGCCTTCTGAATCTTTGTGCCTAGCAATAAATCTGGGGGTTGTGGTATGGAGGCATTACCCATGATTTTAAAAAAAAAAATTAAAAATTAAGAACTACAAGATGGATGGAAAAAGTGGCAAAGTGGCAGAGCTGTCAGGCTTTTAGAGTAGTGGTTGATGGTGATTCAAACTGGCAGACATAGATAAGTGATATTCCTCAGGATCAGATATTGGAACCAATATTTCTTTAACACTGTTATCGAAGAGCTGGACCATAAGAGAGAATAAATGTCCTGAAATTCAAGGATGATGCCAAACTGTAGGAAGTGACAAATACAAAGAGGTTAGGGCTGCCATCTTGTCGAGCTGGCGGAATGGGCTGACAAGTACCATATGGATTTGCCAGAAAGCTTATTTACAACCATAAGAGGGAACGTAAATATAAATATCATAATTTCATTGGTTGTTATTTATTTTTTGAATTTTAGTCTCCAAGCAATCAAACCATATTTAAAAGGAAATATGCTGTCCTTCCTGCTTCCCTCTGATGTCTTGATCTTGTGGTTTGAAATAGATATTCTTAGAAGTGTGAGAAGCAAATATTGTATTATCCCAAGAGTTCTTGTATTTCAGTTCAGGATTTACTTTATTTATTTATTTAATTTATATACAACCGAGTATGATTTCCTTTGCCATACAGCTATCATGCAACATTTTTCTGAACTGTTAGTATGGACAGCTACCAAAGAATCAAGTAGGCAGAAACCTTTCAAAATATAAAAAATGATGATCTCGGCAGAAGCTACATTGCTTGTCAAATTCAGAACTAACTCTGTTTAGTGCAGATGACTGACCATCAACAATACTACTGTTAGTAAATATTTAAATGTGTTTTTGAAAGATGGGTTGGTTCTGCATATTTTAAGACTGCAAACAAGTCAAGAGATACTGTGAAGTTTGGGAGTTTGCAAATAATGCTTTTGCAATAGAAATATTTTAGCACCATTATTTTAATTAACAATATAGATAAGTTGTTGCTATCTGTCACTTTTCAACCACCAGCTTTTTCACGTGAATGTATTGCATATTTCTATACTGAAATGTCACTTTTTGCCTACTGTAGCTTTTGAAGAGTATTCCATTTAAAATAAGAAACTATCTGCATTCTTGGTCATAACTGTGGAAATAACAGTTCTGCCTTTTTAAAAATTTCACTGCAATACCTGTTTGGAAAATTACGTCAAATGCCATCTCATTCTTATTTTTTATTCATGAAGAAAGCAATGGATGATGCTGTTCTTAAAATTTGATTTGTATCCTCACTAAATGTTGAAACACTATTATGTTGCTTGAATAAACAAGAAGCTAGGATCCAGTACTGACCCCCTACTTGTGTACCTAAGTCTCCCCCTGGACTTTGTGACACTGACCACAGCCTTCTGAACCTGCCAGTTCAACCAGTCTTCAGTCCACATCATTGACTTATGTAGCTTGTACATCATCAGCTTACGTATGAGGATGTTACAGGATACAGAATCAAAAGTGCATCTGAAATGAATTGTACTTCTAACATTAGCTTGGAGTTGTATTTATTCTTTGGACTTATGTAGTCTTCTGAGTATGGTAAATATTTTGAGTTTGCTTTTCTCCGGGAGATATCTTCAATTAAAAACTACTGCTAACGCTGGTAGCTCCTCTCTGCAGTTAAGCAGTAGAGAACTTGGGAAGCCCCAATAGTGTTGAACTGAGGTTTTCGTCATCTTAAAATGAGTCTTTCAATGTCTTTTCCCCAAGTCATACCTACAGGCTACTTTGCTTGACCTCCACATCTTTTTCCCTGAAGCTGCAGAAACTTCAGCTACACAGGCTCTTATGATTTCTGGTTTTAGATATACTGAAACACTCCACTGCACAACAGATGCTACCAAAAAATTTTAGGGAGGGACCAAAAATGTTGTCATGCAACCACATTAGATGTGTCTGTGAAAGAATGATTAAATGAATGTGGAAAAAGAATTTCTTCTTTATTTTGTGGATAAGTTTGATTATAGTTGTCACTGATATTTTCCTCCTGGATGTACATTATTTTGCCCCTAGTAATGAGAGTGGTGAAGTGTAATGCCCAATCTTTGTTACCCATGTGGGTTCTTTTCTTTCTTTTAGTTTTTATTTTAACACTGATCACAATTATTATTACTAATTATATACCTACAAGTCATTAGTTCACTGATACAGATCAGAATGTGGTTTCTGCAGTGGGACTTGGTCTTGATTACAGACATAATGTAAAGCATTTAAAAAATCATTATAGTACCTTGTTTAGAAGGGTTTTAATATATGTGAAGCGTAGCTGCCTGGAAATGTATGGAAACATCATATCTTTAAAATTTATTTTCTCTCTGAAATAAAAATGCCATTTTCCTGATTTTCTTCTATCAGAAAGTCTCTTGGTATTGATGTACTTTAGGTGAGAGAGGGTAAAGGTGTGCTGAAATAATTATATCAAAGAAAATAAAAATACAACTTTTTTTTTTTTAATAAACCATGTTTCAGGAATCTAATCCGGAAAATGTAAATCTAACACAATGCTTTATTGTGATACTGTATATTATCCCGCTTTATCAACCGATTTTCTCAAGCAATACTCTTTTAATTATGGTGCTTAAACTTGGTGAAACATTCCTAGATTCTAGATATTGCACAAGAAGTTTATAGACATTGCTTTATTAATATGGGAGACAATATATATACTGCAAGTAAATGTAATAGAATATTAATACAAGTAAAAGTAATAGAATATTAATAGAATATTAATATTAAAAAGAAACTAGAATGTATTAAAATTTATAATGAATAAAATATTTTTTTCTTAAAAATAAAACGTTTTCATCGTGTTTAGAGTCTTGGCTCACTGCTCTAACAAATGTGGGTTAAATCGTTCTTTGTCATTAATTCACAAATGTGCTGTTTTTATTGTAGGAAGGTGTTGTTTTAAAGGAATTTGCCTCTTGGATTCTGAGTAGTGTTCTCTGTTATTGTCCAGTCTTAAGACACTGTGGTACTAATCTTTAGCATGCCTCTGAACTATTAGGACATTAGATTAAAGTTAATTAATACTTCTGTAGTGAAGGAAATAGACATAGTAAGGAGAGAAGTTGTTGTATTTATGGTTGTATTAATCATATATATATATATTTATATTTCAGTAACAAAAAATATACCAGTTTTATCTTGTTTAAAAGATTGCAGATTATCCATTTTCCTGTAGTTTATACAGACCAATGACTTTGTTTAAAAGCAGTATTTCCTGCGTTGATTCAGAATTTTTTTAAAGATCTAAAAGCAAAATGAGTTTTATAGTTAAATGATTGTATATTTGATGTGATAGCTGAATGGAAAGTTTGTCTGTTGGTCACCTGTGATTTGAGTTTTTTTGTGACGAGGAACTTGTGTTTGTTTAGGTGGTACTTAAACATTGGTATATAAACATTAATGCATATTACTGCTCAGTGGGAATTTGGTTTGAGAACTATGAATTAACCCACAATTAGTTAATAAAATGATAATATTCTAGCCCAGCTTATTGCTAAAATATGTTTAAAATAGAAATGTTTCTTAGGTCAGAATCTGCAGAGTTGTACTAATTTACTGTTATTTCTTAGATTGGAACGGCTTAATTCATTCAATGGATGCTTAACTATGAGCTTGAAAGTGTAACTATTATATATAACAGATTGTACTATATATTTCATGGTAGTTTAGGAATTTTAAACCTTATTAAGGGGAAAGAATGTTTATTGCAATCCTAATTTCACAAATTGAAAATATATTGATTTCTTGCCTCTGTCTCACTTGTAATCTGTATTTCTATCCTTTAATTTAATTAGCTGTTCAATTATATCAACACGAAGAAATCTGAGTAGAATACTTGTTTTAAATCTGCCTTACACTTAGCTTTTATTCTGCAATGTTATTTAACATCTTTGCTGATTGGTGTATTGCAGTAGGCTTTCTGACAACCCTTTTTAGGTTCTGCTTTTACTGTGTATGTGTACTCATAACATGATAATTATATATACATTTATTTTTCTTTTTTACCTAAAGGTATTAACAACAAAGATTTTTTTTTTACTCTTTTTTTTTGTTTGTTTTTTAACTTCCTATAACAGATATCAAGTGCTGGTATTTGCAACAGATGCTGAGGCAAGACAAGAAACAGTACAGCAAAAACTTAGTTCTGGAAAAAGACTTGTGGTAAAATCTGTTAATTACATATATCCTGTATGGTGCATTGCATACATTTTAAAAAGACCAATGCTAAGTAATGAGTGGAAACGTTATCTGCTGACAGAGGACCTTATCCAATTGCTGTGAAAGGCAGTGGAAAGACTCCACCAGATTTCTGTTAGGATTTCCTTGTGCCATAGTTGTTTCAGGTTGGGCCTTAAAACTTGCTGCTGTTCTAAGAAAAACAAACAGACAAAAGAATTGTATACTGAAAATAGCTACTTCCAAGACAGTCTTTGTAATGCAGAATCTAAACTGTAGTAAAACAGAGATACCTGAAATATCGCTCATGTTTGTAATTTAAGTCTTTTTTTCTGAATTTGTATTCAACTTACAAAATCAACCTCATTGTACCTGAGTAGTCCTTTGTACTTTAACAGAAAATTTGGCACTGAAAATTGTTTCCATAAATAGTCAGTATCCTGGACTCTTTTTCTCAAAAAAACCCAATGAAATCAATGGTCTTCAGGAGGGCCCTCTGGATAATAAATTGTTTAACATTTGAGCTGCCTCTTGTTAAAAGGTGGGGAATTTGTCTCTGGTCTTACGTTAGAATTGCTTGTCCAATAACTATACTGTCTAAAATGATGGATTCACCATATTTCAGGTATGAGAGTAAAATATGGGGAGAACACTTTCCTTACACTGGTTAATAATGTATATTTTTTTCGCACACTATGTTAGTCAGAATCCTACACTTTGAATTAGAAGACATCATAAGAAATTTGGAAGTTTCCTGAGACAAGCTGCAAAAAAAATACATTTTTAAATCTAAGTTGAGAAGCATACATGGAGACAAATGTAATAAGCTTGCCTTATTTTTCCTCTGACTTTTAAGATGGCACTTCCACTTTTGTATGTCAGATATGTTTACTAACATATTCTGTTTTTTAAGCAAAAGGATTATTGATCATGTAGGAAGTCATGACAGCTGAATATTTTTCTGACTTCAGAAATTCTTCATTTGTTTAACCAATTCGGCAGTAGTCAAGAGCACTCTTAGCATGTGTGAATTAGTTGAAGTTTCTGAGAGGAGCTGAAGTAAACTGATGAAATGTATCAATGAGCAGTAGTATTGCTTAAAGATCTAAGGATATAGGCAAGACAGGATTTCTAAGAAGTCATTTATTCTATCAGTGTACGTAGTTGGAAAAGTAGACAAGCTTTTATATACACAATCATTCTTCAAATTGAAGGGTGTACATTAGTGACTGCAAGTATGAATGTTGGCCTAGGCACCTTAAATTTTGTTTTTCCAATTGCATACAGTGTTGGAATAAGTTGCCACCTTTGCTCTGTGACGTTGCCTTTAAAATATAAGGATGGGGCAGTTTTAAACAATTCTATTACTTTGTTCTTGAAGGGTTTAATGGAGTATAAGGCACTGTCATCTAAAATGGCACATGTATCTTAAAATTTAGTTGTATCTGTAAAGTATCTTGATGAATTCTGAGCCTTTTTTATAAGAGTTTCTGTTTGTTTTTAAATACACAGTTGTCAACTGATCTCTGAATCATGTTTTTTTATTTTTTTATTTTTTATTTTTATTTTTTATTAAAGGTGGATTGGGTTCTAAACATTGGAGAGCAAGCACTGGATATATGCATCGTCTCCTTTAATCAGGCAGTTTCCTCTGTTTTTGTGCTTGGTGAGAGAAACCTCTTCTGCCTTAAGGATAATGGACAACTTCGATTCATGAAAAAGCTTGATTACAGTCCAAGTTGCTTCATTCCTTATTGTTCAGGTTTGTAAAAGGAAAATTCAACCTGCAACCTTTATCTTGGTTACTTCTCCAGCTATGTTTTTTTCCTCCACTGAATAAATACATTCTTCTTAATATGCTCTTGATTTGTAGAATATCTAAACAATCAGAGCTGTTTTTTTTTTTTTTTTAAACCAAATTTATTTTCCAATGTTGTTTAGAGTAAAGTGTCATGACTTTTGGGAAATAAATACATATTTTCTCATCACCAAATATGAGGTACTTGTGTAGTGTTTGAGTAAGTTTGCTCAGACTACCGAGGCAAAAAACATAAAAGAAAGATTTTGGAAGAGTAAATTAGTGTTTGAGGATCTTCTGTCATTTACTGATAGGGTTTTGGAAACATTAGTATGGAATAGAGTAGGTTAATAGGTTCTTAATATCTATAAGTACTATAGTGGTTCCACATTCAAGTTGCTGCAACTCAATGTAGTAAGTTAGTTTTAAAAAGTCAAATATTAAAAAGTTCATCACTGGGAGATGAAGCTATCTGATAAATTTTTGCAACCATGCCTTATTTTAGACTTAGAATCTCATTTTAGACTTTGTAAATATGATCTTAGTATTCTCGAAGTATTTTTCATACTTTCTGATATAAGTTTTAAATAAAATGTAAGTTTATACATCTTTAATTGGTTTTCACAGGTCAGTGAAATATTAAAGAGTATAAGTAGCTGATTTTATTTAACTAATGTGTATTTTGTTATATCTATTCTGGCATGCCATCATGTTAATTATGATGAGTCTTTCTTAGCCATATTTTAAGTTAGCAAACATGACTGGCTAGAACCTTGGAAAGTTTTGGCATGCGTGTTGCATATTTTATAATTGGTACTGATATAATTAATCACATATATCCTTGGTTATTGTAAATGTACCTTTAATAATTTTTGGCACTTTAAAATTCTATAAAGATATTTATAACAAGTAATGGCTTAAAAGGAAATGAATAAATAGTGTAATAATAAAAGCCTAAAAAAAAAGACTGGGTTATGAAAATATCTTTCATGCTAAAATAATTTTTATATCTTTAACAGTGAAAGAAGGAACAATAAACACTCTAGTTGGAAACCATAGTAACGTGTTGAATATTTATCAGGATGTTACACTGAAATGGGCTGCTCAGCTTCCCCATGTTCCTGTATCAGTAAAAGTAGCAAACATACAGTAAGTAACTTATTTACTTCTTCAGATTAATTTCCAGTTGTTAAATTTACTTGTAGATCCTAACAAGTGGTTCTGAGGTATGCAACAAGTAATGTACCTTGGAAAAGGTAAATTCAAAATGTTTTTTGTCTGTTGTAGAAAATATTACTTTCTTTAACTGCCTTACTGTTAATTCCAGAATAATATTGAAGTTCTGTCCTGTGCTTTAGACTTTGTTTTTCATGAGCGAAGATAGAAATTGGTCTCTCATACCTCTAAGGAAGTATTTTCTTCTTTAAAAGAATGAAAAGTGAAGCTTTGGCATCTGTTAAGATCCTTCCGTAAGACAGGAAAATAAGGATTCTCACTGCAAACCTGTTCTTCATTAAACATTTAAGAGCATTTGAATTCCAGACATGATTTGTTGGAACAGATTATTGAGCTCCAATGTTAAACTATGGAAATTAATTTAAGGGGCTGTTTAAAGTGGTTAGGATTGCACTGCACCAGACTTTTTGCAAAATACGTGTAAGGTGGACAGGCCAGGGAAAAACCTGTCTGGTGCAGGATGCAATGCAGAAAAATTATGACAGCGTTAATTATTTGTGCTGAGTCTGTCATTGAAATGAGAAGCAAACTACAGAAAAGTTCAGCTAGTACTGTTACAGTCCAGCTTACGCCTGGACTGTGTGAACGTATCAGAGCCATGTTTGTGCTGGCTGCCTGTTTTCTGAGACCACAGGGACATGCAGTAGGAGTGTCCTCTTTGGACAAATTACTTCTGATCCCAGCAGGCTTATGGCTGTCGTGCCAACGTACTCTGTATTGTTGAATACTTACTCGGTCATTAGTTGTCTGTTTTATCCCAAAGTCTCATAATAAATGAAAATGCAACATCTGACTGACTAGCTTTATTGATTTATGCAGAGTAGAAATCTGTGAGGGATGTTTGTGTTTTCTGTTTGGTGCTAATGGTTACCAAATGATTTTTAAGTAATTTATAGTTTAAAATTCTAATTATTTTGGAGACTGTCTGAAGAGAGTTTTGTTGGCTTTCATCCAACAGGTCTTACATGTAAAATGTAACAAATCATCTCAGTGATCCAGTTAGTATAGAAGAAAAAAAAGCTAATTTAATTACGCAGGGTATGACAGTACAGCTTTTGTAGTTTGAAAAAAATAGTCAGTGTCATTAGAAAAATTTGAAAAAGTCATAGATTTTTTAATTTTTTTTTTCCAACAGCATATTGTACAGACATTTGTATATTGAATTATTTGGTAATGCTTATCATCAAATACTTGTTCTAATTAAACCATTAAGAAGTTTATGGATTCCGCCCATTGTGTGTAACCTTTAACACTCAGTTGTTTGATCTTAATGAGAATTTTGAGAACCTGCTAATTTGTCCTAGATCATTTTGCTAGATAGATTCAAAATTTCCACAGACCTCCTGATGCTAGTTTTTTTTTTTTTTTTTCTGTGAGGTTAGAGACATCAGTCTAGTTATGCAAACCTCTTTTTATATGGGTTCCGACAAATGAAGGATTGTGTGTCTGTCTGTATAGACCCAACAGCGTGAAAGACAGGGAGAAGTATAGGGCATATGTATTTCAGTGCTATGCTGCTGGCTTTGTGTTTAAACATATGTGCTATGCTTGTACTTCTTTCTGATGTTCAAAATAAAGATGTGCTAAACAGCAAAAACCGCAGTAGAGCTTACAGAGGTAATAATTTGGTTTAAACAAAAGATATGTTAAAAAAAAATTACTTGAAAAGGAATTCTCATTTTATGTGAGTAAATGTGGTAATGACTTTCTTATACTTACTCCACTCAAGAGAGGCCTCAGTCTCAGTTGGAGCCTCTGAGCACTACTGTAACATAAATAATATTAACTACTTTAATAACCATAGAGTTGTTAATCCTATACTGCTGAGAGATGGAAGTGCCTTAAATATGACCTATGTCAAAGAATTATTTTCCCATGCTTTCCATTTTTATTGCAATACTAGCAAAGTAAATGGAGCATTCTGAAAGCAGTTATCTTTACAGATCATGTATGTTCATCTGTATTTTTTTTATTGGCATATAACATCTATTACAGTTCTAAGGTGTGGTTCTGGCTTGCTGGGTAAGAAAAACATTATTAGAAGCTATTTTATGTAAATTCCCTTGGGGAAGGGGTAATGATTGCGTCCATAATGGCAGTCATATACTTTATCCTGTAATCTTCATAGTCTGCTTCTAAGATCAGCCCTTCAAGTGCTTCAGAGAATTTCAACTGAGTAAGTAACTTGTGTTTTTAGTGTGCCCTTCCTTACTTGTTATGATTTTATTTTTCCTCTCACAATAATGTGAAATGCAGTATTTCCCTATTGCAATACCGTTTTGTAAATAATGATAATATCACATTACAGCCTTTGGGATTAGACGCAAAGATAAAGTGCTTGATTTCCATGACACCACTTTCAGAATCATACAAGGAAAAAGTAGAATCAAAAATAAGTGGTTACCAGCAACATTTTTAGTAAGGTGTGTCTGTAATGTAAAAATGATGTATTTTTAAGCTGTTGAACTAGACATTTTGCTTTTCTTCTGTTGTAAAAACATTAATATTGTCTGTCAGTGAGTTGAAAAGCAAGTTTTCCTGTAATAACTTTTGATCAGAAACTTGAACTGCAGGCAAAAATTTCAGAATTTATCTTACTGTGGGTTTTACCTGAAGATCTCTATAACTATTGTCACTGAACTGAAAGTTCAGTTCTAATCACTGTTTTAAAAATTTGTCCCTTATTTTGTTAGAGGTTTATATTCTGGTTCTATTAATGTGTAATACTTAATAACAATGTTGATGACATTGTTTTAATGTCAGGGGGAATCCTAAATGCTTAACACTGCCCGGATTGCTTCAATGCTTCAATCACTCGCAATGAAAATTTGGATTAATTTAAACTGCTAGGTCATTGGACAAATTCAGCTTCTGATTGAAAAGTCTGCTTGGACAGTTATGTATGTCCTATGTCGTTATCCTTAAAGCTCTAGCTGTACAAAAGCATTCTCTCTGAGGCTGAAATTCATTTAAAACAATTAAAACAAATTTAAAACAAATGAAAGACCTTCCCCTGCCCCCCCAACAAACAAACAAACCCACAAATTGATACAATTAAAAACAAAACAAAACAAACAAACAAAAAAAAAAACAACAAACAAAAAACCCACACCCTTCTAGAGTGCTTTGAAGAGAAACTGTCCATATGCTGCAGTTAAAACTGCTGGAATCTGGGAAGTTACACAAAGCAGTTGCAAGAATATCTATTCCACTGTATTTTTCAATGTTGAAACAGTAACTGTGAGCACCAATATGTGCTTGCTGCCCAACAGTTATATACATCTCTGCACTGACTTCAACTCCTATTCCCTTTTGTCTTATCCTTTAATTTAGATTTCTCTCTTTCACTGGAGAGACCTCTTTTCCAAGACCTTCACTGCACCTCAGCATCTCTTTTGCAAAGGAAATTTCATGAGCAATATCTTTTTATGTTCAAAGATTTGATGCAGTCACTTTTTGGTGCTGTGTATTAGACGTGTTAGATTTTCCTCTCACCCTCTCCCATAATTCATGTAATTGTGTGAGGAGTAGGCCTATAAGAATGTGCTTCTGACAAAGTTGTTTAAAGTTCCTGTTGGCTCAAATGCCTTATATGAAAGTCATTCTTTTCCTATTGCCAGGGATTTGAGCCTGTAAAGTCAAGTGACTTAATCCTCTCCCCATCACAAAGGTGGGTTATGTTTGTCTGAATCATCTGAAATAACTTTTTGAGAAAGTAGCAGAAAGTCACTTTTTAAGGGCCTATTAGAGGTCATATTTGTTTTTCTGTGCCTGAATTATCCTGTCTCTGTATGCTTGACCATAAAAGGCCCTTGGAGTGGATTAAAATGCTTAGACCATCCACTTTTCTATTTATTTGACACTAATTCACTTGGCAAAGCTGTTCCTAAGACTGCCATGTTTTAATGGCGGATTGATTGCACTAAGTATTACTCTGACCTGTCTGGCCTGAAACTAGAACATTATGTTAAGGTGCATTCAGTCTGAAGCAAAATAGCTCATGTTGCTAGCCTCAGGGATGTTTCCATCACAAACATCTGAAATGCCACTGTGTGTTAAAACCACATAGATAGAACATTATAGCTTGGATGTAGTCTGGGGAAAGGGATTTCTGTTTTGATCACTTCCAAGTTAGAAATCTGTTTTTGCAATAGGAAAGCATGAAGACTCTAATTCTAGGACTTTGTTTTTCTGAACTTTATTATTATTATTATTATTTTTTAAGCTGGCTAGTCGTAATTTTACTACTTGGTTTTGATTGTACATGTCCCTCATGTTTGATCTGAAAAGCTTCTGAATGCTAAAAAAGGTAGCCTATTTTTTTTTTCTTGTAAACTGACAGATTTTCTCAAATACACCTTCTCTCCAGCTCCCCTAGGTGGTATTGAATGTTGCCCTAGTTTTCATTCATTGTGCTCTGGGCTATCTATCAAGAAATGAAGTCTGTTAGTACCTGTATGGGGGAAAAGTGTTGATTTGATGTGGAAATTATCTACAGACACACGATTCTAACAGTAAACCAGCCCTTACTCAGGGTTCAGGGGATGTGTTTTGGGAAAAATATTTTTTCCTTCTCTATTTAATTTACTGAGGACTCCTTTAGGCACCAGTTTATCAGTGAACGTTATATTTAAATGAGGGATATTTTCAGCTTCACTGAAATTTAATTAGAAATGCCCTAAAGGGAAAACTTTACTGCCACCTATAGTGCTTGTCTATAGGTAATTGAATGATTTGCATATGTGGTGCCTCATGTTTTTAGGATCTACACCTGGAAATGAAAATATGGAAACCAACGTTATCTTTTGTAAGCTTCTATATGTATTGTGTCTGTGAGCAAAAAGACTATAATTTATAGAAGAAAGATTGCTGAAGCAAATAACCGGCAAAATGATACGTATACCTTGTAAAACTTGGAGTTCCTTTTATCATGAAGGGTTGACAGGTATGGACAGGTTGGTGAAAGTTACTAGAATACTGCTTTTACTTTCATTTACTTGTCAGGCAAATATCATTTTACTTGGTTATAGAGCAGTATGTTCTCTGAGGAAGAAATATAAAGTAGTCTGGAAAAGTGTGGTGCTGGTGTTTTTATTTTTATTTTTTATTGTTGTAGTCCAGGAGTAATTTATCACCTTTAAAGAATAAAAATTTCAGAGCTTCTTAAAAATATTAAAAGTTCCAGAAGCCAATATTTTAGCTTGAGTTAAACTTGTAAATATACTTCCATTATTTGGGATGGAGGGTAGAAATTAATATATATATATATATATTTTTTTTTTTAAACAAAAGTAACTATTGAAAAGTCAGGAAATAAAAGTAGACTTCAAATGTTCCAAATGGCAAGCAAGGTTACTTAGTAAGCTTTATCCATACTTCAACTCTTTATGAACTTGAAATCTACCTATGTTTATGCTGAGGAATGACCATGTAAAAATATCACAGGGTTCCATGTTTTCATCACTGATTCTGTATTTTGCTCAGTTTGCAATCAGAAAGCTGTTTTCTGCTAAGTGCTATATCTACAACTGACATTTGAAAATGAAAATTTGAAATTTTATCTTTTTTTAGTTGTTGTTATCACTTCTCCATGTATGGTCGCTGTAGGCTTGACTATGTAGTGGTCATGTCTGAACTCCTAACATTAGTTTGTGCATGTTTGAATTTTTGTATTGTTCCATGTGGTGATGGTAGGTTACTGTGGTTTTTTGTCTCTTGGTAAATCCCAACTTGTGTTACAGTTATGCAGGTGCACTACAAGAGAATATTTTTACAATATTCTGAAATATTTAAAAGTCTTTTGGAAACAGTAACTGTTACTTTACTGAAGCAATAGCCTCTAGCTATGGGCTAAGTTATAATTTTACTTCTAGCTGCCTCTTTCCTTTGAACTATCAATGTTATTTTTCTTGGCCTTGGCTCTTTTAGGATCTTAAGAACAGCAATGAATGCCTGCAAAAAATTTCCTGATGCTTGCACCCTGGGTTCAAAAGAACGTGTAAGGAGGGATTGGACAATTATCATTATTATTTTTTTTTTCTGGCTTAGCAGTTTACTGTGTATTCCACTAGTTTGTTTCTGTTCAGTCTCTCCCCATGAGTTTGCAGCTTGACCTGTGAGGCTGAGAAATATTGCTCTGGTGACTCTGATGATCAGCAGGGATTGCCCCTATATCGCCTCCAGTAGACTTTAAACATAACCAAGTGATAAGTGCTGCTGCACTTCAGACTGCATTAGGGACACTAGAGTTTGCATTTTGAAGAGGAATGCAAAACTCAACAGTATATTTATTGCATTTAAAAACAATCTCATCTTTAGCCCAAAAGAAAACAAATAATAATTTTAGAGTTATTTGAGCATATATCCATGAAGAGAATCACTTTTTCTTTTTCTTTCTAGAAAAATATTTAATCCAATACACCTTTTGGATTTTCTGATTTGATAGTATTTCATAATATTAAAATGACTTGGGAGGAGATTCATTGTTTGTATACCTAGTTGTCTAATGAAGCATAAACTGGTGACTGTTGTTCACTGGTAGACTGGAGGACTTATCTTCCATATATGAGTAATAACTTGTGCCTGACATGGCTAACACACTTGTAACTTTATGGTATGTTATCTGAAGAAAGTTTATATGCAAGTCTCTGCTTCAACAGCCTGTCTCCACAAAGAAGAGAGCATGAAGTAGTGCTTAAATTCTTCAATGTCTTGTTTATTTCCCAGATTTGAAATCACATGTAGCCTAAGAGACCAAACAGTTTGAAATACATCAATCAAAAGACAGGAGTTCAGGATCCTGGTATATAACCATTGCTTGAAAATACGCATTATTTTATGAAGTTTTAGCTTCCAATATTGTTTTTTAAAGAAAAATAAAATCTGAAATCAATTTGCAAGTGAGAAACTATCAGTCTGGTCCAAATATGAACTTGAAATTAAAACTCATTCTCTGGCATAGAATCATAGTATATTGGGTGGTTAGGTGAATGCACTTTGTGTAGCTGGGACCTCCAAACAGTGGAAAGGCAACAGGAACTGAATTTAACTGGGTAAAATATGAAGAAATATTGTAGTTGAATAAAGTATATAAGGTGTAAAAGTGCAATCATGTATAGGGTAATAGCGGGTGGGGTCAAAATAAAACCTGTTTCATTGAATTTTCTTAGCTATCCACATGGTAGAAAATACTTTGTTCTTCATTCCAGGCCATCTGTTATTCCTTATTATAACTGACATCACCACAGCTACCACAACTGTTTAAGAATCACCATATAAAAATGGCAAAACTTACATATAAAAACAACAAAACTTAGCACTTATTGCATGGTTTTATGGAAAGAAAACTGCAGGAATCAAACTTTATAGTTTGCTGAAAGATTTTTCCTTTTTCTGTGTAGTAGTACTGTAATAGAAGCAATGCCAGTTATGACGCACAGTATGAACTGTTCAGTTATATGCATGTATAAATATAAATTTTTATTTGAGTGTTCTGTAAAAATATGTTGCCTGATTTGAGAAGTTAAATGTAGAAACTTCTACAGTCTTTTTACTTAAACATAACTGCATTTTAAAGATACGTTTTTAGGAAAAAAGAAAATGATTGCATCTGTTTTTTGTCTCTGAATTACCACTGCCTTTGTCAAGAGACAGCAGTACAAAATATTGCAATTTTTAAAAGTCTTCCAAGGAGATAATTTTAATGTGTGTAGTTTACAGAGCCACAAAATGTGGATTTGATTGTTTTGCTTTTACCTTAGCAGGATTCTGATCCTGCAAAAAACATAGATGTGCCTATGTGCAGCATATCCTGATTCATGACTGAGGTTTTCTAGCAAGTTAAAGTTTCAGATTGTATATCTGGTATAATATTAATCACATGCCTGTGTTGCCAGTTCTCCTAATTTTACTGCATGTCACCTGTTTGCTTTTTTAAAAAGCCCAGTTTTTATAGTCATGTAGTTTTGTAAGGGTTTTGGCTTTCTTTAGAATAACGGGTAAAATATTCCTACCCTCGTGGTTCTAGAGAAAGCCTTAAAAGTGGAAATTCTAACTGCTCAAGAACAAGAAGGTAAATAACTCTCCCCTCTTAATCTTTAATATATAGTAATTATTAATATTATACAATAAGTATTAATATATAATAAATATCAATATATATAATATAAAATACAACATTAAAATCTTTAATATTTGCTTTAACAAAAATACTGTGTGGGGTGGGCTTTTTTTTTTTTTTTGGTTAACCTGCAATTTCTCTGCTTGTTATGTCGCAATAGAGTGGAACATAACTATCAGATTTTGAATTTGATGTTGGTGTTCAGTATTTAGCAGTGGGCTGGAGTTATGGATATATTGTAACATTTGCTCTGCCCATGGAAGGTGCAGGACTTGTTTGAGAAACAGTCATTATGAACAGTCTAGGGCTGCTGATTTTGAGTCTTGAGTATTATGCTATTAACATGAATGACTTTCTTTTTTTTCCATATGAGGACTAGCAGCTGGAATATACATGTTAAGCTATGAAGGCGAGAGCCATCTAGCAGTGCAGAGTGACAGATTTCCTTTTAAAGAACAGTATTGCTCTTTACAAGACAGGGTAAGGGGACAATGATAAGTGTTGTTAAAAATAATCGCGTATGGATTTTTTCCAGCCTGAAATGCTGGTGCATTTTTAAGTTTACAGGCACATCCGTATAAAAGCGTGAAGAGCTGAAGAGGATGATGTGGAAATTAATTTCTGGAGTTCGGTGTTTCTAAAGTTATGTAACTATTCGATCCTTTTAGAGTAAATTTTCTGCTGTAAAGATATTTCTTTGCTATGCTTACATTCCTTAAATGCCCTAAAACTCACAAAACTTACTTGAATCTGTGGGGCATATATGAAACCAGTGGCAGAAGTTCAGATACTAGTGATTTTCTTTGCTCCACGAGGAGTGATTTACTGTTGCCCTGAGGGAAGAGCATTGGAAAGAGAGCTGGATCTGACTGAGTGCACAGAAATTAAGGAGCCACCAAAAGTGGAAAAAGGTGCAACCTCCCCTTCAGACTTGAATAACTGGGAAGTCCTGGGGTCTCTGCAATAGATTGGCATTTTTAGAAATGATTGTATGCGATGATGCTGGTTAGGAGGCAGTATGTAGTACAAAAACAACAACAACAACAACAAAACCCACCCCACTGTTGAAACATGATGGGTTAGAATACTAGTTAGAATGCTAATGTAAAGTAATAATCACTAAACAGTGTTTTTATTTGTAAGATGTGTAGCTTTGTTTGTATTAAGCTCATGCGTCTTATGGAATATGACTAAAACAAACCTCACAAACGGTTTCTTGAAATGTAGTTTTATGATGCTTAAAAATACATGTCCATAGCCGATCATCTTCCAAAACTTGTGATACCTGTCATTATGGTTAGGCTTATTATCCTCTTTGTACTCTGTAGGTAGCTGTCTAATTTTCCCCACATATAGTCTAGTATTAAAGAGCTTATATGAAGGCAATGGTTAAGAATAAGTTTTTACTGAAACAATAAACTCATCAGAGTGTAGATTTTGTCAGTACAACCCTTTGCATCTCTTACCTGTCCTTAGAAACAGAGATGCTAGGGACAGCTCCAGCTTGCCTGGAGTGTAATGGACTTAACCACCACCTGGAACTAGGAAAAGAGAAGGGTTAGAAGGAGGATAAACTTTTGAGGACCCCAGGTAATATATTCACAGTGTTGTAGCTGCCACCTTTTGGTATAGCCTTTGATGAGCTTTTGGAAGCTGCAGTGTACCTGTCTGCCGCTGACCTGTGTGGTGCCAGGAGTTGGATTCGACGATCCTTGTTGGTCCCTTCCAACTCGGGATATTCTATGATTCTATGAAGGAGCTTGGCCTCGAGACATATTTTAAACTTCAGGAGAAAGAGTGCAAATGGAAAAGAACAACAACAACAACAACAAAAACCAACAGTTTTTGTTTTAGATCTAAGAGGGAATCAAGTGTAGGAATGCTTGATAGCTGTCACAGTTGTTTGTAATTTCTCTATCACTCCTAGCATTGGTACTGCCATAAATGAAATCACAATTTAATTTCTCTTAGAGTTCTGACTTAAAGGCTGCATTCTTATCTAAAGGCATTAGATTTTCTTACCAGTCCTTATTTTTAATTTTAATTCAGATACTGTCACTAAAAGTCTTAGATATTGAACAGTGAGTGATAGTTTGAAATGAAATATAGAAGTTAGGAACTTTTCTTTGGATTTTATACTTCAGAATTCTTTATGTTTTTGCCTAAAGCAAGATCATGTATTTTTAGAGGCCTGTGGCATCACTTTGAATATTCTACTTTTATTCTCTTCTGTGATGAATGCTAATTTTAATTCTGTATTGTTCCATAGCTGGCTACTTGAGTTTTTATTAAATACCTTGACTGCTTTTGAAATACTGTTTTGATTTGTTTTAAACAAAAAGATGCTACATTGCTTAGTCCATTAGAAAAGATAAATTTCATATGTGTAATTTGTAGCATGAGCTTAAATTGTGTGTCTAGCTGGGCAGCACCAGCACCTTAAGCAACCAGGTGATGATGATGAGCATGGAAGTCCATGACTGCGTTCATTAAGCTGCTGTTTCATACAATGACCCCTTACATTTAAACTGTCAGGGTAGTACACTATCCCTGTTAAACAAATAAATAACTCCGTGCTTCATTTAATGTGACACGTTAGATAGCTTTCAGGGCTCTTGCATGAGAAGGCAATGCCACCTGGTTTGTGCGTGCAAGCCTTGCGGAAGCACGTTGTGCTGACCCGCAGGTGGCAGCAGCGGTCTGGCAGAAAAGACCCCTGACCCAAACTGGTGAGTAATAGTGTTTATTATTTTATTTTATTTTATTTTATTTTATTTTATTTTATTTGGTCATCAGACAGCATATCAGTTTAGGGAAAGAGTCTCTTGCAAATGGAAAACTAAACCAGCTCAATGACTGTCTGAACTTGTCTTCCAGTAAGTTGCTGGTTTGCTGGTACGCTGCATGATGTTACTGTGTAAAGGTGCTAAAGTTATGTGGCTAGTGAAAATATCTCCACTCCTAGAGAGTGAGAGTACTGCATAAGTGCTAGGATCTGAGAATCCTGCAGACATTTAAAATGGCAACATTCTTGCCAAATTCAAGTTTTGTTCACTAACTATCCGTGCTTGTAAGAGAGGATAGGTTTTGACCTGGTGGCTTAGTCGTAACATTTTTTTAAACTGCTTTTCCACAGGTTATCGTGATGAAATCATGTTTCATTTTACGTTTCCTCTTGCATGCATTTCTATATATATATATTTTTAAACTGGATTTGTCTGACATTCTGTTAAAATCACCAATCCAAAATTAGGTCATAAATGGGAAGGACAAAGAATGATTTTCTTTAGAGGTAGAGCACTTAATTATGTTCATTATGATACACATTAGTAAATAATTACAATTAAATACATACTTACATTGTCTTTGAATACCCTCTTTAGAGTGTGTAAATCATGTTAAATATGTAATATAAATAGCCTTGAAAGAATTTCTGAGAGCAAACAGATTCTTAGCAATATGGTGAAGTCATACACATTCAAATATTACCTTTTCTATGTAAAATTGAACAGGTTTTTTAGTGAGGAAAGGATTTTCAGAGGAGAATAAGGGAGATCCAGATACCCAGTTAAAGATCGGTTGTAGCTGTCAGTAATTGCCTCAGTGATACTTTGAACATTCAGCTCCTCGAGGGTTTGATTTCAGAGTATGTGTTAAATAACAGAGTAAGATGGGCTTTTGACCTTTACTTGCATTAGTTCATGTTAGAATGTTCTTAGTTTGTTACAAGTAGTCTGGTCTTCCCTCAGCATTTTATCAAATACTTCATGCAGTTACAAATTCTGGGCTTTAAAAAAAGGGCTTTAAACTAGGAAAGAAGGGGGATGGGGCTGAAATTAGGCTTGTTGGAGCTGTGCCAGGGGGAACAATGGCAAAGCTGGGGAAGAAGGCCATGGCCCAACTGAAGTGCATCTACACTAATGCACGCAGCATGGGTAACAAACAAGAGGAGCTGGAAGCCATCGTGCAGCGGGAAGGCTATGACTTGGTTGCCATCACGGAAACGTGGTGGAACCACTCTCATGACTGGAGTGCTGCAATGTCTGGCTATAGGCTCTTCAGAAGGGACAGGCAGCACAGAAGGGGTGGTGGTGTGGGTCTCCATATTAGAGAGTGTTTTGATGTTGTTGAACTTGAGGCTGGGAATGATAAGGTTGAGTTCCTATGGGTTAGGATCAGAGGGAAGGCCAACAAGGCAAGCATCCTGGTGGGGGTCTGTTATAGACCACCAAACCAGGATGAGGAGACTGATGAGGAGTTCTACAGGCAGCTGGCAGAAGCCGCGAAATCGTCAGCGCTTGTTCTCGCGGGGGACTTCAACTTCCCAGACATATCCTGGAAGCGTAACACAGCCCAGAGAAAGCAGTCTAGGAGGTTTCTGGAGAGTGTGGAAGATAGCTTCCTGATGCAGCTGGTGAGAGAGCCTACCAGGGGAGGTGCCCCGCTAGACCTTCTGTTCACAAACAGTGACGGACTGGTGGGAGATGTGGTGGTCGAGAGCTGTCTTGGGCAGAGTGACCACGAAATGGTTCAGTTCTCTATTCTTGGCGAAGTCAGGAGGGGGACCAGTAAAACCTTGGAAGTCTTGGACTTCCGGAGGGCTGACTTTGAGCTGTTCAGGACACTGGTTGGCAAAGTCCCTTGGGAGGAGGTTCTGAAGGGCAAAGGAGCCCAGGAAGGCTGGGCACTCCTCAAGAAGGAAATCTTAATGGCTCAGGAGCGGTCTGTCCCCACGTGCCCAAAGACGAGCCGACGCGGAACTAGACCGGCCTGGCTGAGCAGAGAGTTGTGGCTCGAACTTAGGAGAAAAAGGAGGGTTTATAATCTTTGGAAAAGAGGGTGGGCTACTCAAGAGGACTATAAGGATGTTGCGAGGCTGTGCAGGGACAAAATTAGAAAGGCCAAAGCTCATCTGGAGCTCAATCTGGCTACTGCCGTTACAAACATTTACGTTACAAACAAAAAACGTTTTTACAAATACATCAATGCAAAAAGGAGGACTAAGGAGAATCTCCATCCTTTACTGGATGCGGGGGGAGACTTAGTTACAGAAGATGAGGAAAAGGCTGAGGTGCTCAATGCTTTCTTTGCCTCTGTCTTTAGCAGCAAGACCACTTGTTCTCTGGATACCTGGTACCCTGAGCTGGTGGAAGGGGATGGGGAGCAGGATGCGGCCCTCGCTATCCATGAGGAAATGGTTGGCGACCTGCTACAGCACTTAGATGTATGCAAGTCGATGGGGCCGGATAGGATCCATCTGAGGGTACTGAGCGAACTGGCGGAGGAGCTGGCCAAGCCGCTTTCCATCATTTATTGGCAGTCCTGGCTATCAGGGGAGGTCCCAGTCGACTGGCGGCTAGCAAACGTGACGCCCATCTACAAGAAGGGCCGGAGGGTAGACCCGTGGAACTATAGGCCTGTTAGCTTGACCTCAGTGCCAGGGAAGCTCATGGAGCAGATTATCTTGAGTGTCCTCACGCGGCACTTGCAGGGCAACCAGGCGATCAGGCCCAGTCAGCATGGGTTTATGAAAGGTAGGTCCTGCTTGACGAACCTGATCTCCTTCTATGACCAAGTGACGCGCTTGGTGGATGAGGGGAAGGCTGTGGATGTGATCTACCTTGACTTCAGTAAGGCTTTTGACACCGTTTCCCACAACATTCTCCTCAAGAAACTGGCTGATCGTGGCTTGGACTGGTGTATGCTTCATTGGGTTAAAAACTGGCTGGATGGCCGGGCCCAAAGAGTCATGGTGAATGGAGTTAAATCCAGTTGGAGGCCGGTTATTAGTGGAGTCCCCCAGGGCTCAATGCTGGGGCCGGTCCTCTTTAATATCTTTATCGATGATCTGGATGAGGGGATCGGTTGCACCCTCAGTAAGTTTGCAGATGACACCAAGTTAGGTGCGTGTGTCGATCTGCTCGAGGGAAGGAAGGCTCTGCAGGAGGATCTGGATAGGCTGGACCGATGGGCTGAGGTCAACTGTATGAAGTTCAACAAGGCCAAGTGCTGGGTCCTGCATCTGGGGCGCAACAACCCCAAGCAGCGCTACAGGCTGGGAGATGAGTGGTTGGAGAGCTGCCTGGCAGAGGAGGACCTGGGAATACTGGTTGATAGGCAGCTGAATATGAGCCAGCAGTGTGCTCAGGTGGGCAAGAAGGCCAACAGCATCCTGGCTTGCATAAGAAGCAGTGTGGCCAGCAGGTCTAGGGAGGTGATTGTCCCCCTGTACTCGGCTCTGGTGAGGCCGCACCTCGAGTACTGTGTTCAGTTTTGGGCCCCTCGCTACAAGAAGGACATGGATGTGCTCGAGCGAGTCCAGAGAAGGGCAACGAAGCTGGTGAGGGGTCTGGAGAACAAGTCTTACGAGGAGCGGCTGAGGGAGCAGGGGTTGTTTAGCCTGGAGAAGAGGAGGCTCAGGGGAAACCTCATCGCTCTCTATAGGTACTTTAAAGGAGGCTGTAGTGAGGTGGGGGTTGGTCTATTCTCCCAAGTGCCTGGTGACAGGACGAGGGGGAATGGGCTAAAGTTGTGCCAGGGGAGGTTTAGGTTGGACGTTAGGAAGAACTTCTTTACTGAAAGCGTTGTTAGGCATTGGAATGGACTGCCCAGGGAGGTGGTTGAGTCGACATCCCTGGAGGTCTTTAAAAGACGTTTAGATGTAGCCCTTAGTGATATGGTTTAGTGTAGGACTTGTTAGTGTTAGGACAGAGGTTGGACTAGATGATCTTGGAGGTCTCTTCCAACCTAGACGATTCTGTGATTCTGTGATTCTGTGAAATAAAATGATGTCAAAATGGTAGAGAGATGTAAAATAATTGTTTTTCCAAAAGCACTAAACCAAAAGGTGAAATTATAGTTTTGCTGTTGCATGTAGTTACTTCAGAGGATGATAAAATGAGAAGATAATTGGGTTTAAAATGCTGGAGCACAATTCAGGATTTATTTTCTGAATTTGGTTGTTTATAAATAATTCATTATCAATAAGTGACTAAAAGTAGTACTGCAGAGATTTTGTTTGATAAAATTATGGATATGAGTAATATCAATTGGAAAGACTGCTTCTGAAATTGAGATAGAAGTTTTATATGGTACTATAAACATAAATAATTAAAACTGTAAATATTGTCAGTAATCAGACCTTGTCCAAGGCTTAGCTTTTTCTTCAAGTAGAACTCAGAAGTTCAATATGTAATTCTAAGCCAGTTGTTTGACTGATCAATTTGGTATTATATAACTGGAAACATGCAAATCATTTTAATTTCTTTAAGAAATGTTGTGAGCAATTTGTTTAGTAAGAGAAGACCTACAGAAAGCATATTCCACTATTATTACCCAGAATCCAATAAAAGATTTTTTTCAAATTATTACCATATGTGAGTAGGAGTTGCTTTGTACTATAAAGTTATTTTAGATACCAGAATAATTTGTTTCATACTTCGAGTTCCTTACTATTAAAGTGTCCCCTTGGATTTGCTATTACTTTGACTATTGTGTGATATATATTTAAAAAAATAAAAGCGGGGGGGGGGGGGGTTACAATAAAAGAAATTTAACAAGTAATTGAAATTCCAGATTGTGTGTAGAATGTGCCAAATGAAGTAATGGCATTTGCAGGGATATTGCATGACTGCAGTAGCTGTGGGGAAACTACTATAAAAATGTTAAATACGCTCCCCCTCCCCCTTCCTGTCTTTAACCACTGTTAGAAAAGCTTGAGAAATAAGGCAGTCTTGACTGGCTGACAAATGCTTCAACAGAGAAATTAATGTGTTATAAATCATATGTTACAACTTGATAGCCATATTTCTCTTATTGTTTCTGTTAATGTACAGATTCACGGACAGCATTAACAAGGGATGATCACTAAAAAAAAAAACCACCACAAAACAAAACCTTTTTTAAAAAAACATTTGTATAAGTTTCATATTGAAAAGTCTTTTTTAGGACCCAGCAAAACACTACCTGAAGCAAAGGAAAAGTGTCATTTCTTATGCTGCTTTCTTAAACCAATGCTTTTGTCTCTGAAATAGTGAAAAATTAAAGAATGTCATGGCTGAAAGGAAAGTTGGTCAAAATGAGTTTATTTTATGGTGGAGTTTTTGAATGTTCATTCTGTAATATAAGATTTTTGCTGACATAAACTTCAAGCCATTAAAAAACCCTTAATTTTTACAGGGAAATCACCTCACTGATTTGATTTGATTTCATTTTATAGACTAATTTATCTGCAGATGACTGTCAATTTTAAAGATACATAGGAAGGGCTGTATTTACAAACGATTTTTGAATCTATTATACTTTAGTAGTATATCATCAAAGATTTATTGCTAACAGTGTAGCTAGATTTTTTCATGTCCTTTGATTCACATTCAGGCATCTTCATGGAGCTTTCCTTTTTAGCTTAATGGATGCATAGCCTCAGGAAAGAAATTTTAAAATTGTGTTGTGTTCAGGTGTCATTTTTTTTTTTTTTACTTATGGAACAAGCTCATATGGAACTGTTCTGGTAGTTATTATAATAATTTAGACATTATTTATTGTAACTAAATAGCAAATAGCGAGACTGTATTTGGAAGCATGTAAGATTCAACTTCCCTTTATCTGCCTCAACAATATCCCTTACTAAGGACTTTTCTGCACCCATGGCGAATATGGCACAGTTCTTTGCAAACGCTTGGCAGTCATTAAGCGAAGTCTTATGCATTAAGTGTTACTTGCATACCTTATAAAGACTGAGTTATGGCCCAAGTGTTGGCAATAGTCTCTGTCCTTGCATGGTTGAAGGCAATGTTGAAGGCATTGGTGTCCATCCGTGCCGGTCAATCTTTAAGCACTGCCTCCTAAAAGCACAAGATCAGGCAATACCAAAATATCAAAAGTCAGGCAGGTGGGGCAGAAGGCCAGCCTGGCTGACCAGGAATCTTCTACTGGAGCTTAGGCGAAAAAAGAAAGTGTATGGCTGCTGGAAGGAGGGTCAGGCGATGAGGAAGGAATACAGGGATGCTGTTCGTGTTTGTAGGGAGAAAATTTGTGTGGCCAAAGCCCAACTAGAGTTGAAGTTGGTCATGTCTGTGGGAGACAATAAAAAAGGTTTTTTTAGATATGTGAACAGAAAAAGGAGAACCAAAGAAAACATAGGTCCACTACTAGATGGGGAGGGTCTCCTCACAGACAATGACATAGGCAAAGCAGAGACGTTTAATGCCTTCTTCGCCTCTGTCTTCAACACTGATGATGGGCTTTGCGACCCAGGGTACCCTGAGCTGGAGGACCATGACGGTGGGAATGACAAACTCCCAACCGACCCTGAACGTGTGCGGGATTTACTGCTCCACCTGGATCCATACAAGTCCATGAGTCCGGATGGGATTCATCCCAGGGTGCTTAAAGAGCTGGCTGACGTCATCATGGGACCTCTCTCAATTATTTTTCAATGATCTTGGGAATCTGGAGAGGTCCCAGTGGACTGGAAGCTGGCAAATGTTGTGCCAATTTTCAAGAAGGGTAAGAAAGAAGACCCTAGCAATTACAGGCCTGTCAGTCTCACGTCAGCACCTGGTAAAATTATGGAGAGGATGATCCTCGAAGTTACTGAAGCGCACCTGGGGGACAATGCAGTCATTGGTCCCAGCCAGCATGGGTTCATGAGGGGTAGGTCCTGCCTAACAAATTTGATTTCCTTTTATGATAGGATCACCCATCTAGTCGATCAAGGTCGACCAGCTGATGTGATCTTTTTGGACTTCAGCAAAGCTTTTGACACGGTTTCCCATAGGATCCTACTGGACAAAATGTCCAGCATACAGCTAAACAAAAATATTATGCGATGGGTGAGCAATTGGCTGACGGGCAGGGCTCAAAGGGTTGTGGTAAATGGGGCCACATCTGGCTGGCGGATGGTCACTACTGGGGTCCCTCAAGGCTCCATTTTAGGGCCAGTCCTCTTCAATGTTTTTATAAATGATTTGGATGTAGGACTAGAAGGTGTTTTGAGCAAATTTGCCGACGACATCAAACTTGGAGGAGTTGTGGACTCGGATGAGGGTGGAAGGGCCTTGCAGAGAGATCTGGACAGATTGGAGAGCTGGGCGAACACCAACCACATGAAGTTTAACAAAAGCAAGTGCCGGGTCCTGCACCTGGGACGGGGCAACCCTGTCTGTACGTACAGACTGGGCGACGAGACGCTGGAGAGCAGCCCCACAGAGAGAGATCTGGGGGTTGTGGTTGACAGCAAGTTGAATATGAGCCAGCAGTGTGCCCTGGCAGCCAGGAGGGCCAACCATATCCTGGGATGCATCAAGCACGGCATTGCTAGTCGGTCAAGGGAAGTGATTGTCCCGCTCTACTCTGCGCTGGTGTGGCCTCACCTCGAGTACTGTGTGCAGTTCTGGGCACCACAGTACAAAAAGGACATTAAACTGTTGGAGAGCCTCCAGAGGAGGGCGACGAAGATGGTTGACGAAGGGCCTAGAGGGTAAGACGTATGAGGAGAGGCTGAGGTCACTTGGCTTGTTCAGCCTGGAGAAGAGGAGGCTGAGGGGAGACCTCATCGCAGTCTACAGCTTTCTCGCGAGGGGGAGTGGAGAGGCAGGGGACCTATTCTCCATTATCACCAGTGACAGGACCCGCGGGAATGGTGTTAAGCTGAGGCAGGGGAAGTTTAGGCTGGACAGCAGGAAGAGGTTCTTCACCGAAAGGGTGGTCGCACACTGGAACAGGCTCCCCAGTGAAGTATTCACTGCACCAAGCCTGTCTGAATTTAAGAAGCGATTGGACTGTGCACTTAGTCACATGGTCTAAACTTTTGGGCAGACCTGTGCGGTGCCAGGATTTGGACTTGATGATCCTTATGGGTCCCTTCCAACTTGGGGTATTCTATGATTCTATGATTCTGTGGTTGTTCCCATGCAGGTCTCTGAGTTAGCCCAATGTGTTTGTTACATGTGCTATCCCAGGATTCTGAAAATGTATTCCAGGTATATGTTGTACAGAGCTTTTTGCACATAAGAAAACTTGGATGAACAGAGCCCTACCTGGTCAGTCCTGCATGTATATCCAGCAACAGACCCAGTCCTGAGCAAAGCAACCAACTTTAGAGTGCAACGAAAATTCAAGTGGCCAGGGAGACCAACGCTTGTATTCAGTTCATCTTCATCTCACTCTGAGACAGAGAATTTTCAATTTTTCAGAAATAATTTATGCAAGCCCCAAAGCTTGCATGTCAGAAATAGGCCATTACATTTGCAGGATGGCTGCTAACATAGGTACCGGATAGGTAAATTGAAAGTCAGTTAAGTCTCCTTTGTTTTCTTAAAGTATTTGTTGGAGTTGACTTTGCATCCTCAACCTTATGGTGCTCACAAAGACGAGCTCTTCTTACAGTTTGCTTACTTTTTGTAGTGAATGTTAATATTTAAAAATTAAAAATTGAGGAGGTTGCTGGAAGTACTTCTGTGGCGGTAGGAACAGTACTTCTGAAAGACAAGACTGTTTAAGAGGAACTTATATGATAGAGAAGGGGAATGGTGTGTTTCCAGTCTGTACTATGTTCCAGAAGGCACTTTAGTTTTGTGTGTTCCATCTGCAGAAAAAGACAAAGGTACTTATTGTGAAAACAAACAAACAACCCCCACCTCTCCCCCCCCCCCCCCCCCCCCCCCCCCCCAAGATTTCCAGAGATACATACATCTCCTGGTTGAACTATTTCATTCACTGAGTAAAAAATACTGTCTGTGGAAAGAGAAAGCTCCAGCTCACCTGTGGCAATTGCTTGTCTGTACAGTTCTTAGCCCAATGGGGTCATCATTTCTGTATGAGATTCAAACTGTACAGAGTTCAGAAGATTTCAGCTACAACAGACTTTTTTTCCAGAATGTTTGATTAGAATACAGAAACCAACACTTGTATACTGGTCTTAGCATTTTGTGTTTTAAAAAAAGTTTCTGAATGTACAATTAAACCATCACTTGACAAAACTTACCAGTGACATCTGTTGACTTCATAATTACTTCACCCTGGAAAATTTTGGAATGAACTTTCCAATCTGTGTGTACTAGAGCTCCATGGTACAGGACATTGTAGGAAACCAGACTGAACACTTTTTTTAATATCCACCTGTTTTTTCAACAAAGATTGAACTAATTGGGCTGCTTCAATGGCATCAATGTATAAAGGTTAAAATATTTTTTATTTCTTTACAAATAATAGCTGAACATTTATATAAGAAACATTTTATATGCATCTAATTAGGGGGATAATGCATTATACCTTCTTATGAAAATTAAGTTCTATAGATCTAGGAATTAAACATACAATTCAATCTATATTTAATTTATACAAGGACAATTGTATTTGACACAGAGGCTGTCTGCTCTAAGACATTCTAAGTATGAAATAAGAGCAAATTATTGGCATGAATATGATTTTTTGTGATTATGAAAATAAATATAAACTTATTTAATTAAGAGTGCTTTAAAAATAAAATGAGAGTTAGGTTTCTCTTAATTTTTGCTGTTACCATCCATGCTCGTCTTTACTGTTTAGTTCTTCTTCTATTTTTGAATAGCCTTCAAGTTAAGCAAAATGTGGCAGTAGTCTCAGCAGTCCCATAATTTGTTATATACCTTCCTAGGTATTTTATATGCGTGGTACATGATCAGATAAACAAAATATGAGTGGGATTTTGGAGGTTTAAGTTTATCAAAGTACTGCTCCCTGCAGAGAAAATAGACTGGAGCATAGCTAGTAAAACACTTGTTTGTATTGATCCAGAGTAATGTAAGGGAATCTTCTGGATCCATGTGGACTCCTTTCAGACAGGCACCTCAGGGAAGAGCCAGCTAGGGCTTGAAGCCAGCACAGTTGTTGTAGCAGCAGACAAAAAATGGGTACGGGCTACTGATGCCATCAAAGCCTCTTCACTGAGAACCTTTTCCATTGATTATGAACCTTTTCTATTGATTAGTGATGTGTTCTAATGCATCCTTTCCCTTCCCTTGCTTGGTTTTCCATTTAGCTAGTTCCTCTTCCTGCATACCAACCTGAATATCCATACTTAAAAAAAAAAAAAAGGTAACAATTGGTGGAAAAAAATGGCTACATCAACAGTACTGTCTACTTAGCTTGTTTGTTCTGGTCCTTTCCTTTGCTTGTCTTATTTAAACAGATTCTGAAATATTTGGATGATATTTAAGTAATCTTCTAGCACAGAGTGGTCCTTAGGTGCGATTGGAATAAACAGGAGTAATATGAATAAATGCATCTGAATTGAAGAATATTGTAGTTTTCTCTTGGTCAAATAATCTCTTAAAAACAGGAAGTTCTATTATATTTGTAGGTGGACCAGTAGAAACATAAAATAAATGTTATAATCACTCCTATGACTATTTACAATTTCTAAAACTTTTTTTTTTTTTTTTTAATATGCAGGAATCTGAAAGGTGTTATAGTTACTCTGAGTGAAAATGGACATCTGCAGTGTTCCTACCTTGGAACTGATCCTTCATTCTTCCAGGCTCCTAGAGTTGATTCTAAGGAAGTAAACTATGAAGAATTCAATGCTGAAATGAAAGAGCTTCAGAAAATCATCAGGGAAGCTATGAAGACACAAGGTATATTACTCCCATTTATATAAATGTACTGATGTTTAACCAACTGGGTTTCATTTGTTTGTATATACAGTTTATATTTCTTTTTTCATAATGCTTGTCGGAACTTTCAATATATTTACGCTCGATTGCAGATAATTCTCATTAATGCAAAGACTTTGACGATAAAAATGACATTGCATATACTACCCAAAAGCAAGAAAATTTCAGTAATTTCACAGCAACAGCCTGCTATACCTCTCAGGCTTCAGAGAGAGCAGAAATATTGCCAAATTCTCTGCTTTCTTATCACAAATTTTCTTAAACACCATGTAGTTAATAAAGAATGACTCGTATTAAAAATTCTGTTGCCTCTTTCAAAACCGATTGTATTTGAAAGACATACTAAGAGATATAAAAAGCTAAATAAATTAACATGGTAAACTGGAATTTACCCACAGTGCACACATTGGGCACTGGAACAGGCTTCATGCTCTGGAACAGGCTTCCCAGGGAATTGGTGACAGCACGAAGCCTGTCAGAGTTCAAAAAGTGTTTGGACAACGCTCTCAGACACATGGTTTGTTTTTTAGGTAGTCTTGTGTGGAGCCAGGAGTTGGACTTAATGATCCTTGTGGGTCCTTTCCAACTCAGGATATTCTGTGATTCTTTGATTCTTAAAATTTGCATTGAGTTAAGTATCAGCACATGATTTCTACAAAGATCATGCAAAATTTGTGTTTTCAAAACTGAGTTTTTAAACAGTGGATCTGACTCTCACAGGGAATTGGAAGCATATGATTCTACAGAAAACTGTGGAAAAAATGTATTAGACAAATAGAAAGAACCAATTAAAATCTCTTCCTGCTGATAGTTAGCATGTTCTTAAAATGCATTAAAGAAATATTTGTGGTTTTCTTTGCTGAAAATTCCTAGAAAATGAGAAGAGATTTGTAAACTGCACTCATAAGCTTGATTCTACAATGCAAAGTTTCTTGTTTTTTTTTTTTAATTAAATGTAACTTTGTCAATTATTGTTATAATAGACTAATTTAGGTTGTTTGTTTAATTTAACAAACCCAGTAATTGGTTATTTAAACATATATGCATGTGTGTAAAATTTTGTTGCTTTTACCACAGCCCTTCTTATAAGTATTTGAATGCTTTGTCTGGCTATCATAACCAAAGGAAAGAATAGCACGATGGAAGGAATAAATCCCTTCATGAAGTGAATAAACTTTTGTTTATTTCTCTTAACATATTGTATGGAAGATATTTAGAGTAAGAAGACATAACTGTCCTTTGTAACTTTTCTAGTAAAAATGTGATAGTATAAGATTGATGTATTTTCTGTGAGTATTGATGACCTTTTTACTTTATTCTCTTGTTTTTAATGTTTTTTTGTTTGTTCGTTTGTTTGTTTTCTTCCTCAAGATCTTTCTAATCTGATTTAAGGTATTGCAGTGGTGGTTTCAGATGTGTTTTTTATGAATGTTCTCTTCATTGTGGAGATATGCTCTAATGAAATTTTTGTACTGGTTTAACTGGATGTAAAGCTTGTTGGAAAACTTTTCACTTAGTTATGAAGAATGCCTTTCAGTTTAGGATGTTTTGGCTTTGTTTCATTTTGGCTTTTCTAGATCTTTTAGCTAAGTCTTAAAATAACTGTTAATCACGGCTGGTTGAATACAAAATACCTTTGAGTGCTGGTCACCATTCAGTTACTCTAAACATGATCTTTAAAATGAACCATTGATTTTTCTGTCTTGTGATTTCACATGTATGCAGTAAGAGCTGGTGTTGTTTTGAAAACATATACCCTTACATGGAAATAATTTTTCTTTGTTTCATTTTGACTTCCAAAAATGGAAGGCATTTAGAATTAGGTCATCATATAAAAAACTTAGAGCAGTTATTTCCATAAATAAGTCATGTATTTCTGTTCAGTGCTGACCGTTAAACTGTTGAACTTTGGTTGTTTTATACATTTTGGAGAAGAAGGTTTTATATTACAAACTGAAGAAATATTTTTAAATACATAGCTGCTAAGCTAACTTAACTCTAATGTTACTTGCATCAGTCTGGATGACATAAGCAATTAACCATAGGTGTTTGACTCAATTTAATATCAAGAAAAAAATGGAAGCTTACGTGTGGTGAGGCACACGCACAGTTTGCCAGAGAAGCTGTGGGTGCCCCATACCTGGAAGTGTTCAAGGCCAGGCTGGATGGGGCCTTGGGCAACCTGGTCTAGTAGAAAGTGCCCCTGCCCATGGCAGAGGGATTGGAATTAGATGGTCTTTAAGGTCCCTTCCAACCCAAACCATTCTAGGATCTATGTAAACATTGGTCTGTGTCTATTTCTAACAGAAATATGATAGCACAACAGAAGTTGCATCATACGTTGCTTGAAAAAACATCCTGAAGGAGAATTGGTTAAATAGGGTTAGAAAAGGAAGATATTTTCTTATCCATACATGTGCAAAAGATTGTGTTGAGTCTTGTGCAATTGTCAGAACCAATTGTGTGCAAATTGGTCATGGCATTATGAAACAGGCTTAGGCTTCTTTAGTAGGTGATCTTGGAGGAACATGCTTGGTTTTGCTTTTCATTTTTCCTTAAAGTAAAAATTTTCTTTGAGCACAAGAAAATGAAATCTTAATTTCTCTGGTTATCTTAACAGTTTTTTTCCAATGACTCTCTTATTAGAAAGAGACATAATGTGCTTCTTACTACTTGTAGGTTGTTTTCAGGCTGTATACAATACAATTCTTGCAGCTTTCTGGATGTGCTCATGTGCTCATTTTTCCAATGAAAATGTTATTTTCATCTTTCATTAAGTTTTTTACTGTTTGTTACTTTAGGAACTATGAATTTCCTGTTTTTTGTTTTGTTTTGTTTTGTTTTTTCCCTGACACATTTAGTTTTGAGAGATAGAAGTGCATTGCAGAAAGACACAAATACCACAGAGCTAGACTTCTTTCCTCTCCTTTCTCTGCCTTCAAAATGATTATATAATTTGTTATGGTATTTAAATGCCTTGCTTTTAATCCTTGTGATATTTTTTGCATATGTGAATCTGTATAAGTTTTTATATCATGCATATAAGTGAGTTCATGCCATTCTTTACCTTGTGTGTTAACATTCCTGGAAATAATCAGGTAACATATTGTAACCAAGCCCTATATAACATAAAACACTTTTAAACCTTTAAAAATCTGTTTTAGTTATGCTACAGATGTTATGTTCTACGTTAGGCAGAACATTTCTGTCAAGCTTATTATCAAATTTAGATGGAAGTGCACCAAATGAGACCTGTGCTGTGTATTTTGTGACAGTTGTTTACTATAGGTGTACTATTATATGCACATGTGGAAATAAGTTTAAACAAAACAAAAACTTTCTCATATTTTTCCTGGGACTGGATCATGAATAGTATATGTAAAATCCTGTTATAGAATGCATCTAAATTTTTTTTTTTTTTTCATGCACAAATCAGGTTTAGGCTGTCTATAGAAATCCTACAAAACTCAGAACTTTCTTTGTTCAAAGAGTATATGCATTGTTTTTTTCATTACAGTAATAGGTGTAATTATGTAAAAGTCTGGAAATTGATGCTGTTGGAATTGTATTTAGGAATGTAGATGCACAATTGTTAAAGGAGAGCTGAATGATTTTTCTTGTTTTCTTTCAGATATTTTACCCCAATCTGAAAAACGGAGAGATCTAATTGTCACTGCAGAAGTTTCACCAGACTTGGATGCAGAATCTGTATGTACATGTATAAAAAGAAATAGCAAACCTTTTTGAAAGTCATAGTAGCCCCTTTTTGCAAGCAGTGCCAAATCTTAGGTGCAGTGTTCAGATCTGCCTTGGGTGGACCAAGCCATGTTCAGCTGGGTGCCAGGTTTTATGCAAAGCAACTGACAGTCCAAATTCATTGTCTTTTAGATGTGTGCTGTCCCCATGTATGTCATTTACAACTGTGTACTGTGACCACTTCTTGGTCCTGCTCTTACTTTAGTGCTTTTTGCCTCCATGGCTTTTCATATGGTCCTGGGACTTGAGGGACTTTCAGACAAATACGTGAACAGACTGTCTCATATCTACTGCTACCTGATACGCTGCTCTCTATCATGCAATTGTGCTGTTATTAGCCACTAACTTGCTATTATCGTTATAGCACATGTTTAGAGACCACTTTCTAATGCTTTAGAGTTTTGACAGGCTTTCCTCTGTCTTTAACTGTTCAGATCACTGGGAGAGGGAATTAGAAATAAATTGAAAATTAGTCAATAAGTATACCTATTATTTATGTAGCAATTTAGTTATATAAAATACTGCACAATACTGACTTATTAAAGTTCACTGCTGCCTGTTGGGTGAGTGGATGTAAGTTGTACACTTGTGCTTTTTAGATTTGAAAACAGCAAAGAAATATGAGGTATTTTTGTAGGAGAAATGTACATATCATAGCTCTAATGATTATAAAATTAATAACTTGCAATGCATAAGTAAGCACATGCTATTTTTCTTCTGTTTTGTATGAATAATATTTAAGGCTGCTTGCAGTCATATTTACTGTTCGAGGTAACATTGTCTTGTGCACTTTCTGGCCTATTTCTCAGTTTGTAATATAACATAAGCCTTATCCTCATAACGATAGTTGAAACATCTGAAATAGTCATTTCTATTTGTTTATATTTGTGGGACTGAGTTTCTGCATAGCACCACCTGTCCATCAATTAAAACACGTTTTTGTTAATCATTTTAACTTGAGTAAATAAAACTGCTTAGTATCTTTTTTTCTGAGGACCTTTTCAATTCTTGGCTAAGCAAAAGTAAGTGAAGAAACTTTCTTAGGATCTGGGATAACTTTGTAATAATGAGAATTGTTAAAGCAGTTAATAATTTGGGGGGAAACAGAAGTGTCATCCTGTGGATCTTTTAAAGATAGAATGTACTAATCACTCAATGATGCATTGTAATGAGTAATCTTCGGCAAGGTATCATTCAATATTATCTGGCATAGCGGCCTAGATAGAGTTTTTGCTCTTATTTGCATATGTAACTTATGAAAAACAGTTCAAATTAAAATTTAGGTGATCTTACATTGTCACTTAAAGGTTTTTCATGTGAGGCTTTCAGAAACGTGGTCATTGCAACATAACATCTGTAATTAGTCATATCTAGCCACTGATTTCTACAAAACTAATTTTTCATGACTAACGTTTTAAAAATACACAAAACTGCTTTTAAATACATTTATACATCTATTTGATAACTTTAGAGTCTATTTTTATTACTGCTGCTGCTGATACTAGTTGATGAAGAGACCTTTTTATAATATGGCCTAGCACTTGCCTACAGAAAAGACTAGTTGATGGTAAAAAAAAGGACAGTGACATGATCTTGGCTAACTGTAACAATCTGCTCACATTACTTAAAATTGCTAGACGTGTAGAATGCTCTAATCTTGTATTCATTTGCTCAATCTTCCACTTGTAGATGGTCTTCTTTGGATATAAGTAACTCAATATACCAAATGAATCATGGCCTTGAATCTTTATTGCCCAAGGCCATCCATATATTTTAGTTTCCTGAGAGGTATAATTTCCTAGATGTTCCTTCAGTATCTATCTAGGAAGGAAACGTATAGTAAGACACTTAATGAATTAGGATCAATAAAGCAAATGTGAGAATAATTTTAGGGCTTCTACAGGTTTGCAAATACTACTTCTGCTCATTTGAAAAGATTTAAATTGTGATATGTGGTAGGAGCAAAGAGTATAAAGATATGCTAGAATGGATTAGATAATCAAATGGAAGACCATTATGGTTATTTGACACCACCTCCTAAGTACGGCCTCTGATTCAGGAAGTCCCAGCTGATTTCTGAAAGCTGAATATAGTAGACCAGGGCAAGAATCAGTCTCTTTGCACCCATGTTATTTCTTCAGGATCATCCACTGGTCACTGTCAGAGCCAGTGTACTTGACAAGCCAATCATCTAATCCAGTATGAAAGACCCTATGTTTTTATATTGTGAAAAGATATACAGTAGTTGAATGAAACTTCTACTTCTAGAGAGAGCCTACCAACCTCCTGACTTCTTAGGAACTTTGCATATGTGAACTTTATAGTAGCATGCTGGTATGAAAGAGTGTGGATAGAGCACAGCGGATTGTTTTAAATTTACTCTTATCATGAGAAGGTATACATTCATGTGAGGAATTTAGTATTACAGCAGTAGTGAAGTATTCCTTTAAAATAAACTAGTTCAAACATGTTGAAATACTTCTTAAACTGTTGAGACAACCCTGATGCAAAATGAAATCTGATCATATAACAAGATATTAAAACAAGCTGTAGCCAAGATGAATTTTTCATTAGATGGAATTGCATCTTGAAATAGATATAAGTGGGAATAACAAAATGCCTGCCATAATATTCTTTTGAAGTTCAAAATATATTTCTGATTAGAAGATTGTGTGCAATGACTTTGTAGTACGTGCTAGGATGTGTATATAATACGTTGGCAGATTGGAGGTCACCTTTCCCTACTGAGTAACAGGAGGAGTTTCCAAAATTGAAATAAATATACAGTAGGAAGAAGCATGCCAAGCAAAACAGTTTCAAATATTCATATATACATCAAAGTGTATTAGTTCCTTATATACACAACATTCATGACCTTTTGCTGTCCTTTTTGCAGGCAATTTCAAACAGAGGCTTTACATTTTCAGGAGCTCAGAAATGTATTTTGTGTATTTTAATCTGTCATCAGAATGATAAGTCCTTTACAGTTAATTCCCTATTTACCAAATTGATGGTAGGAGAGTAATATTACATTCATTGTGTTCATTCGTGTGTAATATTGAATTTACTCTGTTTTCATCTTCACAGAAAGCCATTGACAGTGAGGTAAAAGCAGAGGTAGTACCATCAGTAACAGTAAAGGTACTGTGCCTTACTCAAACCATAGCAAACAGTGATGGCAAATTTTAGAAAACCTTTAATATTTTCTGTGTATTTCACTTAGATTATGAAAATGAGTAGAATTTGAAATGCTGTTATATACTTTTGTTTTTCCCTTCATATAACAGGTGTTTATCTTGCATGCCTTCTGTTGAAGTGGTTGGAATCTTATTTCTGTGATGTTTGCCAAGAAACAAACAAAAAAAAATTAGGGTGGAGGGAAGTTGTTCTTGAAGTTTAAGAATATTTTTCCAACACTTTTCAAAGGGAATAAATATTTATTCAAAATTTGAAGGTAGCTGCCTTTTCAGTTGTCAATAAGCAAAAATAAACTTTCTCTTGTAAAAAGAATTTCACAGTTTTTGTTAGTACAAAAAAGCCAGGAAAATCTAATTTGAAAATTGATACAATTGCAGCCCTCCCTGAGGACTGTTACCTCTGGTTCCAAAGAAAGTATAAATGTGCGTGTGCACGTATGTGTGTGCAAGTATAGTTTCTCCTCAGTATTGCATAAAATATATATTTATATATTGAATTTGAGAGGCTTTTGTAGGAGTACAGGTGGAGCAAAATCAGGGCCTTGTTTCTGAGAACCTTGCAAGTTCTGCCTCTGTCCTGAGTGAAGAATTCAGAGCCTGACTGGACTATTAATTGAAATGAATTCCCTTACATTACTGTAACTTAGTTGTATTTAGCTCAGCATCTTTCTCTACACTTTAAAATGATTAAAAAAAAAAAAAGTAAAAAAAAAAAGGCAGGATAAAACCCTGGTCCTGATCAAGTCTGTGACAGTTTTTCTATGAAAACTCAACGTTCAGCTGGACTGCACTGGGCTGTTGAACAGGCTATTTGTGAATGTAAGGGTACCTTAAGTAGTATGAATTTATCAGCTTTTAGTTCACATTGGCACTAATTTATAAGTGACCTATTACAGAGGAAAGTATTATATATACAACTACCAAATTCCATTTATGGAGAGAGGCAATGATTTCAGTATCAGGAACATGAGTAACTCCCATCATTATCTCTCATCTGCTCTTTACTGTAAGGCAAATGAGAAACACTTAAAATATGTATGCATTTATTTAAACATTTGATAAGCTTTTTAATGGGAAGACTTTGCTTTCCCCTCCTGTTTACTTGTTTATGCATTTTATGCGTTTTAATGAAACAAAAATAGTAAATCTAGTTTTCATTCATGCAATTATTTCCGGCTTTTTTTTCCTGTGATAAGTTAATTTAACTGATCTTCATATATGTCTCCATTCAAATCAATAGCACTTGATGGAAAACTCGTCATAGTTAATGGATTCATTTATTTAATATTTGAAAAGTTATAAGTGTTGTTTTTATTTAAGTAAGAAATAATTGCATGTAAGGTTTGCATGGTATGATGCCTGTCAGGCTAATTTGAACTGGAACAATGAATTAGGACAAGTTAAGGACAACTTAAAATTTTATAAAAATCCAAATCAAAATTAAATGTTTTCTTGAGTGATATAACTACAAACAGTTTATATGTATAACTTGCAACTTTTCTGCAAAGTAGGTATTGCTACTAATGAATGTTGTTTGGTCATTGTAATAGAGGTCATTGTACCCACAAAAATCTTCAGGCAATGCATTATGCATTAAAAAATTTCCAACACTTGTGACGCTTTTAATATAATTTTTTTTTTTTTTAATTTTGTACAAACCAGAGGCCTGTCAGAAAGTTTTAATAAAACTAGACTCTCAACAAAAGTTACAGTATAAGGGGATCCCTCTCATTTCAGGCTCAGGCTTACATATAGCAGAAAGTCAAACATAACCAAGCAAGTTCTCTACAACTGCAATTGAGTGCAGAAGATGCTTAAAAACATACTTGACTCACATGGTTTGGAGGACTGGGCTTCAGGCAGGAATGCATGCATACAGGATGTTGGCAGCTCTAAGTGGTTTACAGCCCTTTCAAACCTTAAAAAGACTGTTGAAGATTTGACTTTGTAAAGTAACCTGATAAATTACGCAGTTGGTGCTCCCAGTGGAAGATGTGTAGATGTTGCCTAAATTAGATCTGAAGTGACCAATTTGGGTATAGTAGCTGCTTTAGAAAGATGATAAATAGATAATTGGTTTGCACTGAATTTTTTTTGTGGTTGCAGTCAGCAGATCTGTCAGTGCCCAGCTGGTTGGCTTAAAGATAATGCAAGTGGGTTTACACAGCTGCATTCATTGAATTACATTGGACCTGAAACAGTTCAAAGCTGAGGGCAAAAATGACTTTTTAGAATTGTGTGCCCTTCTTTTGGGACTGGGGCATGGAGCAGATTGTCTCCAAAAGTACTTTGTGAAAAACATTGTTTTGCTTTTGAAGAAATGCTCTGAATAAAGTTTGGCACTGACTTCAAATGTCACTGTCTTGACTATAAATTTTCTGAGGTGTGTATTCTCATATCTGTATGTTTTTACCTGACTTAATTAGCATAATAACTGTAAGTGTATTGATTTCTTCTTCACTGTTTCTTTTATGGAAATTCTGGCTTCAGAGAATGACGCTCTTTACCTGATGTATGTACAGAGCTAGATGTGATCCTTCCTGCTTCTTCACTAGCAATAGTGACTATGGATGACTTGATGCCTGTTTGTAGCTCAGATGCATTGTTGTTAAACCAAAGTAAATGTTGCTCTTAATTCATTTAAAGTAGTCTGACTTCCTAACACTTCAATCATTTTATAACAAGTAGTATTTTCCTAAAATGATTTTACCTATCCATAGTGAACTACTTGGTAGACCAGCAATACAAAACAGATGATAATGGCAGATAGCATCCATGTGCATACAGACCATACAATCATTTAGGTTGGGAAAGACCTCTATGGTCATCAAGTCCAACTATTAACCTAGCACTGCCAAGTCTGCCATTAAACCATGTCCATAAGCACCGTATCTACTTATCTTTTGAACGCCTCCAGGGGTGATGACTCAAGCATTTCCCTGGGCATTCTATTCCAATGCTTCACAACCCTTTCAGTGAACAATTTTTTCCTAATATCCAATGTTAACCTCCCCTGGCACAAGTGGAGGCCATTTACTCTTGTCCTATCACTTGGTGCTTGGGAGAAGAGACCTATCCCTATCACTACAACCTCCTTTGAGGTAGTTATAGAGAGCAATAAGGTCTCCCCTGAGACTCCTTTTCTTTAGGCTAAACAACCCCAGTTCCCTCAGCTGCTCCTCATAAGACTTGTTCCCTAGACCCTTCACCAGCTTTGTTGCCCTTCTCTGGACACTCTCAAGCACCTCGATTTCCGTCTTGTACTGAGGGGCCCAAAACTGAGCACAACTCTTGAGGTGCGGCCTCACCAGAGCTGGGTACAGAGGTACAATCACTTCCCTGGTCCTGCTGGCCACTCTATTTCTGATACAGGCCAGGATGCTGTTGGCTTTCCTTCCCACACTGCTGGCTCATATTCAACTGCCTATCAACCAATGCCCCCAGGTCCCATTCCACTGGGCAGCTTTCCAGCCACTCTTCCCCCAGACTGTAGTGTTGCATGGGGTTGTTGTGCCCCAAGTGTAGGACCATGTTCAGGTGTAGGTCACCACAGTACTTCCTTTTTAGACCTGACTTAAGGACATTCTTTTGATAACCATTGTTTTTGTAGCCTGTTCTTTCTGCAATAGAAGCAGCTGCTCCAGCTTTATAGTTTGGTCAGCTCTTGTAATCTAGAGATTTAGTTGTGCTGGGTATCCTGTATATGGAGTTTTAGAATTTGTTTCTGTAAAAAAATTTAATAGAACTTAATTCTAAAGTTATTCAGAAAACCATGAATTGGTCTTTGCAGTTAGAGGAAATAACTTAGGTTAGCTTTGTTCTCATTAATTAATTTATTTATTTTGCTTTAGTTATCTAAAAAAAGGCAGTATTTTTATTTTTATCACATTAAAATAAATGCACATGACATTTGGAAAATATTTTAATATGTTAACTAGCAGTTTAGCATTAGGTTGCCTTTGCTTAAGGTTACAAAGAATGTGAGAAGTCACCTCTTTTTTTTTGTTGCATTTTAAATTGTTACTTCATACCATTGTAGGTAAAAAGGAATTGTAAAAGGAAAATATTATTTCTGCAGTTGAAATTTGAAGTTCTTAAACATTGTTGCTGAATGCTCTTCACAGATTTTTGTTTTTGCTTTTTTTTTTTCTAATTATTTGCTATGCAGAAATTAACTTGTTCCTTTATTTAAGTACTTCTGTATGTCAATTTCTTTAGGTAACAGTACAAAGCAGGGTGACTGCACAGAAACCAAACCTGTCAGTATGTGTACAAGCTCCATTAGCAGTGACCTGTGACCAGTTCATCTTTAATGATTTAGGTAAATTTTTATAGTACTGTTACAGCTATTTTATCATATTACTTTTTCCGAAGATGTTTGAGAGATATAATCCAGCCTTCATCAAGTGCATAGTTGCAGGTACTGCAGTGCAAGTAGTTACAAATGTGCCCTATGTACACTCTGCAGCTTTTATTTTCCATTTGTGGAAGACAAAAAAAATATGTAGGAATGGAGTTGCTTCCTTGGTTACAGTGTGACACATGGTAGGTGAGAAGAGACAGTTTCATGATGGAGAAAGAAAATCAGTTATTGTTTGGTGCTTTCACTGGGGTGTTTTGTTTTGGTGGCAGTTCTGTTTATGTAGAATGGCACTGGTGTTCTAAAAGGGGGGACAGAAAACTTGACCTGTGACCACTCTAGTGAATGTTCCCAACTTAACTGTGGAATGATCATAGCCTTCTTCCAATAAGGTCACAGGTAGGATCGCCTTGAAAGTTGTAAATGTTTTCTGAGAAGTAGAGAAGCGTGTCCTACTGCCTCAGTTGAAACTGTAGACCACTTATGCTCTGAAATGATCAGTACTGGACCCTATTGAAACAGAGCTTTACTGACTGCTGCTCTGATCTGAAAGGACAGTTCTTGTGTTTCCTCAACAGGTGAAAGGAACAAAGGGCTGATGGCTTTGTGGAATATTAAAATTGCCATGTAAAATTACATTTGTTTTTGAGATTTTCTGTGTTAGGTGTGCTGAGTTGTTTCACTGGATATGCCTTATGCTAGTTTCCTCTCAGAGAGAGTAATTTGTCATTTTCTAATTACATATTTCAAGAAAAAAAGCTTCCAGCTCCCACAAATAAGCACGTTCAGAGATTGATAAAGGTGAATGAAAGGAAATGACTATCCTAATTTCATAGAATATTTCCTGAAGTACAGGATTTTTTTTTCCATTTGGATGCTGTTATTACTGGATTTAATTTTGTATTATTTTTAGAACCAGATTCATCTGAAACCGTGGTCCTGTCTGTCTTTTTGAAGGGGAATTGTCCTCCATCAGAACTAGAAGGAAATTGTGTGGTTTCATGTAGTACACCAACAGGTGAGCCACTGAAGATTTCAAATTAACTTACATTTTTTAAGGTATTTCTTTACATGTTTCTTGTCAGCTTTCTTTTGAAAAAAAAATAAGAAGGCAGTTAGTAATTGAAGAAGTAATAATGTATATCAGAATCTAGTCTTTACTTGTTTTAGTTAATATCTTATGTAGCATCATCAAATTATATAATCAGTTTTAAAGAGGTAAAATCATATGCTTGTGGCTTGGGAAGCAGCTGTACCAGCTTTCCCACCCTGCCCAATCAATTTGCTTCTGTTCTGCTCTTTAAGGAACCACCTCTTGGAGCGAGAAGTTAATTACATCTTCATGACTATTCAGCCTTCTGGGGCTGCCAACAAATGTGACAATAACTGCCTCCATACAGAGGAAGAGAACTTGAATAAGCTTCGGGAGTGATTATTCCTCACTTCCCCTTAACAGCTGAATGTATTCATTCTAAACAAATAAACTGACCCAAAAGAATAGAAATTAAGTCGTTCTATTTTATAGACCCCTAATGACGCTACTGATAGAATATGTAAATTTACCCTGCTATCCATAACTGAAGACTAATTCACTTAGTTTTCTACACACAGCCTTGGGAATATGCATCAAGCTACATGAGAAACTGTACTTAGACAGGGTTTCCATGTTAAGTTAAATGCAGCATAAACCAGTTTAAGCAATCTGTTCATTCTTCACTTCTCACTGCTTGGCTTTGCTCCTGCACCTCCTCCCCTGTTGTGCTCACACAATCAGCAGTTATTTCTTAGCCAGATTTGCTGATTTGGTTCATTGTGCAAACACAGAGAGCTGTGCCAGCACAAAAAGAAGGGTGATATGGAGTGGGCTAGCATCAAAGAAATGCATGTGGAGCTAGAGCTTCTGAGGGGTGGTGATCTTGAGTACATTATCCTATGTAAGCACTTTTATTTAAGCATTTACTTCACATCACATCTCACTTGAAACATGGTATTTATGATGACAGTCTACGTTGTGTGTTGATTGTTAAAATATTTATCTACTTCTAGACAAAAGTGAAACTCATGTTTTTTGAAGAACTTAATCTTACTCTTGTTAGACTAGGCTTGAAGATATGTGCAGAGGAGGGGGAGGAAAAGGATATTCATCACGTTTTTTTTTTTTTTTTTTGAAAGCCTGCACAAACACCTAGTACAACTTCAGTCCTCCTGTATTGTGACCCTCAAACTATTTATTCCTTGTGAATGAATTTCTGTAACTTCCTAAGCACCCAGTTTAAAGTGATGTGGATTTAGACAGCTTGTGTAGTGTGACTATAAGTAGTATACTTTTGAGTGTCTTGCATCCTCCTATTCTGCAAGTGTGCTTTATCTTTTGCTAGCTTTGCTTCTGTGATTTTGCTTTGAAAGATGAAAATATCAAATTTAAATGATATTTCTCATAGTCAAATGAATTTATTATTATTCCATTCAGGTGATATTACCTAAACTTATATTTTTAATTATTAAGTTGAATTTTGCAAGGTTAGGAAAGCAAAGAAATCTTGTATCTTGAATATGTTTGCTTATATACAATAAAAAAATCCCCGGAAGATGACATCTAACAAAATCTGTAAAGTGTAGAAGAAACTTTCTATCATTAAAGATTTTTTTTTTTAATTTACAAGACTTCTAAATAAAAGAGCATAAATGTTAATATCTTACTAAATTTTGGATATTCATTAAAATTATTAAGCTGGGATAATTCTGTTCAATTATATACTGATACCAGTGCTTATGCTGCTTGTACAAGGCAATTAAATCCTTAAGTAATGTCCTAGCACACAAAAATTAACTGCCTTTCTGACTTCATTTTATCTGAATAGAGACCTTTTCCTCTTTTGTTTTTAAGATACTGTGTTTGTGGCCAAATCAGTCTTCAGTGTATCTCTGTGGGATTCATACTGCGGAAGGTTAATGAGTCACTCAGTTGGATAGGATTGTGCTATGGATGAATGTGGTCTTATGTCTGTTTTTTGGCTAGTATTAGGTTTTTATGTATTGTCTACTTAACGAACATGGCTTAAGTTTTTTAAAACCTGTTACTACATTTTCCTTTTTCTCTTATTTGAGTAGCATCTTATGTTTTCTTCTTTTTTTCCTTTTGTGCCATTGCTGGTTATACTGTAGAGCTCAATCCTGAAGGTGAGTGAAAAAAATGCAGATTTTAATGATCTCATGAGCGAGAGTATATACTGAATAAAAGTGTATTTGGAAGTGAGCTGTTACTTTCCCTATTATTTCTATACACTTTTTTACTTTCCTAGGTTAGATGGTGCTATGAAGGCATGAATATTTGAGAAATTTGAAAGTGAATGAGGCTTAGAAATAAGAAAAATAAAATCCATGGGGAAAGTAGGAAAGTAGTAAAGACATTTGCTGAAGTATGTCACACTTCAACATATGTACCATAGAATATATGAGAACATATATGTACCATAGAATATATGAGAACATATGAGCATACTAAGAGAAGTGAAAAAGTAGATAACTCTGTTAATGGTTCTCTTCCTCATCTGGTTTCTGCATATTTCAGGGGTTCTCGAGATGCTGTACAGGAAATAGGTGCTTGAACCATTCTCAGCAAAATACTGCTCTTGGCAAGAATATTTATTTCCCTGTGGCAGGTCTTTAACCTCCACAAAGTTTAAAATACTATAACAATAATAAATTAAATATGTAAAATAAATGTATATAATCGGAAAGGGTGACATTCTAAAACGGAGGATTTGGATTTTATGCTTTAAGACGTTTGTACTCAATATTGAAACCTGTTGATGATTAAGAGAGTACTGTGGCACACAGTGAATTCTCCCTGGCAAAATTTCTTTTGGGTTACTCTAAGGTGCACTAAACTAGATAAATTCATATCATCAATACCAGAAAAAGGTTTGAATGTTCTGGATGCTGTTCGTGTTTGTAGGGAGAAAATTTGTGTGGCCAAAGCCCAACTAGAGTTGAAGCTGGTCATGTCTGTGGGAGACGATAAAAAAGTTTTTTTTAGATATGTGAACAGAAAAAGGAGAACCAAAGAAAACATAGGTCCACTACTAGATGGGGAGGGTCTCCTCACAGACAATGACATAGGCAAAGCAGAGACGTTTAATGCCTTCTTCGCCTCTGTCTTCAACACTGATGATGGGCTTTGCGACCCAGGGTACCCTGAGCTGGAGGACCATGACGGTGGGAATGACAAACTCCCAACCGACCCTGAACGTGTGCGGGATTTGCTGCTCCACCTGGATCCATACAAGTCCATGGGTCCGGATGGGATTCATCCCAGGGTGCTTAAAGAGCTGGCTGACGTCATCATGGGACCTCTCTCAATTATTTTTCAACGATCTTGGGAATCTGGAGAGGTCCCAGTGGACTGGAAGCTGGCAAATGTTGTGCCAATTTTCAAGAAGGGTAAGAAAGAAGACCCTAGCAATTACAGGCCTGTCAGTCTCACGTAAGCGCCTGGTAAAATTATGGAGAGGATGATCCTTGAAGTTATTGAAGCGCACCTGGGGGACAATGCAGTCATTGGTCCCAGCCAGCATGGGTTCATGAGGGGTAGGTCCTGCCTAACAAATTTGATTTCCTTTTATGATAGGATCACCCATCTAGTCGATCAAGGTCGACCAGCTGATGTGATCTTTTTGGACTTCAGCAAAGCTTTTGACACGGTTTCCCATAGGATCCTACTGGACAAAATGTCCAGCATACAGCTAAACAAAAACATCATGCGATGGGTGAGCAATTGGCTGACGGGCAGGGCTCAAAGGGTTGTGGTAAATGGGGCCACATCTGGCTGGCGGATGGTCACTACTGGGGTCCCTCAAGGCTCCATTTTAGGGCCAGTCCTCTTCAATGTTTTTATAAATGATTTGGATGTAGGACTAGAAGGTGTTTTGAGCAAATTTGCCGACGACATCAAACTTGGAGGAGTTGTGGACTCGGATGAGGGTGGAAGGGCCTTGCAGAGAGATCTGGACAGATTGGAGAGCTGGGCGAACACCAACCACATGAAGTTTAACAAAAGCAAGTGCCGGGTCCTGCACCTGGGACGGGGCAACCCTGTCTGTACGTACAGACTGGGCGACGAGACGCTGGAGAGCAGCCCTGCAGAGAGGGATCTGGGGGTTGTGGTTGACAGCAAGTTGAATATGAGCCAGCAGTGTGCCCTGGCAGCCAGGAGGGCCAACCATATCCTGGGATGCATCAAGCACGGCATTGCTAGTCGGTCAAGGGAAGTGATTGTCCCGCTCTACTCTGCGCTGGTGCGGCCTCACCTCGAGTACTGTGTGCAGTTCTGGGCACCACAGTACAAAAAGGACATTAAACTGTTGGAGAGCCTCCAGAGGAGGGCGACGAAGATGGTTGACGAAGGGCCTAGAGGGTAAGACGTATGAGGAGAGGCTGAGGTCACTTGGCTTGTTCAGCCTGGAGAAGAGGAGGCTGAGGGGGGACCTCATCGCAGTCTACAGCTTTCTCGCGAGGGGGAGTGGAGAGGCAGGGGACCTATTCTCCATTATCACCAGTGACAGGACCCGCGGGAATGGTGTTAAGCTGAGGCAGGGGAAGTTTAGGCTGGACAGCAGGAAGAGGTTCTTCACCGAAAGGGTGGTCGCACACTGGAACAGGCTCCCCAGTGAAGTATTCACTGCACCAAGCCTGTCTGAATTTAAGAAGCGATTGGACTGTGCACTTAGTCACATGGTCTAAACTTTTGGGCAGACCTGTGCGGTGCCAGGATTTGGACTTGATGATCCTTATGGGTCCCTTCCAACTTGGGGTATTCTATGATTCTATGAATTCTCTTAACTTTTTCCATCCTAAATTAAAGATCTTAACTTGAATGCTTTTTTATGTGTATCAGATGTTGTAATTGACATGATTAAGATGAATGAATCACAGAATCTAGGTTGGAAGAGACCTCCAAGATCACCTAGTCCAACCTCTGACCTAACACTAACAAGTCCTCCACTAAACCATGTCATTAAGCTCTACATCTAAACGTCTTTCAAAGACCTCTAGGGATGGTGACTCAACCACTTCCCTGGGCAGCCCATTCCAATGCCTAACAACCCTTTCATTTAACAATTTTTTCGTAATATCCAACCTAGACCTCCTCTGGTGCAACTTTAGCCCATTCCCTCTCATCCTGTCACTGGGCACGTGGGAGAACAGACCAATCCCCACCTCGCTACAGCTTCCTTTAAGGTACCTGTAGAGAGTGATAAGGTCGCCCCTGAGCCTCCTCTTCTCCAGGCTAAACAACCCCTGCTCCCTCAGCCGCTCCTCATAAGACTTGTTCTCCAGACCCCTCACCAGCTTTGTCATCCTTCTCTGGACTCTCGAGCACCTCGATGTCCTTCTTGTAGTGAGGGGCTCAAAACTGAACACAGTACTCGAGGTGCGGCCTCACCAGAGCCGAGTACAGGGGGACAATCACTTCCCTAGTCCTACTGGCCACACTGCTTCTTATACAAGCCAGGATGCTGTTGGCCTTCTTGGCCACCTGAGCACACTGCTGGCTCATATTCAGCCAACTATCAACCAATACTCCCAGGTCCTCCTCTGCCAGGCAGCTTTCCAATCACTCATCTCCCAGCCTGTAGCTCTGCTTGGGGTTGTTGCGCCCCAGGTGCAGGACCGGCACTTGGACTTGTTGAACTTCATGCAGTTGACCTCAGCCCATCAGTCCAGCCTATCCAGATCCTCCTGCAGAGCAGATCAACACATGATCATACCCTCGAGTGGATCAACACATGCACCTAACTTGGTGTCGTCTGCAAACTTACTGAGGGTGCAACCAATCCCCTCATCCTGATCATTGATAAAGATATTAAAGAGAACTGGCCCCAGTACTGAGCCCTGGTGGACTCCGCTAGTGACCGGCCTCCAACTGGATTTAACTCCATTCACCATGACTCTTTGGGCCTGGCTACCCAGCCAGTTTTTAACCCAATGAAGCATACACCAGTCCAAGCCACGATCAGCCAGTTTCTTGAGGAGAATACTGTGGGAAATGGTGTCAAAAGCCTTACTGAAGTCAAGGTAGATCACATCCACAGCCTTCCCCTCATCCACCAAGCGCGTCACTTGGTCATAGAAGGAGATCAGGTTCGTCAAGCAGGACCTACCTTTCATAAACCCATGCTGACTGGGCCTGATCGCCTGGTTGCCCTGCAAGTGCCGCGTGAGGACACTCAAGATAATCTGCTCCATGAGCTTCCCTGGCACTGAGGTCAAACTAACAGACCTATAGTTTCCCAGGTCCACCCTCCGGCCCCTCTTGTAGATGGGCGTCACATTTGCTAGCCGCCAGTCGACTGGGACCTCCCCTGATAACCAGGACTGCTGATAAATGATGGAAAGCGTCTTGGCCAGCTCCTCCGCCAGTTCGCTCAGTACCCTCAGGTGGATCCTATCCGGCCCCATCGACTTGCATACATCTAAGTGCTGTAGCAGGTTGCCAACCATTTCCTCATGGATAGCGAGGGCCGCATCCTGCTCCCCATCCCCTTCCACCAGCTCAGGGTACCCAGAGAACAAGTGGTCTTGCTGCTAAAGACAGAGGCAAAGAAAGCATTGAGCACCTCAGCCTTTTCCTCATCTTTTGTAACTAAGTTTCCCCCGCATCCAGTAAAGGATGGAGATTCTCCTTAGTCCTTTTTGTGTTTATGTATTTATAAAAACATTTTTTGTTTTCTTTAACAGCAGTAGCCAGACTGAGCTCCAGATGAGCTTTGGCCTTTCTAATTTTGTCCCTGCACATCCTTATAACATCCTTATAGTCCTCCTGAGTGGCCTGCCCTCTTTTCCAAAGGTCATAAACCCTCTTTTTCTTCCTACCCTCTAGCCACAGTTCTCTTTTCAGCCAGGCCGGTCTTCTTCCGCGTTGGCTTGTCTTTGGGCACGTGGTGACAGACCGCTCCTGAGCCTTTCCTTCCTGAAATTTCCTTCGTGACGAGTGCCCAGCCTTCCTGGGCTCCTTTGCCCTTCAGAACCTCCTCCCAAGGGACTTTGCCAACCAGTGTCCTGAACAGCTCAAAGTCTGCCCTCTGGAAGTCCGAGATAGCAGTTTTACTGATCCTCCTTCTGACTTCGCCAAGAATAGAAAACTCTACCATTTCATGGTCAAGCTGCCCAAGACAGCTCCTGACCACCACATCTCCCACCAGTCCTTCTCTGTTTGTGAGCAGAAGGTCTAGCGGGACACCTCCCCTGGTAGGCTCTCTCACCAGCTGCATCAGGAAACTATCTTCCACGATCTCCAGGAACCTCCTAAACTGCTTCCTCTGAGCTGTGTTGTATTTCCAGCAAATATCTAGGAAGTTGAAGTCCCCCATGAGAACAAATGCTGGAGATTGTGCAACTTCTGCCAGCTGCTTGTAGAACACCTCATCCATCTCCTCATCCTGGTTTGGTGGTCTATAACAGACCCCCACCAGGATGCTTGCCTTGTTGGCTTTCCCATTGATCCTAACCCATAGGAACTCAACCTTATCATTCCCAGCCTCAAGTTCAACAACATCAAAACACTCTCTAATATGGAGACCCACACCACCACCCCTTCTGTGCTGCCTGTCCCTTCTGAAGAGCCTATAGCCAGTCATTGCAGCACTCCAGTCATTGGAGTAGTCCCACCACGTTTCAGTGATGGCAACCAAGTCATAGCTTGCCTGCCACATGATGGCTTCCAGCTCCTCTTGTTTGTTGCCCATGCTGCGTGCATTAGTGTAGATGCACTTCAGTTGGGCCATGGCTTTCTCTCGCGGCCCTGGCATTGTTCCCCCTGGCTCACCTCTAACGAGCCTTATTTCATCCCTGTCCCCCTTCTTACCTAGTTTAAAGCCCTCTCAATGAGCCCTGCCAGCTCCTGGGCTAGGATCCATTTTCCCCTAAGAGATAGGTGGAACCCATCTGCAGCTAACAGGCCAGGTGCCAAGTAAAATGCCCTGTGGTCAAAAACCCCAAAATTTCTGTGTTGGCACCAACCTCTAAGCCACGTGTTTATCAGGTGGGCTTTCCGTGTCCTCTCTGTACCCCTCCCTGCCACTGTAGGGATGGAGGAAACCACCACCTGTACTTCTGCTCCATCTACTAAGCGCCCCTGTCCCCTGAAGTCCTGCTTGATAGCCTTCAGGCTTCTCTCAGCAATTTCATTGCTGCCAGCCTGGACTAATAATAGAGGATAGTAGTCAGAGGGGTGAACCAGGTTGGGAAGGTTTCTGGCAATGTCCCTGACCCAGGCCCGAGGGAGGCAGCAGACTTCCCTATGGGTAGGGTCAGGCCAACATATAGGGCCCTCTGTTCCCCTGAGAAGGGAGTCGCCTACAACGATTACCCTTCTTTCTTTCTTGGTGGAGGCAGTCTTGAGGCGTAGAGTCAACTTCTTTGCCCTAGGCAACCTCCTTGGTGGACTTTCGACCACATCCTCACCCACCAGTCTCTCAAGCTCCAAGGCCTCAAACCTGTTGTGTAAGAGCTCCTGAGAAGGTGAGGCCAGTAGGGAGGGGGGTTGTCTGTGATGCCAAGCAGGGACTTGTTTCCATTCCTCCTCATCTCCTAGGTCCCCTCCCTCTGCTCGACAGGACAGGGGGTCCGCCCCTGTTTGGGGTGTCTTACCCCGGTGCCTTTGTTTCAGGCCTGGCAGGAAGTTGCTCCACCAGTCTGTCTCCTGCTCACACTCCCTGATAGCCCTTAACCTCTCTACCTCCTCCTTGAGCTCTGCCACCAGGCTGACCAGGTCATCCACCTGCTCACACCTCACACACACAGTGCCTCTGCCACCCTCAGATGGCAGCAACAGGCTCAGGAACTCCCTGCATCCAGAGATCTGAACTGCCACATTTTTGAGCAGGCACTCCGTCTGGATCGCCACAGACTTTCTAGAAAGAGCTTTCTGCCTAGTGCAGACCATGGCGGTTTAGCTATAGGTAGACAGCCGGTAGATGAGTTGTTCTCCTGAGTGGGGAGGGATGCTCTGCGCTGTCCGAGCCCATACTGCCAGCGCAAACTGCAGCCCCATGCCCTGTTCCCCCATCCTGTTTGCTGCACTCCCTAGGGGCTGCCTCTGTATGGCCGGGGAGCAGGCACTGCTGGCTCCTCCTGGCCTGATCAGCCTCAGTCGTGAGGGCTGACGGGTGCTGTCAGCTCTCTCAGCTGCCTCGAGTGGCCTCGATGCCGGAAAAAAAGCTCTGCCCGCCTCGATCCCCTGCTCCGCTGCAGAAAGTGTATGCCCCGGGACTGATCACCTGAGTAATTTAGAAGTGAAATTGTAACAACAGTGTGTGTGTTCTGTTACTTTTGTAAGGTAAGTGCATGGTATGTCTGTCTTCAAATAATACTATTATTATGAGGTAACCTGTTACAAAATTTGTGTTGCATTTCATATTAGAATTTTTATTTCTATATATGGCAAAGAGAATCTGAAGAGTTTTTTCACATTTTCTTCATTACTACAGTGCTGAAACTGTATCATGAAACTGTATCAAGTGTATCACAACTCTAGATGAAATAAGATCTATAACTAGACAAAAACACCAAAGGATTGAGGAAGTTCTGGCTCCCACACTTTGTTACTGTTTCGGGCTTCCATACTACCATTTAAAATTACTCTAGCAGACCTAACAAAACATTCTAAAAGTATTTCCCAATAAGAATATTGGGAATCTCAATAAGAATACTGGGAATCCCAATATTTTCACTGCAGTGGTAAATTTTGCTGGAGCTTTTTGGTTTGGCTTTCTTAGGTATACAGTTTTTTTGGACTCATCAACTAGAGATCTCCATAGCCAGATATTATTTGATTTAATTTTGATTCAAATTTTCTCTGAAATAATGAAAAACTTTGTTTATGGTGAGGCAGATTTAGAGCAGGTTGTCTAGGAAAAGTTGCTTTGAAATGAGAAGAACATCTTGTTTTAAAAATAAAAATATTTCAAAATCTTTTGGGGTAGTTTTGTTACTAATATTTTCCTGTTGACAACAGTCTCTAAGATGTTTGTATTATGTTGTCATCAGTATAATATTTTAATTAATTTTTCCATCCGACTGTGAAGGTATGTTTGAATGAATCATTCCGGAAGGTCATGGATTTACTGTCAAGTATTTTTTAAGGAATTTTCCTTGGAACCCATAGATATTCTAATTTGGGGGCCTGTTTTGAGTTTTCTGCTGGCTTTACACTGATTTTTTTATTTTTATTTTTATAATTTGTTTTAAGGTGGTGCAGAATAGCTACTTGGAGGTATTATTAGACAGCCAAAAGAATTAATGAATTGACAACTACAAAGATGAATCTGAGACTTCTAGTAACAACCCCTCTCCAACCCAAGACAAGTCTTTGAAATAATTTTTCTTTGCAGGAGATCTGTGAAGCAGCAAGCCAACAAAGAATGTTAGCGAAAAGGTTTTAGATGACTATGAATGGATGAGTGTTGTTTTTATACTAAACTTCTCAGCTTACATGACTGACAATATTTGCATAGCTGTCAGTTTCATGACTTTTCTGCCTTTGTATTATCCATGGCAGTAAATTACTTTATTCACTCTAAAAATGTATTTTAAATTTATTGGAGTGAGTGTTGGGGTTAGTGTTTGAATTTCATGTTTTCTGGGGGAAATAATGACTGATTGCTGCTATGACCTTAATGCTATTCTCAATAAGGTGAGTATTGGTCCCTCTAATGATGTCTGTTCCTGAAGAAAACAACGTTTGTTAGCTGCTTTATCAAAAAATCCCCCTCACAAGAACAAAGAAAAAAAAAACAAAACACAAAAACCATACAAACTGACTGCTCAGAAGAGCAAGCATTCCATATTTCATAGCCCCTAGCATTTTCATCTTTCACATAGAACATACTGTGCAATTTCTGACATGTCAACCATTTTAAATAATGCTTATATTTTTGCAAATTAGAAATATTCTGATGAATGTGCTTTTGTTAGTGTTAAAACTTCCTCTTTTCTCTTGCACCATTCTGATAAATTACATACATTATGTTATTGTATGGTGAATTGAAAGATAAAATTTAATATACCTCTGGATAATAACTCAGTATTTTAGCAAATAGAACTTACCCAATTCTTTAGGAGCATTATTCATTAAAACCAGATAACCAGATCTATTCTTCTGTAGTTGAGTCTCATTTGAAAGAGAGGTACTGTTCAGCAATTTTTGGATTTCACATTTTTGCCGTGAAGCCTGTTAACTGGAGTTGTGATTCCCCTTAACATGCTGTTGGGATTCAGTTATATGAGTGGCTACCACTATTTAGCAATGTTTGTGTAATGTCAGCTTTAAGTGTATTATTATCAAATTGATCACAAGTGAGTATCCTGATTAAAAAACAAACAAAAAATTATTTTTTTCCACAGGAAAAGGATGAGACGTTATTAAAATTAGAAAACTTACCCATGCAGGATATGCAATAACAATTTCTAATTACTGCAATTTATTTTGCAGATCAGGTTCATTAATTTGTTCCATCCTTGTAATATTCTTCAGGCTCATAGTTTGGATAGGCATTTTTAAGGTGTGAATGTGCACCTTTGTCTTTTTGTCAGAAAGAAGGTGTCATATAAAAATAGCTTTTGATACATGTCTATGAAGAACAGGTGCAGTTTTCACATAAAAATAACAAAACATAATGTGTGTGTTCTTAAGGTAGCTTTGGTAGTATTCCTGATGAAAAATATATTTCAACACATTTGATACTTTGTGTTCAAAGTATCAGGAGCAATCATGGAGCTTTCTTCTATGTTAAAATAGAATTCTTTGTCTAGAGGGTTAAAAAAATGTTGCCAATCTTTATTACATGTTAATTGGTGTGAACACAGGTATGCAGTGGATTTGGCTAATAATGTTTGCCTTCCCATTTACTTGAAAATGTTCACTGGAAAAGGTAATTGAAAGTATTCAAATTTAAAGGTATTTGAGGTGGAAAGTTAACAAAAGATTACATGGCTTTGGTTTTAGGCTATTCTTTAACTGCATTATAAATACCACGTTATACCTCTTTCAGGACAGCAGTGTAAAGTATCTTGTATTCAGAAGACAGATAGGAAAGATGATTCTTTGTGTTCTTTCATTTTAGGAATACCAAAAGTTGCCCAGTGTAAATTCAAGCTGCCTTTGCGATTAATCTGCTTTCCAGCTCAACCTTCAAAATCAGCAAATCACAAGATAACTATTGATACCAATAAACCTCCCATCAGTTTTCTCACCATTTTTCCAGGTAAGTTTTAAAAAATTTCTGTAATAGGAGATTTGTTAGGAACTCAGACAGGAGGAATAAGTAAATAATTAACAAAGCATTATTAACAGTATTAACGTTATTAACAATAATTATTAACATAATTAACAATATGAGGATGTTTAAAAAGTATGGGTTGAGAGAAATGATGGAAAACATTTCAAGTTAGATAATCCATCTGGGCTAATATATCTGTCTCTGGTAAAACTGTAGATTTTTTTTTACACAGTGGGTATTACAATATCAGTGTTGTAATGGGGAGAGACGTGGGCATTCATTTTATGGGGTGGGGAGGGTGGTGTTCAGTGGGTGTGAAATGTGAATACAGGAAGCAGGGTAGAGTAAAAGTGGTAAATGTTGTATGAAACGGGTATGATTGCTTTGGAGGAAGATTTGTGAGGTCCTTGATGTATCAGTCTTGAGCTGATCCTATTAAATAATTTCATTAGTATTTTAGACCAAAAAGACAGGTGCTTTAGCAATATTTTCTGATAAGCAAAACTGAATTATGTTTCATATTCAGAAGAGTATTAAAGTAGCAGAAAGAAGGAATTAGGTGCCATATAGTACTAGAAAAACATGAATGAAATTAAGTATTGCAAAATATAACGTTATGAAAAAAAAATCTGCTGTAATTATGTGCTCATAATTTGGAAGTGATAGAGGAGGTGGAAGTTACCACATGAATACTCTGTGGTACAATGTGGCACAATCATAAAAAAACAGATAAGAACCTAGGCTGTATTAGACAAAATGATTCCAGGCCAAAAACTAGTAAGGTACTGTGTACTGGCATACAGTACTGACTGCTGGTTGCTGATACTAAAGGTGAATTAAAACTCAATTTTAGAATTGTAGTGTAGAAAAAAGCTATGAAAATTACTTAGGGATTTGAAGAACAGAATTAAAAGAAAAGTACTCATTTAGCTTAATATAACACAGGCAGGAAAAAGGGGGGGGGGGGTGATGAATAAACAGGGATCATAAAGGGCTTGTGAGTAATTTCGATCTGGCAGTGATTAAAGTTCTGAACTCCAGAGGACTAAGGTTCTGCAACAGTTTTCTGATCAGAGTGGTATGGGCTGACAACTTGAGAGCAGCATTTTTAAGGTGGAGCTACTACATCTGTTTTTGGAAAGATATAGTACATTTATCTGAGACAGCATTGGAGGAGGCATGTGGGTGGTGTTTTGTTTGTTTTTTAGTAACATGGATTTCATAACTTTGACGATAAATATACCTCAAATTTGTGTGCTGTATAACACTGTTACCTGAAACATAAATCAAAATAGATTTCCAAAATAGAGAATAAATAAATTTTATTTTAAACCTAGGGATGTGTTGAAATCATAACAAAGAGTATATGTAATGTGCTTCAGAAGAAGCTATTAAAATGTTTTGATTTCTGTTCATCCTGTTTTCAGTGATGGAAAAGAAATAAAGCATGCTGTTTATGATATTGTGGTGGTTTTACTCGGGTGGGAGGCCGAGCTCCACCACAACTGCTCTCTCACTCCCCCTCCTCAAAGAGGAATGGGGAGAAAATACGATGAAAAGGGCTCAAGGGTTGAGATAAGGACGAGGAGATCGTACAGTAATTATCGTGAAGGGCAAAACAGACTCAGCGTAGGGAGATAGTAAGATTTATTACCTATTACTAACAAGCTAGAGAAGTGAGAAACAAAGGAAAGAAACCAAAAGCACTTTCCCCCACCCACCCTCTTCCACCTCCCCCCCCCCCCCGAGCGGCACAGGGGATCGGGGGAATGGGGGTTATGGTCAGTCTACAGCACTTCTTCGCCGCCGCTCCTTCTCGGTCACTCTTGTCCGCTGTGCTGTGGGGTCCCTCCCACGGGATGCAGTCCTTGGTGAACTGATCCGGTGTGGGCTTCCCACAGGCAGCAGCTCTTCAAGAACTGCTCCAGATACAGGTCCGTACCACAGGGTCCATCCCTCAGGAGCAAACTGCTCCACCTGGATCCCTCATGGGCAGCAGCTCCTGCCAGGTCACCTGCTCCTGCGTGGTCTCCTCTTCACAGGCTACAGGTCCGGCCCAGAACCTGCTCCAGCAGGGGTCCTCCACAGGCCGCAGCCTCTGTCAGTGCAGGTCCACCTGCTCCACCGTGGTCTCTTCTATGGGCTGCAGCGTCGAACCCTGCTCCACTGTGGTACTTATTGGGCTGCACGGGGACAGCCTGCGTGACTCACCATGGTCCTCACCACAGACTGCAGGGGACTTCTGCTCCGGCGCCTGGAGCACCTCTCCCCCTCCTTCTTCACTGACCTTGGCGCCTGCAAGGCTGTTCCTCACTCCTCTCACTCTCCCAGCTGCTGTATGGCACAGCGTTTTATTTTTTCCCTGTCTTAAATATGATCTCACAGAGGCGCAAAACAACATCACTTACTGGCTCAGCTCTGGTCAGCAGTGGGGCCCTTACCTAACATGGGGCATCTTCTAGATCCTTCTCACAGAAGCCACCCCTATGGCCCCCTGCTACCAAAACCTTGACACGTAAACCCACTACAGATATCATCTGTGAAGAAAGTTTGGATTTTTGGTGTACTCCTTAATAACAATTGTATCTGGTCTACTTCCTGCTTTACCTTATTTTTAGGGGAAGTTTGGGAGGAGACGTGTATCGGAGTAGTTTTTAAAATACAGTCATCTAAAATTAAGCCTTTTAAGTTGGTACGGTCTAAACATGAAAGAAAGCTTGGCATGCATTTATTTTCTAAGTAGATAATTCCACTAAGTTAGATGTTTGTTGTGGTGTGTGCTGAAAGCTAAACCAGAGGGTGCTCAAACATGATCAGAATAATTTTTGCATAGATGTCTGAATTAATGGAGACAAGCAGTGTTGTGCCCAGTATAGGTGACAGTCTTTTGGGGCTATACAGCATTCACAGTTCTTTTTAGATGGTATAGACTGAACCTCTGAGAAAGCTACCTTTTGTCTACCAAGCTTAGGCAATTTCGTATAACAACTGAATGTAGCTCGGCTTCCACCTGTGAACAGAGGGACTGAACACCAAGCTACTCCTAATATTCTCTACTCCTCAAAAAAGGGGGAGCAATCTCATTGAGATTGCATAAATGTAAGAAAAGCAAAGTTGATGTAGTCCTGGATACAGCTCGAAATTTGTTGTATGTGAAAACTGAATTTTAGAAAACTATTTACTTTTCTTTTTCAGACTTTGCTGATCCATCTGAGGATGACCAGGCAAATGTTCTGGGTTTTCAGTTCCTAACGGGTTCAAAAATCACTCTTCTTGCTTCAAAAACATCACGTAAGTGGTATTAAAATGTAAAAGATAATAGGCCTGAAAATGTAATAGATAGTAGGATCATCAGTTAGTATGTGTAGAAAATGAGAATGTGGGTCATACAAATAAGGCTAATTGTAGGGTGAAAGTTTCTACAGGAGTTTCAAAGCATTAACTGATCATGTCTTAACTGCCCCTGTCAAGTATCTAATAATACTTCTAGGGAAGTTGCAAAATTTTAAAATGGAGCAAAAAACATACTCAAACTATGCTACAATACAGAGACAATTGTCTAGAGAAATTGCTTTTCCTTAGAGTTTTTATTTTGGCAATGTTTTTAATTAGTAGTTAATACTGTCACTGTAATCACATGAAAAAAAACAAACAAAACAAAACCAAAAAAACCCCACCTCTTTTTCTGAAAAGTATTTCAACTGACCTGTGTTTGGAAGTAATTTAGTGGAATTTGTGAAAAGGACTAAAAAGCAAGTTTGTAACTCTCCACAGTCTTTCAGTAATGTTTGACTCTGATTAGTATCTGACCCTATGTAGGTGCTTCTTTGCATCTAAGTAAATTCCTGTATCTTTAGATTCCTGTATTTCTCTGAATGTAGGACTATGAATTCAATCATGTTGAATACTATACTTCTAACGTGTTCATGGAATGTATGAACATATATGTAGATGTGCTGTTACCTGGTCCAGCATCTCTTGGCCAGGGCAGCTTGTGAATTAAGCAGTCATGTTCCAAACACCCATGTGTTTGTGCTCTTTGAAACATAAAATAAATCAACTCTCTTAATTTTGGAGAGTTTGAGAGTTTATGGTCTTGCTGGGCTATTCAACTAATTAAACTTCCTTGGCACATGCACTGGAACCAAATCTATTCAATTGTGTTTAGCCAGCAAAGCACAAAGTCTTCATTTAATACAGCTGACTAAGAAACTGAAAAGCTGAAAATACCTGTTGCTCACTGCAGAGAGTTCAAAGGGAACACATTATGAATGTTCTATGAAAACTATTTTGAGTAAGTGAGAAATCAGAATGTAGTTTAATGTGAAATTCTTTCAAAACAAAAATAATCTGCCTCACTGTGTTTTCAAAATTCAGTATTCATGATGGGTAATATAAATACCAATGACGTCAGCTGTAAGCTATGAGATAATATTTAATACTTTTTCTAATGTAATCAAATGTGTTAAAAACAGAAACCATCTGGAGGGTAATTATTGAAGAACATCCATTGTACCAAGAATCACTTTACATTTCTAAGGTTCAAGTCCATTTGTATTAGTTTGTATGCACTATTTGCATGCTGTTTTATTGTGAGTTTGTTTTTAATATTTGTTTAAATAGACAGTAGATTTTAAACAGTTTGAACTAGCTAGACATGCAATTATAGTTTCTAGAAAGTAAAGAATTTAAAGGATTTATAAATATCTTTTTATAGATTACAATTTTAATCTTTTATTTGAATAGTTGCTAAATCTGATGATGCTGTGTAAGGGACAAGTTTATGTCTATGAATTAGACACAATGAATATATTTTAACTTTTAGTAAAGCTATAACTTTTAGTTCCCCCACCCAAACCATCAAGTTCTTCCTATCAGGTTTGTTTATTCACTAGCTAGGAATGATGCTTGCAGTCTTACTGTAAACTTTCCCACACTGCTTTACTTGTGAAGTTCACTTAACAAAGGAGACTCCAATAAGTATGTTTTTTTTTTCTTAGTGTGACTACTCATGTCTCTTGTCTGGGAATCCGTACTTTAGGAAACAAAGGGGTTGTTTGATGCCTTCTTCCTTGTAGTGGCTGTTTCCAGCATCTACCACATGTGTTGGATTGGGGTGGCTGTAGAATTTCTCAGGGTTGGGTGTGTGTGTGGGTCACTAAGTAAAAGCACATTTTTAGAAAATTATTTGTAGAAGTTGTGATACGCAAGGATAATTAAGAGGATTTTTTATGAAGAGAGATTGTCCATAATACAAAAGCATTGTTTGGTAGAATTTCATGGTGTTAGAATTATTTTGCTTGAGTGGGCAGATCCTATATGGAGATAATTAACGCAGATAAAGTTATGTATTGTTTGGGAGGTCCTGTTATTTTGCTACCATTTTTTTTAACACTGAGCTTTTACTTTGTAAAAGTACTTACACAGCATGATCGCTGTAGAAAGGTTCTTCATAAAGAAAATTGTATGTGTAGACTGTATGTATGAGTGAAAATCTCCAGGTTCAGTTGGGTTTCACTGCTGAAGCTGCAGACAAAAATGACATCTGTTTTCACATTTGTTTTTAATTACATTAGCGAATCCATTTTAAACAGTATAGTAATTGAAGATGTTACTTCAGCCTGTCAAGATGACTGCTGCAAGGAAGCCCAGCCTAAAGTTCATTTTCACAGTTAATATACATTTTAACAAAGCTTGCCTCATGTAGATTAAAGTTGTAACTTTTTTTGAACTTTTTTTTTTTTTAAAACTGTCTTTAATCAAAGTTTAAGGAAGGCTTGACTACTAGTTGTGGTTGTTTTTTCTCATGATAAGGGCTTTGTAGCTAAGAAGTGAACTGAATCTCCCAGACTTCCTTCAGATAAGCTACTGTCAGGGCAACGAATCATACTTATTGCAGATTGTTTAAGCCTTGTAACCTACTAGAGCTCCTCTGAGTCTCCTGATTTTCTGTTTGAGAATGTTTCTGAAAATAATTGTATTTTTTCTGGAAGAGAGCTTATTTTAACAAAAAACTAATGTAAATTGATTAGCTATTATAAAAGCAAAAGAACAGAATCCCAGATATTTATTTTTTCCACTGTATTTCTGTGTAAAGCATGTATTTAGTATAACTTAGGATTCTCACTTTCCTACAGTTTGTAAATCTAATTTATCTTTGTTTTTGAGAGCTGAAAGATCATATAAAGCAAATGAGTGCAATGCTCTCTACTCAAGCCATGGTAAAATTAGGTTGTGTTTGTATTGACCAACAAACAATGTATGGAAACCAAATATGCATTTTGGAGGAAATTAGTTTTATCCGTTTTAAACCATTAATGTATTAGACATGTCAATTATAAATGGAATGACTGTTGATTTGGCCTGAAAACATCTGAGCTAATTTCCCTTAAGGAAAAATCACTTAAAGCAAAGTAGGATGATACATACAACTAAGTCCAGCCATTACATTGTGAGTATTTATAAAATGGGTATTAGGTTGAATGTTATCTTTAGCAGATGGTGTTCTTTTCTTCAATAGACATGTTTTTAAATAAAACTTGCTTCTTTCCTCTTACACTGTAAACAGAATTTGTCATTCTCTATTCAGTGAAATGTGTATCCTGGGAATGATGCCAGTGGTAATGTCAAACAGTCTTGAATTAATAACGTTGAGGAAATTTTAAACAGTACATTCAAGTTCTAAAGAATTTTGCTTTATTTGATTTACTGTGAAGCTTATTAACAAGGATGGAAAAAAAAAAAAGAAATATTTTGCATCAAAAAAACCCAACAACTCTTTTTCCATCATAGCTGCATTTCTGTCTTTCCCTTTGGGTAAGGTATTGATAGATGAATAATGCCAAGAAGTAAGGCATTGTTGTTTGAAACAGTATCAGAACAAAATAAATGCTGATAGGATTGTCCACAAGGTTTTCCCTTCAACATTTAGTTAATTCTGATTTCCTGGAAACTGAAAAGAGAAGTATACAAATATGGACTAGAAACAGAACAGAAATAAGATCTCATCCAATTAGCTTGATAACTTGAAATTCACTAAAAAGTGATAAGTTGAGTGAACTTGTTGGGACAGAGAACAGTGGCTAACTGGACTTTTTGTTTTCACTTCAATTTATATTAACATTTTCATCTTTGTACTATTGCATTGGAGTTAAGTATAGCAATAACAAAACTGAATATTGTTGTCTATGACTACTGAATGAGTAATGATTTCCTATTGAAAGGTATCCTAGGAGGTAGAGATGTAATAAAAATTATATTAGTGACTGTATTGTCTGAGAAGACAATAACTGTGTTTTCAAAATACATTCAAGATTTTATGTGAAGTATATTTGGTTTGTTACAACTATTATCTGCTGCTCAGGATGCTGTGCTTCTCCCATGGTCCAAAGTGAAATGAACCTGACTTTGCCTTCAGCCCCCAGAAAAACTTGTTCAGACTGTACTATGGAAGAGAATGCAGACAACCTGTTGTTATAGCTTAATATCATCCAGTAATTCTTGTTTCCCTATTATGGTAATTCTTCATAGTTATTTGCACTTCATAAACTGCACCACGCTCTGCAGTAAGTAGTCCTGAAGCTATGTACTCATTCTGTGCTACAAAATTGCCTGTTAAAGTTAGCATAAAGGAGAGGGTATTTAGGACCGACACCAATAAAATAGAAGTATTTATTTAACAATGATGAGCATATATCCCCTATGAAAATCTCTAATACAAACTTTGAATGTATTGATAAAGTTAGTTAAATTCACGTGTATTTTTGATGTTGTGTAGTGGATAAATACAGCTTAAATGTGTGCATTATCAGTCTTGTATTTGTTCTTGTTTTCAAAGAACGATATAGGATCCAGAGTGATCAGTTAGAAGACCTTTGGCTAATAACAAAAGAGCTCACTCTTCGACTGGAAGAACATTTCAAAAAGCAAAATTGCAAAGACTTTGCGTGTACCTTTTCAGGTTCAATTCCCCTGCAAGAATACTTTGAACTAATTGATCGACATTTTGAGGTATGTTATATAGCGTGTGAAGAGCTAGTATTCTACTAGTTCAAAATTATTTGTGTGCTGGCACTAAGAATAATCAGTTTAAAACTGTATAATGATCACAGGTGCACAGCCATTTGTCTTTCAGAAAATATGAAGTTGCATCTAAGCATAGTGCTGGAAAAAGTGTTGTTGTACATTTTGTAACATATGGATATAAGGACATACACCTTGCCTCTGAAACAGCCCTTGTGATTGGGAAAGTATATGTAGCTGCTGTGTAGTCTGCAAATTATACAAATTATGGAACTAGTATTTGCCCTTCTTTTCACTAGCTGTACAGAAGCCATGGGTTCTTTATTGACTAACATCCTGTTAATTGTAAAACTATTTTTGAAACTTGTCCTCAGTTTTAGGCTATTCTATAATAATGAACCCATGAGCATCTGTTTTGGCTGAATCATCCTGGTAATTATGCAGAAAGTCCCTACACACACGCACACACACACCTAAACAAAAATAAAAACAACAGCAACAAGAACAACAAGAACAAAACACCCAAGAAACAAAAAACCCTGACTACCCTTGTGGAAGTAGAAGGCTTTAAGAGGTTTACCAGACCAGATACAACATATACATAATTATTTTTTCCTGTCTGTTTGGTCATGCAGATGACAGTGAAAACACTCTAATAGTCAACTTGTAGAAATAGTTAATAATGTATATGCGCTCTTTCCCTTCTGTTCTGCCTTCTTTCCAGTAACAAAAGGAAACAGTTATCTGAAAATTTCTATTAGTTTAAACTCATGTAACAGGCAAAAGTATAAACATTTGTATGTAAGAGCGAGAAACACTGTTCAGTGTTCTTTCATGCAGCCACTTCTGTAAGGTGGAGCCATCATTATACAGAAATGGTTGTTTTAGATGGATGTAGGGATTTTTAATGAAACAATCTAGGTCCAGGCTTGTCTCTCAGGCTTATGAGTAGTTCTCATGTTCTGAGTTTCAAATTTTATGAAAGAATAGAGTTGGTTTTATTTTATGTATTTTTTTTATTGTTTATTTTTTCTAATGGGTGGTATTGTAGTAATACTTTAACTATATATAATCAGAACATAGGCTTCATTAGATTGTGTCACAAGCATAGATATACTGTGGGTTGTAATATTGGTGTGATCACTGTAGTGGTAAGTTAGGATCTAATTAGGTTGCAGCTGGCTATTTTGAAGTTTCTGAAATTTTACAAGAATTATCTGGTCTGAAAATTTTCTACTTTAAGAAAAATGGTCTATGTAGGGGATCCTAATGCTCCATCCCTTTTTTTGGCAAGCTTGGGACAATAATACCTGAGATGTCCCCTTTTTCCTCCTCCTCCTAGAAGAGCTGCATTTCTTTTAGCTTGCCTGTAAGTCCTTCATAATCATGTACTGATGGAATAGTATGTTTGCTTATTTTTAAAAATAATCTGTTTTCTAAATTTAGCAGGCTTCTAATTTTGAGACACTATAAAATAGGTATGTCATAATATGTCTTGAAAGCTGCATGTCTTGAAATGTTTTTTCTGATAATTTCTGCTAGTTACAGCATGTACAGAGGATATTACCTTGAGGACTCAGCTTTTTGAAAGAGACTCACTTTTATTAGTGATTTTTGTCTTAGAGGTATATAACAGAAAATAGATTCTTATAAAGATAAAATAGGAATTTTGTTATCTGGGCATTTGATATATGATATTGTTCAAAGTTTTGTGAACATTTTAATAAAGCTGGTTGCTGTACCTGATCAATATGTATATATAAAATTAATAAGAATTTCACTTCAGATATAGAAGTCATTCAGTCAATGAAGACTTTAGTGCTTTTATTCATGCTTAAGGGAATAACCATTTACATTCTACAGCAATGAATAACAAGTCTAATATGTCATGTGTATGTGCCACAGTACATGAAATTGAGGAGAAACCCTGAGATACTGGTGTTGAAATTTCATTCTTTTTTGGTAGTCTTTTTGATGAGATACTTAGGCATTAACACACATTGTTATTTCTGTTGGCAATTATTTTTGACTTCAGTGGCAAATGATGATTCCTGAAAATGTTAATAAGTTTCATGATGAACGTGAAATTAACCACATCAATATGAAATTGGTATAAACAACATATTAATACTTGAATAAATACACACACTATCAATAATTTTACTATAATTCATATTCATATTTGAGTAAATACACACACAGAAGAATTTTACTATCATTCTCTCTTTTCATGTGGAATGGGCAGATATGATGTATATGACCTGTAATCTGAATTCTTGAAAACCATTAAATTGCAGCTGCGCTTGAATGCAGAAAAATTTCGAGAGCTGTTATCTGAGAGGGCTGTACAATTTAGAGCTATCGAGAGACGATTGCTGACACGATTCAAAGACAAAACTCCTGCTCCTCTTCAACATCTGGACACCTTGCTAGAGGGAACATTCAGAGAGGTCAGTACAGTTTGATTATGAACCTAACCTTTCTTTATGATGTTGGTAAAACTTAGCTTCAAGCATAAAAGCTATGCTTTCCTGGTTACATTTACCATCCAAAGACCAGGAAGCAGTAATTTGTTTAACCTAATATTCCCTGTAAGTTTCCAGATGATTTGAAATAGTTTTATTTAATCTGTGACCACAAAATTTTTACTCCTAGGTCACACCGGCTTGACAGCACATCATTCTTTCCTAACTGATGTTGATAGTGTAAATATTTTATAGTTCATGTGAAAATATTTTATAGTTCATAGCTTATGTAAATATTTTATGGTACACTGTAAACGGGTGGAATGGTTTGGCTGGTGTAATGTTCACAACAAAATTGTCTGAGGCTAAGTCCTTTCTTATGGGGCTTCTTTTTATGTTCTAATCATTTCAGAATGGAATAACTGCAGAATAACAATGTTTAAATAGTAAAATCATTCCTAAACCACCCCCACAGTGTTTTCTCCCCTTCTCCTGCCTCAGCTCTACATTACTTTAAAATAGCCTTTGTTTCATGATGTCTCCTTTGCTGAGATGTTACTTTGTGCATTTTGTGCTTTTCTGTTGGACAGTCCAATTTTTACTTTTTAACATGCCTTGTTAGAGGAGCTGAGAGACAATTAGATTGCTAGCTAGAAATGAGATTTATGCACTGTGGTGTATCAGGACAATTCAAAAATGAAGACAGGAAAAATATTTTTACTGTTTGGTTCATGAAAACCTTTCTGTAAATTACAGAAAACTGCCTTTCCATTTATGGTTAGACATAAGAGAAATATGCCTTTTTTTATATATTCAAGGCCAGGTTGCATGGAGCTTTGAGCAACCTGGTCTAGTGGGTTGGAATAAGATGATCTTTAAGGTTCCTTCAAACCCAAACCCTTCTATGATTCTGTCTTTAACGAGTTAACTATAAGATGGTGTAAGTTTGAGAGTGTTTTTTAATTTTTATTTTTTACTTTACAAAATACTAGGTGTTGTTAACACATAGATGGTTAACACTTTAAAATGGCACAACTAAGTAATACCTAAAGATCAACAAAAGTGGGTCTCTTGAGCCTGCTTTTGCTATGCAGAACTGTTACCTTTAAACTTAAACCAACCAAGATGTTCTTGACAATTTCTTGAATTAAAGATTGGTTCTGGGAATATGACAAAAATCAGGTAGTTAAAATGCATATTCTAGGAATATATCTGAAAGGTCCTTCAAACCAAAATTATCTTTTTTAAAATTACTTTTTTTTTTTTTTTAAATTAGAATTACAGTAGCTGAAAAGAGAATGAGGGAAAAGACTTATTTCTAGAGGATAAATGTTTATATTTTTCAATATTAGTTAAAATTTGATTTTAGGCAAGCTCAGATTTTTCTTGGTAGATTCCCTTTGTTATTTTCTTTTGTTCTTGAATCCCCTTGTAACAAAGACATGTTATCACAAACAAAAGTGTAGTGAAATAGTAATTACCATAGGGATCCCAATATTGTATACATTGCTTTGGAAGTGAGCACTGTGGTAGGACTTAATATTGTCTCTTTGCTGTTTGGGTGAAATGAAATTGCTTGGTGATACATTTCCTGTGTTAGAAAAGACCTTGTTTTCTCTTTTTTAAAAGTCTTTATCATCTTCTGTCTTTGCTTGAACAAGTATATCTAATGCAAATATTTGAAGTATTCAAAATAAGGAACATCTTTTTTCACTAAAGAAGGTATAATGAGGCTGGATAAATATGAACAGTATAAAGTCTCACTCTAAAAATTATTTAAGCTGTAGTCTTTTTGACATAGAAATTAGTATTGCTGTATTTTTGAGACTACTGCTTTTTTTAGGAATTGTTAGAAAAAAAAATCATGTTTTTCTTTTGGAAAAGTTGTCTGATATGAGGACCATAGTTCTGTTCTATAGTTTTTTCGATGGAGAATGTATTCAGTGAAGAAATGATCCATACCCCACGGAAGTAAGTAGCATGACTCCTGTCTGCTTCAGGGGAATTTGGATTGAACTCTGAATGTAAGTGGTGTAAAAGTTTTAGGGGGGTTGTAATAAAATTGGTATGGTAATTCCTACAATTAAATACTTCTAGTGTTGGAATAAAACTTAGTTCCTTTGCTATCTAACACCACTGTCTGAGAACATCATGTCTTATGCCAAAAACTTTTATAATGAGGAGAAAAGAAGAAAATTGCATAATTTTTCACTGGAGTAATTGTTTTGTACAAAAGAAAGGTATTTTCTGTGTTGGGTTTTGCAGTCAGAAAGAAAATGTGAATGTTTTGCTTTTATAGCATACTCCAAACCTTGTCATCTAGAACAGGAAAGAATTTCCAGTTAACATGAATATCTGATTTCACTACTGTTTGTTTCACTCAGTCACCAGGACTTAGGTTCTATGAGTTACATTCTTGATCGAATAATTACTATAATTTATATATATTTATTTTAAATGAAGCTGTAATTGTATAACCTCTCCTAATTCAGCCTGATGTAAAGATGTCTCTTACTGCTTCCCTTATTTCCTTTCATCAGAACAGTTATACTGAAGTTATAACCTTTGTGTGAACAGACTTTTTAATTCAAACCTAACAATCACAAATATTCAACTCATGTAGCTTCACTGCCTGTTTGATACCTATTTCAAATGTATTCTGTGCAGTTCTTTCTTTGCCAAACTACAAATTGTTATAATGAATTGCTGAACTGATTCGAATTTTACAGCTGTAGTTGACTGTAAATGTTAGTTTTCAGATTTTCAACTTGATCAAGTATAAGTTGTTTATGTGGTATGTGAGTAGAGATACACGTCAAAGCCACCGATGCCGAGGCAGAGAAAATTAATCAAGCTGCATTTATTTCTCTTGTAAAATTCATTTCTATTTACAAACTACTTTTTTTATGTATCTTCTTGTACATGACCAAGAGGGCAGGATGTATTCAGTGCTACAATAAATTTGCAAATTTATTGTAAGGAAACTGTAGCCTTACTTTTAATCTTCACAATGAAGGAGAAACAGGCATTGATGTGTGCAGTGATGAAAAGCTTCTTTTGTTTTTATACTCCTTTTCAGTATTTTCTTCTAGAATTTGTCTTTATGAATTAACCGTATATGTTAATATAGATTTGAGTTTTACAGTAGTTAACAAATAGTGACATATGGTGTTCTGTTCTGGAAGGAAAAGAAAAGCTATTTTATATGTAGTAACTTTGTATATTGGTAAAAGGAAAGGTCATTATTGTGATGTTTGAGTGATTTGTAGGAAGACCCTATGAAAATAGTGGAAAATAAGTTTTTGATAGATGCTATTTGTGTGACTATGTACTACAGTTTCTTGAGCTCTGGTTTAAAAAACAACAACAACAACAACAAACCAGTGCAATTGGATGTGCTTCTAGCTCTTGTTCAGAAAAAAGGAATTTAATGCGATGAATTTACAAGTAAACAGCAGTTGAGATTACATAGGCTTTTTCAGTTTAAAGGACTTGGAATATGAAATAAGATTGCAGCAAATTGCATGGTAGCTGCTGTAAACAGTATGTACTTTATACAACGCTTACTTAGTGGAGACATGTTATTGCTTGAAAGTGTAAGTTAATGGTCTTTAATCTCTACAGTGTGTTTTCTGTCGTATTATAGAATCATAGTTTGGCAGTTGCTGCAGGTGCTTGCCTTGAAATGATAATTCTCATGCATTGACTCTTGACATACATTACTGGGGTTTCCAGGTACGATTTGGAATTTACGATAGGGGTCATAAGAATCACTCTATTTCAACCCATGTAGATTATAATCTAGTGAATCGAAGCAGTACCAGGCATGTTTAGTTGTAAACTATTTAATCCAGTTACTATGTTTAGAAGATTAGCGCAGTTATACTCCTCGTGATCATCTTATTTATATTATTACTGAAAAGCTTGTCTCACAGAAATACCTGGCTGCAAGCAGCAATAATATGACTTTCAACGCAGTTCTCGGATACTGTTCCATAAACAATTAGTTGTCCAGTTCATTCTGCTTTCCTTGGTATATAGTCTGTATCTGTCTTGGCCGGTCTTAGTCTTGTATCTTGAAGTCTGCATACAAATTGCAGCTTGAAGAAATTAATGCATATAGGAATTTTTCATTTAAAAACTCTTGCTTGAAACAAGGGAATAAAGTATTCAGAGTCTTTCAGTTTTTGGAGAGGTAGTTGTATGTTAGTGTTTACAGGGAAAAAGATGAATTATCTCATTTTACAGTTGTGAGGAGTTTTCATCCTACTGCTGCTGATCATGCATGTTGGATTCTCTTCATTCTGGTTTGTGATCCAACAAGAAGGTTGAAATCTTGTCAAACAGTATTTAAACTATTAAAATACTGTGTGCCAGTTCTTGTCCATTTTATAATAATTTTTGATAACTATCAGGCGAAAATTAGTTTTGGGTGTAAATCATTATGACAACAGAAAAAAATAGTTGAATCTGAATTGTATCTTCTGAATCATATGATTTCCTCTTTGAAATTTTGGCACTTCAAGTGAAAACCAGTATTCCAATTAATAGTTGACAAATATCCAAATGCAAGCCTGTTATGTCCTTTTTGTCTAACACATATGATCAGTTTTCAGAAAAGACTTAGCTGATTTAAACCAGTATTATTACAGGGAGCCTGATTTATAAGACATGGGATTTTGCCTCAGTATTTAAGGGCTTGCCTTTGTGAGTGGGGACCAAGTGTTATGTATTTGCTTGACCTGAATTCCACATGATCTACATATGAATGAAATGACACAGGTACAAAGCTCCCAGATGGCAAAATTGAGCAAAAATTGTACTAATACACCTTCAGCACTGCACTAATATAGTTACGTGGCTCCCAGATTAGAGATGGTTCATAATTTCCCATTTTAGAATGTGAGTGGAACAGCTTTTGGACTCTCCACACCCTTTTCTGCAGACATGCTCTTTTTCTGAGGTGTTGGGTGCTGTGACTAGCAGAATTGTCGATACTGTTTCCTTGGGTCTCTAGGCACATGCTTTAGGTTCAATCCCAGAAACTCATGCTCAGAGGTTTCCAGAATCCACTTACCTCAAACTAGTGTCAGCTTTTCCAGCTTTGCCCAGGTGCACGTACTGAGTTTCCCCACTGTTGAAGATATGTGTATTTGATACTTAAGCAAATCATAATTAAATTCTGTGGATGAGTTTTTAAATGTGCATGTGCACGTGTACACACATGCATTTTGTTGTATGGTAATATGAAACATACAAATATGTGAAAAACAGTGCAATCCTAAATGGAAGTTTCTGACTTATTTTCATCTCTTCAGTGAGAGGTTTCGATCTTGTCACTGCTTTTTGAAAGGAAACATAAATCTTCCCTCTTTGTCTTCATTCTATTAGCTTGTTTCCTTTTCTTTTTCCACTCTTGGAAATAAGATTTCCCTCAGCTACCAAATGACTCCTCCTTTTGATTTTAAGTCTGTTATTCTTGGGACTTGATTCCAGACTCACCTGATTGAACTGACTCCCTATAATCAGCCATTTTTTTTTGGTTTTGTTTTGTTTTAGGGAACTGGAAGTCCTCCAGGTTAGTGATCCTTGATGGTTTCAGGCTGTTAGCTGCCTGTTAGATGCAGTAATTTCTTTAGATATTTCCACAGCGATTTCAGCACAAAGATGTGGAGTATATCGAAGGCAAATACCTACATCTAGGAGGGCAGTAGAAAATTTATAGGCAGTAATACAAAAATGATACGTTTGTGTACATGTCTGTGCATATGTATGTGTACATATGCATGATTTGTCAAACCTTTAGTCTTCAGAATTGTTCCTGAATGTATTTTCAGCATTGTATATCATAAATAAGAGCTAGCATTTTGCTTCCATGATAGCTGAACCAACAGTTCCAGCACTTAATATACTAAAGAAATGAATAAACATCTTCCCATTTGTCTCTCTACCTCACATCCATCTACTGATTTAGGAAGCTATGCTCTTAATTTCTGTTCTCTGATCTGCTACAGAGATGTAATACCAATTAAGTATGGGCATTATTTTGGGCATTATTATGGGCAAAATTAGGAAATTTTAGTGTTTACTCAAATATATGTATATGTATACATATTCAATTACATATTCATATTCAATCATATACAATTTCCTAATTTTTTAAAAGCATGAGTGCTGTTCCTTGCAGTATTTTAACACTTGCAGTGCATAGAGCACTTCGATTCTTGGTGATTTGTGGTCAGTAGCAAATAAAATTAATTATGTTCTATTCACTAAAACACACTTAGAGTGTCATTAAAGGTCCATTAACTCTTTGTTCAAGCCTCTTAGCTCCTTTCCTTGCTTATTAATCAGTTGATAAAAATCTCAAAACTGATCATTAGTGATTGAGTATTCACTCAAGAGTTGCACTTCTGACACACATGGCCTCAGGAACTCGACATTTTGGAAATGATTCATTGCTTGATTAGTAAGGACTTTTACCTCAAAGCAAAACCATTAGGGTTTATCATGCATGACTCAAAGGCTATATATCACACCCGCTCCTGTAATAGTCATTTTCCCCAGATAATGTCAGTGAGAACTACACCCATAATATAAATTAGTTCTTTTTGGCTTAAATAAATATGCTGTTCTTTGGAGGAGTTATATTTAACTTCTTGTTTTATTGCTGTTTCTGCTAAATGTAGGTGGTTGTTTTCCTTTCCTTTCCTTTCCTTTCCTTTCCTTTCCTTTCCTTTCCTTTCCTTTCCTTTCCTTTCCTTTCCTTTCCTTTCCTTTCCTTTCCTTTCCTTTCCTTTCCTTTCCTTTCCTTTCCTTTCCTTTCCCCTTTTCCTTTCCCCTTTTCCTTTCCCCTTTTCCTTTCCCCTTTTCCTTTCCCCTTTTCCTTTCCCCTTTTCCTTTCCCCTTTTCCTTTCCCCTTTTCCTTTCCCCTTTTCCTTTCCCCTTTTCCTTTCCCCTTTTCCTTTCCCCTTTTCCTTTCCCCTTTTCCTTTCCCCTTTTCCTTTCCCCTTTTCCTTTCCCCTTTTCCTTTCCCCTTTTCCTTTCCCCTTTTCCTTTCCCCTTTTCCTTTCCCCTTTTCCTTTCCCCTTTTCCCTTTCCCCTTTTCCCTTTTCCCTTTTCCCTTTCCCTTTCCCTTTCCCTTTCCCTTTCCCTTTCCCTTTCCCTTTCCCTTTCCCTTTCCCTTTCCCTTTCCTCCCCGCCCCCTCTCCTCTCCTCTCCTCCCCGCCCCCTCTCCTCTCCTCTCCTCCCCGCCCCCTCTCCTCCCCGCCCCCTCCCCTCCCCGCCCCCTCCCCTCCCCTCCCCTCCCCTCCCCTCCCCTCCCCTCCCCTCCCCTCCCCTCCCCTCCCCTCCCCTCCCCTCTCCTCTCCTCTTATTGGCTATTACTTATAATTCAAATTCTCTATTTTACTTATTTAGCTTTAATACTGTAATACTTACAAGGTCATCAAAGGCCCTTTCTATTTGAAGATGTATTCCAAAACTGTCTGAAAGTAGTTAGCTTGGGAAGCATATTTTGAGATTGCTGGCACAACTCTTTTGTTTGAGTCTACTTGCTCCAGTGAGGGATAGTCTTCTCTTAAGATCAACCAGTTTGTGGGACAAACAGGTAAAACTGATGCTCGTATCTTTAGCAATGCATAATACATGAGGGATTTCTGTAGGGACTAAAAGAACTTGTGGGTCTTTGAGTGAAAATGGAACAGTTTGGCTGCAATTCCCAGAGAAAGGAATACTGATATGTCTTATTTATTTGAAAGAAATCTTTCTCATCTTTTCTTCTGAAATACAGTGTATCAGATACCTGTACTGAAGCTTAAATTATTGCTAGGCTCTCTCATAGGGAAAAATGTTCTCCATAGACAAGAGAGGAAATGCTAAGCAGTAGCGGAAACAAAACTAGAATAAAAAAAAATCATACAGTGTTCATAGAAAGATGGAAAACCCTACTACTTCATGTTCCTTAGAAAGTTTTTCTGGGTCAGCCCTTTAATTATGCAGTACAACAGCAATATAGTTGAGAACAACTTTGGGAAATTTGAAAGCATTTGGTATGGATAACATTTTTATCTTGTTCGTTGTTTATACTCTTTATGCCAATCGACTTAGAAAAAGGAACACCTATTAAAGGCCTTTGAATCTGTAGTCTTTCATGTTACAATGCGTCTATTTACTGCTGTCAGTAGGCACATAATATATTTAGCTTGAAGAGGTTAACAAGCATACCTTGGAGTGTTACTTTTATTTTCTGTTCTGTGACACTTAGCAAAATCCCATTATAGAATTGAGTAGTATTATAATGTTAAAATGTTAATTTGTTCTGCATTCCGTTAAAATTGGATTTTTTTTTCTTGTGCATTGGCCCATGCGTTTTGTATAAAACCTATAATTTAAACACTGCACCATAGAAATGCCCTAAATAAGTAACCTTTTGCCTTTGCTACCTTAATTACATCTCATTATTTACTACTTAAAGAGCAACCTCTAGCTATTGGTTAAATATTTGCTAGCTAATTAGATTTGTCATGTTAAAGAAAACAGTAGCCTTTGCCTCAGTCCTAATTTGAATGGGGCTTCAGAGTTTTGAGAAAACTTTCTTCCATACTTTTCTGGAGGAAAAATGAACTTTTTGCATTTTCCTTTTTTTTTTTTTTTTTCCCCATTTCTTTTTAATGAGCATGTCATCATCCATTATCTGTCTATTACATTCCAGTAGACAACTGCCAGTCTGTCTTAAGATATATATTTTAGAAAAGGTTGTTCTGTCTCAATATATTATTGTGTGTCTTCTAGGTATATTTATTCCTTTCAGCTTTTATGAGCATTGGATACACTCAATTTCTTTTTCTTTTTATTGTAGAAACAAATATGAAGCAGATTAGTTGTTGGCTACTAATAGCTGTCTTTCAGACTTTTTTTACACCTCTTCCCAGAAACAAGTCTGTGTTCTTTGAGCAAATTCATAAGGAATATGATTCATTAAAACATTTGCAAAACCGTGTTTTCTGACAAATGTAAGGATTGTCTTTCTCCCTCTCTCTCTCTCTTTTTTTTTTTTTTAATTTTATATGGAAATTCTACACTGCAGAAGTTATGAACAGTTTATAGGTTGACTTAATCTTCAATGTTTTATCCAAACGTAATGGATTGTATTATTTTTGCATTTTATTTTGCTTTTACCATTTTCTCCTTTGTATAAAAGCATGTGAATGGATTATAGTTTGTAATTGCAACTAGTAAGAATTCTGTGATGTGAAATTACCTGTGATTTACAAGAGATATCTTGCATCATTTCCTGCTTTTCTTTTTTTCTGAGATCCACAGTAGTGGAAACTTGTCTACAATAGGTTTTCTATCCGACTTGACTCCTAGCCAGTCATTCACATCAATACCTAACTACTGCTCCCCTTGTATACTTCTCAATCTGTTGCCTTGCACCCTCCATTTGATTTTGGAAGCCTAGCATCTCCAAATAGTATGTTCACCCATTCTTCATATATATATTTTGTTACACTGCAGGTTAAAACTGAAGAGAGTGGCATGGTTACAAACTGAAGTACAACTCTCCATTTGTATTTATTGTTGTAACGTCACTGACCTTTTATTTTTAAAAAGCCATTGGAGACAAATGGAGAAAAATGTGTTAATACAAGTCTTCAACTTGCTCATGTATTTTTCTTCTGTGGGAAGAACAGAGAAACATTTGGTCTCTAGTGTATTAACTTTGTTACTATGAAAAATAATGTCATTTTGAAATCATTTTTTTTGGAGGTGTTGGGGGCAAGGAGGATGTAGTGGCAGGGAATACCAGCAGTGCAATTCCAGAGAAACAGGTTGGCCAGATCAGTATTGGGCTAAGTACATTAACCTTTGAAGTAGTTAGTTTCTCTAAAAACTTTTTTCATGTTTTCTGTTTCCTTTGTCACTGTTTATAGATTCTATATTGCTGGAAGCTTTGAAGACATTACTTTACTATTCATGTGAGGGTATTGACTGCATTTATTCTTATTTTCAGATTCAACAAGGCAATCTGTAAAGGCAATGATTTTCCAAGAGGCCCTGTTGTTCTTTGGAAAAAAAAAATCTATGGAAACCTTTCCCTGAGAGGAGTTCTTGAGATTTATGTGGATTACAGAGTATTAAGAAGGGTCATTCCTTAATTTTCTTTCCAAGCTAAAATGCCAAGAAACAATTTTAGCAGGTATTAGTAAAAATTGAAAAGTATGTTTTGTGTTCTGGGACTGGTGCCAACATCTGTATTTGCAATTCCCAAGACAGGTCTAAGAGTGAAAGCTTTTCCTCATTGCCCTCAGAAGACTTCTAGAAAAAAGCCTGCGACATTTCTGTTCCATTGCATCTGTGTTATTTACTTCCCCTTTAAATTATTTTCTTTAGAAGTTTATGGTCAATCCAAAGAGTGGGGAAAAATGTCATAACCCTTTGTTTTGATCACAGGTGCATTTTTCTAGTAGGAAGTCATGTTTCATTTGACATGTGGGATGTTTGGGTGATTCTGCAGCAGATCCTGAGCCAGAATAAATTATCACAGGAGTTAATAGTTTTGACCGTGAACTGGGGTCTGTTCTTTAGCCCAGTTAAGTTTCTTCAGGTTCTTCTAGTGAAAGAAATGGGGCTGAAAATTTTGCAATTTCATATGTGCAGCAAATTGTCAGGATTTTTTTTTTTTAAGGGACTCAGTCTTGTCTTACTTTAGGCAAGTGTTATAACAACTTACATTGTCTTTTGACTTTTTACTATTATTTTGAGCAGAGTGATCAAATGGAGGGAATAAGGTTTCTAGGCATATGTTGCTTTTTTTAAAAATAATGTCCTTATCAGGTGTAGGATTTTTAAAATGAAGGAGGCAAATTTTCCAGTCTGTGTTCCAGAAGCCTCTTCAGTGCCTTACTGAGATCTTAATTTGTTGTAGTTTTATTCTGAGCAGTAGTGAGCACTCTGTAATCATGTTTGATGTAGGACTGTTGTAGGTGCTCTTCTAAAATGCGACACGTATCAGAACAACAAAATATGGATTTAAAGATGTAAACACTGTTTTTAAAAATCTGAAATGGCAGTGTGTGCTCCAAAACAGTGTATTTTTACAAGAAATAATATTTCTGTCTTTTTAGGCTTTTTAATTAACATTTGTATTACATATGGGACAATGTTTCTTTCAGTTTAAAAATGGATTGTTCCAGCAGAGTGCAGCAAAAGACAAATATTGTAAATATGTTTAGTTTTCCTGTCAAGAGTTGGTATGCCAAAAAGTGTGTGTGTGTGTGTGTGTAGAACTTAGATAAAAGGAGTGCATAATTTATAAAATACCAGATAAAATGTGGAGAATCTGCATAAGCAGATTGCAGTTTAGTAAGTTCTTTCTGCAGGTTTTTCCTTCTGCAACTCTTAGGTAGACTTTGCTAGGAAAATAGTTAAAGAATTGTTAATATATAATGAATAATATATAAAGTCTTTAAAGATTTTTCAAATGTTAGTGATAAATAGAAGCAGAACTTTGAATTGTAGGTAGCTAAATGTTGTTGGTTACTAATTTTTCTGAGACTGGACTGCAAGCACGTGGAAGAATTGAGATTACAATTCAGGCGTTTTTCCTTTCTTCCCCATACTTGGGCAATTAGACTGCTCTGCCTTTCATGATTTTAGCTACTGTATTTTTTTCCCCCTACCTAACTGCTTGGAATTTAGTGAGTCTTATTTTTGGCCTTTGTTTCACCATAACATGCAAAAATTTCCTTTACAGTTTTGAAGCCTTACTTTAAATTACACTGTTAAGAAAAGATTATATAGTTACCTTCTCCCCCAGAAATGTAAGTAAGAGTAAGTGTGAGAATATTTGGTTCTGGATAATATACACAATTTGAGTCAGCCTTCTAGTTTACTCTTGGGAAAAATTTCCAGTGACACAAAAGGATTCTTGCATGTTCCTTAAACATCTGCATGTCTAAAGTCACTTTAAGCTATTTTTTCTTTATATAGGCATAGCTTTGTTAGATATTAGCAATTAAAGAATACTGAAGAGACCACTGAGAAGTGTAGTTATTTTTATTATAATTCTAAAGCCAATAGTAATTTTCAGAAGCTGAAAAGAGAATACCTAGTCTTTAAAGCATGTGTTAACGTATATGAGATACTTAGCAAAGAAAAAGTTAATAGAAGTACATATAAAAATTCAGATTAAAAATTGTTTATGTAAAATATTTCTTAAGAAATCTCAAAAGAATGAAATTTTCCCTAATACATCTGTTAAAATTTATATAATTTGAATCAAGCCATACATTTTTACTGATAGTTTCTAATGTTATTCACATGTGATAATCTGGATTTAAAGCCCTAAATACGTGTATGTTTTCACTGTTTGAGTTGCAGCCTGATCCTGGGTTTAAAAATGCTTTGCACTGCCAAAGTTGAAGGGAAGTGTTCCCAGGCAAGTTCGTTTTCAGCTCATGAATCAACATGAACAGGTCAAATGTGAGACTGAGGGTGTGCAATGCTGGGATTCCCATCCAGTCGTTTGTATGCACTGGAGACCCGTCATGCCCACAACATGCCCTCCCATCCTTCAGCAGGTCCCCTTCCCCTCTGGCCAAGACTGGCCCTTTCCCTGATGCCATTGCTTGCTGCTCTAGTCCCTTCCTCCTCCTCCCTGCTGGCCAGATATGAACAGTTCTCCAGGGCACTAACATTGCTGAAGGGCAAGGGATGCTGGTTTGGAGAGTAATCACCCTAGGCCTTGTAGGAGGCTATTCCAGCATTTTAATCTGATACAACCAACAGTTCTCCAATTTTCCATGTGCTCTTGGTTCTAGAAGCTGTTGGTAGTAGCCTCTGGTATATGTTGAATGAGGATTTTCTTCTACTGTGACCTGAACTCTCTCAGATGGCAATAAATAAAGCTCCTTTTTTAGGCTGAAAATACCACTGTTTGGCTCTGATCAGAATCTTTAACACACAGTGAAGTAACCCGAAATTTATGGACTACTTTCAGACTCCAGTTAGGATCTAGGCACCCTGTGTATTGAATGCTATGTACATTGAAAATAAGCCTTTTCTTCTCCCTTCCCTCCCCCCTTTTTTTTCCACCTGAAGTTCTTGCCATTTCAGTACACCAAATCTGAACCAAGATTTCAATTTAACGTGTCTGACCTAAGGATGAAGGTCAGAGTGATAAGGACATAGGGGTCTTTAGGGAAGTGGTTACACAATATGATGATTCTGGGTTCATCTCTTGACTTTTCTGATATTGTTTATTTTGTTTAAATTATTGGATCTGTCTCAGTCTGTAGTCTGCAGGGAATTAGTTACTCACATTTACCATATCAGAAAACGTTAACAGAGCCAGAGCTGTGTTAAGCTCATCTAATAGTTTTTTTGTTTTCCTCCTTGCCTCAGTTTTGTAAAGACTTTATTTGCAAGAATACAAAGGGGAATACTCACTAATCACTCACTAAGGGGAAAATGTGATTATTGGAGTAGTCATTATTCTTGTGAAAGTGATGCTTAGTTTTACAGAGCGCATTCTTAGTCTTGATGAACTAAAGAGATCAACGCATATAGCCTATAATGATCATGAAGAAGAGTTTAAAACTCTCTCCAATTAGTGTTGAGAATGTGACAGTGACTAATTTTAGGGCTACAGTATTCATTATCTAAACATTCCTTTGTGGTAGCACAGTGTGGCCACTCTCAAGTTGGAACCTTTCTGTGCAGGCACAGCCCAAACTTTCTCTGACTTTGCCTTCTGGCAGGCCCAGACTGCCAGCTGAGTGGGATTGCTGTGTATGTGGTGTTTATCCATATTTTTACTGGCCAATTGCTTCATGTTTGCTGCTAGCAAGACCACCATAGTTCTGAAACCAGCTTGAAAGGCTTGCAGAGTATACTTATGGCTGAGAGGAAAGGAGGTGAGATTGCAAAGATTTAATAGTAATAATAAAATAAAAAACAACAACAACAGCAAAAGAACACTGAACCTGAAGATAGAATCATAAAAGCTCTTTGGGTTGAGGAGACTTTGAGTTGATGATTAAGCCTTGATTATTGTCTTGCTGAGAGTCCGTAGCTTGGTCCTGCAATTTTTATATGAAGAAGTCATTAGCCTGAGAAGCACTTTGTGTAAGTAGTACAATGAAGGTTTAAAAAATTCAGCAAGGGGAAAGAATGTTAAGACAGTGGCTGCAAAGAGCACAGTCACTGTTTTTTGAGATGAGGAAAAAGAGAAGACGGAGTGATAACTTGAAAAGAACATGTTGTACTAATTTTTTATTTATTTATTTATTTTTTATTTAATGATGACACAAACTTATATGCCCCTGGATTGACTATACCACATGAACTATGTGCAGAGAAAGAGGACAGATTTGGGGCCCTGGAATACAGAGCTGTCTTTGTTATTGTAGTACCAGACCCTTTGCAGTCTTCATTTTTACTTTTCCAGGCACTGCAACTAGTAGGGGTTATTTATGGTCTGCACAGTGTGACAGTGTGACTGTTTGTGGCGGTTGTGAGGCAGTAGGAAAGGAGGGGAGATCTGGGTCTTGGATGGATTTAAGCCTAGAAGAAAGGTGGGTGTGGGCTATTTGTAAGTAAGATATTGCAGAGGATAGCACTCTGTACTCTCAGCAATAGTGAGTCAGATTTTAGCTGAAGGGAGATAAAAGTGTTTGAACAGCTATTGATTTTGGTTAAAAGGAGGAGAGTTTAGGAAGACTGAGGGCTACAGAAAAATGGTAGAGGTTGTACTCTGATGAAAAGATGGGTAAGATGAGAAAGCAAAGAGTGGAAGAGAATCTGGAACTTTCAGATAAAAATAAAATAAATATTTTTATACATACTACTTTTTCTTATTTTTTTTTCCATCCAAATAATCAATTTATAGAGGCCTAGAAAGGATTTAAAAAGGGAGTGGGAATTTAGATTTTGCATGTCCTGACTGGAAGAAGAGAGATGGGATAGGGAAGGATAGAGGGGAAGAAAACCCAGAAAGTACAGAAGCTAGTCATGCTTCAAAGCAATAGTAAATATTTGGTAAAGATAAAGCAACATTTATGCTGCTTTTACACTCTTTTGTCACATTTGATTCTTTTCATCTAGTAAAGATAATAAATAAATAATCATAAAATATTTGTGTTTGAAAGTTCTTCTTTGGTTTTCATGAAGAGTATTTATTTTCCATCAGTCCATTACAGTGTAACATTGATTGGTGCATGTAATGTATTATTCATACTGTTCTAGTTTCATCCCATTAGCAATGCCAACATTATGTGGAGTTCTGCAGTGGTAATGTTGTGTGAAGAGTCTTTGTACAGCAACTTGTGCCGTGGTTCAGATCCTATTTCACGTTTAGTGACAAGACAGAGTGAACAACAGCACCTTATTGATACTACTCAGACTTTGTTCCCCCTTCCTCCCCCTAAATGCAATGAGCGTTGTAAATGTACTGTAGAGCTATAAACCAAATTGTGAAAGGCAGAATGTGTGTATCAGAACTAGTTTATTTTTAGTTCCTGTATTATATCTTTGTCTTCCCAATGGCTAGAGTCATCAGAACAGACAAATAACTAAAACCATCAGTTGACAAAAATAGCAAGAAAAGAATTAAAAGCAGCCTTCAAATAAAATAGTCTGACGTTTTGGTCCACATATACGATCCTTTGGGTATACTTTTTGATCATGTAAATTAAGGTGTGCCTAGAATTGATTTAAATACGTACTAAAGCCAACTTCACAGCATGGTTAAGATTACTGAAGGTCTGCCTAATGTTAGTACAACAACAAAAAAAAACATTTTCATTTGAATCACAACTTAGGTTTGATTGCAGCAGGCTTCTTTATGCTGCATTGTGCGTGGGAACTTTTTTCACAGTAGGCCCAGCCTACTGTGATGTGATATCCACCAAATTCAGTGATAATCAGTTAATTGACTGATTGGTTAGGGCGTGGCCTTGTTGCCTGAATGCTTAGTTCCATTCCCCCCCCCCCCCCAAAAAAGGGTTTTCTTCCCAATTCTCTCTGAAAATCAAGTCCACAAAAAAAATGAAATCTCTAAACAAGTAAATGAATATTAAAATAATAACTAAAAAAACCCAAAAACACCCCACTACTTAATTTCTGAATACTTAGTTTGTGGAATTACAAGGAAATAAAATTGAAAGTTTGAAGGTTTTTTTTTTTGCAGATGTTCTAATTTTTTTAACAGCTGTGTAAACAATGAAATAATCTCTTCCTGGCATGGACACTTTAACAACAACAAAAACAAACAAACAAAAAACCACAGCAAAACACCACAAACCCTTCTTTTTCAGGTGGATGTGTCACGAAAGAGAAATGTCTGATATCTCAAGCATTTTTAAAATTTTATCTGTGGAGACAGGGAGAGCCTAAGCAAAGTCAGGAAGGCTGTCTGTGAGAAATGGGAAGCTTACAAATTGAAAAAAACTGATTCAAAAGGCTCTGAAAAAATGAGATGAGGGGTGTCAAACAGTCTAGAGACTTTAAGGGGATAAGTAAGAGAACTGAGGAGATGGACAGCTTGAGGTATGAAAGGAGTAGATTAGATAGTCAAGGAGGAATATACCAAAGCAATTAGAAAACAAAGGTTTGAAAGAAAAACGATAGTGAGGGAGGGTATTTTTGTTTTAAAGTGTAAGCTTAGTCCGAGAAATATGGTTGTACTTCGGTATCTGTTAAGATTGGGGTAAAGATTTGCTCAGCCTTTTGGAGAATAAGGAGGTTGGCAGTCTTTAGTAGGCTCTGGATATTCTAAGAGTTACTTAGTTGTATATATACAGAATTTTTTCTTTCTCTGACAAGGAAACTTACATGCAGCAACGTAAGTCAATAAAACACTAACATTTCAGAGCTCAAATGAGGTGAAGAAAAACCATTTATTTACAGAAATGTTATGTCTTCATTGTAATGAAATTTTATCTGTAACGTTGTGAGTAGACTTCAGTATAGAAAATATGGGTAAGTTACTATTTTCAGTAAAAGTTATGTTTCCAGGTTTTCTTTGCTTTTACATTAGTTTTAATGAATATTTTGGTATGTTGACTAATGTTTTTGTATGTTTTCCAGAAATACGTTTGAGTGCTGTAGATTATTTATAATAGTTCATCTTCATCAATTACAGCATGCACATAAGTAATGTGAGACAATTATAACAAATTATTTTGAAATAATTGATCAAAATTCTAATTAAAACAGTACAAGATGAACCTCTTTGCTTGGAAAAAAACAGGAAAGATGCTCCACCCAAATGGCCCCAAAATGAGTAGAACCCTTCCCTGTGGATTTCCTACCTTCTCCTTCACCTTGTGATTTCCAGCATGAGGGAAAAAAATAATAAAAAAAATAAATAAAGCTTTTACAATGTCTTGTGTGCTTTTTGCCTTTCATAGGAGTAGCTGTATCTTGATATATTCCAGATATGTTCTAGGACAGAGTTAGGGGGAAAGAATTTACTCTGGCCAGGGTAGGATATGGTATAGCCAAATAGCACAGCAGATTATATGAGAGATTTCTTCTCAATGGCTTGATTTTTTTTTTTCCTCTTCCTCCTAACCTTATGAATTTTTCATTCTCAGTTTGGGCCCAGCTTTGACTGGAGGAGGCCCATCTCTAGTGGATAGCAGGAACTACTGTAGAGAGCCCCAGGCTACTACTACAGGCTTATCAGCTGCAGTGTTGAGAAGTCAGCAGTAGAATAAGTGAATGTGGCCATGAGATGTTTTACACCAGGAGAATCTGGTCTATTAGGCTTCCAGTAAGAAAGGCACTCAGACTCTGCTAGGTATCATTCACAACGCTATCTATTAAACACTGACACTATAAGAAGAGAACAGTGTAGATAATCTTATGTCCCTTTAGATGCTAGGAACCACAGGTGGAGTAGCATTGAATGGGTCTTTCATCCACATCCAGCAAGCTGGGCAGACCCCATCTGAAGAAGAGATTCTCCCTCATTTGAGCTATTGTAATGTATTTATCATTTCTACAGTCAAACAGAAATTGTGTTTATATGAGAGCTTCTTGCTGCACTTTTAGGTAAAGCAAGGCCATGCAATCGTAACTGCTGTTACTGGGTGGGAGCTACCTTAAGGCTCTTCCTTTACAGGGTCTGGGTGTTTATCCTGTGGCCAAGGGATTTGTGCAGGAAAACAGCCTGAAAGACAGACTGAACATGTGGCACAGCACTGGCCTGTCCAGGCCAACCGATGATGTGGATCCCTGACTCCTTGGTGTGCAGTGATCTTGCAATCAGGATTACCGCAGATGTGAAATTCCAATGTAAAAGAGTACAGTAAATGAGATGACTTTCAGATACTCTTCAACTCAGAATGAAAGTTATTGTTTAGTTTTAAACGTATATATGATCATTATATATATCACTGTGGTGTTAATGCTACGTACAAATTATTAAAAATAGGGCAGGTGGCAATAAATATTAATTATTCCCAGCTCCAGGAATGTGCAGATTTATTAATTTGAGAAACATGAACTAGATGAAGATAAATTGTATCAATATGTTTTTAGTAGATACTAAATAACAGCAAGGGATGTTACCAGCAAGTATATAATTTTGGGTTAATTCTATAAAACTTCCTTTTTCTTTTCAAGTTTTAATACAGGTAAAGGTCTTATTTTCTTTGCTTACTTCAGGCTTATAACTTAATGGAGTCATTGAAAACAATTAGCTCCAGCAAGCTGTCTCTGTTGCATAGATGTTTGGGATTTATATGTTGCAAATGTAACAACTTGCACTGGGGAAAATGTGATCCAGTGAATATAGTTTGAGATCTTGTACTGGAAAATCTGGATGTCTTTTCAGCTTTACTATGGCAGTTTATACAATCTTGATTAACTTGCTACATTTTAATGTGTAAATGGCACTGTGTGTGTACAAAAAGTGCAACATGAGGGATAAATGCTATTTGCAAATAAGGTGTGATGAGAAGACATTTTTTAAGATGTGACATTCTCAATCTTTAATCATACTAAGATGTAGATTTTTTTTTCTTTGAATTTCTTTCTCCACATCTACATTTCATTCCCTTTTCAATTTTTCAACTGTCTGTTCCTATTAAAACGTAATTATGTAAGTTTTGTGAACTGTGATCCGTATCTGTGTTTGTGAAATATTCTTTAAGTGCCTTTTATTGCTCTGATAAATTTGTTGGACTTGATCATCCTGTTTGAAGTCTTTGTCCAGATAGTCTTTATGATTTTGCAATTATCCTGAGCTATATTCATCTTGAAAACTCGAATCATCTCAACAACAATAATAAGAATAATAAAAGTAATGGAAAAAACAACAGCAAAAAACAAACAACAACAAAACACAAAACCAAACCAGCAAGAGGGACAGATATTGTTTTGGCATCAAAATTTTGCTGCGTAATTTGGTGTGCTTCAACTGTCATGTTTCTACCAGGTTGGCTTGCTAAATTTGGTTACTTAAGCATTGTAAGTCAAAATTGGAGGCTTACATCTTTACTAAGAATAATAACAGATCAATGGATTTATCTGTGAAATTCACCCTCTAAATATAAAAACTTAAGATGTTTTGGTTTTATATTTTTATATTTTTTTAACATAAAGTTTTATGTCATTGTATTCATGGGATGCTCTTTTCCAGCAGCATTGAGCATTGCTTCAAGTGTAGCTTAAGTTTAGCATGAGGCTCCTACTGTTTCATCATCCAATTAATCCACTGCTTCACTGTAATAGTGAAGTCATAAGTGTGTAACCATGCTACAGTTGAATTTCCAGTATCTTCACAGATGTCATGTTACAAGCTTGCCATGTTACAAGTCTCATCTTACAATTACAAGCTTGTCATGTTACAGTCTTTCACTACAATAGTGAAAGAAAAGCTGATGAAAAAAGATGTTTAATTAAATACAAGCATCAGTTTTCTGATGTGTCAATCGATATTCCAGTCAGAGGTGGGGGGGGAGAAAAGTCTGTGTGAGGATTGTTAATAAATTATGCAGAAGCGGTACTAGAAGAATTGAGTCAAGTTGGCTCATGAGGAGATTTAGGAGTATCTGAGTTTTGATGGAGATTTCTTACAATTTGTTCCTTTTTTTTTTTTTTTTCTTAGTGTCTGAAATGTAGGTATACAGAGACTTGTATAGAGCCTTTCATTCCTATGGATGAAATAGTAGAAGCTATACTTTGAAATAAGTGTTTTAAAGCTGTTGCTACTGCCATATTGGATTTTTTTCTTTCCCTCCAGCTCAATATTATCGATATATTGAAAGCATACTTAGTGATACCTTTCAGTGATTTCATAGCACAGGTTGTCATCTGAAGAAAGTAATTATTAAAATATTTGGAGTCTGAATTGGAAGCTATCTTACTACTTTAATTATATTTTCTTTTACAACTTTATTTCAATCCAGTCTTTTTCTTAATACATCAGCTATCTAGAAGCCACTTTTCTCCTGGCATCCTAAGTGTCTTCTGTAGATCTGACTGCCTGTTACCTTGCTTTCGCTTTTCTGCTTTCTTTTCTTTCACTGCACTTAATTGTCTCTTGCTTTTTCATTTTCCCTACACATATAGAATTATCGATTATTCTGGAGTTCATTATTTATCTCTTCTGTACCTATTTAGAATTTCTATGGACAAAATATATTTTTATAGGAAAATGCTGACTCACTAAAATTAGATTGTTTACTTGTTAGTTTCCAGGTTTTCAAAGTTATTTTTACTTGTCGTAATGTTCTGTTCAAACATTTTATATATGGAGCACTTGCCTTTCATAAGCCTAGGTTTCGTTTTTGTTTTGAAATTTCAATTTGTATTTCCATAAGACTAAAAGAAAATTGGAAAGGTAATGTTTTGAAATTAAGATAAATGGATATTTCATTTGAATTATTTTCCATTCTTTATATTCTTGTTCTTTAAATGTTTTCATATTTTGTCCATATTCAGAGTATGACAGTTTCAAAACCCAAACCCACAAAATTCAATGGCTGGAAAATTGAATACATTTGAAAATTCTACTGGAAAGCTTTAGTACTCTGTGTCTGCATTAGGATTTTAAGCTGCCAGATGTTCTGCAAAATGGAAATGTTAATCTGCACTTTTCAGTTAATTATATTTTTCAGGCTGTTGCATAGAAACATTTTTATATTCATTACAGAGATACAAAAAAAATATGTAAGAAGTTATTTCTTGCATTAGAAATATCTTTGAATCCTTGTTCCCAATCCACTGTTCTCAACATAACACCCCTTTCCCAGCTAAATTCTAAAGGGAATCCAGATGTTTATTTAAATATTCATAACACAACTACAGTTGGAGCTGGGAGGATCATAGATACCTGTGTTCATTTCACACTACATTCATCTTGTAGTTAAAAATGCAGTATTCATTGCAGTGCTAGTGGATGAGCTCTTTGACAGGAAAATGGATTTTTTTTCTTCTCTACAAGTAAAGCATTATGGAAAGGAGGCTGTAGAACTGTCTCAGAAAATGTAATGTATTGACTATTGACCACAGTCCCACAGAAGAAGCTTTGTGTACTGTATATTGTATTCTTGAAGAATTCTGAATTTATTTGCACTTGCCTTAACACTGGATATATCTAAAAAGGGAATAAAACTTTTAAAGGAGACAGTTACAACTTCACAGTTAATATTGAGCTGAATTTCACATTTAAGATAGATTTTATTTCGTTGTGGAAAAGCCAGGAGAGTTTACCATCTTGCTGACATTCAGTGAAGCAGGGAGGAAAAAAAAATGAGCTGCCAAATCTTCATTAAGTTGTGAACCATCTGAAAAAGACAATTTATTTGGCAATGTTTGCTGACAGACTTTGCAAAGAAGATCTATGCTCAAAATCTTAAATTTTAAACATACGCTACCTATTAAAAGTGATATCATAGTTCATGTAAAATGTTTAGATTAGGCCTGCTTTATCTCTTCAGATATTTGTCCATGAGTATAAATGGGTAAGGAGGTAGACACTGCTGTATTGCATACCTTTAATTCTGGAATCTGCACAAGGGAACGCGTGCAGTGAAGAGAAGTTCATGCAGGACAGTATGAAAGCCAAGAGGCAGGGAATTTGGGGTATGTGTGCAGAAAGTTATACGAAGACACAAGCAGCAGTGGGAGTTTGTAAGGTGAAAGGAAGAAGAAGAATGTACTTACTAGCTATTCTGAAGAAATAAAGTATCTGCAAGCCTTTCCAAACTGGTACGGTATGCTTCTGCTTTTCATCTTATTACTGAAAATTAGTCAAAGTCCCAGAGAATCTGGTCTTAAAAGCTTTAAAAGGAAAGTAAAAGTAAGGAAGTTTGATAGATAATACTAGAATATAAAATGACATGTTCGTAGTCAGCAAAGATTATGTAGATTGTTCTAGCAAATCAGTAAAGTCCTGACACCACTCTATTTTAACTCATTTAAAGATGTACTCCTATACGTTTCACTACTTATTTTGATAGATTACGTATTTAAGAATCTAAAATGAGAAATGTTAGCAAATGAGAGCAAGAGTGTTAGATGAAAGTAATGAGGTGAGTGGACATGGCTTGTATGGGAGTGCTAGAATAAGCAGGTAGTCTCAGTTCCATGGAAGAGTAGGTACCAGTGCTGCTTTTTGTTTTTTCTTTCCAGGTATTTTCTTCCTTCCTTACTGATGCATTCCTTTCCCATTATGGTACCTATCTAGGTGTTTCTATTAACATTTGTGGGTTTTCCACCCAGATTCGGATACTAATAAATGATAAAATATTGTTGCACTCTCAGCTCATGCTAGTGACTTCTTTAAAACACTGTAACAATGGATATTGTAAGTACGAGTTGGTCTTTGTATATCTAACTTTATTCAGAAGATGAGTAATTCATTCTTGCAGGCAAGCAGTGTATTCCATTATTGTATCTAAAAGAGCTAAACAGAGATTTGAAAATATTAGTTTTTTATTCCTTTCAAGACAATGGGAAAATAGGTGAATTAGTGTACATGGTGTTTGTACACCACATGCTAGTTTCTGGTCTTACCAGAGTAAATAAATGATACATGTAGGAAAACTGAACAATAAGGGATTAGAACTGAAGAGCTGACTTCATTTAATTCTTTACGTGAATTTTGTAGTCATTCTTTCATGCTTTCATGGCATTGAGTGTCATAAGGTAAATTACACTTCTTTGACTAAAGTTGTCAATTTAGTTGAAATCTCCGGAGTCTGAGGACCTAGGATCTGCAAATAAGGGAATATCACAATCACATGAGGTAAGCTTCCATATAACTGTAAGGCTTGTGAAGGCATGTTAGGAATAAGATTCACGGGCATGAAAGAATTTCAGTCTCATCAGGTACCACATCAGAGAGCTGGCCCTTGGGACAATGCAGTCCCAGAAACCTGTGCTGCTCAGCAGCTGCAGTGCTACATTTTGTGTGATTTGAAACTTGCTTTCTAGTTCCGTGCAGTGAATGATGATAATGGGAAATACTGGTCAGCAGGGATAACTATTAAATCAGTCTTTGGGCATCCTGCCATGTTTTCTGATGTTTGGGCCATCTTATATGTAAACCCAAGAGAGTTTAGTAATTATTAGAAGAAAGCATAATTAATTTATAGAATTCTAGTTATTTTGCTGAGTACTGTCACTGGAAGTACAATGAAGCCTTTAAATAAGGTCCAGTCGCTGTATAAAGCTGTCCTGTGGCTGCTAAACTTTCACATTATACTGAAGTTGGATATAAACACTCCTTTTATAACTTGTATATCACTGAAGTACGCAGATGTCTTGGCTCTGAAAGCACGTTTATGAAACGAGTGCAGCACTGGAGTTATGCCAGGACTGAGACTCAGTAGTTTGAGGAGGAGTCCTAATACCTCTCAGGATGGGAGGTCAGCTAAATAAGTGGGCCTCCCTTGTTCTGGCAGCAGAATACTAGCCCTAAGAGAGAGTACTCTATGCATATTAGTTTCATTATGCAACAGTTCATTCTGAAAGATCTGTATCATAACACTACTTTGGTCCTCACTGAAAAGAGCCACTTCCGTTTAGTATAGGTGGTATGCCTTGCTAAATAGGAAAATCAGGAGAAAACCTCAGGAAAACTAATGCAAATTTTGATTAGTATAAATTTCATGACAATTTTGAGAAAGTGTATAGGAAATGCATAGTTTTCTCATACCTATTAAAGGTACTTACTTTGTTTAGCAGAAATGTGGAGGTAGATCTAATGTGTGTGCAGTATGTTACATATTTAGTGTGTGTAAGAATGTCTTTATTAATGTATATACCCATATGTATATACGAATCCAGAGGTTTTAAAGACAACTGCAGTGTACCTCCAACAGCATAAATTAAGTCTGGTTTCTAGAATATTTCAGATGTTTTACATACGAATGAATAAAATGTTCATAGTAAAACAGGTGGGACAGTCGTGTCTCCATAGATGAGTTGGATATTGTACCTCCTTTTTTTTTAGACCTAGTATATTGTGTAATTTGGAAGAAATAGTATGGAGTGGAGTTCTTTTGATAATTTGCATTGCCATTTTAATCTGTCATTTGAGACTGAGGTGTGAGATTTTATTCTAGTTTTTTAGCCCATGAAGAATTAATGGCAGAGAGTTGTGTGTTTTTCAACACTGAGATACTTTCTTCCCCCAGTAATAATGATGAGATGCGAGTTAAAATTAAGATTACAATCATATATCTTACATTTCAACATTTCAGCCATTGGGCAAGATTCTTGGCTTGGCAACGATACTGTCTCAGCTTAAGAAATGGTCTTCTGAGATTTCTGCTTTAGGTAGGTTATATTACAGACATCTGTCTGTAATATAACCTACATGATGATAGATGTACTTGCCGAGGCGACCGGCTCCGGGGCAGACGCGTGCTGCAGCGGAGCGCGGGATCGGGACAGGCAGGGCTATTTTTCGGGCATCGAGCCTACGTGAGGGAGCCGCCAGGCACCGGCAGCCCTCGTGAGGGAGGCTGACGAGGCGTAGGCGGAGCCAGTAGCGTCAGCGACAGCTCCTCCCCCCGGCCGTTCAAAGGCAGTCCTTAGGGAGCGCGGCGACCAGGGCCGGCAAACAGGGAGTGACGCGGGGGAGTGACGCGGCAGTTAGCGAGGCAGTGAGCGCGGGCAGGAAGGGCGGGGACCCATCGTCGCTCTGTTGCAGCTACCTCTCCCTTCCGTGCTTGTAACCTGCTTGCGTAGAACCTGACCATGGTATCAACCAGGCAGAAAACCGTGGCCTCCGCATCTCGTGCGGCATCTCCAGCCACGGTCACCACGGTGGCTACTCAGACGGAGGGCTCCGGGAAACACGCAGCCGTCCAGGTCCTGGGCTGCAGAGTGTGCCCCAGCCTTCTGTCGGTCTCCGACAGCAGTGGTGGGTATGCCTGTGGGAGGTGTGCCCAGGTTGAAGAACTGCTCAGCCAGGTAGCGGTGCTCCAGGAGGAGGTGAACAGGCTCAGGAGCATCAGGGAATCGGAGATGGAAATTGACTGGTGGAGGTGCACTCTACCCTCTCTGAGGCAGGTTCATGAGCCTGCCACAGCACAGGCGTCTCCTGTTATGCAGAAGACGGAGGTTCCCTCCTCCTGCCAGGCAGCGGGAGGAGACCTAGATCAAGGGGGGGAATGGAGGCAGGTGCCTATTCGGGGTGGTAGGCGAGCCCTCTCTCTGCCCACCTCACCTTCTCATCTACCCTTAAATAATCGATATGAAGGACTAGAACAAGACAATCCGAACGATAAAGTAGATAAAAACCCGTCCCAGCTGGAGGGGGCGCCTAAGACAAGGCGACCTACACACCGCATGGCCACATCATCCTTCAAAAAAGAAAGAAGGGCTATTGTTATGGGGGGCTCCCTTCTGAAAGGGACAGAGGGACCGATATGCCGACTGGACCCAACCCGCAGAGAAGTCTGTTGCCTCCCTGGGGCTCGGGTGAGAGACTTCGCCAAGAAAGTCCAGCGCCTGGTACGGCCCACTGACTACTACCCGCTGCTGGTCTTTCAGGCTGGTAGCGATGAAGTAGCAACGAGAAGTCCGAAGGCGATCAAAAGGGACTTTAGGGATTTGGGGCGACTACTTAGAGGATCAGGGGCGCAGGTTGTGTTTGCCTCTGTCCTTCCGATAGGGGGGATCGAAGCTGAAAGGCGTGCTGTTCACATAAACTCGTGGCTTCGAGACTGGTGTGACCGGCAGAACTTTGGGTTCTTTGATCACGGGAAGGTCTATGCTACACAGGGCCTGATGGCACCGGATGGGATGGACCTCTCTCGGAGAGGGGTAAGGATCTTTGGTCAGGAGTTGGCAGGGCTGATAGATAGGGCTTTAAACTAGAGTCGAAGGGGGAAGGGGCTAAAACCAGGCACGCCGGTGAAGACCTAAGGGAAGGTACGCTAGACTCAGAGGGGCTGGGTGCCAGTGAGGTCCTTCGGGCAGATCCACAAGGTGCTGAGTGTAAGGAGACGCACCTGAAGTGCTTCTACACGAACGCACGCAGTATGAGGAATAAAATGGATGAGCTAGAAGTCCTGGCCCAGTCCTGCAACTACGATATCATCGGCATAAGCGAAACCTGGTGGGATGAGTCCTGTGACTGGGGTGTTGCGATAGATGGTTACAGGCTCTTCAGGAGGGACAGGCAGGGTAGGCGAGGTGGTGGGGTGGCGATGTATGTGAAGCAGGGGCTGGACTGTGTGGAACTTCAGGTCGGAGATGGCAAAGTTGAGACCCTCTGGGTAAGGATCAAGGGACGAACGAATAAAGGGGATGTCGTTGTGGGAGTCTATTACAGACCGCCTGGCCAGGACGATAGCGCCGATAAATTATTCTTTACAGAACTAAGAGAGGCCTCGAGATTAACTCCCCTTGTCCTTATGGGGGACTTCAACTTGCCAGACGTTAACTGGGAGTGCCACACGGCTGACACGAGCAAGTCCAGGAGGTTCATGAAGCACCTAGATGATAACTTCTTGGTGCAGGTGCTAACGGAGCCAACTAGGAAAGGTGCCCTCCTCGACCTGTTGCTAGAAAACAGAGAGGGTCTGGTGGGAGATGTGGTGATTGGTGGCCGCCTTGGTCAAAGCGACCATGAAGTGGTTGAGTTCAAAATTTACGGTGACAGAAAGAAAAGTGCCACCAAAACCTCATCCCTAGATATGGGGAAAGCGGACTTCAGGCTGCTCAGGGAACTAGTCAGCAAGGTCCCCTGGGAAACTGCTCTTGAAGGCCTCGATGTCCACCAGTGCTGGTCATTCTTTAAACGATGCCTCCTAGAAGCACAAGATCAAGCAATTCCTAAATATCGCAAGTCAGGCAGGCGGGGCAGGAGGCCGGCGTGGCTGACCAGGAACATTCTAATGGAGATTAGGCGGAAACAGAGAGTGTTTCGCTACTGGAAGGAGGGCCAGGTGTCATGGAAAGAATACAGGGATGCCGTTCGTGTTTGTAGGCAGAAAATTCGTGTGGCCAAAGCACACCTTGAGTTGAAGCTGGCTGTGTCTGTGAGAGAAAATAAAAAGGGCTTTTTCAGATATGTGAATGGAAAAAGGAGAACTAAAGAATACATAGGGCCGCTCCTTGATAGGGAAGGTCTCCTCACAGACAATGACATAGGCAAAGCAGAGACGCTTAACGCCTTCTTCGCCTCTGTCTTCAATGCCGATGATGGGCTTCGGGACCCAGGGTGCCCTGAGCTAGAGGACTGGGACGGTGGGAATGACAAACTCCCAACCGACCCTGAACGTGTGCGGGATTTGCTACTCCACCTGGATCCCTACAAGTCCATGGGTCCGGATGGGATTCATCCCCGGGTGCTGAAAGAGCTGGCGGACGTCATCGCGGAACCTCTCTCAATTATTTTTCAACGATCCTGGGAATTTGGAGAGGTCCCGGTAGACTGGAAGCTGGCAAATGTTGTGCCGATTTACAAGAAGGGTCAGAAAGAAGACCCTAGCAATTACAGGCCTGTGAGTCTCACGTCAGTGCCTGGTAAAATCATGGAGAAGATGGTTCTCGAACTTATTGAGGCTCACCTGGGGGACAAAGCAGTCATTGGTCCCAGCCAGCATGGGTTTGTGAAGGGCAGGTCCTGCCTAACTAACCTGATTTCCTTTTATGATAAGATCACCCGTATGATGGACCAAGGGAAACCAGCTGATGTGATTTTTTTGGACTTCAGCAAGGCTTTTGACACGGTTTCCCATAGGATCCTACTGGACAAAATGTCCACCATACAGCTAAATAAAAATATCATGTGATGGGTGAGCAATTGGCTAACGGGCAGGGCCCAAAGGGTTATGGTAAATGGGGCTGCGTCAGGCTGGCGGGCGGTCACCAGTGGTGTCCCTCAAGGCTCCATTTTAGGGCCGGTACTTTTCAATATTTTTATAAACGATCTGGATGTAGGAATAGAAGGTATTTTGAGCAAGTTTGCTGATGACACCAAACTTGGAGGAGTTGTTGACTCGAATGAGGGTGGAAAGGCCTTGCAGAGGGATCTGGATAGGTTAGAGAGCTGGGCGATCACCAACCGCATGAAGTTCAATAAGAGCAAGTGCCGGGTCCTGCACCTGGGACGGGGAAACCCTGGCTGCACGTACAGACTGGGCGATGTGACGCTAGAGAGCAGCCTAGAAGAGAGGGATCTGGGGGTCGTGGTTGACAGCAAGTTGAATATGAGCCAGCAGTGTGCCCTGGCGGCCAGGAGGGCCAACCGTGTCCTGGGGTGCATCAAGCACGGCATCGCTAGTAGGTCAAGGGAGGTGATTGTCCCGCTCTACTCTGCGCTGGTGCGGCCTCACCTCGAGTACTGTGTGCAGTTCTGGGCACCACAGTATAAAAAGGACATGAAACTGTTGGAGAGTGTCCAGAGGAGGGCTACGAAGATGGTGAAAGGCCTGGAGGGGAAGACGTACGAGGAACGGCTGAGGTCACTGGGCCTGTTCAGCCTGGAGAAGAGGAGGCTGAGGGGAGACCTCATCACAGTCTACAACTTCCTCGTAAGGGGGTGTCGAGAGGCAGGAGACCTTTTCTCCATTAACACCAGTGACAGGACCCGCGGGAACGGGGTTAAGCTGAGGCAGGGGAAATTTAGGCTCGACATCAGGAGGGGGTTCTTCACAGAGAGGGTGGTTGCACACTGGAACAGGCTCCCCAGGGAAGTGGTCACTGCACCGAGCCTGTCTGAATTTAAGAAGAGATTGGACTGTGCACTTAGTCACATGGTCTGAACTTTTGGGTAGACCTGTGCGGTATCAAGAGTTGGACTTGATGATCCTTAAGGGTCCCTTCCAACTCAGGATATTCTATGATTCTATGATTCTGTGTGAGTTCATTCTGGCTGTGCTGCGATCCTGAAGTTGTGGTGAGAAGCTCAGTGCCCAAGCTACCAGGTCCCAGTGAGAGTCTGGGTTAGCACAGTGCCAAAAGCATCTAGGTAAAATTTCTGGGCTAGGGCTGTCTTGTGTCTGACCGACCTATTTATGTAGTGGATAGTGACTCTTGTGCCATCTGTACTTACATTTTTGGTTTTGTTTTTCTAAGATCCTCCTCTGAGGATATAGAGATACCAGTTACTCGTGAGAACCTTATAAAGGGTGATGTTCAGAGTATCCGTGGAACTAGATAAATCAGGGCTAGCTACATGGTTCCTGTGACTACAGATGTAGTGTTGGTAGCTCAGTTCAATACTGTTGAAATCTGGGACTACCCCAAGAGCTGTGCTGCTGAAAGACAGTATGAGCACCAAGTGTACAGGGCTCAGGCACATTGGAGAACACAACTCCTTATTTCTTTTGCTTTATTTCAAGGTATTAGTATTTTGTTTTAATTAAAAATTGGTTTAAATATTTGTGCTAGTTACTGGCAAATAGTAAGACAAAATGTTTTGTTTTAAACTATTTGTTTTTTTTTGCACAACGTCCATTTCAGAAGTACTTGGTGTAACTCTTGGGTACAGATAGCAAAATGATTTTTCTGTCTGGCTATTGTAATACTTTGCAGTTAAATTGTGCAAGCAAAGGATTTAACACACACACCATTATTAATCTAAAACTCTAACATATGTTCTACCTATCTCATTTTTGCAGGTAACTTTGCCTAATCTACAGCACAGCAAATTAGACATAGATGTCAAGAAAAATCTAGAGGGAAAAGCTTGGTATTGCATGGAAATGATTAGTGTCAGTGAACCAAGTCATTTTAATATTTAGTCCTTTCATGGTAACTTATTTCCAGCAGAGCAGAACAATGCTTTCATTTTTTTTTAATAAAGGATTTATTTTATGTGTGGATATATGCACACAGTGTTTATACGTGGCACTATCTTGTTTTTTTTCCTTTTTTTTTTTTTTTTTTTCCTACATCAGCAAAATACTGTTGAATTGCCTTCGGATTTTGATTTGCTTTGATACTGAAATCCTTTTCTGCAGGTCTGCTACATACCCTAGACATATCATCCCTATATTACACAGTTAATTATTTCTGCCTAAATGCAATACTTGATTTTCTTTGCTTCTGTTGCATAGCAAACTTTAAGCTATTCCTTTAATTCTTCAAAATTATTTTAGAGTTTAATCCTGTTCTTTGACATGCCCTTATGATGTGGTGTACTGCGTTGCTCTCTGGTTATATTTTATATTCCATGCTCTAGGTGACAAATGAAAATGTGAAATGTAATATTCAGGACAGAACCTTGTAGTTTCCCACTGTACCCAGTCTTACATTTACACAATGATTCACTGCTAAACTCTCAGACCACACTTCCAAACAGCATTTCCTACATTTCCTACTGCAATTTCATGCCCCTAGTGGTACATTCTTTGAGGTTCATTAATTTCCAGAGATTCTGAAAGTGGAGTTATCATTTAATTAATTAGAGCTACCAAAACGAAATCAGTTGCAAGTGGCTTCCCCCTTTGTTTTTATATTATTGAGTAGTTAAAGAAACAAAAAGCAAGCTGGCATTGTTTCCCTAAGATATACCTAAGATACTCAGGTTAGAAGTGCAGGAGGGAAATGGTATGGTTCAGATGGTCAGTATTGGAGTGAAGTTCAACGATTTCAACAGCTTGAATAGGTCTTGTGTGAAGAGTCTACAACCTTGCTATTGTACTCAACCTTCATTTCAAAGAAGAGTAGTGATAGACATCTGTGTTTAATAAATTTATGACTTGTATAATAGTGTAAAATAGTTCTAAGAATTCAACTAAGAACCTTCAGTCTGTAGTTTCTAAATAAACATATTTTCTGAAATGAAATAGTGAAAGATCACCCCCTCCCTTCTCCCCAGCTTTCAATTTTGTATGCAGAAGTAGTCTAAGAGGAATTAATGTATGGATCTATGCTGCAGTAGTAGCTATACTTATATGAAAAGTTACTACTCTCAGGCTGCTCTTTATATGCGTTACTTCTGGTTTTCAACACGTTCAGTCCTAATCTACAATGAAAAGTTATTTTAATACACACAATTTTGGACTAAAGAATTATATTGAAATGTACTAGGAAGTACATTGAAATGTACTAGGAACTACATTGAAATGTACTAGGAACTCTTGCATAATCAGCTACAGCCTCTCTTTTCAAAACGGTGACTTTCTGCCAAGGGGCTAAAACTAGGTTAAGAGGATATAGTCAGTTCAGGTATATATGCTGTTTCTTCTCAGAGTAAGGGAGGCTTTTCTTATGTTCTTTAGAGCAAGGGGAATAAGCAAACTTAATAATACTGTCCCCCAAAACTCTCCTGGCCTTGATGTAGTTTAGCTCAGTTCTGAAAGCTCAGCTTTAGGACAAGTGGATCAGCCTCAATGATCTTCAAAAAAGAAAGTGAATGTCTAGTTGTTAGTTTGATTCAGGTAGACATCTTTTGAAATTTACCCCTCTTAAGTTCAGAGTTGAGATTAATTATCTGACTTTAAGCAGGCTGCAGCAGCAATCAAGCTTCTGTGTCAAGGCTTCTAGTGTGATGGGATAATCCAAGCTGCCTGTGTGACTGATGAATTGGTTATGTCAGTATTTCAGGGAAACTGGTAATTGGCCATTATCATCAAATAAGAGGAATATCTGAAATAACAACCAAGAAAAGTCCTTGTTAATGTAATACTTTGCTGTAGTTTTCATAAATGTGCTTCCTTTTGGTAATAGGAGATAATTTGGAGGTAAGAGGGCCAAGCTGTCATAGTCACCCTTATTTTCTTCTGAAATACAAAACATACTTAAATTGTCTAGTATGGCTACGGTGGAGAGGGGATCTGAAGTTACAGAATGGCAATCTTTTGAAATAAACGTTTATGGAATTGTATGAATTATGTTAACAGAAGTATCCTTTCTTTAGTAGTCTCACAACTCAAGCAATAATTTTTCATTATAGGGGTAATATAAAGTAAATATTTCCTTAATTTGACTATTATTCTGAAATATTCTTGAATCATACAGAACTCTTATGTATATATTATTGAGAATACGTTTTAAAATGAATTCATCTTCACTCTTTTGATGGCTTGTTTTATTGGGTGCATTTAAGAAATGGCCTTGCACTATTTTTCTCAGTTTTAAAAAGTGTTTTTTTATAATTAATATTTCCATTAGTAATTTAAAATTACCAACTAGTTTTATTACTAATTTAGTTAGGCATAAACTAATAGATCAATATAGTGTCTTAATAGTCAAATTATTGAGTGTGCGATCTTTGTCTCTTTTTGGCCTTACATAAAGCTTGAGGGAAAAAAGACACCATTAGCTAGGACATATATCATCTCTTAAAGTCTAGAACCATAAAAAGGAGCAGTCTAGCCTGTTTAGAGATGTTTGGGGAAGACTGCTTTCTGTCTGGCTTTCATGGGCTTTGAAGAGAGTTTTGTTTCACTTAAATTACTCAAGAACTGCTATGCTTGAGGTGGAGCATGGAGGCATGTCACAGACCCTGTTTACATATTGCCTTTACAGATGTTCCTCAAAAATAGTTTCTGGTGATGACATGACAGCATGGGCTCCCCACTGTCCTCAACAGCACATTGAGTTGCTGGCAGCTAGGACTATCTGCAGGCATTGTGAGCTGTGAAGCAGCTTGCGGGCTCTGTGGGGCACTAGCAGAGCATGCTGTGCTCACCAGGACAGTAGAGACCAATTGGGCAGAGTGGTAGGGAAGTTTACAGGCACAGAGCTGGCTTCTGTGCTTTGAAGTCACAGATACTGGAGCAAGTGATGTAGGAAGTAACCCCATTATGGCTTAGATGGTATGCAGTTTATGTTAGCAGAAGGCAAACATCTGCCTAGAAACCAGAATGTGGTCCACTACAGCTAAAACATGGTATGTGTTTATAATGTCCTATCATTTTTTACAGTGTTAGTGCTAACCACTGTTATCTACAGTTATACAGAACAATTGAAAGAAGAGATGACTGATAGCAATAATGGAAATGAGAATGTATGGTAATAAATGTGATTTTTTTTTTTATACTTAAAGTACCAGTCTGGACACTTTCTAATTTACATGTTCTACTGTAGGTTCCTACAAGTCATTTAAATGCTTAAAATAACAACGAACTTTCAGCTGCTTAGAGTGTTCATATCCTCTAGTTGAAATTATTGGAAAATACTTGGTAAGTTTGAGTATCAGTCTATGGTACTTAATAAGCCTAGATATTAATGACATGGGTTTCTGATTTTGCATGTCTTTTAAAGGTGGTGTTCAAAGAAATAGATGTGTTGCCATTTTACTTTTTAAGTATTTCTTGGAGTTGGTTAAGTACAATTTCCAGCAAAACCTAGAGAATATAGAGTTCTGTTCCAAGAAATGTGCATACCTGAATCTGGCAAAAATGCTGTTGATGACACAAGTCTTTTTTCAGTCCTTCTAGTAATGTTTCAGTGTGGAATGTTTTCTCTACTCTATGCTGACATGTTTATCATTCAGTATTTTAGAACGGTTTTAGTTCCTCTATAAATTTGCATGACATTGTCAATGAGTAAATAAGAAGTGCTGTATACTTCATGAATTCATAACTTGCTTCATTCATTTGTAGGTTTGCAAAGGTGTGTATGTGTGTTAACTAGGTTGGTTGCACCATTTCTTTTGGTGGAAAATCTGAAAGCTGTTTGTCTCTTTCCCTGTTTTCAGGCACTGTTTTAAACACCTTAGATAAGGAGTCAAAAGGAAGGTTGCAATTAATTGTCCAGAACATGGGAATGGAATGCTGGTCTGGCATAACCCAAATGAGTTGCACTGAGTTTGGCATAGAGCATTAAAAGAAGGTGAAGTCACTTTTAATGATATGTCCCAATTCGTAAACAGGTGTTTGCCCAAGGGGAACACACCAGAGTTACTTTGCAGGCATTATGAAAGAGTGAATCACTGGAATATGTGAACATTTCTAACCCCACCCCTCCCCCAAAATATATTATGTCAATCCTTTTAGCAATTTGTGTTCAGTGAGGTATTGCTCGCAGCAGTGAAAGAGATTGGATTCCAGAAACTGTGGCACTCTTTTTATCTATTAGCTATTTAATGAATGGTGTTTTAAAATTTGACTGGCAGCTTCTTTTCCTATCTTAATTAAATTGCTCCTTCACCCTAGTGTCTTTGAAGGATGGAACCTTTGTTAAAGATGTCAAGTTAGTCTTTTATTTTTTGTTTCCATGGGGAGCAGGGTTTCTTGACATGTTAAGATAAAAGTGTGGATTCAAGAATATACTTGTTAAAATACTCTCTAAAACAATCTTAATACTACTAACCAGAACAAAGAAGAGAATGTGCCCGGTGACATTATTTTTCTCCACCTGAGATGTGAAGAGCTCATAATGTTTCTGCTAAATCAAATTCTTTACCTAAGTTAAGGTTTAAAAATATAGTAAAATTTATGCTGAAGGCATGAACACACCTAAATGCAAAAAGAATTCAGTCAAAAAATATTATGTTTCTGAGGGTTGCCCCCATACTACCAAAATTTCTATTGAAGGGAAAATGTTACAAAATCAACACTACAGAAGGATAGCATGGATGTTATGAGAAAATCTGTTGATAGGGGAAAATGGTTGATAAAGAGTTTGATTATTAGAGAACTTGGTTTTAAATTAAGTGGGGATTAGACACAAATTATTTTAAGGTCACTAGCTGTGAGTTGTTAGACTAATCTCCTGCAATTTACATTTTAATATGCACCAATGAAAATTGCTTTCTTGAATTACTTCAAGGTTTTTTATTAGCATGCATATTCAGCTTAAGAGGTTGAATTGCACAACGTACTATTTGAAGTTCACTGACAGTTCTCATATGGCTGTGTTCACAACCATCAGAACAAAGTGGCAGTAAAAAGAGTTAGAATTTTCACTGACTTGGAGACATGGAAACCAGATTAGAAAGAATAAAGGTCATTTTATTCTGATGATTGGTTATGAAATTGTCCTTTATGATCTTTAGACAATAGTTTTTCTGAGGAATTGTATGTTTTCTGACTTCTTTTCATAAATATTACTTTCGTTGCTCACGTAGAAAAAATCTGATAGTCGTACTTTAGTATAGCCTTCAGTCATATATGATGTAGGTTATATGTTTTATGCTTTTGATATGTTTTGTATTTGCATTTTAAATCAAACCATCCTTTCTTTGCAATTGATTTAATTAAACTTGTATGCCAAATTTTTGATAAGGAACTGATAGCTCTTATCATGCAAATGAAGTCATAAAACTGCTCTTAAGTCTTGCTGCTACATTGTATGATAGTTAAGTGAGCTTAAGCAAAACCGGGTATCTTACCTTTATTAAATGAAGAACTGTATTTAATATTTACAAAATATAATAAGCCAGAATAAAAATTAGCTGCATTAATTATTCAGATTCAAGACCATTCAACTAATACACTGTAAAGCAATTAAAAATTGAATTAGAACGAGAACACGTTCAGGCTACAATGTTAGGCTAACATACGAAAAAAGTGACCCATATGAAAAAAGGGACCCATAAGGATCATCGAGTCCAACTCCTGGCACCACACAGGTCTACCCAAAATTCAGACCATGTAACTAAGTGCACAGTCCAAACGCTTCTTAAATTCCGACAGGCTTGGTGCAGTGACTGCTTCACTGGGGAGCCTGTTCCAGTGTGCGACCACCCTTTCGGTGAAGAACCTCTTCCTGATGTCCAGCCTAAACCTCCCCTGCCTCAGCTTGACACCATTCCTGAGGGTCCCATCACTGGTGATTAAGTTGGCGCCTGCCCCTCCACTCCCCCTCATGAGGAAGCTGTAGACTGCAAAGAGGTTTCCCCTCAGCCTCCTCTTTTCCAGGCTGAACAGGCCAAGTGACCTCAGCCGCTCCTCATTCGTCTTCTCCTCTAGGCCCTTCATCATCTTCATTGCCCTCCTCTGGACACTCTCTAACAGTTTTATATCCTTTTTTGTAGTGTGGTGCCCAGAACTGCACACGGTACTCGAGGTGAGGCCACACCAGCGCAGAGTAGAGCGGGACAATCACTTCCCTCTTAGTTTTCTGTTAGTTCTTCAACTAAAACAATATAAAATTCCTTAGTCTATATTATGGAAAAAGAGTAAAGAATTCAGTTTGTTTTTAAAATAGGGCATTTTTACATTAAAATGACTTCATGGGTTGCCAAACAATCAGATTAAGGTTGAATAGACAGTGGTGAAGACATTACAAAAACATATGCTTTTCTTGCTACCCATATAATACATGGTTCTGTGTATTAATGTATTGGCTTTTCAATTATGGGGATCTAATTCAAGTCATATGTGGAAAGTATTTGTTTTGACAAGTATGTTGGTGCCTATTGTCAGATCACCAAGTACTTGAACGTGAACAGAAGTAGTTGTAATGGGATATAGAAAAAAGCTCCTTTCTTGTTTGACTCCTAAAAATGACTAGGAATAGGACCAGACAGAAAAGTCCCAAGTTTTGCCTGACAATTGTTCAAATTAAATGCTAATTTCTTTCTCAAGAGAGCAGTTTTCAGCAGAGAAGATATGTCCCTAAAAAACAAACAAACAAAAAACCTCCCTAAAAATACCTTATTCTATATTCTATATATTCTATATAGAATATAGTATATATTCTATATAGAATATACATATTTTCTGTCTATAGAATTATCCAGTTCTATAAATACTCTATTCTATAAATACCCTATCCAGTATTGTCCCTAGCTGTGGATAATAGAATCCAGGAATCCTTAGTGGTTGAATCCAGAAAATCTTAACTTTCATGACAAGTCCTGACAAGTTTAACAACGTCCCTGCCAATTTAGAGGGCCACACATTATAAAGAAGTCTGATCCTTACTGAGAGGCAAACGGCTATTGAGTGATGCTATATTGCTGTGGAACATCAAATATTCCTGTGTGCTTCCAGTTTACATGAAACTTTCAAAATATAATTAGAAGCTTGAAGAGTGTAAAATATAGTGGAAAGTTTAATTGCAGCCACACAAGACCTTGTTTGATAATACAACAATCTCGAAGCAAATTTACAAGCATCGCCATTATAGTCATAAAAACTCCAACGGTGCTTTTAGACACATTTCACAATGTGTTTACATGCTAAAACATTGTATACGTACTAAGATATATACGTTTTGTCACTGCATGACATCTAAGAGCACACTGCTAGTAAAATCTGTTTTCTGTGTATGTAAAGCGAACTCTTTAAAAAAATTAGTTGTAAATGACTACTGTTAGTTTGGGTTAATAATTAAGATTCAAGACCATTCAACTATTACGTTGTAAAGCAATAAAAAATGGGCTGATATTTTGCTTATTGAACTTGCAGCATCAGATGTTTTTGAAGCAGAGAGGAATGGAAGGAAATAGAAACTATAATATTTACAAGTTATTTCTGTTGTCATAATTAAATTTGTGACGCAGGTTGAAGGAAAAGCTCTAAGCATAAGATTAGTATAGGTGTGGGTTTTCTTTCATGCAGAGTTATTTATGTCTTGAAGCAGCATCAGTCAGACTGAGAGCAGAAGATAGGGATAAAAGATCACAGCACAATAGAGCAGAAACCTGCTTGATCCCCTGCCTATTTACGTTAATTAGTTAATAGCATATTTTTCCTCTAGTTTTATTTGATGGGTTTTGAAATGCATTTTTAAGGGTCAAAATGAGGACTCGTTTCTCAGAAACAGGGCTGTTAGAACATTATTTTGAATTCAAATCATCGAGAATCTGAAAATTTCCAATCACCTGAGATGACTGTATTGGTATTGGATGCTTCTTTCCATTAGAAGTGTTGCTTTAATATTTTTTTTTCTAACTGTGACATAATGTAGTAACTTCAAGAAGCAGAAATATGAATATGTGTTCTTCATGGTTCTAAAGAGAAAAGTTGTGTTCCTATCAAATGATGTAATAGGTTTCCAGTAGTCACTAAGGAGAGTATTAAACATTGTGAAAAACCTCTAAAAATCCTCAATTTAGGTCATATATAGAAATCTTAAAAGTTTGGGCAAACAATTTCCTATACAAGGAAGATTAATAAGGTGTGATGAAGGAAGGGGGTTCCAGAGAACTGGATAAAGCTGATGTTCAGATGACTTAAAGGAAGACTGAGGTAAGTGTAAGAATGTTGGCCTGATGTTAATTCTGGGTAAGATAATGGAATGGCTGAAATGAAATTGTGTTGAAAGTTATGTAGGAGTATTAAATAATTAATAACAATCAATATGAATTGATGGAAAGATACAAGATTTTGGTTTACATTCCTTTCATTCTATGTTTACTCAAAAATATTTTGTTTAATTATTGTATGCTATTGAATTTTACTATACAGTGATTATGGGGGAAAAAAAAAAAAGCTGTATGTTCAGAATTCTCTTTTGTAACTACCCCAATTGTCAATTCTGCATAGTTTGCTTCCCATTTCTACTGTTTTAGTTGTAGATAGTATTTTGCAAAATCACCACTAAATGAAAGGAAAGATACAGGGTACTTGAAGATAAATGAGACAGCTAAAGCTACACTGTTTTGCAAAGAGCTATGAATGGATTACAGATTTGAGTAATACCTTTACATAAAATCTGTTAATTTGTTATATGTGAAACATGAACATGAATAACGATAAGGAGAGGAATATCTTGACATCCTGCTATACCTCATGTGTACTCCTACCCCTTTACTGTTAGAAGATATATCAAGTGACCAAAGGAAAAGAAAAATATTTGCAAAATTTTCAAGATTGGTAACAAAGAAATTAAGAAGTATCCAGTTGAAATATATTGAAAATTGGAAGAGATTTGAAAAGAAAACAAGTGATTATGGAGGGGTAAGACTTTTAAATGAAGTAGCAGGTGAACTGAGAGAGGCACTGGCTGATAGCACATAAAGAAAAACAGATAAGAGGAGTACTCACTAGAAAAGACTAAATGAAAGAGGGCAGTTTCCAATTAGTAGGGATAATTACTGACAGAAGTACCTCCTTGCCATTGTGAAAGGGATTTTGTCTATCAGTACTCTGATAATAACTCCTGATAATTGTAGTGATGTTCAAATGTTGAAAATGCTGAATATTAACTTGGGGTGTGTGCGTGTTAATATGGAGCTACTTTTTATCAAGTGAAGCATCACATCAGGGTGACTCTGCTAAAGTTCAGGTTTGTTTTAGTTCTCCTTTATGTTTCTATGATTATTTTTTCTTATGAATATATTTTAATCACACAGAAAAAAAGCAATTTAAGAATAACTATAATTATACACTGATGGAAACATATCTTACTAGTTTACATTTTTCACTTCATTTTTCCTTGTGTAAAATCTTAGAATTTGTGAAGTCAATGACAAAGCTTTCTTTGACTTTAATAAAAGCAGAATTTTTCCTTATGCACAGCCATTTTCTTTAACAGTTGGCCAATATTAAATTTTCACAGATGATTTATTATAGAAAAACTGTGGACTAAACCCCAGTGTTTTAAATTTCTGAAAAAAATGTGAATATGAAGTTTAATCTATGTATATTGCATTTAAGAAACTTATTTAAAGTTAATTAATTTTACAGTGCTCACAACATACCAGAAAATATGATTGCAGGATACAATGATTTTTTTTTCCCCCCAAACTAGTTTTCTATTTTACACTAATGGTAACCACATCAGTAAGATTTTCTGAAGCAATAACTGTAATTAACATGTAAGCCTTTTTGCGTGTAACACAGCACATAAGCACTGTTTTAGTTTGAGTTTTACTCAAACTGTTTGAGTTTTAGTTGCTAGAAGCTGTAAGGCATGTCCTAAGCAGCAGTTTTTAAGTCTTTCTTGTTAATACTTCTGTTATAGTACAGATGCATATTTTAGTTGTCTACCATGCATGGTGTTCTCTTTCAAATGTTGCTTGCTATTTGAACCTGGTGTACTGTTGCCTGTGATAAAACTTATAGTTCAAGCAGAATAATAATTTTTACAACATTCTAAAATCACTTGTCACAAAATACTGTTTAACTGTAGCTTTTTTAATACTAGGAATATATGTCTTGTATGAGGCATAGAAAATAACAGGATGGTATGGTGTTTGTATATTGTCTGTTTTCACATGTCAGTTGAAGTAACCACCTGCCCCCCTAAATAAGGGGTATTTATTTGCTTTGGGGATTGTTTTCTTTCTTTCTTTTTTTTTTTTTTTTTAATTTGTATTTTACATAAAAGCATATATAGACTACAGTTTGCTCGTTTCAATAGGAAGAGAAATTTTCTTGGAACTTTCTAGGTAAAGCTTTCATTTATAGCCAGAATTATTTAACTTTTAAGCAGTATAGATCACAAATTCAAAACTAAATATACTAAAATTTTGTTCTTAAGGGAATTAAAATGGCTGTAGTTAATTTAGATTGGACCACTTTCTTGGCTGCTTTTGCAGATTTAAATATCTTACTGTTCACAGAAAGGGAAAGTGCTGGAGATTTTATGTCTTTAATAATGTGCTACTATGTGGAAGAAAAAAAGTTGTGGTGAATACCAGTACGTAACAAACTTTTAACTGTTATTTTATTCCTATCCTCATTTTCCAGCTTACTCTGGACGTCATGCTTTTGCTTGCAAAATCTTGACCCTGAGAATTCAGGCCTTGATGTTTATGCACCTCAAAAGGCAGCTATTGTCTTTCAAGAGAAGTGGTTAAAGGGAGGAAGGGTCTGCAGTCATTTACAAGGAGATATTACAAGGAGAGAGATTCTGCTGGGAGTTGTGGAAGATGGAACTAACTGTATCGTGGATAGCTTTGTATTTGATCTTAAGGAATTATATGATGTATGCCTGCAATGCACAGAACAAATTTGGGGAAGGCTGATTAATGTGGTGTGGTTATTCTATTGCTGTATTCTGTTGTCTTACGTGGCTTAGTCACAAATTAGTGCTAAGGAGCCTGACATTCTTGGGGATGGTTTTATCTTCTACTACAGAATAAAGCTGTTTTCTGGATGCATACTTTTGAAGGAAAGGGAGATTTTTGATGCATGTGACTTAAGAATGCAAACTAGCAATGGGTGATTTTTATTTTTTTTTTAAACCCCTTCACCTAGCATGTGACTTTGACATTTCAGTCATTCTACTTAAATGAGGAATGGTAATCCAGCAAGTAACATGCTGATCGTAATGAACAGTTTTCTCTATTGCTGTAAAGTGCTAGTTAAAGCTTTGCCAACTGACTGTATATTGAGAAGGGCAAACTGCTAGTTGAGAAACCTCAGTGTGCTTATAGTTATCCTTGTTACAGCAAAGTCTATGATGTGAGAAAGAACCTGTGCCTTTAACTGAAGCACTTCCATGCAAGAAGTAATGGAGATAATTCCAAATAATAAAGAAAAGCTGGAGGAAGTGCCCCTTGCACAGGATAAACAGTGTGTGTGTGTGTGTGTAGAAAATTGCCAATATGTAAATTACTATGCTTAGTTGATTTGTAAATATAAAAAGTTGAAACAAGATCCTTTAATGCTTACTGCAGTGTTGAGTTACTATTTTTAAAAAATCTCCATTAAATTCAGTACTTCTGTTTTAATGGAAATCTGAAAAATCATTCTAATTACATGAAATTGGATGTTCCTTACGCTTGGCTTTTGTCTTGAGGTATTGTGAACACTGGAAAAAAAGCCATTCATAAGCCAATGTATTGCAAAAAATTTTGCTCTTGGCCTGTCTCATTAGTACTTAAAGAACACATGCACACAAATGCTGTACTGACTAAGGATAGCTGATATGACCAAAAAAAACCACAAACCACACACAAAAAAACTTGTAATGTCCTCCAATTGTTATAGCTGCTTTTAAGGAAGAGAAAGGATAAACATTGTAGAGGAGGGAGAAATTTTGAGAGAGTCCTGATATGGAGAGATGCAAGAATACCTCTAGCCAGGAGTACTCCAACATATGGCAACATCTTGCTTGACTTCTGTTGTTCAACAGCTTATGTCAATAAAATTAAGGTAAAGGCATTTATTTCTTGTTAATGAAGATTGACTCTAATGTGATGAAATGATCCTTTGACACTGTTTCTCATATGATATGTTTTATTACAATATTTACTGTTAAAACTCATCTAAATATATCTCTTGAATAGGTGGCTTTTGATTTGTCATGCTGTAGATGAGCAAAGCATAAGCTAATTGCAAACACAATTTTCTTCTATGGCTGTTGGAGTTCCTTTTCTCTCCAATAACTACAGAGGGTCTTCATGAGTCAAAGGCAGTGAAAGTTAGGTATCTTGCCCGGGGGGGGGGGGGGGGGGGATTACAGAGAAAAATAAGGGAGGCTAACCCTTCATCTTACAGGATCCTAAGCTCTTTGTGGATCTCTCACTCTGTTTTTGAACAGCTTTGTTCCTGTATTTGTTCCAAAAGAAAGCAAGGCTTCATATTTTTTCTGGTTCTTCATAGTTTCTTCATCCCATGAGAGTAGCAGGCATTTCTTCCTCTAGTTCCTTTAAGGGCAAGCTTTGCAATGGAGTTATTTCCTTTGGGAAATTGTTTTTCTATTTTCCCTTAGGGTTTTTCCATTTAAAGAAGAGTGTAATGTTTGGTTCACATTCTCATTACACATTGGGTTTTCTTTAGTACTTCTTCCCACAGGAATGGTGCTTAGTAATTCTCTCCAGTCCTATCATTTAATAAAGCACCAGCTGTCTGCTTTCTTACATGGTATATTGAGCTCATTAAGTTTTTTCTGCACCTGATACAAAGATTTGTCTACTTATGTATTTCATCATTTATTAGTTTTTGACATGTTATCAGCATTGCTATGAGGACGTTGGTTACAGAGAACCTATCTATGCAATTTGACTTCTGCTGTGGACACCCACATTGTGAATCTTGAATACCATCCTTCTCTACAGTACCCTAATCAGACTCCAAGGCAGTTTTGGTAAAGGTGGCGGTAAGCACTGGAGATTGTCCTGAAAAAGTTATGAATAGGAGCTGAAATAGGGAAATGTTTTTCCTCAGGTTCCTACCATTTCATTCACTTTAAATTCTGCCATCACTTCCAAGGAATGCTTCTCATTTTTTCTCAGTAGACACTAAAGGAAGAGAGGGTTGCTACTCTTTCAGAGGATGTAACTGTATCTTTTAGGTCATGTTTCTGAGCTCCACCAACTTGAAACATCAGAGTGAATTTGTTCTGAAATTTGGCCAATTTATGTAGTCATCCTTTCAGACAAAACGTTTATCTAGATTTTTGGTCCGCAGTGTGGCTAGAATATATGCTACCCAGATGTGTTTTCCTAACTTTATGCAATAGAATAAAGCAAACATAAATACCCTTTTGAATACATCTTGTTATGACCAGTAATGGATGAAACTAAGTTAAAACTATTAGATTTGACTGAACCAGAGCATGAACTTCAACTGTATTACATCAGGGAACAAGATAAGTGTTTAAATTGAGCTTTTTTTTTTTTTTTTAAAGGAAAATCTTATCAGGAAGCCTATCTTGGCCAAAATCAGTAAGACCATTTGTTGCTAATTTAGTGGGGTGTGTTTGCGTGTGGTTATATATTAGCCTTGAAAAATGATCTCTTTTCTCTTCTACATAATAGAGGGTACTATTGGTTAATCCAAATATTATGCATTAGAACTTTTGCTCATATGGTGAGGAGATTATTTTTTTCCTAGATTTAAAACAGAGAAGGATGCAAGGTCTATCATCGCATTTCAGACACTGAAGCACACCCACCTGACACTCGCTCTTTCCTCTGCTCTCCTACAGCCCCAGTGGGAATCTTAGTCTAGGTCAGTAGGATTTTAAAATGACCTTATGCATCTTTTGTTCCACCTCCTTGATAGACTCAGTTGCCTGTTAGAATAAAGGAGAAATCAAGGACTGAGAAATTTGCATATGGAAGGTTGCAATATTAAATGTGTTAATTTCAGTGCATTTGATGGTAGGCTGTTTTATGCTTTTTCTTTCTTCCTCCAAAGAAATGGCTCTCTTCTAGGAAGTAGTGCTGAATTAAACTTTGAACCTTTCTGAGGTACTGCGAAAGCTCTTTTGAAGGTGAGAGAGATTGTTCCCCTCTTTTAATGCCTAGGTGACCTGAACTGTCTTGCTTTTCTGTAGTATACCAGGGTACATAGATAGTGAGGCTAGGTAAACAATGTTTTTATCTCCAAAAAGTGGCAAGTTTTTCAAACAGGTGTTCTTTCAGTGGAGAATTGGCCCGAAGCTGATATTGGAATGAATTTCCTTTGTCTGTTTGTAAGCTCTTCTATTTTTGACCTATTTTAACGAAAAGAGGAAGAGCGTAGGATATGTGTACAGTTAGTTAGCTGATGCTCTGTTGAAAATAGTTCTGAAAATTTCCAAAAACCTGGGTGAAAGATGTTTGCTTGTACTATCAACTTTGAACAGTTAATAACATTTCTCAAAGATTAAGAGATTATAAATGTCATTAAATACTGTATTGGGAACTGAATATTAGGCTTCCATATAACCTTAAATATATTTAGAGGTGCAGTGGGAGAATGACACAGAAATGGTATGATGAATTATAAAGCTCTAGTCCTGCAAATATGTATGTGCATATATAATGCTGACACTTGTTTTTGTGCGACACCAATCTATAGCCTGTGGTGAGACATTCCATTAGAATAATACTGTTGTAAAGTCACTTTTACGTATTAAAATAATTACTAGCTTTGCAACTTGTCTTGATTTGAATGTAAGATAAGCCAATTTGTGGGATGAGCATTTGCTATTTTTATTTATTTATTTTTTAACTCCTAGATTTCAGTGGCACTGTTTATTGTGTGGCTAGAGGCAGGTGTGCATGTAAAGAAAAATGATTTTCTTCCTGTAGGCTTTGTTCCTGTGAATTAGCGGGGTATTTCAGGTGGGAATGTTCTTAATTTCTCAGTTTGAGAAGAGTTAGAAAGAATGTGCAGTTCCAGGTATGCAGAAGAATGGGCATCGTTTGATTGGCCATTATCCACAGCACAATGAATTTGGTGACCTAAAACTGTGTTATTTTGACAGCCACCTGGACAGCTGACATTGAATGGACCATAATGTTACTTCACATGGTTCCTTTTTTCTGTTTTCTTTCTTTTCTTATGTAGATGGAGGATTCTAGGGATATGATAACCACTTTGTTTCTTTGTTACTCATCCAAGTAACTACCATCTGTTTGGCCTGACAGTAAGGTACTTTTTGTCCATTGATACTCATTCCCAGTCTTGATACCTGAAAATGAAATCTACATCACTAAAAATTATTGCACATTTATGGAAATAACTGCTGGCATAGGACTCAAATATTGTATAAAATGGGATGCATCTCAGAAGATCACAAGTTAATTTCTGGGTATTGTGGAGCAAGCATTGTTGTGGTCTGTGCTATGCTTCATCTGTGGAGGAATGTAAGAATCTAGTGTGTCTGAAGCTTACTATTTTGGCATGTTGCATACACACTAAATTTTTGCTTTCACTAAAAGTCTGTTTTGAAATGATCTTTATTTTTTTTTTCTAGTAAATGACTCCAGTCCTATTGAATTCTATTCAAGTTTAATACAGATCGTTCTTTGGCCTGAGTTTTACAAAACACGAATTTCATTGTAATGTTCCTATGTTTTGAAATGGTTGTGCTTCTTTCAGAACAATAACAAAAAATAGAATAAAGTACAGAAAATTTTTAATTCAAAGACAAGGTATTCAGACTAGTGATTCGCATGTTTTGGGACCTTTGCACTTTGACTTGAGAAGCTTTTTTTATCTCCAAACGTTTTATGTGGCACATGTTGTCAAGATTGTGCTAAAAGAGAAATCCTATAAAGTGTCTCAAAATAGAAAATAATTTGTGTTATTGAGCAATGTCATGAAATTAGTGTTGTAGTTAAGAGTTTGAGCTTCTAATTAGCCCACCATCCTTTTCCTTTGATTGCTATGTTTAGAATTGGTTTCCAGTGTAGTCTTATATTTTAATCATTCTGAGTCTTACTGTTATTTCTAGGCACTGTGATAACAACTGCAATATTTTCTGATCACTTTAAATTATATGTGAGCCTACCTGGATGGGGAATTTTGGAAACTTCCTCAGGTTCTTCAGTATAAAGCAGAAGTGCCAAAATCAGAAGTGGGATTGTGTGGGAAAATATAATGTATTGGAATTTAGCTTGGTATTTCACTGTCTTGACAGGCTTGATGATTTGTTTGCTATTAATACTTTTATCTTTAAAGGTGTTGAAAACATAATTTGCTGGAATTGCTTTGTGTTTGTCTATACAAATAGAAAAATATCTATATTATGTGTTAATTGGATTTTTTTTATTAATCTTTCTAAGATTTGTCAACAGCAGGTTTATTGTTTTTAATTTTTACAATAAAACATAAGCGTGAGGCAAGCCTGATTTAGGAGAGAGATACTTGATTTACTGTATTGCTTCGACAAGCAACGACAATTTCTGGATTTATTCAAAACTATTATATTATCTAGATTTCTAAAACTACTTTGATATCTAACATTCTGCAAACTTTTTTTCCTCTGGGTGCATGTGGCTAAACATGCTAAGAAGTAGTCCCCTTTAAAAGGATGAAATCCTGCCCTTGCTAGATCAATGCAGCATTCCCACTAGCCTTAGTAAGCTTTGATTTTGTCCACTGAGCTTCACTGTATGTGAATTTTTGCAGAAGCAGGACCTAATGGGTCTCTCTTGATTTCCTGGCCATCCACAGGTCCCATTAGACTGAAATAAAATGAAAAACTTGCAGGCAGAGGCCCTTGTTAGTTTTTTAAACCATTTGCTTTGGTTCACAGCTTATTTAATATACTAAGCATGAGGTTTTGCTGTGTAAAGTTTGTTTCTTTGTTGTAAAATATTTTTTTAATCTTTACTTAATACCATATATTTGGTGATACAAACCAAGCTCTCCATCTCTCTGTCTCCATTTAGCTAATGCTTGGCTGTATTTTTTTTTAATACACTGCTGCCAGTTCAACCACAGCTTCTCAGTGAAACTCTCTTCAATGTTCATTGACTATCAGTGATTCTTTGACATATCTGTGTGTTATTTGGCACATCGCTATGCTTAAATGGAACTTTTGTTTTGAAGGGGTAAGTAAAGGATGCATTGTAACTCATTGGCTTCTTGGGGTTTTGAGTAATTTGTACCAGATGATATTTTGCTCAGATAAGCTACTAATTTTATAACTCCCCTTCTAAATTTGGATTTACAGTGTAGAATTGGCTTCTAAATGTGTTGGAAAGTATCATATGTATTTTGGAATATACTATGTTTGTAGCATTCCTTCGTGAAATATTTTTTTCCCCATCTGAAAAAATGGGCTGCAATATTTACCTGTGGATAGACTACCAGGAACAGGTGAGGTGTTAGGTATTTAAATAGTTTTGTTTCTATGTGTTCTTATAAACCATACTAATTTATCTGGCTTTTAAAGCACTAAACTCCTTTTAAAAAAATCAAGCAAAGAGAGAAAAATCAAGTAATCAAGTTTAAATACTTTAGTAATTAAACTTAATTTAGGCAGAAGAAATACTGGAATTCTTCTTTTCTGTTACTGTGGATTTAAACAAGGAAGCTTAGATAACGATGGGTAGCAGTATAAAATGCTAAGAAGTGCTTAAATAAAACCAGTAAACTGGCAAAAGTGATGCAACAAAGTGATGTATTGTTAATATAGAAAATTTTTCAACATTAATTTTTATATGAAGAGTAACATGTTTAGACCCAGGGGAATATGAATATGCTCTATTTAATTAGATCGTAAACTTCTCTAATGTAGAGGTAACCAAGTCTTTCTTCATGCTTGGATTTTGCTAGCAATGCTTGTCTAGATACTTTATCCAGTAAAAATAGAGATTTCCTGTGGAGTAAGGTGTTATTGATTGATCAGGGTTTTAATTTGTTTTTAAACGTATTAACAATCAAGTACCTTTTTTTACTGTACTCAGGTGGCTGGGGTTGTGAACCCACCAAATATTTTGCAATAAACTTCAAAAAACTTTCTGGTAAAAATGGAGTATACTGGTACAGATAAAAGCTGGGGAAATATAAACTTGTGAAGACAAAATTATAGCCTGTCTTACTGAGTTTTCTAAAGAGGAAAAAGAGAAGGTTAAAGTTTTTTTCCTATTTTGAATTGTCCATAGTCATACAATTATGTCTTTGCATAGTTGAAAAGACAGCTACTTTATGTCCTTATTAACATCATTGTCACCAATTCCTAAAATGAGGTATTATATCTCAGCTTTATTATATGTGGAGACTCAAAAGAGGACTCTGCATGCATTTGGCTTTCAAAGAATGTTTGTCTGCTGTCTTAATCTGTAACCTGTGTTGTGCTTGTAGATGATATTGCTACTTGGCAGGTTCCAGGTAAGAAAAAGGTTCAGTAGAGCTGTTAGTGATAATTCTGTTGGGGATTTAACATAGAAGGAAACAACAAACACACACAAATAACAACAAACAACTTCCCCTGCAATCTTGAGTATTTAATTAACACGAGTTATAGTTTCCAGATCACTGTAGTAACTACTTGTGATGATCAGTAATTTCATGCTCATTTTGCAGGGTAGCTGAGTGCATCCAGATAACTAGCCATGGCTCATAATGTACCTCTTTCATCTCTCTGCTCTCTTTACAGATCAGGGTTGCTGGGCTTCACTTGGAAGTCCAATATTTGGTGCCTATGTGAACTGGTGCGTTGTTGTCATCATGGTGGGCCTAAGTCACAGTTTCAAAAACTTTGGTCATGGTTAGTGCTAGCAGGGACATTCATATCTGTGTGGGATAATTGTGGTCTGAGGTACTCGATCCTAATGCACGCTCTGACATACGCACTGCGGTGCTGTTGGAATGCTGCAATGGTAAAGTGCTTCCTTGTGGGAGTGACATGATTATTCCTTCTGGTGACAGAGTGCTTGATAAAGATCACTATCTGACATGGATATCTTTGCGTGCATTCCATAAAGCTTTGGTCACTTGTCAAAAGCTGTGTGCACAATGCTCATTGAGTGAGATGGTCTGCTAATCAGCATTTGGTTACTTTGTAAACTGCTGTGAGAATTGCCTGCAAGAAAATAGTTTTCTCCCAGAATAAGGGATATTCAGGATTTTATTATTTAAACTGATGTGATTGCTATCATGTTGTCGTATCCATTCTAAAGGTTTGCTTTGCTGGTGCCTTAGCTTTGGTATATGACTGCATAACATCTGGTAACAAAAGGGCTTGTAAGAGGGGAAAAAAAAAGAGGACTTTAAATGCTGGCTTGTTCCATGTGAACTAAGATATGTGATGGAGACCTCTTAAAACCACAAAACAAATATTCTTGTTTTAGTTTTAGCTGCTGAATTTTATTTCCTTTTTTTTTTTTTAATAAAAAAAAAAATGTACCTAGGAAACGGTGTAGTAGAATAGTACTAAATGTCCAGTTACAATAGGAATATCTAAGTAGTCATCTTGGGAATTCAGCTTTGGTTTTTATGCTTTATGTGCATTAAAGCCTTATTTTATGAGGATCTACTTTTATTTAAAAAATAGTTGAAGGGGTTGGATCAATTATGTACCTTATAATAAATAATTCCATATTAAATTTAGAACAACTGTCAGAAGAGACCTGTGAGCTTGTGATCACTGTTTATGCTTGAATAACTCTTCCTTACTATGAAATAACCTTCTTCTAAAGCTAGATATAGAAGCTTTAATATAGTTATGGATTAGTTTACTGTGGATTAGTTTACTACATTATAATTGTGTTGATAATTCATCACCCCATGTCAATTTCAAAATAATTACACTTCTGGTGCTATTTTTCCTGTTTTAACAAATTTTGCATAGAAGACCCTCCTCAATATGATGTATGAAATGTAAAGATATCCTGTTTTTCCTTAAATGCCAAATCTCTGCCGTCTTCAAAACTGATTTCTGCTGAAAATGAAGATGCTTCAAATTTGCTAGAAGCTGAACCCTGTGAGATAGAAATAAATGAGAATAAGAGCAGTTGGCTAAAGCTTCACCAGTGGTGAACAGTTATGTTTTCCTTGGCTGTTTTCAAAAAGAAAAACAAATTGTCAGTCATATTTCCTGTTCTCCATTTTGAAATCTGGCATAAAACCTGTGAGAGTCTTCAGTCCCTATGGTATTCAGGTCTCCAAGAAAATATACTACCCACTCAAAAGAAAACTGTGTGAAACGTCATGCTCATTTCTTACCCTTTACTTTTTTTTTTCAAAGTTTTCTTAGATTTCATAGCCAGCTAATAAGGCCTTTTGTATTTTTGGAATTGTATTTCTATATATATATATTCATATTATTGGAATGATTGTGGGAGAGTTATGTTCATTATTGCTTCAGGGAACTTTTCTGTATATAGAAGAGTGGGTATGTTGCAAGACTTTTTCAAATGGGATTACTAATTTTGAAGAGTTACTGCTGGATGTTAAACACTGCACTAATATTGGATTAATTTATTTATTTTAAAAACTTGAATCACCTTTCAATTTAATTTAAACTTTGCAAATGCTTTGTCATCTTATAAGGTTGTCTTAGCAATGAAATAAGAATGGAAAGAAGTCCTTCTGCTTGAGCACTTTATGCTGAAAACATGAGAAATGTTCTGCATTTGGAAGTTACTGTAATTGAATCTTGCTAATAGCGTTGGTGGGTGAAGTTCTCAAGAGCTCATAGAAAGGCTTCTGGATTTCAGGCCTACCTTTTGCCAACTGCGAATATGAAATTTAATAAAAATATTTTAAAAGTATGATGTTAATTTAGGGACTAGTTCTTGTCTAGTTCTCTTTCCATTTAACAGCATACTTCTATTAATAACTTTTTAACTGTCCTTTGCTGTAGATGGTTGTATTGAAACAGAGTGAGAATTTGGTAAGAAAAATTTAAGCAAAAAAGGCTGCAAATGAAAAACAACTTTTGATCAGTTGTAAAGATATATATTAAATACTGTACTTTCAAGACATTTTTATACCTCTTAGGTCTTTTTTTTTTTTCAGCCACCTTTCAGTCTTCCCCTACTTTAAGAAAGAAGTTTGTCTTTTAGCTTTTTTTTTTAGCTTTTTAGCTTTCTTTTTGTTTGACAACTTTGTTTTTAAGAAAAAAGGAAAAGGAAAAAGTCTATTAAGCAATGATAGGGCTTATGCAATATAGACAGACTTGTTACTTGATAATTTTTAGTTGGACTAAAATCTTTGCCATTAAACTACAGTTGGGACCACCAATTACAATATATTTCTATACCTAACCCATGAAGAAGTGAGAGACACAGGGAGAGATTTCCTTTCCCCTTTCCCTTTCTTTTTTTTTTCTTTTTATTTTTAATAGATCTGTTTACAAAGATAATAAAATACATGTTAACTAAACACATTGAACTGTAAAAATTCATGCCAAAGATATTTTTTGACAGTTGTTCTTTCTGGTGTGTATGGTGTTATTTTTTATTTTTTATTTATGAGGCTGCTTTGAAAACAACTTAGGTTTTTTTTTTTGTATTAGGTGTTGTTTGGGAGTACTGGGACATATTTGTTTTATAGCCTATCAAAAGGTGAGCATCTCCTTTGTTTATAATTACTAAAATAGAAAGAAAGCAAATTCTGAAGACTCCTTAAAGTAAAACACCATGTAGTAACTTTTCTTTATTTATGCTTCTGAGGTATACAGTACAATATAAGTTTTAAGTGTAGGACAGAGTGAGAGATGATCTGGGAATTCATGAGTGACTCAGTCTAGAAGGTGTCCTTTTCCTCTTGTGTTAGCGGTGTTCAGGTAGTTGTCACACAAGCATAATAATATTTGCCTTCAGCCTTACTGATATTAGCTGAGTTTTATCCAAAAGGAGGATACATTTAGCTTGCCTTTATTCCAAATTCCAAGAATTCTGAATTTATTGTTCAGAGACTGTCTGCTCTTGCTGTTTGTCTTCTGTGAAAGATTGAGCTGATTAATGCACACAATTAACGGTTACAGTGATCAGTTACAACTTCATGTAGGGTACTGTGCAGTGGTGCATTTGTCACACGGCTTTGTCACCCTTAACTGCTGAAAAGCAAGCATACTGTGGAACTGTACCTCATGTAGAACATGAGGCAGACAGAACACCAGGTTTTTCATCTGAGCAAAAGTAATGCAGGCATGTTTGCATCAGGTGACTCATGGCTGTGATACTATTGCTTTCCTCAAAGCGATGTATGTTACATGGTTTTTCACTGTTAGGGATTAATTTCCCACTTCACCTAACTATCACAGTATCACAGATTTCTAGGTTGGAAGAGACCTCAAGATCATCGGGTCCAACCTCCGACCTAACACTAAGTACTCCACTAAACCATATCGCTAAGCTCTACATCTAGACGTCTTTTAAAGACCTCCAGGGATGGTGACTCCACCACCTCCCTGGGCAGCCCGTTCCAATGCTTAATAACCCTTTCGGTAAAGAAGTACTTCCTAACATCCAACCTAAAACTCCCCTGTCGCAACTTTCGCCCATTCCCCCTCATCCTGTCACCAGGCACGTGGGAGAACAGACCAACCCCCACCTCTCTACAGCCTCCTTTAAGGTAACTGTAGAGAGCGATGAGGTCTCCCCTGAGCCTCCTCTTCTCCAGGCTGAACAAGCCCAGCTCCCTCAGCCGCTCCTCGTAAGACTTGTTCTCCAGACCCCTCACCAGCTTGGTCGCCCTTCTCTGGACTCTCTCGAGCACCTCCATGTCCTTCCTGTAGCGAGGGGCCCAAAACTGAACACAGTACTCGAGGTGCGGCCTCACCAGAGCCGAGTACAGGGGCACAATCACTTCCCTAGACCTGCTGGCCACACTGCTTCTTATACAGGCCAGGATGCTGTTGGCCTTCTTGGCCACCTGGGCACACTGCTGGCTCATATTCAGCCAACTATCAACCAATACTCCCAGGTCCTTCTCTGCCAGGCAGCTTTCCAGCCACTCATCCTCCAGCCTGTAGCTCTGCTTGGGGTTGTTGCGCCCCAGGTGCAGGACCCGGCACTTGGCCTTGTTGAACTTCATACAGTTGGCCTCAGCCCATCGGTCCAGCCTATCCAGATCCTCCTGCAGAGCCTTCCTGCCCTCGAGCAGATCGACACACGCACTTAGCTTGGTGTCATCTGCAAACTTACTGAGGGTGCAACCGATCCCCTCATCCTGATCATCGATAAAGATATTAAAGAGGACCGGCCCCAGTACCGAGCCCTGGGGGACTCCACTTGTGACCAGCCTCCAACCAGATTTGACTCCATTCACCACAACTCTCTGGGCCCGGCTATCCAGCCAGTTTCTAACCCAGCATAGCGTACTATGGTTAGGTGGTATTTTGTTTTCCTTTCTTGTTACTCAGCTCTGATTTATGTAGTGTTTGGATTCATAAGTGTTCTGTGGGTTCTCCATTTTATTTGGAAATGCTACATTTTACAATCCAAAACAAAAGTTATCAACTCATTTTGTTTGAAATGCCTCTGGAGGTCTTTAAAAGACGTTTAGATGTAGCCCTTAGTGATATGGTTTAGTGTAGGACTTGTTAGTGTTAGGGCAGAGGTTGGACTAGATGATCTTGGAGGTCTCTTCCAACCTAGACGATTCTGTGATTCTGTGATATTTATAGTTCCCCGAAATTCTCTGTTGCCTTTATCTTCCCAGTCACATGGGAACTTTGAGGGAACACACACATCTCTAATGCCAGTGTTGCAGATTTAAAAATAGTTTTCCTCCACCAAATGCTAACAGCTGGTTGGCTTCGTTTCCAGGCTGAAATTGCGTTGTATAGTATTTTCATTTTCTTACTGTTGCCAAATGTTAATGGATCCAGCTCTGCAAATTTTACGATGTAAATTCTGTTGTAATACTAATTAAATATAATAATAATAATAATGTAATACTAATTAAAATTTAACTGCATTTATGAGGCCTTTCACAACTCCAGTCAAGCACATACTACTTTATTTTGCAGATAAATAAAAAGGGGAAAGTGGTTCAGGGGAAGTGTTTTGTGTTGATTTAAATGACAGCGAAGACAATGTGTATTGCTGCTAGCCATTATTTGGGCAACACTAAGATCTGGTGTCATTCAAGAGAACAGGTCTCTTAAGTTGTGCTCCCACCCTTGGACAAGCCACTAACCCTTGTTCCTTTCCTGTAGTTGAAGTAATTCAGTGCAAGTACCCTGGCAAATCCATTGTTGACATATTGAAATTATAGCAATTGAATATTGAAATCACTTTCGTCTTTGCTTTTCAGTAGTGACAAAAATGTCTAACCATTGTGTTTCAAGAAAGAAGGGATTCTTAGCAATGTTTTTCAAAAACGTCCTTTTTCACCTCTAAGAGTAGGAAATTGGGGAAGGGGGGCAGGAAATCCACGTGGATGAGCAAGGAACTCATCAACAAAATCAAAAGGGAGAGGAAGGTCTATGAAATGTGGAAAAAGGGCCTGTCCTCTTGGGAGGAGTATAGAAGTGTTGTCCGGGCCTCCAGGGACGCGATGAGGAAGGCTAAAGCCCATCTAGAAATGAGGCTTGCAAAAGAGATAAAGGATAATAAGAAGGGTCTTTTTAAGTATGTAAACGGTAAAAGGAAGACTAGGGATAATGTGGGTCCCTTGCTGAACGAGGGGGGTGTCCTGGTAATGGGAGATGCCGAGAAGGCGGAGATACTGAATGCTTTCTTTGCTTCAGTCTTTGCTTCAAGGACTCCCTCCCTCCCCCCCCCCCCCCCCCCCAGGACTCCTGGACCCTGGACCCTGGAGGGAGGAGAAAGGGTCTGGGAAATGGAGAGCTCCCCCTGGTTGATGAGGGAGTGGTTCGGGAGCGTCTGAGTGGGATCAACGTACACAAATCCATGGGCCCCGATGGGATGCATCCACGTGTGCTAAGTGAGTTGGCAGAGGTGATTGCCGAACCACTCTCTATCATCTTTGAAAGGTCCTGGAGAACACAGGAGAGGTGCCTGAAGCCTGGAGGATAGCCAATGTCACTCCGGTTTTCAGGAAGGGCAAGAAAGAGGATCTAGGAAACTACAGACCAGTCAGTCTCACCTCTGTCCCTCGAAAGGTGTTGGAACAGCTTGTGCTGGATGCCATCTCCAAGCAATTGGAAGAGAAGAATGTTATGAGGAGTAGTCAGCATGGATTCACCAAGGGGACGTCGTGCTAGACCAACCTCGTTGCCTTCTATGATTGCATCACCAGCTGGGTAGACGGGGGGAGAGCAGTGGATGTTATCTACCTTGATTTTAGCAAGGCTTTTGTTACTGTCTCCCACGACATCCTGCTAGAAAAGCTGTGAAAGTGTGGTATAGATGAGTAGACAGTAAGGTGCGTTGAGAACTGGTTGACCGGCTGAGCTCAAAGTGTGGTGATCGGCGGTGCAGAGTCTGGGTGGAGACCTGTGACTAGCGGCGTTCCCCAGGGGTCGGTACTGGGTCCGGTTCTGTTCAACATCTCCGTCGACGATCTTGACAAGGGAGTAGTGTCTGCCCTCAGCAAGTTCGCCGATGACACGAAGCTGGGAGGAGTGACTGACACGCCAGAAGGCTGTGCTGCCATTCAGCGAGATCTGGACCGGCTGGAGAGAAGGGCAGGAAGAAACCAAATGAGGTTTAGTAAGAGCAAGTGTAGAGTTCTGCACCTGGGAAGGAACAACTGGATGTATCAGTACATGCTGGGGGGAGACCTGTTGGCGAGGAGCTCTGAGGAGAAGGACCTGGGGGTCACAGTGGATGACAAGTTGACCATGAGCCAGCAATGTGCCCTGGTGGCCAAGAGGGCCAATGGGATCCTGGCATGCATTAAAAGGAACGTGGCCAGCAGGTCAAGGGAGATGATCCTCCCCCTCTACTCTGCCCTGGTCAGGCCTCACCTGGAGTACTGTGTCCAGTTCTGGGCTCCCCGGTACAAAAAAGACAGGGATCTGCTAGAAAGAGTCCAGCAGAGGGCCATAAAGATGATATGGGGCCTGGAGCATCTTCCCTCTGAGGAAAGGCTGAGAGACCTGGGTCTGTTCAGCCTTGAGAAAAGAAGACTGAGGGGGGATCTTATTAATGTTTATAAATACCTGAAGTGTGGGAGACAGAAGGCTTTGGCCAACCTCTTTTCAGTGGTTTGTGGGGACAGGACAAGGGGCAATGGCCATGAAATGGAGCACAGGAAGTTCCGCACCAATATGCAAAAAACTTCACGATGAGGGTGACGGAGCACTGGAACAGGCTGCCCAGGGAGGTTGTGGAGTCTCCTTCTCTGGAGATATTCAAGACCCATCTGGACGCCTACCTGGGCAGCCTGCTCTAAGGAACCTGCTTTGGCAGGGGGGTTGGACCCAATGATCTCTTGAGGTCGCTTCCAAACCCTTCAACTCTGTAATTCTGTGATTCATAATGCTGTGAGTCGACAGTATTATCTACAATGACATGTTGTTTCTGAAATGAGTAAAATGTCATATAATAGCTCTTCTGCTTTTCCCACCATCTTGAAGTACTCAGTCAAACTATCCTACCATCTTACAAGAGATGAATCTGCCATTTTACTTTATTTTAAAAATTCTTTCAAAATCTATGGCAGTTATGTTAAAGCAGTATTGCTGTCATAAACACGATCCATAGTGTTTACTTTTTGACATAAATGCTGAAACAACTAGTGCAAAACATGGAGAGATCTGGGAATTAATAAAGTTACAGATGGCTCTCATGTGGAAATAATAATATATTGCATTTTTAGTGGAATAAAATCAATGTATTGCTTTTGATTAATACAGTAGGCTTGCTGGTCATACAGGGATTAGCGTTGTGTGGTATAAACCTGAAAGTTAGTTGGTTATCCTGTGTTATGTGGCATGATGAGGATCAATATCAGGAATGTCTTAAGAATACACACTAAACAGAATCCTTTCTACATTGGTTGCAGTACTAGATAGATTAATTATATTGCCATCTGTACTTGAAATGACCTTGGGTATGCAAAGGAAAAATCTAGATAAATGATAACTCACGTAATACTCTGTGGTTTTTGTTTATGGAAGACAGAATTCCTCAGGATATTCTACAAAAAAAAGAAGAGTGTGCCAAATGTAATTTCAGTGTTGAGTGTTCATGGATGGTAGAAATTATACTTAACAGAAGTTTGTAATTTTTGCAGGTAATAGCTCTAGCAGATGCAGCAGAAAAAAATCAAGCCAACATGTTCCAGGCATTTACAAAGTTGAAAAGTGCCACCCATCTGGTGATTATGCTGATCAGTCTGTGGCAGAAACTCAACGCTGACCAAATTGCTATTATGGAAGCTGCATTTTTGCCATTAGCAGAAGATACACAAGAGCTGGTAAGAATCTCTAAGAATTACTTGAAAAATGCATATTTAAAAGAGTTTAAGAGCTTAAATTTACATGTTTGTCTGTGCTCTTTGTTGAAGATGGTTCTTTGAAGTGATCAAGTAGGTGTGTAATGCAACCTGTACGGTTTCACAGTGAATTAGAAAAGTAGAACTAAGTAACAGAAGGGTTCATGAGAAGATAGTCTAGAATCATAGAACATCTTGCTTAATGGTGCAGTCACAGCCACGCCACAGATGCTTGCGCTTGCTGATGGCCCTGGCCAGCCGTAAAATGTCTGTTGCTCTCTGAATGCACTCATTCAGCTTGCAGCCTCATGTCCCAGCCTCACATCTCACTGTCATGTTGCAGCCTCATTGTTGCTGCCTCATCTCCCAGCCTCAAGTACCAACATCATATCCCAGCATCTGTTTTGGGTTTATGTGGCAACATTTCAGTAGTGTGGGGGCCGCATGGGTGACTTCTGTGGTAAAAGACCAAGAGCTGCTCCGTTTCAGAGAAGATCCAGTTCCAGGTAGCTCCAAAAGGGAACCTCTGCTGGCCGAGGCTGGCACTTCCATGCACAGTGGTGGCACTTCTGTGCTAACATATTTAAAAAAGACTCCAAAATGCTGCACACAGCATATGGGTGACAGGACTGAGGAAATGTGAGAGGAACAGCCTTGCAGACACCAAGGTCAGTGAAGGAGGAGGCAGGAGATGCTCCAGGTGCCAGAGCAGTTCCACTACTGGCTGTGGAGAGGAACATGGTGAAGTAGGCTGTCCACTTGTAGCCTGTGTTATGTGTTGGAGCAGATCGCCATGTTGCAGCCTGTTGAGGACCAGCGCAAGAGTAAGAGGATGCAGCCTGAAGGAGGCTGCAGCATGTGGAGAGCCCATGCAGTATCTGAAGTGCAGCCCGTGAAGAGCAGCCCATGCTGGAGCAGTCCGCTCCTGAAGCACTGCATCCTGTGGTACGGCTCCCAGGCTGGCACTTTTCAGGCCGGCAGGCATTTGCTTCTGCCCCAGGTTCAGGAGACTTTTTCTGTCAGCCTTTTTCTCGTTGAGGCATGGTTACCTTTATGCCTTCTCCCATTACCCAGGCTTTCCCATTCCCATGATGATTTCCTGTCCCCCAAGTGACTTCCCATCCTTGAGTCTCCCACATGTGCCCGCCACCTCTGTCCTCTCTCGGTTAGCTGAAGTTGTGGTGTCCTACACCCTCTTATGTCTCATTGGTATAAAAAGAGCCTGATTTTTACACTAAATGTAGCTTCTTTCCTCTGAGATGCTTCCTGCACTATGTGTGATTCTCTTTTCCTAGTGTTCGCGTTGCCTTTTAGTGTTATTTATTTATTTATTTTTTCCTCCTAAAAGGGGTTGGAGCTTTGCTCCAATGTCACATTAACTGATTTTTACTATCATGATGTGTCTTTCTACTACTTGTAATCACTACTATTGTCAGTTATTGCTATACTCTTAGTATATAAGTATTAGTATATCACTACAGTGATGAATTTGCTTTCTGGTAGTATCTGTATCTACATAGATGGTAGTATAGGTAGTATCTATAGTTGCTTAGTATCCACCTTCACATCACAAAATCCCGGAATCTTACAATATCCTGAGTTAGAATGGACACACAAGGATCATTGATTTCAGCTTCCTGGCTCCACACAGGACCACCTAAAATTCAAACCCTATGTCTGAAAGTATTCTCCAAACACTTCTAGAACTCTGACAGACTCAGTGCCATTACTCCTTCCCCGGGGAGCCTGTCCCAGTGCCCAACCACCCTCTCGGTGCAGAACCTTTCCCTAATAACCAGCCTGAGCCTCCCCTGTCGCAGCTCCAGGCCATACCCTTGGGTCCTGTTGCTGTCCCCAGACAGGAGAGCTCAGTGCCTGCCCCTCCATTCCCCTCGTGAGGAAGCTGCACGCCACCATGAGTGAGACTCAGTCTATTATTCTCTGGGCTGAACAATCCAGGTGATTTCAACTGCTCCTCGTACATCTTGCCCTCTAAATCATTCACCATCTTTGTAGCCGTCCTTTGGGCACTCTCTAGTAGTTTTATGCCTTTCTCACATTGTGCCACCCAAAACTGCACACTGTTCTGGAGCTGAGGCTGCAATGGTACAGATCAGAGTGGGACAGTCCCTTCCCTCAACTGTCTAGCAATGCCATGCTTGATGTGCCCCAGGACACGGTTGGCCCTTTTGGCTGGACATGGTTGGCCCTTTTGGCTGCCAGGGCACACCGTTGAGTCATATTCAACTTGACATCGACCAAAACCCTCAGATCCTTTTCCATGTGGCTGCTCTCCAGCCTCAAGATGTCTCTGAAAGACCTCTCTACCCTCAAGGGAGTCAACAGCTTTTTCTAATTTAGTGTTGTATGCAAACTTAATATATATTCAAGTCCTGCATCCAGATCATTTATAAGAACATTGAAGGGCACTGCCCCTAAATGGAGCCTTGCTGAACCCCACTAGTGACTGGCCACTAATTTGATGTTACTCCATTTACCATAGCCCTTTGAGCCTGACCTGTCTTGGACTCAATGATCCTTGTGGGTTCCTTCCAGCTCTTAAGCCAATTGTTCACCTACTGTGTTCACCTATCTATGTAGCTGTATGCTGGGCATTTTGTCCAGAAAGATAGTATGAAAAATGGTATTGTAAGCTTTGCTGAATTCCAAAAAGATTTCAGATTTACATCAATTGACTTGGTCACCTCAGTAGGTGACCTTGTCATAAAAGGAAATTAAGTTTGCTCAACAGGACGGTCCCCTCGTGATCACATGTTGGCTGTGACCAATGATTGTGTTGGCATATATGTAATAGCAGTTAATTCCTATTCAACCAATCCTTCCTTATCAAGCCAAGTAAGATTTTCTTGCTTAAGTTTAGCTTGTCTTAGCTTCTGTCTAGTTGTTAGTACTAACAGAATAATTCTATTTTTTTAAAGACACTAATACAAATGCTATGTAATATAAGTACATGCTTGTGTATTCACATGCACACATTCCAATATGATAACTGTAATAGACAAGTACGCACAGTAATATGGTGTATTGAATCTATTAATTAAGTGTTGGCCATACTTTGTTTTCAGTGTTTTTACACTTGTATATGTAGTGGGTGAAAATGATCCCAATAAAGTACTATATAAAGATAACTTGCTTATATTTTCCAAACCATGCATAGATAGTCCTACATTGTGTAGGTATCTTGCAAATTTTTCTCTCATGTAATTGGTATGACTGTGTGAGATTATGTGCAAAATCTGGAGAACAGTCTGTGTGCATGTATATATATGTAAAAAGACTGCCGCATTCTGTCTTGATATAAGGTCCCCAGCTCATCATACTGCTTTAGTGAAATTAAGGAATGTTTTAAACTTATAAGAACTAGAGTCAATGTCCAGTTAGTTTCAAGTATAGTCTTTCCACTGGGTTCTAGATTAAAGTACTTAAACAGTATTTAAACTTACAAGAGAAACAAGCTGTAGTGGTACTTACACTTCTCAATGTTTCTTTTAGGTATTCAAAATTTAAAATATATTGCATAACTGTTTTCATAGATGAATTATGTATAAGAAAAAAAAATCTAAGTACACTATCTTTACTGCTCTGTGTAGGGTTTTTGCAATGTACAGTGAGCTAAGATTTTAATACGTACCTTGAACACTTAAAATGGTTTATTGTCATTTGGAAAGTCTGTGCGAAGATCTAAGTGAACTTCGCATTATCTACAGTTTCAACTGTGTGGGGAAAAAAAAGTATGTTTTGGTACTTCACATGATATTGACCCATGATCCTGTCCTAACTGAAACCAGGACAAGCAGGCGAAGCAAAACAGTTTTGATGAGATTTGCTTTGGACTTTTGGCTCACTTAGACCTGTAAATCAAGCTGCACAACTGGGGTGTATGTATTCTTATGAATAGAATTGCAGGAAGGTTCACATCAATCTCATAAAAGCCCAAACAACTATTATTTGCATGACTCCCTTTTATTTTGCCATCAGACATCACATTGCTTTTTGACACATCTTTTGATAAATCATGGGGAAATCTGTTGTGTATCATATAATACAAGATATCACTTTAATATATAACTCAATGTGGTTTCAGTATAGTAGTTCACAATATTCCATATTAAAGCTGTAACACCCCACATAAATATTGTTAAGATGTGCATCCTGCAGAGCAGCCAGGATGAAAAATGTAAACCAGCAATGACTGGAAATGGGTAATGAAACCTTTACAAAATATTGAAATACATGCCATTGAAGTTGTTATGGAACCACAGAAATCTGAATGTAATTTAAGGAGAAGTATAATTAAGCAGGGGAGGGAAGAGGGAAATCTGACATACCAACAGTATTTATGGACAGAAGCTCCTAGCTAGTGTTCATGTTTCCTTACAAGCAGTTGAGTGGAACTGTAGTGAAATAAAGTACTCTAAAGGATTTTTTATTTACTCAAACAATTCTGCACAGTAGTTTGCTGTATTTTTATTTGGATGGAATGTGTTAGAAGACAGTTTGGATGCAGTGTACCTCTCCAGAATATTTTCTGCTTTGTGAACAGTAAACTATGAAAATGTTGTGTTATTTTTTTTTTAAACAAAGGGAAATGTTTAGAATATACTTTTACTGTAAAACAAAATGCTTCTCTGACCATAACATCAACATTATTCTCATACATGCCATTCCTTTTAGAAAAGATTGCATCTTGTTTTCTAGACCTTTCCGCCACTCTGGTTAGATATTTAGCAAATAAAAAGAGGTGTTTTGAGTTCCTATTGTCACTATTTTAAAATAAATTTTCTGTTGCTATAAACTTTTAAGAACATGTAAAATCTCATTTTCTTGTCTACAAAGATAAAGCAAATACTACAAGCTTTCAAAATAGTTGTTTAAAATGAAATCTTGGTCTCTTCTCTTGTATTTAGAGGATAAGGTCCTTAGGTTTCTGAAAATACCTTTCTTTTTCCCTTTTTTCTTGCATTTTCTAATAGCTTAAATGTAAATTCTGTGAGTAACAGATATTTAGTGTCATACATTTTGTTTCCAGCAATAAATTTCTAACTAACATCTAAATAGTATTTCTTTGTTTAAACTGACTAAAAGTGTTGCATTTGTTTAATACTGGAAATATGAGGACATTCCCTGTTTGTAAAATTCATGGAAGAATCACTGAAGAGTCTGAGAAGCATAACATCAGAAATTGCATGAGGTTTCTTGAGTCTTTGCTGTTGTCCAATGGGATAAATAAGGAGCTAATCTGTCAAGGAACTTAGCTGCAGTTTTGTCCCGATCTACTTTGTTACTATTGCAGGACTAAAATTAAACCCATATTCAAAATACAGAAATGTATATTGTCAGTTTCAGAGCATAGTGTTACAATTCCGTGCAAACTACACTTTAAAAAGTATACCAATTTAGAGTCCTATGTGGGTTTTATTATCTATTGAAATATCTGACAAAATTGTTTTGGAGACAAAAGAAGCTATGATCACTCTAATAATATTAATGATTTATCAGAAATTTTATTCTACAATTCATTTTTCTTAGGAGAGTTGCTGACTGTTTTCCAAGACTAGCATATTTGTCATTAACTTAAAGTAGGCGCTGGCAACCATTGGATTACTAAAGGGATGTTTTTCAGTCATTACCCTTTTACCAAGCTCTGTTATATTGAGGGAGTTTTCAAAAATTAGTTTGTGATAGAGTGTATGTTTACAATCAAAAATCATTTTTGGAAGGGAAGGAATTTATCCAGACTAACTTAAAGCGTTCAAGGAGTTCATGCTACATGACAGTTTTGATATAATAGTTGCATGGTGTTTGGATTGACTGGCTCAGATGTCTGATTATTAAACTATTAATACTTTCTTTGTTTAATATGTTACAAGGAGAGAAAATGTCTGTCAATATTAACATTCTAATTTTAGAACTGATGGCGGATCCTCAGCACTATAACCATCAATATAGCTATCAACTTCACTCAAGAATAAATATTTTCATAGTTCTCATGGTGTTACCAAGTAATATCATAAATGCTTTTCATTGCTCAGAATCATCCCTTTCTTGTTATCCTCACATTTGTGATGCTATAGTTAATAATAACTATAAACTATCATCGAAGTACACTTTCATCTGCTTTTATTTAGGCTTGGCTTCAGAGCAACCAAGTAAATGTCTGTATTCTATCTTAATTTCCTACTGAAGTTGTAAATTGGGCAGGAAAAAACATGCCTGTGGTTAAAATGTGTGTGTTTAAGTGACGCTGTGATCTAAGTTTAATAAACTTAAGTTAATGACTCCACATTTACTTTTTTACAGTGTTGATAGATAAAGTAGAAAAGTACACTTACAGGCAATGATGAAAAAGAGAAGGTGTCATAAGAAAATCACAGAGTGTCTTGGAAGAGTCATCAGAGTTAGTATCAAAAGGCTCTATGCTTTCTGTAAGAAGACTATATGAACGTAAACCACTAGAAAAAGAAAAGATTGGTAATGTGGAAAAGCTAGGTAGTCTGCTATGTTTTATGCATGGTAGTAGATAGGTTTTATTGCAGAGTTCTCAAGAAAATTGCAATTTGGGGAAAGAATCCTTTATTGACTGAAAGTTTTCAAGATTAAAGAAAAGATTAATTCTGTAATTCCTAGAGGTTTAATTCTGTCAAAACTAATGGTATCCAACTTTTTTCTTGAAATTGTTAATTAATGTTTAGAACTGTTGAAGCTTTGAGCTGATAATTACATTGTTGGGGAGAGAAGTTTTCATGAGATCTAATTTTTAGAATTTCTATTAAATTGTTACTTTTCAATAATTTTTGTAATTAAAGTATAAACCAAACTGGGTCTTAATCATGGTAGAATACACCTGGAATAGATATTTTTTTTAACGTATCTCATATTTTCTATACTCTCCTTGTTCTTTTTAGCCATATTTGGAATGCAAATCTTCAGCTATGTAACAGAAATATTTTAAAGTGGGCTGAAATATTTTAAATTATATTGTTTACAGTGTGCTAGCACAACTTATCATTTGTAAATACTTTGTAAATACTTTTTCTGTTTCTTTTAAACAACCAACCAACCCTTCCTCCCACCCAAAAAAGACACAATCAAACCAAACCAAAAACAACAAACAAAACAAAAAACAGCAGAAACAAAACACAAGCTGTTAGGCAGTGACAAGTGGTAATTTGGAACTAGATTCCCGTATAGTTGTATCAAATTCTTTTTTTTTTAACAGACAAATTCATAGCAGATACCCTTTTCTCCCCTTCTTCTGTACAGAAACCAAATGGTTAATGCATCTGAAAATAAGTAATTTTAGGGGGAGAAGCATGTGAAATTTGTTTCCTTTCTTTCCAGATTGGAAAAATATATTAAATGATGGCTATCTATCATTTAAAAAAAATCAAAATTAGTGAACAAGTCTTTTACTTACTGAAAGCAAAGCCACTTAACAGTATTATTCAGAAAGACCGTTCAAATATGGTCAAGTATCGAAGTCCAGTAAGAGTGGAAACAAAATGTTAGTGGCTTTTCAACCTGTAATCACTAAAATAAAGGGAAGGAACCTCAAGCTTTTCTTGCTAAAAATCATAATTTTCAGTAGATAAAAAGAAAGTCAACCTGTCTGAAGCTTAGTTTTGGTTGAGGGCAACATAAGAGTCTCAAGTGAGGGAAAGATGAAGGAATGAGATTTCTCACTCCTCCATGGGCAGGAAAGGTACAGTACAGGGGTTAAAAATGGAGTCACGGTACCTGGATCCTATCAATGTCTTTTGCTCAGGTATGTATGTGTGACTTAACTTAGAGAATGAAAGAAGTAAGGGAATGGATCTTCTTCCAGCCCTCTTCGTTTTTGTGTTTTCACTTGGGAGTTAGAGTGCTGAGCAGACCACTGCTTTCAGGGGGACCAGGCTACATCAGAGACAGTTAGAGTAGGTGGAGGGAAAGACATGGAGTTGTAAAGCCACTAAAGTAGTGCAATTTGTTGGGTAACCATTTTTACTTTGCTTTTATTTGTGGTCCCTTTAAAAGCAGGGTTTCAAATGGATTGATTACTTGTGAAATTTATAAGGTCTAGAAACAAAAGATCAAATATTTGTGGTAAGTAATTTAAGGGAAAGAGATGATTTGAAGAGTGAGGTGGTAGTCTCAACATTTTTTAAGCACTATCACAATTCCTCTAGATGTTTGTGTATTATTTTCTTCCTGCAGTTAATTTTATTTAGTAAGAAAATTATGTTATGGCAAACAGCAAAAAATTGGAGGCAAGGTATACAATTGGCAAGTGATTCTTGCCTGTAGCTGAGTTTATTTTTCACAGGGAATTCTATGGGTAGAATAGAAAAAGTGCAAATTCTTGTTGGTTTTGAAAAGAAAGGTTTAGTGTGATCAGTTAAGCCTATTTATGTGTTAAAAAAATCAATGAATCTTTGCTTTACACCTCAAAGGACTAGCAGCTATGTCCAATTGTATTTCCAAATCTTATTTTGTCACTTCCAGATTTTGCAAGAAGGGGACGTAAGCTTTTTATTCTTGATTTTTTTTAAAGCTTACTTCTAGTAAGAATATAGTTTCTAAACAGCAACAAAAAAAACTAGATGGCACAAAATTAAAGAATTGTTCAGATACGGGATTTGATATGTGTTATGAATTGTAAACTTTTTAAGGACAGAAAGGATCACTGTATTCTTGTCTAGTTTAATTATATTCCCTTGTATCAAACCTCAGAACAAGCATTCGTGCTAGGTATAAACCTTACATTAAGGGAGAATCTGACATATCTGATAGATGTATTATGAAAAATAAGAAGTTCGCTTTTAGAATTAATTTACCTAACAATCTATCAGTGTCTTTATTCTTCTATATTTCAGAGATATTGAAGTTAAACTTCAGTGGGCTTATCTTATTTCTTTGTGTAAATTAGTCTAGGCAGAACCGTGTGATTAGTTTGGCTCCAGCATATGTATTCTCTCCTTTAAAATTAACTGGGATATTGTGCGAAGTACTGCAGTTGTCCCAAGAGACATGCCCTTTGTGTGATTGATTAAATGAGCTTCTGTTATTAGAAATCTTTCTCTATGTAATACTGTGATGCGAACATCTAAATTTTCTCTTTGTTCAGGAAGTGTTATCTATCTAGCTCAGGTACAGAGAGAAGCTGAAATATTTTAGTGTAGTAATAATTACTGAATATGTGCTGCATACCAGAATTACAGATCAGTTGTCATCTAAACTGCTTAATGACAAGAGTAGTGCATTATGGTGATTATGGTAATGTTGTTCACCAAAAAGTCTTAACACTAAAATATATATATATATATATATATATATATAAAATATATAAAATCAGTGTATCTTTCTTTTGGGATGTTTCTTTTAAAGAAGCAGATTGTCATGAGAGGATTCTCTTGGTATCCAAATTGAAAGACCTGCAGACTCTTGCTATGTGATGAAGAATATTGTATTACTGCTTTAAAAATAATTCAGTGCTATATTAATATAATATCTGAATTAAAAAAAAAAAAACAAAAACAGCAGTATTATTATAATACCTGAATTAAAAACAAAACAAAAAAAAGCCAGCAGTGTATCATATCACTTTCTCAGAAAATAAGATGGAGATACTCCCAATAATCTTATGAAGCTCTAGATTTATATTGAACATATGCCATAACGATATGCAGCAAAATACATTATTTCCCTCAGATAGCTGACAGTCACAAATATTAATAAGAGGGTATATCAAGACCTAATCACTGAACCATCCTATCTTTGATGCATTATGATTGTGAATTAGAACCAAGAACACCCATCAACAACTTCAAAACCAAAAGCAGTAATATCTAACTATGTATTCCCCCTCCCCCCCCCCAAATAATTTTTTTGGGCATTATTAGATAACCTTTATTTATTTATTTATTTATTACACATTTTCATGTTGTGTAATCTGTCTTCTCGAATTAGGAAAGATATTACTAGGTAGCATGAGAAGATGTGTCATGTAAATCTTACATCTTGTTAAAACATCCCAGAAAAAAATCTGCGCCATTTTTTTTGTTTTACTATGATTTACAAATTAGCAGATGAAAGTATTTTCTTTCAGTTAATGATAAGGTTCTGTGTCTCAATTTCCTAGATTAACAATGATATACCAGTATTCTCTCATACCTGCACAGATGGTGAGACACTTTGTTTTAGGATTACAGTGACAGGCCAGTTCAGATTCAAGGAACGTTAAAATGACATCATTCTTCAGCCATCTTCTCCAGGTTTTTCCAATGAAGTGAGACATCGATAGAGCTAAAATAGTTTTGGTACATCAAAAGTAAACCTGGTATTTTATCCTATGGCATGACCATATCAACAATGGAGGAATTCATGACTTTTCCCAAGCTGCTGTTTCAAGGAACAACAAAAAAAGTTAATTCTTGAATAAGCTTGAAAGTTGGATATCCAAGTAAACACATGAATCCACTTTGTCACTAACCTCCTTGTCCTCACCTCTGCAATTTTGGAGAAATTCCACAATTTGAAGCAATACCAATGAATTTCAAATTATCAGTGAGTGGATCTGAGGTACTACAAGAATTTAAATAGGGAACAATAAACTTTCTATCAGGTTGCGTTTCTTTCAGAACTAAAATATATGAGAGGCTGTGCTTTTGTATTTCATGTCTTTCAGGAACACAAACTCATTAGTCAGGCTTCTATAGCATCTTACAGTGACAACCTAATAAAAGATACTATAGTAGGAGAAGAGAAAGAATCTCCTCCCCAAGGATATCACTGATACAAAAATAAAAGATTTGTTGAGATACAATGACATTTTAGCATCTTTCTGCAACTTTTTTTTTCTTCATCCAGAGCAAGAATAACAAAACTCAATTTCTCTTCCCTGTATCAAAAATTATCTTGCTGAATCTCACTGGGGTTGTAAACTTCACTTATGGCAGACTTACTGTTGGATGTATAGAATACTTCTGGAAGATGCATGACTTCTAGTGTGTTTGCAAGCCTGCAGACAGCTTTGACAGCATCTGCAAAAACCCGAAGAGCACCTTGGTTTATCTAGGTAACTGGTGAAAAGTTTTTAAGGAAAGGAAAGGAAAGATGAAGTGTTAGATGATTTCAGTGTTAAAAAGCAAAACAACATACTTCTGAAGCTGGGTACAAGGAAGCCAAACCACTCCATTCATGCATTGTACATACAAGAGTTTCTTTCATCAGTTCCCAGAAAAGGGCCAGTAGTTATAAGGATTTAAGTCTCAAAACAGAAGATTGTGAACACACGCACGTACACACACAGAGAAAACCCTAAAAAAAAAAAAGGATTTTCAGGATTTAGGAAGGGCTTCTACAGAAACACGTGATGTGTGTGAACATTCATGCTTCCAAATGTGATGTATTTGTGTTATGACAAATTACCATTACTAGAGGAATAAGTGTGTAACTAGATGGTAAGAATTTATCTGTTGGAAAACGTACCCTTTTTGCTTTTACAAACACCTGCTCTGCCTTAAAGATCTTCATAATTTTCACTGTTGTCCAAAGATAAAATAATAGAAAGAAGGTTTTAGTATACACTCTGTATTGTTCTGTTTTTATGAGATGTGAGACAGTTTCAGGCTATGAGGATGGTCCAGGAGGTGAATCACCTGTCCTACAAAGACAGGCTGAGGGAGTTGGGGTACAGCTTGGAGAAGGCTCTGGGGAGACCTTATAGCAGCCTTCCAGTACCTAAAGGGGGCCTACAGGAAATCTGGGGAGGGGAGATAAAAAGCTGGGAGATAAATACTGCTCTAATCCCATTCTTACTCTGACCTAATTCTAAGGTTATTTTGGAAGTCTTTCTGTGTGAGTGAAGAACATCCTATCCTAAAGGATGCAGTTTTGTCAGTATACTAAAATCCTACAACTGGTAATAATCATAATTTGCTTCTGTAAACAGGACTTTCTTCAGGATTGTACTTGAAAAATATTTTAAAATAACTTGAATCATAGTCATCATCGAATGCAGCTTTCAGAACCTTTGTTGAGTATCCCTCAGTTTGCTAGATTCCTGAAACATCCACTCCTTTAATACTTCTGATTTTCTGCATTATATTTCCAGAAGATCCTTTGTAAAATGTTCATTTAGGACCACTGTTCTTAAAAGGCAAATACTGCATATGCTCTAAGATAGCTTCAAAAATACTGTTTTAAATTTCCAAGGCTTCAGCTTGGAAAAAAGTGTTTCAGCTTTCCTTCCATACCTGAAGAAGACATTATGGAAAGAGATTTTAATAAATCCAGATTTAAGACAAAAATAATAATAATAATAAAATCCATACAATAGAATTTTCCCCAAACTCTTAGTCTTCTGTTTTGTGCAGAAGAGTTCAGTGGTTTATGGATTGTGCTTCAGAGGGCAAAAATACCAGAGGAGTAATAAACTTTTAAACAGAAAGTGTATTTTTCAGGAAAGAATCTATCATAAAGATTTACGTACTCTATTTTTTCAGGTGAAGTTGCCATAGGATATCAATATGCATTTACCAAGCAAAACTCAAAATGAGCAGTTCTTGTAGAGAGTTGTTCATGCTGCAGGAATTTCTATTAAGTAAATATTCTGATACTGAACAGGTAAAGGCGCTGTTCCTGCTATCAGTTGCTATTACAGCACAGTAGTGCAGAAATGACAAATGTATGTATGACAGACTGCAAAAACAAACAAAAAACCCAAGCCAAACAACAATAAAAAAATACTCCAAACCAATTTATTCACAAATGATTTTTGAAAAATCTGTTATAATTGCAGTCTTCTAATGCAGTTCGATATTACTATTTGAATTAGAAGCTGACAGTGGCTATCGCGAATAGTTGTTAATATGGCATTTAATAGCTCTGCACAGAGCTTTTGTGCTATAATCAAAAACTTAGACTAGTTTAATAAATATTTTAAGAGGTCTCATACAATTTCCTGTATTATTTGATTTCTTTCTAAACTTTTCTATCTGTCATTCTTCATAGATTCTTTAATTTTTTATACCTTAAATATCTGATGCATCATGATCCCTACAGAGATTGATTATTCAGGAGATGATATCTTGTGGTCAGAGGTATTCAGATGTTACCTTGTATGTTCACAGTTTTTGCATGTATTTTATCCCTTGTGTTTTTAGTAAAATATACATATATATATTTAAGTAGGGATTATTTCTTTGTGTGATGTGTCCAAATTCTTGGTAAGGTTTATGTATTTATAATGCATCTCTTCACAGTAAGTTAAAACTCCAGAATAACTATATGACAAATAAGGATGCTTTTCTGCTTAAAATTGTCTTCCCTTGAATTAAAATGAAATTGAGTCACCTGCTGTTTGTAACTTCTAGAATTTAAGTGTCTTTTTAAGTTTCTTCATTTTTTTCTGTTTTGGATGTTCAGCTATATCCTCAGCTTGATATTGCTTTCAGAATTCTGGAAATTCCTATTAGAATTTAATTGTTTTCTATGCCAATAAAAATCAAATTAGTAAATAACCTTATCGATATTATGTATAATATTTGATCAAAGGAAGATATGATTAAAGAGAGCAGAATAAATACAAGAACTTTGGTTGCTTCTTTTTCTATTGTGTGTTAACCACAAATGTTCCTCTTATGTGTTTAATAGGTTTGGAATGTATTTAAGCTTGAGTCATTTGTCTGGATTTTCATCAGATTTGAAAAATCCCACTAGTCTGTAGGATTTTACTATTTCCCTGCTCTTACATATTCTAGTGGTGTTTGTTGTTGTTGTATAGTATAATAAGTAGTATAATTTTTTGTCCATGTTATTTTTTAACAAAAGTAAATTCTAGACAATTCTAGTATAAACTTTGAATGTCATTTTAAATGCACAATGTTGAAGAAGAAAACTGATTTTATATTACAAGGATAATTCCTTAACCAATTTATATGGATCTTAAAAAATGCATTGTCTCATGAGACTGTGCCTTCAAAGTTAATATGTTAAGATTTCAGTAATATTCTTCATGCATTTTTTTTTTCCAGAAGTGACATAGATACAGCCTTTTCCAGGGACACACACAAGGAAACATCTTGTCAGCTCTTGTTCTGGCAGAACAGGCACATCGTCATGGATGCTGTAGCTGTTATCTGCTGTTCAAGAAACAAATAGACACATTCGAAATGTAGGATATGCTTAAAGAGTGTGAGATAGGATGACTGGTAACATGGCAAATTCCTGGCAAAAGCTGCTGATGGCCTGTGTTGGAGAGTTCCAGTTCAGTAGCCCTGGATTAGTGATTTGTAAAGTTTGTGTGTGTAACACTAAGATAACTTTCTAAATCACTGTGAAATCAAAATGTTGAGAGAGATATGGCTAGTGTTTCTCGTGAATTAGGATATAGGACTGATATATTAAGACTTCCAGGTATACAAGACTGATTTTTACTATTTAGATAAGCATAAATGCCAAGGTTTTCTTTCATTCAGTAAGGTGAGTTTCCAAGTATTCTAACGTTTTTGAGAGCTGATGAAATCATTATTGTGACTAAAATCAAGAAATAAGATTTAGCTAGGCAAATTTCTGAGTTAACAGCTGTAAGAATTCCTGTAATTTGACTTGTAACAGTTTTGCATAGTTTTTGCGGTATTTACATTGCATTTGCATTCTTTTCAGTACTGTCTTGGCTATCACTCTAGGATAAATTAATAGATAACCCGAAAATGGCTCTTACCTTAGGAATAATAACATTAATAGTGATAAAGACTTTCAAGGTAAAGTCTGGCTCCTGAGGACAACTATGAGCAGTCTTATTCACTGTTGGCTGATGTGCCATTAGAATGATTTATTTACACTTAAGGCAGCTAGTATTAACTTATAGCTGTCTCGATTTTTACAGTCCCCGAGATCTGTTAATTCCATAAAGCAGTTGTTCTTCTTGAATTAATCTCCCAACAGACACTTTTTTTTTTTTTTGTCTTCCCTCCTTAGCACATTGTCCTCTAGATCCTTTCCCTGGAATGTCCTCAGCCCTACACTGTTTCTGAACTCTTACAGCAGCCACTTCCTTCCACTTACATCTTGAGCTCTGCTCCATGTAGCACACTCTGCTTCCCCATCCAGAAACCCTGTCCAGGTTATTTCCAGGTTGGAGAAACTGTGCTCTAACCAGTATTATCATTTATTTTGATCTGTTCTTCCTACAGTGATGCTGCACTTTCCTGTCTAAAATGTTTTCTGTTGAGAGTTTTGAGTGAATTTTATTTGACTTTAGACTTACGAAGGGATTTAGCAGCAAGCTCTGCTGTAAACAGATTTCTGTAGATAGGAGAAATAGCCATGAAAATGACTATATCTAACCTTTTAGTAAAATATGACTATTTTTAGTCATAGTGGGCTTTCAGTATCAGCAAGCATTCTTTGAGGTGCTGCTGCTCTTCTGTATTACCTAGCATAAGAATGGAACTGGCTCTGAAAGTCTTTGTTGTTAGACTTCTGCGCAAACAAGCTTGAAAGTCTTCAACCAGAGTAAAAGGCACAACAACGATTCCAATAACTTCCCATCCTGTCTATGTATTTGGTGAAATAAGCAGACTTCTAGGTCAAAATATTCACCTCACAACCACAGCAAAAACTATCTTTGGTTTGTATTGTTTTCTAAACATTCCCCTATCAAAAATCTTGTGGTGCTTAGAACAATGTTTCTTTCATTTGCAGGCTAAATCATTAACTCATTAACCTCATATCCTTTCAAACCTTGTAGTTATCATCTCCAAGCTAAATACTTTTGTAGGGGGTGGTATTTACATATTTACTTTATGTTGCCTTTTGTTTTGCTTTCATATAAGAAGGATGTTTCCATCAGTCTAATTTTGAGTGGTAAAATAGTTGATTACGTTGACCTATTATTTACATTTCCTATATTAAGCATCACAAAGTGAACTAGCATTTGCAAAGAGAACCACTTACTTGTATCTTAGGTCTAGAGAAGAAAAACACTTGAAGACTAATAGCTGGGCAAAACTGAATTCCATGGTTATCTATGTTAAAATAGAGGAAAAGTTACTATGGACATTGCATTGGGGTTAATTATGAATATCAATTATTCTTTTTGGTTGTGTAATGATGCAATGTAATAAACTAGTTAGTTTCCAACTTCACAGCACAAAACCCCCATCTGTTCAAGTTTCTGTGTTTTGGTCTACACGCCAGTCTTGAGCATTTTGTGTTCAGAGCCTTTGGGGATTTAAGCTTTGGTATATTACCTGAATTTATTTACAACAATTTCAGAATAGTAAAGAAAAGGAAAAGCTGTTTCATATAAAATCTGAGCATTCATTCTCAACACGCCCCAGGGCTCCTTCCCATCCTCTAGTTGAATCTTTTCTTTGCTTATGTGTGTGTTCTCTTTAGAGCTTGAGAATTAGTATTGTATTAAAAATTAATCTAGGTATTATTTACATCTATTATGGGTTTTCATTACAGGGCAAGAAATTGCTGGAGCAAAAGTCTTTTTTACAACTACATTCTCAATGTAACGATGATTTTTAACTTTTCAGAATAGAGATTTAACTAAAAGTACTTATTGGGCTGCTCGTGCAAAGCTACATAGCTGTATGAATAGTTGCTATAATCGGGTCCAGGTAAAATTTCATTCGCAAAACTAGTTGTAATTTCAAAAGGCTTGGTAATCTAAAGGAAATGTTGTTTTATCCACTCAAAACATATTTAAGACAGTCCTGTAAGCTATCTTCGCAACTCATTGATTTGACTGCCCACTATTTCACAATGGTTAGTCAAATCAATTTCTATTACTAGAGAGATCATCAGCTAGAGGAGGCCTAGCTTGGCCGCTTAGATGTTTGTTCACAACTCACTAAGACAGTCTTTTTGTGTTAAAACCTTCAGTGTGTATCAAAAAATATTTTAATAAAGTCTAATGTCATTCACTGTTGAGAAAAGTAGGTAAATTAAGAGTTTACCTAAGAACTGCTTAAAATTTGGTAAAACTTTTTGAATGATTTTGGTTAAAAACAACAAATGCTTTTATTTTTCACAGAAAGTGTACATGGTGAAACTTGTAGGTAAATAATATTTTTGTTTGTTTGTTTGCTTGTTTCAAAGTGACATGTCAGGTTGTACAATATTATTATCTACTGAAGTCTTTCACATATTTACTAAATCTTGTCTGTGCTGGAAGTGGCTCATTCCTGTTATGAGGGAAAAAGAGGCAAAAACATTGCACTGCTAGAAATTCTAATGTGATGTTTGCAGCAGGAACTATTAGATTCTCAGTGTTTTTTAAGTTGTGTCTTTATTGTCTTTAGAAAATGGACTTTAGTACCTTTTTTAAACTTATGCATGTGTTTGAGATGGAAACTGACTGCTGTAAAAATCTGTGCCATGCAGCTGAATAAGATTTTGGCAGGACATCCAATAAGAGCAATGTAGCTTAACTAGTACTTCTTCTTTCACTTCACAGGATCACAGAACTGTAGGGGTTGGGAGGGACCTCAAGAGGTCATCGGGTCCAACCCCCCTGCCAAAGCAGGTTCCCTAGAGCAGGTTGCCCAGGTAGGCGTCCAGATGGGTCTTGAATATCTCCAGAGAAGGAGACTCCACAACCTTCCCGGGCAGCCTGTTCCAGTGCTCCGTCACCCACACCGTGAAGTTCTTTTGAATATTGGCATGGAACTTCCTGTGCTCCATTTCATGGCCATTGCCCCTTGTCCTGTCCCCACAAACCACTGAAAAGAGGTTGGCCAAAGCCTTCTGTCTCCCACACTTCAGGTATTTATAAACATTAATAAGATCCCCTCTCAGTCTTCTTTTCTCAAGGCTGAACAGACCCAGGTCTCTCAGCCTTTCCTCATAGGGGAAGATGCTCCAGAACAGCATTTTAATCCTGTGAGATTCTGACGCCATGTATAACTAGTTGACCTTGTCTGTTGACCAGTTAAACTCAGGAGCAGAGTCTTGCAGCCAAGCAGGAGGCTGGGATGCTCTGCCTTCTGTGAGGATCTGCCCTTTCTCATTTATGTATTGTGTCACTGGATCAGTATGCTTTCTACACCTTAACAATTTATCTGCAGCATGAAGTCTCAGATGCTGAATGGGCCTCCAGTTATATTGTCTAGAATTTTAGAATAACAGTAGGTTAATCATTTGCCCCACAGGGAACATTATTTTAGAGGTTTCTTTGTGTTCAGCAAAATGCTAACACCTTCAAATCTTCCTAAGCGTTAGGTACTCCAGGTTAAACCTGATGCCAAAATGAGATTGAATGTATAATTACTGTCACACTCCACTATTCTATGACACCTAAGAAAACTTAAAAGTTAAATATATGGAATATAAGTAGTGTATACTTGTGAAATCAGTCCTGCTAGTATCACAAATCTGCATTTGGTCTTCAGATTCTAGCAGTGTATTTGATTTGGTTAAAAGAAGGTGCAAAGACTCTACTTAACTATTACCTACAAGAGAAAAATAAGGTACATATGCAAAATATGAAGCTGAGGTTTTTCCCAATTAAAAAGTTAATTTTATGAATTAAGTAATTTTCATATCTGTTTCAGATGATACAATCAATATGATGAGTTTGCATGGTTTACTAATATCTCTTCCTGTGAGCATTTACTCAGTTCTGTTGTGGCAGCTATGACAAAGCTTGTTGCTCATAGGATGATGGATTACTGGTATCCCACCTGTACTGATGGTGTTCCTTCAGCCCCTAAATACACAGAATGATAAACAAAAACCCATTAGTGAATATTACAACCATGAATGTAGAATCACTCTTCAGAGTGGGTTTTAAAGTAGACCACTTGCACCTTCAAATGTTTTTTAGCTTTTTAAAGCATAAGGAGTGAAGAAGTTTTTTTTTTTTTTTCTGCAGTTCTCTCTGTTCTTGCACCAATAAAAATTGCTGATGGGCAGTCTTATTTGAGGCCATTCATTCTTAGTTGTCTTAGTTGTATAAAATCCTTTCAACAAGATTTCCATCATCATCATTTTTTATTTTTTTTTTCATACAGAAGTAACTTTTGTGTACTCTTTTACTAATTATAAAGACTGCTTTGGATTTGCCTGGACTTACTAGGTCAACAGTCTTTGAATTGGTGAATTTTATGGTCTGCTGAAAAAAGTTTAACATGGAAATTAAATACAAGAATGACGATTCAAAATGCTAAGGCTATCGTACAAAGTAAAAACACACCTGTGTGAGCCAAGGACAGAATACTAGCCACTTTGGATTTCCTGACTTTTGTCAGTTTGTATTTAATTCTTCTTATTTAAATGCTTCTTTCTCATGCATTTTTGTAATTCATTTGGAGAAATACATTGGTCTGCTTCTAAGCTACTCTTTGCCGACACCAGTTAACCATGTGTTTCTTTGTCTTCTAGTGAAACTCAAGATTCTTATGTTTATGTTGACTTACTTTTTGTGGCTTGTAGTATAATTAGGAGAGCCTGGCCTGTTTTTTATGCTTTGTACATATTAAGTTTCATTGCCCAGTATGTGGGAATGTAGACAGTACTTACCAGCTCATTAACCTCCTTAAACTGACTGCAGAATGGATTATTTCCTGTCACCACCACAGGTCAGTGGATGGATTACACTCCAGTGGACTCTTTCTAGAATATTTGAAAAATGTTAAACTAACACAGCATTGACTGACTGGCATGATTCTGCTAATTTGCATATTTTGGGGGCGAAAGTATCCAGATTAGACACTAGGTTAATGTTGTCATTGTTCTGAAGTCAGGAAAGGCAGTTGTGGACTAAGAAAACCTCACTAGTTGATCCAGTTCCTCTGCAAAATGTAAATGTTTTTTACAAATATAGCACATTTTCAGGACCCTGTTTATGAAGACTAGTGTATGTTTGGACAAAGATGAAGTACGTACGACTATGTAGTCTCACCAATGTACCTGGCAACAAATAAGTATTTGTCTTGGACCTATTCTTAAGAAGCAACAAAGTCAGGAAAGATGGCCTTTGCATCTCTCAGTGTCAAAATTAGTACCCTACCTTCCACAAAAGTCACGTATATCTAAGAGAAGAAATTCACAGACCTTATTTATTTAACTCTGGACTCTGACAGGGTTGACACCATTGTTCTCTAATATTTAGACCAGTGATGTTACACTTGTCCAGTCAGGGAATTTTGGAAAGGTAGGTGATTTTGTTATTCAGCTGATCATTTTCACTGAAGAATAATGCATCATGAGAAAGAGCTTAAACTAGAAGACTCCCTGGTTAAATTAACCACAGCTGGATCTTCAGAGAGCTCTCTTTTTGTTCTGAGTAATCACCATGTAACTAACTACCTCTGTGTTGTCTTCGGTTATGTTAGCAGCAGATTCAGCTGGGTTGTTCCAGCCTGTAGCCTCAAGGCTTCTGAAGTCTGTAAAGATTCTTGCCAGAGTAAGTCTTAGCCAGTCAGGGCTGTTATGAGAATTGATTCTATATTGCACACTACATAAATGAGATAATGTGTAAAATCTATGTGATATTTAATAACCTTGTTGCAAATAATAAGACTTCTGCTATCCAGGATTCTTACTTGAAAGGATATCTTTTATTTGTTTGTGCCACTGAAAACCATAGTACAGAGTGCAAACTTGAACCTAACTTCTAAAGGTGCTTTTCACAGTGTTTTTGGGAAAGAAACTTACTTTTTTACTGGGTGTTATTTGCAGGAGTAAACACTTTATTTTGTGGAAATATTTATATCAAATATAAATAGCTTTTCCAAAGGTAAGTGCTTGTTTTAATTGCACTGGTGACTAAGCTGCTCTTCTCTTAAGTGTTTGTAGCTTCACATTGTGTTAGAAATCTAGGTCCCAGTTCATGAGAGCACTAATACATCCATGCTATTGCTGTGGGTATCATACCTTAATTAAAGTTAATTGGCCTGATAAATAGGTACTGAATGTAATAATTTCAGGTTGCATGATGTTCTGTGATATTGGTGTGTCGTCAGAATTCTAGACAGGGATTCTAAAGAACATATAATTAGATACCTATTTTTTTCCTTGCTTTGACATGTCTTCAGTATGACGTTACATACAACATGTTATAATGCTTGTATTTATATTTTAATTATGTTCTGAATTCCAAATGTTGCATGCAGGAATTTCTGTTTTTCCAATGTATTAATACAACTGCTGAATTTAACCATTATCTGTCTCATACTGTCCATGTATTATTATTTAAATTTTATTTCTCTCTGAATAATAAAATAATATAAAATAAAATAATATTAAAATAATAATAAAATAATATAAATGATAATAAAGTAATATTAGAACTAGTTATCCACTCCCCCCTCCCTTCCCCCTTTGATTTGCTAGCAAATTAAGGGCTGGATGGTTATGCCTTTTATTAATTCCTTAATTATATTTTATGTATCAGTGTTGTTTGAAAATTCTTAGTCCTTTGTTTGTTACTTTGTGACTCATATGCTATATGATATTACGGTTCACCTTATTTTATTTTTTGTCTGTTTTCTTTAATCCAGGGTTGGGAAGAAACTGTGGATTCTGCTATTTCTTCCTTACTAAGAACTTGTTTGTCCAAGAGCTCTAAGGAGCAGGCACTGACTCTTGGTGGCCAGTTGAGCATGCCCAAAGATACCAGCAGACTTAAGAAGAATATCAGCCTGTTCTGTGATAGACTGGCCAAAGGTGGTCGCCTTTCCTTAAGTACAGAGTCAGCCACTCAGCAAGTTACTGTTGTGCCAGGTAAGACATGAACTTTATGTTCATAATTGAAAGCATATATTTGCATATAAAAATTAAAAATGAGGTTGTGTTTGGAGCTTGTTTTTTCACTGGTTGTAGAAACCAGACACTGCTTGTGCTGTTAACGAATAGAATGTGTTAGTTAATATAATGTTAAATCAAAGTTGTAGCTCAGTTTGATCATTTGTTACTCATCCTAGAGCATACAAATAGTTATGGAGCAAATGTACCCCGTATGGTCATCTAAATACTCTAATAACTTAATTATTAATCACTTCTAATACCCTAAAAGCTCACTTATTTTTTGCACTTTCCAATTATATTTATGTCGTGCATTTCTAACATACATGATGGAAAAGTGAGGGGTGAGAAGTTCCACTTCCTTGATAAATCCGAATTTATTGATTGAGAAATTACTGTAGTTGTATTACCAACTCCATGACATGCATATGACTAATCGTAATGCAGTGATAATGCCAAATACAAAAATCTGCAACCTTAGTGCAAGTTGGGTAGATGATGCATGAAATTAATGATCAAACTAATTTAAACAGGTCTTGAAAGACGTTTATCATCTAGAAAAGTAACTTACTAAGATGCTGCACAATTCAGTGCTGCACAGTGATTGAAATGAAAATCATGGAATCAAAACTTTTTAAAGAAATGTTATTCATGCCTTTTTCTATATTCATACTTGACAGTGGGAGCAAAACTACACCTCTCTAGAAAATTCTGAAGGTTAGCATCTTTGTTCTGCTGCAAGATATTTTCTTCCTGCCTTTTTTCTCTAGTTGGTCAGAAGCGATCTTAATAAACATCACATATTCCTGCTGACTTGGCTACACTGTATTTTTACAGCTACCAGCTGTTTAGGTAGGAAGCTCATTCAGCTTCATAGTGCTCTAATCAACATCATCTCTGTATGGTCTTAGGCCTCGATTACCTTCTTTACCTAGAGCAGTCTTCACAAATGTAGGGAAAAGTATATATTGTATGTATACTTCATGCTTAAAATTGAATTTAGTATTTTGTCTTCATGGGTGTTGTTTTTGATCAAGATTGGAATTGTTAGGGCAGTATCTTGATTTCCTATATTTTGTTTTATTGCCTTACAAAGAATAATTTAATTCCTCTTTAACGCAATCTGAATGGCTTGTGCAATGTTTCAGCAATTCATTTAGATGTCCTTGTTATTACTATGTGCAATCCTTTTTTGCATGTGGTAATCCAAATGCTTTGGTAAAATGGCCAGAGACTGTGCAATGCCAGAAACTATTCTATTTAATTAATTTCTCATTAGTGTTACGCTGTGCCCATATCTGGAAGTGGACTGATAATCACATGAAGTGAAGAAGTGAGCCAGAATAAATATCAAATTAGTTTTACATATTTTTTCAGTATTTCTTTGAAAGGTTGAAGTATACATTAAGTGGATTTCATTTGTTGAACTTATAAAATGTTATATAAGCATCGTTTCCATTGTTTCTCCTTCTAAGAATTTTGAAAAGGTTTAAATAGCTGCCACTCATCTTTTTCCGTCTAAACTAAGGATGAACTGATTTAATATGGAAATTTACTTCTGCCTGTTCAATTTACTAGTCTTACTGAGATCAGGGGACTGTTCGTTTTGGTCACAACTCATTACTCTTTTAGGAAAAGAGTAAATTTTCTAAAGATTGTATACAAATGAGAAGAAACCTTACTCTTGATGAAAGACCTTGAGAAAGCAGTCTGATCATGCCCTCCCCATTACATGTACAGCAATTAAAATTAAAAAATGCTGAACTCATTCCTTTCTATTACAGGAGGCCAAAATAACAAGAAGTCACAAGTGACAAGTACTAGAATAATTTTTCCCATTGTGGTACAGGTAGACAATTATACTACCTCTCAAATAAAAATAGTATAAGGAAGAAGCTCCTTCCAAGCAAAATACAAGAAATTTGACTGTGGGTTGTTAACCATGTATTGATGATATATGGGATCAGGATTAACATTTCACATGATTAATAGTGAAAAACTAAGTACCTGTAAGTGGCTGGTTGAGACCTCGTATAGCAGTGTCTCACCCAACATAAACTGTTTTACCTATACATAAAATGCCCTTTGGTCATGATTTATGTTAAAAGGAATTAAAATCTGTAATCCAAATATAGATTCCAAAACAAATCATTTTACTTTCAAAATTGCTGACTCTAGTATGTAGCCATTTTGAATATCAAATCACCTAATAAAGAATCAAAATTATGTCCTAATTAGGCTAACACTTGAGAAGGTCAAAAGAAGGTATCAATTAGAGAAATTATTATAAAACCAAATTTAACTTTTTCACTGAGTGTTCAGCATGGAGCCCAGAGAAGAGGTTCTATATATTTATGTATTTACTTTTTAACTATGGAGACTATATGGATTTTGGAAAAACTTGGAAGAGCTAAGGTCAAAGTTATGTTATACTTAAAAATAAAGAATTTCACCGTAATTTTTAAGACAGTCTCATTAGAAATTCTTCTGGCATGTGCTTATAGTAGCAGAGTATTTGAGTAATTAATTTCTAGCAGAATGTGTTGTATGCTCTGAAGCAATGTGGATGCTTGATTGCCTTTGGACAGAGACTGAAGAAAACGTTTGTTTTTTTTTAATTTTTATTTGGGGAGAGGACAGGATAAGATGTTTCTGAGGCTTTTAAAACATGCTTTTTGTCTTGTGTCACCTGTTGTAGTTTTCTATGGCTTTCTCTACATTAGCAACTAGTGTGGTCTGAGCAGATTTACAGAGGGCAATAACTGAAGCTGGCAACAGGACTTGTATGCGTTCAGAGGGGATTTCTCTGAACTATCTCTGTTCCTGTCCAATTTACTGATCCTCCAGTAACAGAGTGCTTTGGGTGCATTCCTGGCATTCATCTTTTAGATTCACCTAAAAGAAGTGAGTTTGTGTACCCAAGCTTCAGACCAGGCTAGACCAAAAGATAGTCCCATTATTGTTCAGTAATGTACCTGTCATTAGTTTTAAGGATGTTGTTCAATGTCATTTTTTCTTAAGCCCGTTCTTTTTCTTAATGTTGGAAACTCCTTTTTCTATTGCAACATATTTTTTTTTCTTTTAGTGTTTTAAACGTGCCTAGGACCCTTCAAACATTGCAGCACTGTAACAGTAAACTGGATTTTTAAAGGTTATACGTAGTATGTTCAAGATGATGTGCCCTGAAATCTAGGGGAAATGTGTGAAAGCCATGTCAAAAAACTGATGCCTACCTTTAAGTGTGCAACTAGTTGAAAGATGCATTCAGAAAGTAGTTACCAATATTTGTAGTCAATTCAGAAATATATGCTAGAGGTATGACATGGTCACTGCTGTGTCTGGTTTTCTTCATCATTTTCATTAATGACTTCAGTGATGGAACAGTGAGCATAATTCATATGTTAAATTTGTGGTTTGCAACAAGCTAAAAGTAGTTTCAAGCACATTGAAAGAGCAATGATTCAGAATGATCTTGATGAATTATACGAAAGATCTGAAATCGGTAAGATGAAATTTAGTGGAGACAAGTGCAAAGACTAGCAAATAAAAGTCAGACAAATGAATTCAAAATTGAGAAACAATTCTTTAAGCACTGCTGGAATAGGAGAGAATCTGGGGGTCATAGTGGACCAGATGCTGCGTGGAAGTCAGTAACATGATCCTATTAAATCAAATTCCAACTTCGGAATGTAGTGATATAACTTTAATGAAGAGAGTTAATTATTTCTTTCTGTTCTTCGTGAGGACAATTCAATTGAAATGATTTGTTAACACAATTTAAGAAAAGCTTAGGTTAATAGAATTCAGAGAAGAACATAAAATATAATTAATTGAAACAATTTGATTTTTATTTCTTCTGAGGGTAGTAAGAAAGAGAAGGTTGAGAAGGGATATGATCGTTTTCCAGTATGTAAAATGTTCTTATAAACTATTAAAAGTTGATCATAATCATTGGCTAAATGGGACCATAAGTAACTGCAGGCCACATCAGGCTATGTCACGCACTGTGTTGCCTTTGGCAATGAGAAGTCTGGATGAGGGGAAGGGCAAGCGGCTTGAGGAACGGTGCCAACCCCCTGTGTGGGTCAAAGCCAGGGAAGTGCTGAGGAAAGGTGATGTAGACCAACCAGGTTGTCATGTACTGAGTTTAATGGGTGTGAGAATTTATAGCATAAATCCTGATAACCCGTACTGAATTAATTCTGTAGCTTTTAGAGGTCTCTTATATTTTCTGTGTATTTTGCAGGGTCATTTTGAAAACCTTAAATTGTGTCAGCTGTGGGTATTTGGAGAGTTCTTTACGTCTTGGTCTGATTGGAGCTGTATTTGAAATATTGCCTCACCCATATTTTGGGTGTCTCACAGCTACTCTTTGGTTAGAACGTGACCCTGTTTTTCCTATGGTTGTGTATCAGTTCATTGTTTTGTTTAAGCAAGGATTTTTATTTTTAAGTTGGAAATTTATTTTTATTTAAACAATCCTTTTTCTTCTCCCTCTCTTTTTTTTTTTAACTGGAGTTCAATAGGTTTTTCTCTGTTTTGGATTGCTTATGGGGTCTTTGCATTGTGCTTTAGTGGGATTTACTTATTTAGATTAGTATAACTAGAACACTAGAGGAATTATTATTTAACCTGAAAATCAGTTACTGAGTACCAAAACACATGGAATGCAGAAGATGATAATTTTCTCAGATCGACTAAAATTTCAGAACCGAAATGATAAGGAAATCCAGGAATATTTTGCATCCAGTAAACAGGATTTACAAATAGTTTCCTGACAGTGTAATACTCCAGATAAAGGTAGAGCTTGAAGGCACATTATCTGCCCATCTCATTCTTTTTTCTGTGTTATGATGGGGTAAATGTTTCTGGAGTATCCTTGACAGAAGTTTATTTGAACTCTGTTTTCAAAATGGAATAATTTTCCATTTGTCCACATCTCTCTTATATATGCTGCTATACTCTCCTCCACCTCAATCTCCAGATCCTTTTCCTACACATTCATTGCCTAAACAGATGTTTCCAATTCCCTATTTATATATATGATATTGCTTTCCTAAGTGTGGTGATATATACTTGACTTCACGTTTCATCTTCATAGCATTTTTTTTTAATTTATCAATCGGATTATAATTTTATTCTGCAAAGATCTTATAAGTCTTCCGTTTGGTGTTACCTGCTTTGTGTAATCATGAATTTATCATTCAGATTATGAATGGGTAAATGCAAACTTTAAATACACTTTTTAATCATTGTATGTATACATATGCACCCAGAATGTATTTCAAGTCATTCTTTGGAAGACAAAAGTTTCTTTTTTCCCTTCTGTAAGCTTATAAAAAAGACCTAGTTTCAAAATCCTGTAGCGATACTCATGAGTGATATTGACTCATTTTGGAACTGTGTTCTTAACTGGAAAATGGGGATGCAACAATATGTGTCATGTTCCTTAAGGAACCCTCTGTTGATGTACTAATAGACTTGAGGAGGATATCAAGCCTAATTGGAAAAACATGCATTTGAGTTCCTAGAAGAGCAACGTTAATATTTTTTATATATATTAAAAACATGAATATTGATGTAAAACTCTTAGTACACAGAGTTGTACTGTAAAGAAAGACTAACTTTTTTTTCAATTCTAAAAAAATAGGATTTTGTTATTGAAAATTCATCTCTTATAGTGTTAATTAGAAATTCCTTCATTGGTGTTGTCAGGGGAAAGGAAAAAGCAGTATTACTTGGGTATTCTCAAACTTTATGGTGTGGACTAACAGAGGATGCCTTGTGAAATGTAGTGCCTGTTGTTTGTACTCACAGAGGTTCCCAGCTCCTGGCTGTAACACTGTTACCTCAGTGTCAACTGCATTATTATTATTATTATTATTATTATTATTATTATTAGCCCAGGGAAGTTAGTATCAGTAAGTTTAAAAAATATTGAAAAATAATTTAGCAGCCTGAAGAGGGCAGGGAAGATGGCCCAGAGGACTAGTCCATTCTTTTGAACTACCAGCAGATACACACTAAATCAGCAGAGGCTGATCACAGTTGGAAAACTTTTCCCGTAACTTAATTATTGTGAGCCTGAGATCATAGTGCATTGACAGCTTTGTATAACACTCTGTGTTGGGTGCAGAGTAGTGTATAAAAAGTGTGGAGTTATTAATTCTCATGGATGTGACACAAATCCAGTGTTGTTTATCTCTACAGAAGACCACAGTCCATTATGAAATGTGATTCTTACTTAAAATGTTTTCGATATGTTTTCTGTAGCAATAACATACAAAACTACTTTTTTTTTTGTAACCCTTAAAAATAATGCTTTTTATGTGATTTGTCCTAAATTAGTTTAAATGTATCCTAATTTTTTTTTAACAATACTCATTAAATCTGTGTAAAGAAAAGTGAAAGTAAAGTTTTATTCAGAGTTTGTTCTGTGCTGCAAATACTGCAAGGGTTTTGTACACCTGAAGATTGGTCAGTGATGACTGATGGAACTAGTAGTCCACTGAGGTCAGTGGAAACTTTGTCATTGAACAGATTAAATTCAGCACTTTACTCATAATTTTGATAGTACTCTCTGCCTGTTTCCACTATTTCATGAGACAGACTAACCAAAGTTAGTTAACCCTGGGAGTGACCTAGAAGACATTTTTATCTATCTGAGATCTCGGGAGTCTAATCTTTAATAGAAGTGCCTATTTCTCATTGAAATTCATTTTGAGGACTTCTTTCCCTTAAATGTACCCAGAGATTTTGCAGGCACACTTATAAATCACTACATGCCTATCCATTCCTATTATTTATTTGATCAAGCCCTTAATCATGAAATTGACATTAACTCACTTCAACTGTTGCAATGAAAACTCTAACTCATCTTTTCTACCTTCCTTAAAATCATATAGGTTGCTCAATTAAATAACTTGAAAGGCTGATTACCCCAGGAAGTGGGTGATTTATTAAGAGTGAAAAATAAAAATAAAAAATTACAGATGAGATTATCTTAAAAAAAAAAATGAATTTTTCATTTAAACAGTGAGAGTACATTTCTTATGTTTCCTGGGTATATTACCTTTTTTTTTTTGATTTAAATAAATATTTGAACTATAGTGGTAAATCACTAAAATATCACATTCATTAGTCTTCATTCTCTGAAGTTCTCAAACCTCTCATAGGCATGCTTATCTGATCCAAAAATAAATGTATGTCTGCATTTTAATTATAACAATAACAATTAATGTATACCTGCATTTTAACAATTAGATACTTTTGCTCTTTTGCCCATAGAACCTGGGGTTCCCATACCCAGGCAAAGTTTTCTCTGTGGGAGGAAGCTGTGTATTGGAACAGTTCTACAAGTGTTTGCTTCTCTCCTTGCCAAAGATCATCTACTTGTGTTGAAACTAAACCAGAACGGTCATCACCATATTAGTTTTTCAAACTTCCCTTCCCTTACTTTCATTACCTTAATAAAAGCTAACATAAACATTTGGTAAAAAGTGTACTTTTTATCTACTCTCTATTGTTTTTCCTTCTAGTAAGGTTCCCTTTTACCAGTATAGCTCTGTTTTGTTCAGGCTTCTCCATTTTTCCTATCATTTCCATTTATTCTCTCTGTATTACACTTGTTTCCTTCTCTTTACTTTGCCCATTGATATGCACAGTTCTTTCACTGTGATAGTTAAGGCAAGTAACCGTACTAACTCGTGTGGCTTGTAATAAATGTCTCTGACTGTGAGAGGTAGCAATAAAATAATAGGAAGACCATTTTCCTGGTCAGCTGTCAATCTGGGTGTCCCAAAGTAGTCACTGTAGAGAAAACCCTGAGGTACTAAAGTCCATCTGTCAAGCAATGAGATTCTGGGAAGGTTTAACAAAGGTGTAACTGAGACTAAATTAATAAACAGCATGGTCATTGTGTGCTTCTGTATTCAATTTGTGCAGCTCTGTGTGGTTGAACTGTTGAGCCCATAACTTTCTGCTTGCCATCTAATTGCAGATAATAATCACATAAGAATGATAAAAAGAACAAAGAAGTTGCCGTAAGTCTTATAGCACCTAGCACTGCTGTGCACCTCTCCTGTGTTTTCTCATGCCAGCTAATAATGAGACATGATATGGTATAACATACAGCCTAATAGAGTGGTGCAACTTAAGCATGACTTCTAGTTCTTCACATTTAAAATATTCTCACAGATATTTATCAGCTGTTCATGATGAACAATTCTATCTTAATTTAAAAGCCTAGAAATAAGCAAATAGTAATGTATCAGACATTTTAAACAAAATTTTTTTGGGATCTATTTTTGAAACTTAAATATGTCTCTTGCCCCATAAAGCTGATTTAGTGAAAAGGAAAGGGAGTAGCAAATCATTAGGGAGAATTTTGGGAGTGCTTACACCAACAAGATTTTCCGGTTGCTCAAGAAAAGCTTAAGAGCAGCTTGGCGGAGCCAGAAACACTGATTGTTTGGCTCTCTGATGTGGATCATTACTCCCTGTAATATATTTCCATTGTAACTTTACTCTTTAAAACTTTTATTTCCATTGTTTTAGTAGCTTTGGTATTTTAATTCTGTGAAATGGAAAATTGAACTATACAGAAGTGATGTACCCAAGGTCCCACCACGAGCCAATAACACCTGTATGAATAGAATTCAAGTATAATGCCTTACAGTCTTGTGCTGTAGTTCCCACCTACCGTGGGTTTTAGATGTTTTATTTTTAAGACAGGTTACAGATTACTAGATACTGATGAACCGGCTTGCTTTACAGCTTATTCTTATATCATTCTATATGATTCAGGTGAACATATTTTGAAAATAGAAAACTGAACATCAGACAAGGGAAAAGAATGAGGAAGAATGTCTGAAGTGGTCTCTAATGTTCATGAATTTAGTCAAATTTAATCATGCTGCTGGACTTGGATTGTAGCTTCCTTAAAGTTGTTAATTTTCAAGAATTGAAAAAAAAATGGTAAATCATTGGAATTATTTTTTAAAAATTATTTATCTTAGAACGTGAAAAGAAGCAAAATAAGATGGAAGGGTATCAAGACACGTTTTTGTATGCAGGGTTATGAAAAGGTTTTTATTATGTAGTTGAGAAAATCTCCCCTCCTCAATTGATATTACAGCTGGCAAAAACCACAGAGTGGAGTGCAAAGGTTAAGAAGGCTAAAGCAATAACATTTTAAAAAAATGAATAATTTAAAGAGGAAAATGTCATGCATAATGAATAAAAAGAAATCCCGCTTGAGATTTGGGATTCATTCATTTGTTATACTATGAAATTTAGTTGGCAATGTTGCAATTCCAGCTTGCCTCATCTAAGTAGAGTTCGGATCAACGCATTAGTGCCTTGGTGCATATAGTCCTTTTGCTGACTCTTCGCCTTGAAATCCATTAGATTTTAGTACATCCTACTTAACTCTAAGTGGTCACAAAAGATTCATAATTTTGAGGTAAGCTTTTGGTGAAAATAATTGTGAGTTGAAAGAATTTTCTCTAATGATCATGTTTGTCATTGTGCTTTATATTCTGTATTCTTTGTCCTTGAGAGACCATAAGCAGAAATAAACTTCTAAAATCTGCACTAAGTAGTTAATTGCTCAAAGCTACGGAAAAGTGGTGTGTGGCTAAAGTAGGAAGAGTACAGCCTCTGGACTTCCATTTCAAATGATTCAAAAGTAGAAAGTAAAACAAACACAAAAAAATCTAGACAGTTATTTGAAAAGGCTGTAACGTGATGTAATCTATTATTAAATAAAGCCAAACGTTAATAATATAACACAATCCTTTTATTTAATGTGTACTACTAATGAGGAGGAGTCTGTCTTGTATGTCCAGTCATACTATGGATTTCCGCCTAACAGGTTTCCATTGGTTCCTTTAGGTTTTGGTTTCCTGTGATGTTCTGAGAATCTGTATGACAGAATGCCTTATTATTTGCACAGGAGCTGTGGGTATTTGAAGAGCATGATTATCTCTGCCATTTAAATGATATTACTTCTCCTTTTTGGTTCCTATCTAGACCACCATAAAATTATAGTAATTCTCAGTTTTTGGCAAGTACAAATGTGACAAAGCAGATTCTTCCACAAAAAGGTACTGGGGAGGAGATATAACAGGGGGGTGAGGCAGAGCAAATATCTCTCAAGTCACCCCTCATCTCTTAAAATGCTGAAAAAAGTTTCTTTGGGAACCTGTACTGGTATTTTGCTTGTTTGTCGTGTGTGTGCAACAATTCTCTTAAGTTGACTAAATATTTCATTTTGTGTCATATATAACTCAAGCCACAATATGTCAAGGTTAATTGCTTATTCAGTTTCTTCTGATTGGAAGTGACATCCTTTAGTTAGCAAAGATGCAACTATTTACATGTCAAGTGATGCTGTAGCTGTTATCTGAGGCACCACAGCTCATTCATTTTGCATTTGCTACTTGTTTTCTGACACATTTAGGTTGAGTAAACCTGATTCTTCTCCTATGCTGTCATGAATTAGATAAATATTAACTGAAATTGGTAGTATTACATAAGTCTAAGCTGTTCAGAGCAAGTGTGCCCGGAATGAGATAGTTTGTTATTTGCATGTTTTTTTGTGCTTGTTATCACTGAACTTGGCCTACAGTTATGAAAGGAAACTCTTACTCCATATTTTGCTTGGTCCTGAATTTAACAAATCACTTGAGCTATGATGGTATTAATGTTTTTCCTCAATATTCAGGTGTTTTTAAAATGAAGTTTTAACTTCATTTGTTTGTGCGTATGATTGATTTCATTGATTTTTATCATGCAGGGCGTGTAACATGTACAAGGCTGTGGAAGTCTGTGGTGAATTAGTAGTGCAAAATTATATATACATCACTAACATCCATTATAATGTATTTGCAATTCTACAATACTATGAAGGAGTCTAACAAATCTAAACCTAGTGAAAATTACATATTTTGTACATGCAGAACTGATTTTTCAATTACTTCAGACTTTTTTAGGTCCTAATCCAAATCCTGATGAAATCTATGGGAGTTTTTCCATAGACTTCAGTAAGCTTTGGCTCAGACCCCCAGTTTTCATTTTTTTCAAATAGATTTGCCAAAAATCTGCAGAGAGCCAGGCACTTGGAAAGTTTTCACTTGCAAAGTACAGCTGGTTTTGAGTTGCACACAGAAAAGTTCCCAATGCTTTTTTGAAACATAAAAAACAGTTTTAAGGTCTTATAACTTTAGTAGGTAGAAGATTGGCCTTAACATTTAAAGCAGAAATTGCCTTGAGTCTTAGTGAAAGGTTGACAATTTCCATACTGGAAGGATTATTTTCAAGATGTATAAATACAGGATAACAAAGCTTAAGATGATGATCTTATTGTAAGTTCAGCTACAGCTTTCTGAGGTGACTCAGGGTGGTTTTCACTGCCTCTGGTGGTTGGATCAGTGCATTTGGCAGTAGATGTGGTTGAACAGGCTAGGTTTTAGAGAGCAGGGGCACAGCTTGTGCCTCTGCAAGCATAGCTCATACCCTTTCCTATAGACCTAAAGCAAAAATCAACCTAAAATGAAAACAGTGGCATGTTAAGTTAATGTCTTGTGTCGTGGATGACACTCAGTGAAGTACAGAATCTCTCTCAATTTCCCTTTTAATTTTTGAGTGATCACCTCCAGCACAGATAGGGTGCAGACCTGGCTGCTGTAAAGCTCTTCAGACATTGTGAATTGCACCCCAAGGCCTTGATGGCTTTTTCTCAAGGAGAAAAGAGGTGACCTCTTCCTGAATCCAAATGCGCAACGGTGTTACAAAGTTGTGCATCATTAGTATTGAACTTGGACATCTTTTTCTTAATTTTTAAAGAAGTGTCTTTGAAGACCGATTAAGTTTATGACTGTATCATTTTGCTTTGTGAGCAGTCAACTGGTAGTCTGCTCATGAGATTGGTATGGATGGTTCGGCCAGTGTTCATGGGGTAAGCCAAGGTTCATAAATTCATGTTTCCCTTGCCCCTGTGTTTATTCAGATTCACCCAGCTCTAACACTTTCATCTGGTATTTCAGCTGGAAAATGTAATAAAATCAAACATAAGGTGCTTCATAATACTGGCAAATGTGAAAATTCTTTAAAATAGTTCTCTTTCTCAAATTGTATCACTGGCTGAACCACAAACAGCAGTGGTAAGGGGGTAAGCAAAAATGAAAAACTGCTTAAACTTAAATTGCAAAGATTGTTTTGATTCAGTTACACTTTGAAACAAAGATTTAGCTCACCCTCAGCTATTTAAAATGATGATAAAACACTAATAAAAGTAATGCCTAGTTAAGTAAATAATGCACAGTTAGTTTCTTGTAGGGCTATATAAACCTCCAAAAAAATGGTCTAAAAAAATAAATTTAAAACAATAAAAAAAATGCAGGCTTGATGAGTTTCATGTGATTAACGTAGTAAGATGCATTTTTGTTGCGTGTCTACCATGTGTTGTAAGTACAAATACCACAGCAGAGTGCATTGCCAGTGTCTCTGTCTTTTGATGAAAAATGTACTTTATTAATTTTGACCTTCACCGAAGTCTGACTATTTTTACACTTGAAGAAAACTAGTTAACTGTAAATTACAGATATCACTGAAAGTGGTATTACCTCAAAGTTGGGATATGATTAGGGGGATGTTCCACTGTATTAATTGAGTTTCCATTTTAATGACATACTGCATTCTATGTAACAATAAGCAGCTGTGTCACACTGTGCATTTCAGAGAACATTTATTCAACCCTTAAATTTACCATTAAAGATCAAAGAGAGGATCTTATGTATATGGATGATGAAGGATGCCTCAATTCAAATGGATGGCTGAACAGAAATAGTGGAACTAGAGGGTAATAAATATTGTGAACAACCTTTCTTTAATGCAAGTTATGTGGTGCTGAACTATATTGAATTTTATAGCTATACTGAGAAATATTTTATTATTATCTTAAAACTGCATCAGAGTACTGATAAGCATGTGTCTCTTCTAGCGCTTTAAAAATAAACTTTTCAGTCAAAAAGGATTTTTTTTTTTCTAGTGAAAAAAATTGCTGGTGACATTCTTAAAAGCAGCTTAGAAATAAATGGATTCTTGAATTACATATAGGAACTTGTGGAGAACGTTTCAGAGTAAAGTCTGGCTAAATGATCAGGGTGTTCCTTCTGATCTTAAAATCTATTTAAATACGTATGAATTAGTCTCTTTGTTTTTTTATCTTCTCTAAAATGCAGAGGATTTGTCATAACGAAAGTATCCATTAGGGGTATTAGGTGGCTGTTCAAGGATACTTAAATGGAGTTACGAGATTATCATATGAATCAGGTGATTGATAAAGCAGGCAATAACGTGACAGTTAGGAGTTGAGCAGGAAATTAAAGTTAATGGAGTAAATTGTTAGATATGCTGGATCTGATTACTTTTTACTCTAAGCAGCTGAGAAGAAGGAAATTCTATGGAGTAATATAAGGTGGAGTCTAACCACAATCTTATGATAAAGTAACTAGATGTTCAAATCTAGCAAAGGGTACATTATGTGTTATAGATAGAAGGATCACAGGAACATAGGAAAATCCATTGGACTTTGATCTAAAAGTCCTTCTCAAAGCAAGACAGGTTCTTATGGTGCCTGTGGCAATAAACAACTGACATTTTCCTACAAAGGCACTATATTGACCAAATTAAATACTTTGCAATACAATCCAAGTCAGAGGAGTGCAAATTAATGAGTTCCGATTGATTATTTCATATAATTAGTTATTGAGGGAAAAGTGCTTGTTCTACAATCTTCTTAAAACAAATTTCCCTAATATTTTAGAATAAAAAATACAGGTATCTTTCTGCCAAAAAGAACCTTAGTTTTAGGTCGTCTTTGCAGCACATTAAAAGCAGAGTTGTATTCTAGTGTAGTGTAAAATTGATTCTCATGTGGCTAACTTGATTCTCTCTGGCTATTGAATTGCATATACATGAGATTATTTTGTTTAGTGTAGTTACAGTGTGTATTACAAGCTCTGTGTAGAAATGTAAGAGGTGTTTAGTTATACTGTTCATGGTTAGGCTATTCTTAATGCAAGTTCCTGCTATGTAGAATATATTCCATCAGGTATGTGCTTTGTAGGAAAGAAGGAAGCTTTCTGCAACATGACTATGCCAGAACAATAAAATACTGCAGTTCTTGGATTGAACTTTTCATTTCTTAATGCAGGCTGGCCACTTCAGCAGGTATGAACATCAGTGATTGGTTATGAATGGTAAGGGAGCAATAATTATCCATTTGCAGATTAGCAGTAAGGTTATATACAGGAGAGCTTTGGTCCATCTGACTCTTTGCTAAGATGAAAGAAAGATCTTGGTTGTGAGTGCTGTTTGCTTGTGTTGTAATATTTTTGGCAAGTCAATGGTTTACCTTGGTAGAATGAAAAAGGAATAGTTATAAAGGTATATACAATCGAGACTCTACATGATAGGTTGTATTAAGAAATTCTTGTCTGGCTCAGCAGTCTTATCCTTCTGAACAGTGAACTAATTGCTTTGATCAACAAGATAAGGGTGAAATCTTGGCCCCATTGAAATCACTGGGAGTTTTTCCATTGACTTAATTTAGCCAGGATTTCTCTCATTTATTTGACGGTAGTGTATGTTATTGTTTTAACTATTTTCATCTAGTGGGTGGTAACCTACTCACTTAGTAGAATGCATGGGAAAACTCTGAAATAAACTTTAAAAAGTACATTCAGAGTTGGAATTCACTTCTTCAGGTAGGACTTCCTTCAGTTTTTGGGTAAAAAGGAAGATACAGGTGATATTTGCAGCTCATTAGAGATTTGGTGTTAGTAAACATGGTAATACAAATACTGAATTAAATTCTGGGAGAATAAAGAAATACAAATTCAGGGTACTATAAAAAGCCTCTTTTTTTTCCCCCCTACAACCTTGGCACAATGATGTGAATGCTATTGTCTTGTCTTTGTGACAGGTACAGAGATAAAGGTGTAAAGAAAATATTAAAATTACATTAATTCATTCGCGTTACTTCCTGCTGAGCACTGAGTAGGAAATATGTGACATGTAGTATTAATAGCTCAGCCAAACCTTTTGCAAAGGCTGCCTTTAGCAGCTGCCACAAAATGTGAAATTGAAATATATTTCCCCTACTAGTTATTTTTGTTTGAATTCTTCAAATGAGAACAAGCTAAGAATCATGGTGAAGAGGAAAAATTCAAAGAATTTGAACATAATTTAATTACAGTTGTAATTGTACATTACAATTGCATTTAATGCAACTCAAATACAAATAATCTAATGATACTTTATTGCTACAGCATAAGCTGTTACAGAGAGGGGTTTGTTGGGTAATCAGTGCTTAACCAATTCTGCCATTTAGCTGGTGCACAAAATATGCCACAAGTATTAGAGAGTTCACAGGATAAAATGAATGGTCTGTTGTAAGTACCATTTCATGTTTGAGAAAGTGCAGATGCTGCTGCAAGACATATTATATTTCCATAATCAGTGATAGATAACAAGAATTGTTCAACAATCCATATTGTTACGTGTGCACTTAAGCTATGGGCAGATCGATAAAAAAGCATTAAGCCTGGTGCCAGCTGAAGATATTATACCTACAGGCTATTTGACTACATAACGGAAACTAAATCTGGATTTCAGTACCTCCATTTAGACAAATCATTATCTAGACAATGTCTTTTCCAATTCCTCTTTTAGTTCTGGATCATTTGGAATGGGAAAACCTATACTCAGTCAATGGAGTCTCTTGTTTAGTATTTTTAATTTTTTTTTTCTATTTACAAAGGAAGTATAGCTAGTGTGTTAATGTAAATGCTGTAGAGCTCCATAATAACAATAATTTAATCATTTTATTTTTTATTTAAGATTACTACCAACTGGGGTTTGTTTGTGAAATGATGGTTGGTATACATAAAATATTGTGTCAGTGCATGGGAGTATTCTCAAGTAATTGGCAAGATAACACTGTATTGGCCTTTCTGGGATGGTTTCACTAACAGAGTTTAGAAGTTTGCCATGCTCTGCCCTGCTGTAACTGTTCTGTTCACTAAAGAAGGGTGGGGCACAACTGGGGCATTTCAGGTGCTGGTGTTCGTCTTTGTTAGTTCTCTTTATGCTTTACATTAACGGTGACATACAAACATAGCAGAAGAGAAGCTGGAAAGGAAATAATGTGTCTTTTCACCCTTTACGCCAATGTGTGTATCTTCTGTTGCAAAACAGGATAAAACTCAATACTTCCAGGATCCCATATGTGCTTTTCTGAAGCTGGGTTTAAAGGGAAGTCCACCGGTAGCACGGAAATATTTCACTTGAGTCATGCATTGTTTTAGTTTTGCTTTGGATGCATGTGCTTCATAAGCATATGTTGAAATAACCGCTTAGTTAAAATAAGCTTTCTCAAGGCTTTCTAACCCTGTAACATATTGTCATGGACTTGTAGAGTGTTGAGGGATCTGTTGCATTTTAGATGCTGATCTGCTTGCATAAATATTACAGAAGGAGGAAAGAATGCATTGCCCTGTAGGGAGCTGTTTGTTGAATATGAAATCATGAACAAAATTTTCAAAGTTTCAGATCAGGCCAGAATAGTAACCTTTGAAACATGAGCACTGAATCCTTAATGTAAACTTTTTCAGCCTCAACATAGGCTGCTACTGCTCTGCTTTACTTAAGATTGTAGACATGACCAAATTAAAGCAAAGCAACAGAGAACGCTTTTTTGACAGTGATATGTATTCTTGGCCTTTGGTCACTCAGTGTGAGAAGTTAATAAGCTTAGTTATATGTGGAAGTTAAAAAATAAAATAATAAAAAAAAGCCAAGAAAATTTCCAGTGTGTTTGTTTCAGTCATTTTGAGTAGGCAGAAGAATTAGAATTCAACAGACCTTCAGTAAGCTTTGTTATATTTTTAATGCAAAGAAGTTAAGCAGCATGATGCTTAGATTTTTATTTTTTTTTGGAAGTTGTCTCCCATCAAACTATTCCTTGCAATGAAGGAACTCAGGTCTTACTGAGATCAGGATGAACTTTGTTGCTGTCTCTGAGAGTAAAAGTTGATCTTGAGTGAGACAAAAATAAAATATCAGCCAAAAACATGTCACTGAATTTTCAAATGAAATATTTCTGATATCTAATGATATAAAGAAGATAATATTTGCTAGTGTTTTTAGTCAATTTGACTCTAAAATGTTTAGTATGTCTTTAAATATTGTGTACCTTGTAAGGACTAAGAAATTGCTCATGAGGTTATTAAACTGTTTTCTTAAAACATACTGTCAAAAGAAGTCAGTATAAAAAGTCAGAGGTTTGATGGTGGCAAGATACATGACCTTTGGCTTACCTTTCAGATTTTTTATTTGGACTTCATTAGTTTCTTTCAAATAATGTACAAGTAGAGAAGAAAAGTATATGCAATAAGTTAGTGCTGTGGCTAAAGATTAAAGAAAGAAGAGTATGGGGAGGAGCACTAACAGCACTATTTTAATCAGGAGCTTCATAGGGAAAAGTTCACTGAATAGCTTAAAGCATATCCACACGTACAAATAACTATCTTGGTTTGAGAATGGATTTAGAAAGTAAAAGTCAGTTTCAAATCATGGGTAAGGTGATCTTTCAAACCACTAGGGTTTCTAGCCTAGAGTTAGAAGTTCTAGCATTTATTTATTTACTTATTTGTGCCTACTTCTGTAAAATAGGTGTAATGTTATACTGGGTAGATATAAACTACACAAATACATTTTGAATCTTGACGAATTCCTTATTTTGGTTTGAAATTCTAGTTACTAACTGGATTGTTTATGGCTTTCATAAGCAAGGTTAGCTTGCTGCTGAAAAGACTTTGTAATGATAAAACTATCACTTGTGTCATTGAATTCTCCTTGGAAAAAATGTTGAAGATTAATATAATTTATAAATGAAAACGGTTACAGTACCTAGGAATAAAATAAACGTTCAGCATTACAAATAAAGAAAGGTTTATCTTTCTGTATTACACTTTAGAAAATAATAGCATATTTGAGATGAATCGAAGATCAGATATGTTGTTAATCAAATATAGAAAGACTTGTCTTCAGAAGTGCTGTAGGGTATAAATGCTAAATTCAAACTATGATAGTGATAACACTAGTTTTTAAGTGACAGGTTCTTATACATAAATCTCATAAATTATTTGCATTGCAATCATATAGGGAACATTGAAACCGAGATCTAGTGATGTGGCTGTTTTTCCATGTACATAAACTGATGTGTCATGAAGCATGTGTATATTAAGTGATAAGATTATTGACAAGAATGTAGTTATGACTACACTTAGAGAAGGTACAATGCAATGGTACACAACAAGCCTGTGAATAAAACTGTGCTATCTCAGATAAATGAGGAAAAAATCCCAACACTTTTTGACACTTTAATTACTTCCCAGCATTACTTCATTTTGAAGTTATGAAATGCTCTTAAAAGACCATTTGGTAAGGCCCACCCTTTCCTGGCTGTATGCCCAAGAACTTTTTCTGGCTACCATATTCACCGGAAGACATTTCTTTCACGAAGTCCTGCATCACCAGCTTTCTCACCAGCACAAAAGTAAAGTATGTGAAATCTGTGTCTCTTTACACATGCCATATAATATACACTTGGTTGTAGTTATTGCAGAAGCATTCAAGTCACACTTATATGGAATGGAGTTTGTCCTCCTCACTATACACATCTTAAGCTTATGTTGCATTACTGCAGTTATTTTTGAACTTGTGGTATGTTTAAGAATAGAGGTCTTGTTAAAGGAAGTCTTAGATGGGGCCTGAATCTTCTTGAAGGTAAGGAGCATGATCTTAGTAGGAAAGGCAGTGGATGGAAGTCAGAACACTAGGAATTCATGTTAGTTATAAGATGGTAAAATAGTTTTTGTTATGTCAAGGACTGGAACAGGTTGTCCAGACAGGTTCCTGAATCTTCATTTTGGAGATGAAGTAAATTTGGTAAGTCTCTGAGCAACCTGGTCTAGCTGGACCTGCTGTGATCAGAGATTTGGACTAAGTGGCCTCCAGAGGTCCCTTGCAACAAATTATTTGTGCATTTTACTGTTGCGTTAATTTCGAGCTAGGTGAGTTCCCAGATCTGACACACCACACAGCTTCAAGTATACCTTTGTGCCTGCATAGGGGAGGGTAATGGGGACCAAAAAATGGAATGGTAAACTGAGCTTCCTGTTTTATTGAAGACTTGGATGACTCTAAACTTGCTTATTCTGTCTTTTTCTTGAGTGCTGTGATTGTGCAATGTAATCTGTAAAATTCGGTCACTTCAATTCATGCTTCTTTCCAGTTTCAGGTTTTGTCTAATATTTTTATTCACAGTTTGAATAGCATATCTGAACCTTTAATCTTCAGATTGCTTTCTTATGGCTACCTTGAAGGCAAGGCACAGATTTCTAAATTGTTTCATTTAATTTATGCATTAAAAGATTTATGTTTAGTTTGCCATAGACTTTGTTTAGCATGTACTAATGTTGTACAAATAAAAGAAAAACTTTTTTTTTTTTTTGAGAGGAAAGGGATTGTGGTTACCCTTATCATATAACTGTCACTTTGTACTTTAACAGAATTCAGGGTGTCCTGTCACAGTTACAAAAAAGATTTTTAAAATGCCTTGTCCCTGTCCGGCTAAAAGATGATCCTTGAAACCTGGAGAGTTGATTTAGAGAACTAAATAAGCATAAGACATTAAAATAGCTGATTGAGAACATCTCTGTATTCCACTTGCTCTGTCAGTCTATTTATCATGTTGGACAGTAGCATGAACATCAACCTTTTTAGAAGATGAAACAGACGTTAACCTGTGCCTTCCTATATAAAAATCCACTTTGTTTCAGACACAGCCTTTTGTTATAAAAACATAGAATCATAGAATATCCCAAGTTGGAAGGGACCCATAAGGATCATCAAGTCCAAATCCTGGCACCGCACAGGTCTACCCAAAAGTTTAGACCATGTGACTAAGTGCACAATCCAATTGCTTCTTAAATTCAGACAGGCTTGGTGCAGTGACACCTTCACTGGGGAGCCTGTTCCAGTGTGCAACCACCCTTTCGGTGAAGAACCTCTTCCTGATGTCCAGCCTAAACTTCCCCTGCCTCAGCTTAGCACCGTTTCCGTGGGTCCTATCACTGGTGATTACGGAGAATAGGTCCCCTGCCTCTCCACTCCCCCTCACGAGAAAGTTGTAGACTGCGATGAGGACCCCCCTCAGCCTCCTCTTCTCCAGGCTGAACAGGCCCAGTGACCTCAGCCTCTCCTCATATGTCTTCCCCTCAGAAACAGACCTTGCTTTTACTAAAGAGGAGGTTGGATTTGAACATAGTTCTTCCTAAATATTTATTATCTTATAATGAATGTAATTCATTTGATGACATTAACCAAGTGGAGTCTTTCCTTCCTCTCTGAAAAGTTCAGTGCCAAGGTTCTCCTGAGTTATTTGAGACTTTTAGGAGCATGGTTTCTCGTATCTTTAAATACCATGTGTTTAGTAGAAAGGTACTTAGCAGTTTTGTAAAGTCAGTTCTCTTTGGGGTGCTTCACAAAAGGAGACAAAGGTGCCTTTTTGTTTCAGAAATATGAAACTTGTGGGATGATGGTCATTGCCATTTTTATTTCCTGTGTGTCCCATTTTTATTTCCGATGTGTCAGTCTTAGACCTGCCAATTAATGGTTGCTTCAGGCTGTTGCACAGCAGTGAAGTACTCAGATTGTGTCTCAATATGGTGATACTAGGAATAAATTCATTCTAAAAATCAATCTCAGAGATTTTAACATTATAAAGGGTTGAACTAGCATAAGATAACACTGATTTGGTCAGTGGAGTATATGGTAAATAATATGTCATGGATATTTCTTATTCCAATATTGGAGCAAAGATAGTTTATTAACATATGATTCATTCTTAGCTCATAGTACAATTAAAAATCATAGAGTTGATCAGTAAGTAAAACTGAAAATTCTGCTAGACTAAACAAATATAATGTAACTCAGGTCTTGCATGTCATTGACAAATCTGGTATTTTGGTACTATAGATGGGAAAGTAGAAATTTACAAAACCAATGTGCTGTCTTTGATATATCTGAAAGAAATATAAGCATTTACAGCAAAGTTTGCATTTCAAGTATGGAAGGAAACCTTTTCATTATAAAAAGGAGAATTCTATTTTTCTCTTTTTAATGCTTTGAGCACTTATGAAGAAGTCTAGGAAATCAAAGGATCCATGTGCTGTTTAGCTTGGCCAAAGAGATGTTTACTGCGTTCATTTCAAATAGTACTGAAGGAGGATGCTTGTATCTATGTTTATTTCATTATTGAGTTGCTTATTTCCAAGTAATATTGGCGACGCAGAAAAAGAGGCTATCTCATTACTCTCTTAAAAATGCATTTGATTACTTGTATTTAATTTCTGTAGTTGGCATTTTTGTATTTTATGGTCAGATGTCTCTCCAAATGTAAATTTAGTAAGTTTGTTTGCCAAATACTTTTGGGAACCAAAATTGTCAGAACTAGAGTTTTCAAGTGTCTTGCAATATCACTGCTGTGTTCTTAATGAAATACTTACAGATAATAGGATAATTTCAGGTTTATCTATTAGTATTCTAAACCTGTTTTATCCAGTATTCCCTGTAGCTTCTATTTGGAGGGAGTCGGGAGAAGGACAGAAAAGAAATTCCCAATTCAGAAGCTCCATCTCTGTGTTACGATAAGGTAATTAAAAGCCATTCATAAATGCAGTAATTTTCTCCTACTGTTTCTGTTCAGAGGCTGTTCAAAACTCTTGCTCTCTTGGTAGTCAGAAACTTTCTAATTTCAAGTCAAAATTAATTTATGATCATTTCCCTCTTGTTTCAAGAGTGCCTTTTATTTCACCAGACATTAAGGATTTCTGTCCAATTGTATTATTGGTAAAGATCAGTCAGTTCCATTTTCAGTCCTCTTAGCTAAGCAAGACTGATCCTGTGCTCTGCATGTCTATAAGGTAATTTATTCCTATATGATCTTAGTAACTTTCAACTGATTTTTTGCAGATTTATTTAATCTTTCATGAATATGGTAACAAGAATTGAGCACAGATGTTTTACCAGTGCCTCGTTCAGTAGCATTACTACTTTCTTGATATTTCTTTGGAACATTCTCTCTCAGGCGGATCTCAGCATTGCATTCACCTTTTTCAAGGTTATCACACTGGAGCCTCTTTTTCTTTCACTTATCATCCTGTGATTACTTCGGTGGCTATCATAGCTTCTTTCATTTCCATGGCATCACCATTTCTGATAATATCAATTCTTCTCATAATATTAAAACAACTGCAGTTGGTGTTGAGATCTGATCCTGCTGGTCTGTAATTATTTTGAAGGTTTGTCTGTTAAACTACTTTACAATCCTTTTCCAAATTGACCAATTCTGCAAACTACTCTTTCAGTATCCTATCACATTACTGCTGTGAAGTATTACTCTGCCACTTTAGTTGTTCCTTTCTGAGTAACATATATCCTTCAGCACCCACATTTGTCTCAATTATTATTCCACTGTCTTCTGTTATCTGCAGTATGTATGATATCTCTTATCAGTAGTTTTTGTTCCTGTATTCTTGCCCAAATCCATGTATTGATATACATCTCAAATACTTTTTCTTTGATTTTACTCAGTGAAATCCTAATCTGGATTAGGAATAAAACCCTCATTAACTGTTTCTGTATGATTACTGTTCAGTCAAGGCTGTCACAAACATCCAAAAGACTCTATGTAGTGAGTCCTCATGCAGGAAACTGCTAATCTATAATTTCATACTCATAGCTGGGGAAAAAATCCCATTCTCACTAACCTGCATCTTCCCCTCATCATTATAAATGTGTTTTTCACAGTGCTTTTCTTAGGTCAATATGTCTGTGTGTTTACTTGAAAGGACATAGTTGTCTGTTGCTCCAAACCCATCTGAGAAACCTTGAAGGTCTTGTAGTATGGTTGTATCACAGAATGCTTGGAGACACTCCCAAGTTACAAAACTGCAAACAAACCATAAAGCCACAGATCTGCCCAACCGAAAAGGACCTGGGGGCATTCATTGATAGCCAGCTGAATATGAGCCAGCCTAAGAAGCCCAACAGTTTCCTGTCTTGTACCAGAAACAGTGTGGCCAGCAGGATCAGGGAGGTGATTGTCCCCCTGTACTTGGCTCTGGTGAGGCTGCGTCTTGAGTACTGTGTTCAGTTTTGGGCCCCTCACTACAGGAAGGACATCGAAGCCCTGGAGTGTATCCAGAGAAGGCAATGAAGCTGGTGAAGGGTCTAGAGAAAAAGTCTGATGAGGAGTGGCTGAGGAAGCTGGGGTTATTTAGCCTAGAGAAAAGGAGGCTCGAGGAGACCTTATTGCTCTCTATAAATATCTCAAAGGAGGTTGTAGTCAGGTGGGGATAGGTTTCCTCTCCCAAGCACCAAGCGATAGGACAAGAGTAAATGGCCTCCAGTTGTGCCAGGGGAGGTTAACATTGGATGTTAGGAAAAAATTGTTCACTGAAAGGGTTGTGAAGCATTGGAAAAGGCTGCTTGGGGAAGAGGTTGAGTCACCACTCCTGGAAGAGTTCAAAAGATATGTAGATGTGGTGCTTGGGGTCATGGTTTAGTGGTAGACTTCGCAGTGCTAGGTTAATGGTTGGACTTGATGACCATAGAAGTCTTTTCCAACCTAAAAGATTTTGTGATTCTGTGATTTACTCTCTTCAACTTCTGCCTGTGGGGAATGAGGACATGCTCTTCCCTCACTAATAAGACCAAATTTTGTATGGTTATACTTATGCATGCAAATATATAACGTCTATGTATGCGTCTGCATGCATCTTCACCTTAGAGAATGTTTCATATGTGTATTTCAGGAAATACAAAAATGTTTCAACTGTTAATAGGATAAAAAAAAAAAGTCTAAACTGTTTAGAATTCTGAGTACCACTAGGGTTTGATGTCAAGACTACAACAGTCAAATCTAGCCTGCCTGTTTTCAACATACACTGAAGAAAGGACAGAGACTCTATAAAGACAATATTGTGGACGTTTTTACAACAAATGTGCTCTGGAGTTCCCAGTTGCTGATTTCAGCAACTGTGCAAACATTGACTTTCAGGAGTTCTCTCAGGAGTTCTCTTGGGATGTAGAAACCAGAATTGACAGTAGAAATTAATTAAAATACACTTTAAGAAAAAAAGAAAATAAGGAAAGTGCTTATCAAAGGGAACATTACTTATTCAATTTTTTGGGGGGTAAATTAGTTTAAAAACAAAAAGTCTAAATGCCTAGCAACTGCCTTACCAGTGACATTACTGAAAAAATACAATAAATAAAAGCTCTTCAGAGCTAGAAAAATGTCTTATTGAGAACAAAATATTTATTCCACACATATACATACAGGAAGGTATATATATATTATGTATTTATATGCACAAAATGAATTTATATATGTATTAAAAACGAACAAAAAAACACAGTAATAAAAAAGCCCTTGCATATTCCTCCTCTTGCTCCCAAAAAAGGTAGTATGAAATATTGTTTATTACTGAATGAAGAATGTTGTGCCCTGAAAATATGTTGAGGACAGTATATTATGTAACTCCTGCTACTACAGTATTTAAGCATTTTGAAAAAACAAACAGAACTGTATTGTTGTGCTGAATGGAAGCTGCAGTTAGCAGCACACTAAATATGGGGAAAAGGACATGAGCACAAGTCAGAAACAAAATACCAGGTGTTATGCAGGCAGCATACTCCTTAAAAAAAAAAAAAAAACAGTGATTTTTATAGTTATGGTGTTTGTCAGGAGTGAGTCTTCCCCTTGAATAGTTCTTGTTACAAGCTGATTTTTTATACTGGTATATAAAGGCAGATGGAAGTTCTCCAAGCACCACACTACTCAGTAATAATTACCTCTTCCAGCACACACCGGAACATAGAGCATATTTTTCAGCTGGTTCATGCTCATCAGATGAATAGGTAGTTAGAAGGAACAGTAGATTTGTGTGATTGAAGTACAACTGCTACCATTCATCCTTTGTTCGTACTGAGTAACAGATGACTTCTGGTAGATGTTCATTGGCCTTATATAGTTTAGTATTATTGCATTCTCAGTCCTGCGTAAGAAAATGTACTACTGAATATTGATTTTGAATGCGTTCCTGGCTGAATGTCCAGTAATGTTTCTTTAATGAAAAAGGCTGTTAGATCTGTTTTTAGCAATGTGTTTCCCAATGCCGTTCATATGACTTGCATACCGCATGCGCTGGACCTCATTCTGGAATAATGGCCAAGATGATTTGACCATTTAAACAGCATGGTTGTTCCCTTAAAAAGGTTGTACTGCCAAAGTACCCTGAACTTACTAAGTAAAGATTTTACGAATTCAGGTGTGTTCAAAATATTTGAACACGCTATGAGCTCAAGTAGAAGCCACACATGATCGGTGTAAATTATTAATGTAGTATTTCTGCATTGTTCTCAATGCAAATAGTAGCAATTACAATAGCAATGCAACATATTATAGGATAAACTATTAAATTTATAATCTGGAAGTCTCATTAAGAAACATTTCAGTAACACAAGGGTAAAACATAACATCAAACTGGTATCTTTCTTTGTACTCCCATTGAAAATATATTTTTGTGACCTACGATGATCTTGGGTGCATCCTCAGTAATGATAATTTTTCATTAAATTATTATTTTACAGGAATGTAATACAGAAATGTTTCATCATTTTGTTGATTCTGGTTAAGTCAAATCAGGTACAAAGAACAACAGTTTTGTGATTAAGTAATTGTAGCCATGCTATTGGACTTGAATGCTATCTTCTGAAATCTGTAGCTGATTAATTAGTGACTACATTTTACTAGAAAGTGCTTGAACTAAAACTGGGATGTTCTGTGAAGTGTTGTGTCTTCATTTTCAGTGAGAATCATTAAAAAAAAATCCTCCCTTCTTGCATGCTGCAGTGGAAATATGCTTGCATTTCACTGTTCAAATGAAGGATTCTAACAGACCCAGTCTGTGAAGGGGTGTTCCCTGAACCTCATCATACTCCCAGATATGTAGTGTTTTCTTCTATAGATTTAGTTTTACATTCCTTCTGAGAATAAGTAGTAGAATTGGTAGAAGTAATAGAACAACTGTTTTACAACTAACTATCTCTAATGCCTTGGACAAAGAAACACAACTGAATATGGTTTTGTGTATAGTTTTGGTGTCACTATGAAACAATTTTACTGTTTAGGTTATTTCCATTGTTACAGAGGAATTACATGGATGAAAACATTACATGTTACATGGATGAAAACACTTACTTACAGAACTTCTGTGCTTTCTGCTCACATTTTGAATCTCTTGCTGCCAAAGACTGCTCAGGAAGCATTTTTTTTCTTCTTTCTGTAGCCTCTTGTAAGAGAGTTAATTTCAGAGGAAAATGGAAACTTTATGAATAGTTTAGATTGTGACTGACTGGAAGAGAAAGAGGAAACCCAAATGGTCTTTCCCTCAAAGTGCCTTTTCATTCTTTAGATGTATACTACTTTTGTTTTCCTGTTTTTAAACTTTTAGAGCCATATTAAAACGTGTAAAAACACGGTGATATGAACCTGTAGGAAAACTGTCAGTACTTAATTTTTTTTCAGTGTGTATTATGTTTATATTTCCTTCGGGTGTGGGTGTCTTTTTCCAACTTAAGAACCAAATGTGTTACAAAAACAGATGTAGTGAAAATAAACAAGAGAAGTCTCATTTCCTTTGGTGAACAAAGTTCACAATTAGCTTGAGTGTAATTTTATGCATGTTGTACCCTATCAAAAAGTTCTGCTGACCACAGCTTGCTTCTTGGATTTATCACAACTGACAAAAGATCTGTGATGTCAGAGAAGAATTTAGCTACACAGAAAAGAGGGAAAGAGTGGGTCAAATGTAATAACATATTCTACATCTTATTCCTGCCAACAATTAATGGGGGAAATTCATTTTATGAAGCACTGTTTACAGACTGACATCTGGAGAGCTTCTCAACTTGGATCTTTTCCAGTCTGTAGATTTATGTATTATTCCTGCCTCTTCTTTCCTTAAATATTTTACTTTTCTGCTTTGTACCATTCACTTAATTATCAATGAACATGAATGATTCTGCTGCTGTCACTTCTTTTAGGACTCTAGATGGATAAAAATTTTAAATGTTTGCTAAAATAGACATTTGGTGGATACCTTCTGAAATTTATACAAAGATATCTAAGAATTCAAAGAAATTTTTCTGACTTAAATTAAGAATTCTGTTAAACTCTAACCAGAGAAGGTAGAAGAGATACCCTCAATAGAACCCGTGCAGTATGAAGTTAGAAAGAGCTTAGAGTCTGAAGAAGAAAGAGTTTCTTTTCAGGCTACTGCTACGTATCAATCTGAATTATAAAGTATTTTTGAATTACAAAATCCTGGACTACTGTGCTGTAAATATTATATATACTGGAGCATATGTGTTCCTTATCCAGTTTCCTTTCTAGCCTAGTGAAAGTTTGCCGCTTTCTTTAGTGAGAGTTTTGGTTCTTCCAGCGTGGTAATTATTATGGTTCCCACTCCTCCTTTCCTGTGGGAAATCATAGCATGTTGTGAAGGGTGTCCATTTTTATCATGGAGGTGGGTTACCTGTGTCAACTGGAGCAAGGCAATGGAATTCACCATGGGTTACATTGGAAGAAGCAGATACCACTTATAATTTCTTCTACAGGTTGATGTGGATGAGAGTCCAGACATTCTACCTCACCCTAGGTATGGGAGCAATCTAAGGGATGTAGTTCAGCAGATTCAGTTGTTTCTTCAGTTAGAAAGTAATGCTGGTATTGGAAGATAAAGACAGCAAAAGTAGTGGCATGGCAGTCTTGATCATGTAAACATCATTGCCTCGAAACAGTAAAAACATAACTATTGTATTGCTTTCTTGTTTGGTCATTCATGTAAATAATTTTTGGAGTGAGAGTTCTGGGTAAAATCCAGATCCACTGAGAACACTGCTCTCAGCATATTGACTAAATTTCTGAAACAACAGCATTTAAAAAAACAATTAATATGTAACAGTTATTAGTATCCTTGGATAAATAAGAAATAATGGCTACTCATAATACTGATAATGATGATAGTTCTGCTTTGTGTATTCTGTGTGGACTTTCTTTTTATGTGAAATAGTTTATCACTGGTAATGTTTCAGTCCTGACTATTCTCTGTCAGGAAATTAAAGTTATGGAAAAAATGGAATTTGCTTTTAACTTTAGTACATTATGATAGTATCAGTTGACATGATTTACTTGTAACAAATCTCTCACATCAAAATCAAGAGCAGGAAGTTTTGCTTCCTTTCAGCAAATAGTGTGTGGTAACTAAGGGCAAACAGACCTTTTCCGACTCATATTCAGTTACTATCAGTGTTGATGACTAATGAAATATTTTGGCATCAAAAGCCATCAATTCTGAAGGCTGTATACGTTACAGAATTTCAGGCTTTAGAATGAACCTTGTAAAAAATTTTATTTCCACATATCAATTTGACTGACTAACTGGGTGGGTTTTCACTCATAATGTTAGAAAATGTTATAAAACCTTTTAAAATCTACGGTACCATTCTTAATAGTTCTTTTGTGCAAGAAACCTTAATTCTGTATCCTGTCTTTAGAGATTTCTGTTTAATAGGGTAGATTTTATCTGAGGAATAAGAATGAAAATGACTTTTAAAGCAGTGGTTTCCATTTCATCAAATCTCAGTATACATTTTACTCACAATTTGCAAATGGGAGCAGAAGTATTAGTTTGCTAATATTTATTTTCATTTAGGGTGTAGGTTTGTTTATATTTAATGCAATGTCAGACATTGCTCCGACGTTGAGGTATTTTAATATGAAGACATTTTCCTCATTTCCCATTTTCTCCTTCAGTTTCAATAGCAGGAACCCTAGATATCTGAAGTTGTCATGAGTCATATGAGTCTGCACATTGTTGACAGATTCACTCCTAACATTCCTTTCTAAAAGAAAAGATTTGCTTTCTCTAAATCAAACACAAACCCTTAATGTATATTACGCTTTCTGTCAGGGTGTATCTGGAATATAGTTATATATATGTATATATTACACAAATATATATATAGACAACATATATATTACTATATATATATATATGCTGCAGCTCTTCTACTTGAGGAAGCAACATCATTTTATTCCAAATGTTTTATAATGTACTTTTTAAGGAGAGAACAGCCTATGTTGCTGCAAATTGGATACACTGGTTATGGGGCTTGGTGTAGAACATTTCTTTTCAACATTTCTTTTCAAAAACTGTGACGTGAAGGAGAAAATTCTGTGTTCTCCATTGGAACTTTATGCTGTTTGTAAACGTGTGCTTTCAGAATACAGTAGATAAGTACATGCACTTTTTTGCTTGAGAGTGGTAATCCAGGAAGGACTGTGAGAAAGATATGGCAGCTTAGGTCCTGGACCAACAAAATATTTAAATAAGAGCTAAATTTGAAAGCAGGTGAATATTTGCCTGTAGTCAAGAGCAGAGCCTCTAGTGCACTGTATTGAGTTTCTGATCAAGTGTTAATTTGACATAGCTGGGCAGTGTTTCAGGCTTTAGCGAGAACTGCCCAGAATAGTTAAAGATCTAGAAACATGAATTATTTGATAAATGTATTGGGGAAAAAGGTAACATTCAAGCAGAACTAAAAAGCTAGTGTTTTAAAATGTTCCTCCCTGCTTTGAAATCTTAGATTTGACAAAAGCTACTCATTGTTAGCCACTGAAAAGCTTACAAATGTGACAAGCTTAGCATTCGGACTGTGTAATATATTGTTAGCAATACAGTCATTGTAAGGCAATGGCTTCTGCTGTGGAACAGGGACACTTTCTCTCAAGTCCTGGTCACAGCCCTTTTGAAATATTTTTTTCTTAATCTACTCCATTGCAAACTACTGCAGCTGTCTTAGAGTGGTACTACTGCTAGATTGTCCCCCTTTTCATATTTTAAACATAAATGTTTAAACATGCTTGAAGAGAATGCTACTAGTCATTGTGTTCTCTAATGAACTAAAAAAAGCAATATAGAAAATACAAAGAATCCATTATACCATGCATCCTAAGATCACATGATGGTAAGGCATTGCCAGTACAGTGAAAGTGTCCGTGTTTCCCTATCTCTAGCACTAATTAAAAATACTGTATTTAATTACCCATCAAAAAAATATCATCATCTGTCGTTCTCTGTGGCAAGCTAATGGTCTTCCTAAGGTTTGTTGACTTTGTACAGTTATTTCATTCATATGTAGTTACTTTTATTACAAATCTAGCTCCCTGTAATCTGATCTTTAACACAAACCATGCTATTTCCAGTTTTTATGTGTAACCAGTTTTAAATATTCAGTGGGCTAGATACATTGAAACTTTTTTTTAAATCAGAGTAGGTAGTAGAGGGAAGTCATTAAGGCATAATCAGTGTTCTGAACAATGGTAACAGTTTTCTTTCACTTCACTGATGTTTTTTATTTTTATTTTTTTTAATATTTTTAAGTTGAGGCTATTTGGGTTTTATATGTTCTTGGGATTTCATGTCAGTTAGTCTATCACCTCTTTTCCTTAATTGTGCACTGGTGAATTTGTTTTGTTACATAAACACCACATTATGGGTCTTCCCTTTTGTACTAGGTGGCTGTTCTACAATTCCAGAATCTGACTTGGAGGAAAGAGTAGTTGTACTGGGCTCCACAGCAACATTTACCAATCACAAGCATGCTGCAAAGCAGAAATCCAAGCCTGGTAAGAAAAAGAAAATTACTTTGTTTTACTTAGATGATGCATAGCTCTTTTCAGAATACTTGTGGACCTGTGAAACAAACAGCAGGCGTTTCAGGCTTTCTTAGTATCATTTTCAAATTTTCTTATCTTAATACTAAAATGTATAGGATCTGAGTTTATTCAGCTACTTCTGTCAAGAGGTAAATTGTAGAAATCAGCCTTGGAATTAAAAAGCTATACAGTTGAAAGGTTTTGTTCATGTAATGAATGAGACTCTTTATAAAAAATTTTTTTCACAACCTCTTCCACAGGAGCAGAATGAAACTGAGGAATGTTTTCTGCAATAAAAGGATTTTTTTTTTTTTTTGCAGTATGGCAGGTTAAACTTTGTGCCAGCTGATTAAAATATAGTCATTACTTATCTTTTGTAGGAAGACTTCCTAGAATTTCAGAAAAATATTATTGGATATAATAAAATAAAATTATACTGGCTATAAAATATGCTGCATATGGTGATGACACATTTTCTGGAAAGACTTCATGCTGCCGGGAACTGTGATATAGTGTTAACATATTTTAAAAGCAATACTGTAAAGTAGTGCATTGCAGTTTAATAAAGTGCCTGGTAAGCTCTTAGACTTGAGACAATGTCCCATTCTGTTTACTAAGTTGTACCTTAACTTTTTTTTTTCCCCCTTCATTGTTTATTATGTCTTTATCAAATATTTAATTTTAAACATATTTCAATGTTGTTCATATATCAGATATGTTCACTATAGATGGGTTTTGAAGTCAGGCTAAGAAGAATAGAAGAAACAGATGTTGCAACCATCAATATTCAGAAATAGAAGGTTAGAAAGTCCCTACACATCTGCAGAAAGCAGTTAATTATTTGTTTGTAATCCATTCAACTTCTTGTTTGCCTGGCCAACTCTTACACAGACAGGCATGAAGTGGGAACATATAGTTAATTGCAATAGCAAAATTTGTCTTAGTGAATTTTAATAGTGGCCAGGGAAGAAAGATACATATTAGAGCAATATGTAATAATTGTCACAATTTAACTTGAAACTCCAGAATGAGTATCTGCTCACTAAAACAACCTGAAAAATCCACTGAAGGCCTACAGGGCTTACAGCTTGGACTTTTCCAGAGTGCTTATTACTTGCAGTCCACAGGGACTTCAGGTCAGAAGAAGAAGGGAAACTGTCAAAGTTGACATATGTATTGTTTAACCTTTGTCATATAGATATATTAAGTGCCCTCCTAGTAAGTATATCGTCTCCCTTATGTAAGATACAATACTGATAAAATTCCAGCTTCAGGCAACTGCACCTATAAATCAGGAGCATGTGGCAGGCAATCCCCCTGTTTGTCTGATGCTCCATTCTTCTGATCAAGCATGTGGGGTGGTAATCTAGAGAGTGCATTTCAGTGTTCTTCAGGAGATAATACTCTGTGTTTAAATAACCTGATGGCTGAAAAATCTATAATGAGAGGAAAAGTGTAAAGATATATGAATGAATTCCAGAAACAGAGGCATTGAGCCCTGCATATCCTACTATAAATTTTAGCCCATGTAAGTCTTAGTCTCCAAAAATTGAGACTTGCATCACACAACTGGCTGTTATTGCTTTGTAACTTTCTATAAATGGCAGAATGAAAAATTTTGAAAACTTTAAATAAGTCTTTAGGTTTATAGACGTGTTATACCAATGAATTTAATTCATTCACAGTAAGAATTGACTGCCATCTGCTAGTTAGTGCTGCAATACAGAGGGAGCCTAGAATATCTGCCACTGAGCTGTCTGGAAATTCTAATTGCTACAAGTTTAAGAGCCAAGGGAGCTACTTAAACCGTAAGGTAATACCAGGCATGAAATCACAGCATTGCAGTGTTTTCTGTACATGATATTTTTGGCCTGAGTTCTTGTTCAGAGAACACTAGAGACTGCAGCAAGAGCATGGTGAGTATGCTGAGCCCTCAAAGGATATTTGTTAACTTCTGTTTTTTTTTTTTTTTTTTTGACTTTGCATTTAATTTAGCATGCCCAATCAACAAGAGAAAAGCAAAAGGGAGAAAGTAGAGTTAAAATTCTTTTTTTCTTGATAGATCTTCCTTCATTTCCTGAGGGAGTTCAAGACAGATTTTGGTTATAAAATGAGAGGTTTTGTTTTCTTTTTGTAGATGGTATTTGTTATTCATATCTCTCGCTATAGAGGTAGTTTAACTGCAGTGAAGAATTAATACTGGCTTCAGACAAATTTCTGCATTTAGCTGATGTTTTCCATAGGGCTGTGTCAAGTCAACTGATATGCTATGTGTGGATGTGGGCACAATGGTTGATACCCCAGAGTAGGGAACATGAAAAGAAACATATATAAGTAACAGACTTGCATTCACAGAGGAAGATGGAAATCAAAGGAATAAAATGAGCTAATCAAGTTAGAATGAAATTCTGTAGAATTTCTGTAGAATTCTGTAGGTCAGTGGAGAACATCAGCTGAATCTAGTGGACTTCCATCTATCAAAACAGTGAAAAGTGTAGTTCTGTGCTTGCTCCATCTGCTGCCAGACCAAATCGTAGCAACAGTATTTCGTACAGGTTAAAGTCCATTTATAGTTATATACAATGTAGTGCAAAAAAGCAGTAGTGTAGTTGCCGTAATAGGATCACTTCTACATCAGAAAAAGGGATAAACTCCGATTTTCCTACTGATATAGAATGCTAGATTATGGCAAAATGGAAGCAGTTCTCCATAGCAGTAGAAGAAAACAGAACAAAGCATATTATCTACTGAAAAGAACCATAACATTTGACTTGCAAATATCTCAGCAGGAAGCTCTGGTAGTGCTTCATAGAGAAAAGGAGAAACAAGAATTCTCCCTGAGGTGCTGTACTAGGACTTCTTGGTTATAGTTAAATTGCTTGTGAGTCTAAATCTGCTGAAGAGAAGTGCTATTAAGGAGGTTGGAACACAGAGGAAAATGTGCTAAAGAGAAAGCATCAAGAGCAAGAGGAGTCCTGAATGATGTGCCAGACTCTGGGCTCCCTATCAGTATATTTACATTATTACTGCTGTGATGTCTGCTTGCCTGGACAATGTTCGTCTAGTCTTGAGCTAGCTAACTCCATTAGCAAACTGCCTGTGATAGTACAGCATTGAACCCTGACAGTAGAACTTAACAAAACTCTAAATAAATACCCATATATAATACACCATTTAGTTTGCATTGAACTCTTGCTGCTAATAAATACTTGAGCTTGCCAATTTCTTGCTAAAGAGATTGTGTGTGGTGTACAGAGATGGGTGCCAGTCACTGCATTGTATGCTAGTATGCTCTTTGGGCATGCTGAGAATTTTTAAAAACCTTTTTAATTTTATGAACCAATGTAGACCTAGCAAAGAGGTCACAGCCTTAAATGTGTTGAGTGAGCTATCTAAAGATCTTTAGGGACTAAGACCTCAAAGACCATGCTGTGCTATAAGTATGCTGTAGGGTAGCATCTGGTCACAGATTTGCATGTCATCTAGTACAAAATATTACATTGAGACTTTCCATGCAGCTGCTATACATGTCAATTAGTCGGAATGGATACTTAGGACAGCCAAACATGAAATCTAGCAGTCATGATGCAAATCTTTGCAAGGACAGAATGAATGATTCTGGCCCAATCATGGAATCTCTTTGGAGAGGGAATTAATGGCTGTATGGTGTTTCATTTATACTGCTGACATAGTTCATGCTGATTTTTATTTTATTTTTTCCTAATCCACATGTGTTGTGACTCCATACTAAAGAATGGGATCAGGTTCATAATACTTGGGAATGAATACTATTATTGCAGTTGTAAGAGCAGATTCTCGTAAACAGCTTTTGCTTTGAGTGTGTACAAAAATACTCCCTTGAACATTCTCCATCCCAATGAATGGAACATAATTCTTCTTCCCTCATACCCCCTCAAGGCACTGTCTCTGTGAATTATTTGGAGGAGTAACTGAGTAACTTTAGCATGATAAATCTACTCCTGCTAACTTTAATCTTGGTGTTTTGGTTAGTGTGAGGACAGAGCAGCACAGATTTCATCAGGCTGGTAGAGAGCTTAAGTATGATTTTAAGTTCTGAGTCCACTTTGAAGTCTCTGTTGTTTCATCATTACTTTTTTTCATGAGCTTACAGCTACAATACCAATACAGATATGCTGACCTCTACTGTAATCACAAGCACAAATACAGTAATTGTAGACTCTTTTTTGTGCAGGTCCCGTGGGCTTCCTTTCTGTTTGTTATGCTGTTCCTGTTGTCTTCCATTTTCTTCTTTTTTTGCAAGTTACATTTTCATACTGAAGTTGCAGTCATCTTGATGGAGTGAGTGGTTTTGTTTCAATGAGAAGTTTTCATATGCTCTAGAAGGTAACAGTTAAGCAGCATTCAGAAAATCTCGTTCTCAAATTCTTAAATATTTCTGAGATGGAAATGTAGCTTGTAGGAAATAAGTATAAGGAAGTTCTTGTATGTGACAGCTTTTTAGAGGCTCTCTAGTGCATGTGGTGAACATCTTAAAAAATAACTTTTTTTTTTTTCTGAGAAATTAAACTGTTAGATGGTGATCTTTTGGATGAAATAAGCGCAATTGTATTTATCAGGACATATCCATTAAATCAGGTGTTCTGTATTCCTCGTATGCTACTGCTGCCTGCTACTTAGTGTGTAAGTAGTGTGTAAGAATTACCATATTTTTTTAACCTATATTCCTAGTCAATATTTTAGGCATAATGGATCCAGTTGCACTTTTATGAGTAAGGAGTTTCATGCTGGTAAATCATGAGTACCTCCACTAAGTTGTAGGAAAATGAGATGAACAATTAGTATGAATCAGAGACTGGGGTGATTTTTATTTTTATTTGCGGAACAATAGTTCAGATTGCTTTGCAGTTTACTTAGTTGTTCAGGATTTTACAATACTGGAAGTCAGATTTGTCAAGTTTCATGTCATGCAGCTGTTGGAATTTTCACAACATGTAAGACTTGATTTTCCTGGCAGAATTTTTCACCATGATCCTGTAAATCTACCCTGCAAATGATCTATCTAAACAAAGAAAGTTTTAAATATTTATGGGAAATATTTGCCTAACTTTGCCATGATAATTCACAATAACCATTCTCTTTCTGAGAGAGCAACAAAGACCATGGGCTGGTATTTACATTTATTGTTTAAATACAAATATTTCAGAGAAGCTATTCATGAGACCAAAGCTTTGGCATTTGCACTCGCTACTGTGCTACCACTGTTTTTAGTTAAATTCTTTGTATTTTGGTGTCATGCAAATATTTAGATGACTTAAAGATTAAATTTCAAAGTACTCTTCTTGTATGATTATATTTAGTAAAATAAATATACATTCATATTTTAATACTCATTGCATCTAAGACCAAAAATGCCTCAGCATTTTTAGTTATATATTGTAACAGATTTTAACTGTCTTTAATTTAAAGCATCTGGCTTATTGCTTTAGATTAAATACAGAGACAGCTATACAGAAATGATTGTGAGGTTGAGCTATAAACTCCAGTAAAACCACATACTGAGCCAAATTTTCAAAACATCCTCCAAAGTTTCACCCAGACATTGCACAGCTGCACGTCTTTTCCTACAAGTTTTATTTATTGTATTTTGTTATTTTATATGTTACTTTATCTAGATAGCTGTATGACAATGTTTATGTAGATGCTGTGAATGCAGTTTAAGAGGATCTTTCAATGTTAGCTTTCTAATCAAAAACTGCTGACATTATTGTGCCTAGACAATTTCAGGAACCGTTAGATGATTCCAGCCCACAAAGATAGATAGTTACTACAACCTTGTGTAAACAATTCGTGTTAGTAAAGAAGATTGGAAACATTTTTCTTTAAAGGGTCCAGTGGCACATTTAAAATTTAGGTATGTGCTTAATATTTTCTTATAAATCATGATTTATATGAACACACAAGTGTGTGAAACTGCAATATACAGAGTAACTCATCACAAAATAATGTAATTATAAGATAAAGTGTTATGATAGGGTTTCCTTTGTTTGATTTTAGAAAGGAATATTCTTAAACATTTGACTTAGCACAAACAACTAAAAAGCTTTTGGATAAAATTTGTTGCCAACTTCTACTGAGTCTATCTATTTTTATATTGTACCTTTCTTATTATTGTTGTTTACCTACACAAATGAGCAGAGAGACATCCCTGAATTTGTTTTGAAAGGTGTTGAAATGTGCTGTAAAAAATCTATAAGAGGAGGTTTATTAAAATTTCTATTTGCTCTAGATCAGACATTGATACATAGAACTACTAACTACAGTAAATTTTCAAAGTACACAAGTAAGATCCAGGTGGCCTCACTACTGTTAGTGCAATTATCATCAAGTTTGCTACACTGGTAGTCATTTGGATACTGATATTCCTGCCAACTACAGCAAAAGTGTTTTCAGTGTAACGTAGCCAAGCAATTAACTTTTTCAGGTTACACAGTATAATAGGACAGAAATCAGTCCTATTTCTAATGGTAACATGCATCAGAAGAGAAATGTATAAATTAAGCTAAAGATTATATTGGGAAAATGTACATGCTGTCTGGAATAGAATTTCATACCTATAACGAACTTTCAAAACCGAGTGTATCGATCAGAATTGTTCTCAGTGCAGATTTCTCAGCTCTCCATGGCTACGGTTTTGAACCAACACTGTCTGAAGCTTGGCTACTCTGTACTTATGACAAAATTAGTAAGAACAGGTCTGATTTCAGAAGTATTTTTTTTTTAAATCATTGAAGGACCAACTAGTGGGATTTATCTGAAGTTAGAAGGGGTAACTGTGCCTTTGACAGTTTGAGTTCGGTTTCAAGCATTTTGGCAGTTGAGTTGCAACACAATATTTTGTCCTTGAGCTAATAAAATCTTGAGTCAGAAACAAATCTGGCATAAAACACTGAACCCTGTGATGGCTGCTGGTAAGTGAAAGCTTCTTCAAGACCTAACCTTATTACAAGTCCACTTATGTATTTCCCACTGATATATTGTGGTACTATGAGACTAGATCCTTTGTTTTTTTTCTATATGACATTATCATCTGAAACAAAAGATACTAGTAGCCTGCAGCTGGGCCCAACTTTAAAATTGCTAAGCTAATTGTTTCCACAAGAAAAGGTGCAAAGAAAATCACCGGGCTACAAAAAGCCTATTTTTCTGGAGAGAGTTAAAGAGATTTATGGAAGTTTTCTTTTCCACAGAGTCTGTTTTTCTAAAGAGCACTACAGCTTAAGAGATTAATGTGAGAATTCCTTCATTAAGTCAATACCAAATGAAGTGCAGTTTCACCTTTAGTAGTAGCTTTTATATACATCTTCTGTGAAATGTAATATAATACATGGGAAAGTAGCAAGTCTTTATGTTCTAATATTTGCAGATTCAAATACACTATATCAGGTATTATCCATATTTCTGCAGTGGGTAAAGAGATCATCTCAAAGGTTGTGGTAGTATTTTACAAAACATTTCCTTTCAAAGGTTTACAAAAAAAGACTCTGACAATTCCAGTTTGTTTCATGACTGTCAATGAAACAAAGAACCAAGGGGTACCTTATACTTTGTTTCGTGGGATGTCCCAGAAATCGCTGAGATCACAGCACACTTTTATGATTTGAGAATTCCAAGACATTCTTAAAATTACTAGCAAACAGTTGCTATTTTTGCAGTTAAGGGAGTGGGAGCAATACAATACTGTATCCTCAGCTTTCTGGGAGTCTATGAAAAGACTTTCCTTATTTTTATCAGGTTCCAAACATGAGAATTGCTGATGGACAGTAGAAGGTAAGGAACATGTAACAAAACATAGGTTGATAAGAAAGGGTGGGCTAAATATGGAAAATATAAACCAAAACTAAATACATTGTTAAGAGTTCTGAATGGATCTTATATCTAAGAAAAATGAATCATAGCACAGTGGAAGAAATCAAAACAAGAGAAGTTTAAAAGCTTTTTATATGACTAAATGGTGTTCTTTATACTTCCTTGGCAGTTATGCTAAATGACTAAGCTTAAGAGAAGTAGGTGCTTGTCTGTCACTAGGATTCATTCACTCAGTCTTCCTCTGCCATTGAAGATGGGCAGGACAGAAGGCAGTCTAATCACTCTTTTCTGTTTGCTGCTGCTTACTTCTCCTCGGTAGTGGTGAAAGTTAATGGTCTGTTTTCCTTGCTAATATTTATAAGATTTCTTGTAATGTTTTTGTTTCCCCATGCCAGTTATTTTCTCCGTCATATCAAGTGTTGTCATCTAAAGCACACAGTGCAAATATGTCCAGCACTTTGTTTCTGGTGGATATGAACTGCTGGCTGTTGTTTTCTCTAATCTACCAGTATGGTGAGATCTTTTCACCGAATACTCAGTAAAACTTGTTTCTCAAGGCATCTGTTTCCTCACATAATTCTTTAATGACTCTTATAAGCAATTTTTTGTATCTTTTTTTTTTAACTGAAAAATCATCATTTTGCTCAGAACAGGCATAACTTTGCATTGTGTATGTTGTTTAGTTTAGTCTATTATTCCACACTTTAGTTCTTTTATCAGATCGTTATTGGCTTGCAAGATTGTACACAGGTATCTATGCCACTTTCTTTACATTGTAGAGGTGTCTATAAAAATTACTTTCTGCTAATGATTATTTACATTTGTATTGGATGTTAATGGCTCCTATACTCTTTTGATAGTCTTTGAGAAATATAAAAAATCCAAGCTGTTCTGGTTTCTAACAAAGTACTATTAAAAAAAAAAAAAGAATAAAAGGACACAGAAACATTATTCAAATGCCCACTCAACATTCCCAGCCAAGAAAGATTTACTGACTGCCAGGTATTTTTATTAAATTAATGTCAGCTTTTGATGGCCCTGGACGGCAAGGTTGGCAGGCAGAAGAGAATACAGACACTTTTTGCTTCCACCATCCATATTCATTTAGAAAAAGTAATTGAAAGGAACATGTTCAATAGCACAATACAAAGACAAGCAATCCATTTTGACCCTTTGTGCTTCTGAAAAACTGTACCAAAGTTTTTATGAAATTATGAAATCTCATTGGGACCTCCAAGGATTTTTTTTTTTTCTGATGGAGAAACTTCAGGTTAGAGTTGTATGGTTCATGTTATATATGTCAGACTACAGAATAAAAGTTACTTCTGTCCTCAAACTTTGAGTTCCACTACCCTTCTCAGAATTTTAAAGTTAGTACTAATGTAATTGTTTGACATATCATATGAGTATTAGTTAAATGCAGAATTAGGCTGTAAAATGGTTTTCCAGGTGTCTTTTTCCAGGTTATACAAAATGCCAAGTCTCACTTTGTAGCTTGTCAACATTGGCCACCAAAGGGAGATTAGGTCTAGGTCTGCAGGAACTGTTGCTGGGAAAAAAAAGACATTGTGGAGGTGTTAGAAGTTATTTTCCAAAATACATTAAATACATTCTTATAGAAGTAATGTTAGTGTCTCAGTCTCCCCCCCCCCCCCCCCCCCCAAATTCCAAAAGGCAGCCATCCACATTATGGGCTAAAGGATTAAACTTTCTTTCGAAAAAGAAAAAAGACTTTTGAGGTACAAGATTGCACAAAGGCACCTGGAACTGCTAGTATCAGTTCTCTCTGGAGGACTGACTTTGCAACCTCTTGGAAAAGAAGGGATTTGAATAGAAACATTGACTCTTTAAAAGAACTGCTGACATGTCTGAAATGATGGAGCACAATCCCACATACTTTTTGCTGGAGATAGTTACTGGAATTGCAAATAGGTTTTCATGTCATTTTGTGGAAATTATCAGTGCCATTATAAGCTACTTGGAGCATTGGTAGAGCTTTGTGATGCATTGTTAAGGAATGGACACTAGTCGTAATACAGATGATGCCAGAACATATCTTAGTTAAATAATATTAAGAATAGTACAGGAACATTTCCAGAGTTGGTAAGTCTGGATTTTTTTTCTCTTGATTATAAGAGTGAAATATTCCAAAAGTTGCTGCACCAATGAGGTTCTACAGTACAGAGCTGTTCTATAAAGGTAATGCAATTATCATGTTCATACAGGTAGGTGATGCTGTGATACTGGTGTTGACATGTCTCAAAAGAGGCTTAGACCCCCAATCCTGATAGTCTATTGTGGCTCAAAGTTGCGCAGTAACTCTTAAGACAGAGAAAGTTCTCATTTTGGTATGTTGGAGCAGTACACATTTCAGTCATTCTGGCTGTAGCTCTTAAAACCAGTCATTTTACTGAAAATGTATGATAAAATTCTTATTTTCAATTTGTATGTGATAGTGTTAGGAGTTCTTCCATAGTTCTTTGAAAACTTGGTGGCACAGTTCCATGTTGTGAATGTATGCCTAGTTCACAGAAGATCACATTTTATTTTTAATAGTAATGTCTTTTGGGGCCTCACCTCCACCCTGATGTACTGTCACAACTATTGTGGCTGATGGCTTTTCACAAACTCTTTGGTTCTTGATTTGGTTCTTATTACCTGTGACTGTGAGATGCAGTGCATGTGACCATGTTGCCCCCAGTGCTTAAATGTGTCCTGTATTTGAAACTTCACTGGGAAATTCAAATGTAGTAGTTTATGACGCTGTAAGTTTGACTATAGTTAATGCAGGTTGTCTGACCCATTCTGGTCAAGGGACACATCAACTACAATAACAGAATTCAAAATATTAGGCTCTAAGAACTGATGTGAGTTCACCGCAATCACAAAAAGGTTGGGAGAGGGTGATTGGAGGACTATCGGATGCTATTCCTAAAGAGTAACAGTGTACCTTGGGACCAAACAGTATCACATTTTAGGAAGATTTTCACAAAAGGCACAGGCAGCAGTATAATAGCAGCCTTTATTAAAATCACCAGTTCCAACAATGAAGTTTTATTACTTTCCCTGAGGTAGTCCAGTTTTAGTCAGCCTTATCAAATAGCAGCTATCTCTACTAAGCACATTCTAATTCTGTGTTACTCTGTATTGTCATGCTCCACAGAGTATCCTCGCATTTACTTTTTCACCTGTTCCAGTACTTCCCTTCCTGAGGTTGCTCTGTCCCCCCCTTGCCAACTTAGTATTAAGCATACTGTTGTGTTTCCAAAAGTAGGCTATGAGGCTGAAGTAAAGGGAATGAAAAACAGTCTAAGTGTTGTATTTTGTAATAGCTACTGGAGCATATGACCAGTAAAACTCTGAGCTAAGCAATGCTAGTGCACCCTACCGTCCCTTGATCGCATGGAGTAAATCTATGCCCATGCTTTAGTGCAATTGAGCAGTATGCCAATGTGTAAGGCTAATCAAGTTTAGATCTTCAGTTACATACGGTGGATGCAAAAACAGTTTATATTTCCGAACATAGACTTTGGTTCTATTCTGGGGGGAGCTGTGGGGGGAGGAAGGGGTTGGGATAAAAAGATGTTCCAAAATATTTGGGAGCACAGAGGATGTGCTATCTGGAGTGATGTTGCAACTAGGTCTGTTTCCTTTCCTGCCATCCTCAGAACAAATGTACTATGCTACATACTGAGGATATATTTGCTTTAGTTTGTTTACATGTTTACATGCTGTTTACAGACTATTCTGCCTGACAGACCAAGGTGAAAAACAACAGAAACCTCATATTTCTTAGCTTGCTACATTTCCTGAATAAGTAGAGTCAAATTGTTGTGACACCAGTCAGGCCAGACTTTTTTTTTTAAGCTCAATTTATAGCTCCTATTTAATAAAACAGCAAATAAAATACTATTTAATCAAATCTGAACTCTTAATTTAATTTTCTGTAAAATACCTCTGTAATGTTTAACATTACCTTCACATTAATAACGAATTGAATATGTGATTTTTATGTTTTTTGAGTCATAGATAGTTGTCATATAACTTTCTTTACTAAGTCTAGTACCCTTAGTATAATGGACGCAGCGATGGACTGTGTAACACAGTGCAGTACCATAGCTATGTATTAGCACCCTGGAGAATATGTCAAAATGAGAAGCTGAGCTTTTATGCAGTTAAAGTTAGAGCCTTCCTGTGGCTCTGTTTATCATGAAAATATTGTTCTTGTTTAGCTTTATTCTGGTGTGTTTAATATTCCAGAAAATGTAGTCACATTTTTTTTTTTCATGTGCACGAGTACTAACAACTTGTGGCTTTGAAACTGGCAACCACTAGAGATTTAATACCACAACTATTTGAGAGTTCCTACTGTAGGTTGGAAAGTGAAAGAGAAGAAAGGTAAGAAAGAAGGACAGGAAAACATAGCACAGTAGAAAATGAGAAAAATAGAAAACACACCAAATGTTCCACATCAAACAGGTATTAGTTCTCTTCTCTATGGTCACAATGCAGCAAAGTTTTTAGTTGTGAAAAGTAAGATTAAAAGCTTGTGGATGCTATCATAGAATCATAGAATGGTTTGGATTGGAAGGGACCCTTAAGGATGATCTAGTTCCAGCCCCCTGCTATGGCAGGGACATTTTCCACTAGACTAGATTGCTCAAAGCCCCATTCAAACCTGACTGTGAACACTTCCAGGGATGGGGCATCCAGAGCTTCTCTAGGCAACCTATGCCAGTGCCTCACCACTCTCACAGAATAGATATAAGGAATAAATTCTTTTCTAAATCTCCCCTCTTTTAGTTTAAAGCCATTATCCCTTGTCCTATCAGCACAATCCTTGATGAAGAGTCCCCCTCCAGCTTTTCTGTAGGCTCCCTTTTGGTATTGCAAGGCCGCTATAAGGTCTCCACAGAGCCTTCTCTTCTCCAGACCAAACGACCCCAGCTCCCTCTGTCTGTCTTCATAGTAGAGGTGCTCCGTCCCTCTGGACTTGCTCTAACACAGCCACATCCTTCTTGTGCTGGGGGCCCCATGGCTGAACACAGCACTCCAGGTGGGGTCTCATGAGAGCAGAGCAGAGGAGGACAATCACTTCTCTTGACCTTCTGGCCATGCTTCTGTTGATGCAGCCCAGGATACAGTTGGCTTTCTGGGCTGCAAGCGCACATTGCTGGCTCATGTTGAGCTTCCCATCAACCAACACCCCCAGGTCCTTCTCATCAGGGAGAAGGCCTGTTCTGCTAGCAGCGTCTAGCACCTAGCCTGCATTGCTAGCAATGTTAAGCAGTCACTGCAACTATTCCTCAGTGCTTGCTGCAAAATGTATCTGAAAAGATAACTTTTGCATAGCTAGGCTGCTTGCAGTACCTAGGTTAGCTAACTTTAAACCATGTTGGTTATATCTGAAAGAACTAGGCCAAAGTCAGGGCTGCTGCCACTTTATCTTTTCTTCCTCCCAGCAACCAAGTGGTGGTGAGAAGAGAAGATAAAGCAGTGACAGCTTCCCTTCTCACTTTGCTGGTGCCAGTGCTTCTGTTTATATGACAAAGCAGCCTCAGGGAGCTGAACTGGTTGAAACCTTGCCCCAAATGCCATTCAAGCTGCATTTTTTACCTTACTCTTCATCCATTATAGTTAGACCATCGAAAGGAAAGATTATTGTTTTATGGGGACAGTGAGATGTGTCTTGGTCTACAGATGCAAAGCTGATAGCTCTGCTATAGCAGAGGTTGGTATGTGCATCGTGATGCATGGAGAAGAACACAACTGTCCATTTTGGCAGTAGGCCATAGGTATATCAAAATAAGTGTAATATGAAATTACATCTTAGCTTTTGACTTGATCAGCTCCCCGAACCTTTCACCACACGAATGCAGTAGCATGAATGCTGGTTCAAGGTTAGAGATGGGAATAGGGAAAGCTTACATTAGCTTATGCCACCGTGTGACTTGCAACCAGAATAGCTGAAGCATTTTCAGAACCCTTAATGGGAGCACTGAGAGAAGAAGCCAGCATGTTAATCAAATTTTTAAAATTGTGTGCTATGCCTAATTAAGTGGAAATGTAAAGTTATTCTCAGTTGTGTTGCATAGTGAGCCACTGCTGGAAATACTAGTTTATTTTTATGCCACCACGGATGGTGGTTTGTGTATGATGGTGAGCCTGTTTATTCTTGTGTTCAGTCCATTGTGCCAGAACTCATTTATGTTCTTTCCTGGCAATTTTCTCACAGCTCTAGAACTGTGGACACAGGACCTAATCCAACAATGTTCTTAAGCACATACACTGCTAAGTATATGTAGTCTCACTGGATTCACGAAGAAGCATAGTAGACAAAGTGAAAACACCCTCCAGTCTTTCTCTATCAACTGTATTTGGTCCTTCTTAGAGTAGAATTGGTTTTAAGCCTGAAAGAAATGTCACATTAGGACAGCTGCTTCTCCAATCCTCGTTAGCATTTTGTTGGTTTCATCAAACGGAGAATAGGTCAAGGCTCCATCACGAACATGAAGCTAAGCCAACACATAAATATCCTTGAGCAGCAGTTTTAACATTTTAGAATATTTATAGCCAACAGCTAAAGTTTAGGGTAATAAACTGTTCATGGGCTGTATTAGTTCATTTTCCCTAAAATACAGTTTTTATTCTGGCTGAATTCCAGACATCTGAGCATGGACTAGAAATCAAACTGGAGTGCTCCAAAATTAAATTACAATTCATTCTTTTCTTTCTTTTCCCTTTGTTAAAAGGATTTTTCAGAGGAGTTGTCACTCAAAGTGACACTCAAAGTGTAATGCATTAATGTAACTAGACTAAAAAAAACTGACACCACAAGAACCCCTGTTAAATTTCATTTGATTTCTGATGTACTGTTCTGACAATTATAGACTGAATTAAAGTAATGTGTCACATCCAGTACATCAAAATTTCTTTTCTGGATCCTCAATATTTGATATTTATAGTAATGTAAAAACATCATGACCTGTGTTGTGTATTTCAATGCACAGGCAAACTAGAAAACATATGCTATTTAGCCAAAACTGATTTCTTTTTCCAGTAACTGCATCCAGCTGTCCTGTGGTAACCCATCAGATCTGTATTTCAGATTTATTTTTCCTGTTGATCATCTTTGTTTTGAATTGATTCCCCTTCTGCTCCCAGTCTCTCCTTTTATTCTCAAACCTTGACTCAAACTCTACATTCTTTCTGTAGAATAACAGATTTCTTTCAGTGCTCTCCTTTTGCTACTTGGTAGTAGTGCAGAAGGTGTTAATGGTTATTTACACTTTACACTTATGAAGGCAAAGGTGATTGGAGACTGCTGTAAGTCCTGTCTAGATATTAGGGTTGCCTTGCATATTCAGTTCTGAGATTTTGCAGTCTGAATTTCATTTGGTAACCGGTTCTCAAAGTATAGGATGTTCCCGAATTTATACAAATATATCACATTTAATTTACTATATTACACATAGAGAAGGGTCATTGAATTAAATGCAAGATTACATTAATTCAGTTAATGATTAGAGTGTATTTTCCCCAAAATGAATCTTGCTTTATTCATATTTACCATCCTTTTATTTCTTCTTGGAAATTCAGGATAATTTCTACAAGAGTTGAGGTCAACATCTATCAAGCTTGCCATTCCCTCCAGAGCCTAGCATTACCTCTCAGTTACCAGAAAGAGTGGTATGCCAAAAGTGTTGATAGAAGCAGGAGGTTTCACGTGGGCAGCCACAAATTAGGCAATACAGGCATCAGCTAAATCTGTTGAAGCTGTTGTAGAAGCACACCTCAGGTTTGTGCATGAAGGTGATTTTGCTTGCTTGCTCTCTTAACAGTCAGGTGTCACAGTACAGGGATCATTTATAGAATCACAGAACAGAAGCAATAACATTAGCTAATGCAGTTGTTAACAACCAAAATGTAGCCAGCTGAAATTTTAAGTATGCATGTTGCTCACAGTGTAGAGAATTTCAAAGTGTGCTCAGACTTATTTCTAAAGATGAGTGGGAATGTATTTGTGGAAAAGCAGACAAAAGTTAATTACAAATTCATACAGGATAAACATGCTCTAATTCTCAGTCTTCCACTTAAATTGCTGTATTTCAAACACAGATTTTATATATACATATATATATATATATATATTTTGCCTACAATTATTTGACCTCTGAATTATCTGTGGTGTCACTCCTAAAGTTTTCTTCCTTCACATTTTCCCTGTTGAGGGCCCTGTAGTTCCGGGTGAGAAGACCCCCCCCCCCCCCCTTTTTTTAAATTATTTTAAAAAAGCATCGTGAGTGCAAATGTTTGTAATTTCTTCTCTGCCAGCTTTTAGAAGTACTAAGTTTCTGTCTCAGAAAAGAAGATGGAGGGAGCTTTCCTTCTGCATTCTTTTCCATTAATTCTAAATAGCAAAATATTCAGCTAGCTCTCTGAAAGTGGATGTTTCAAGTGGCTTGCTCATCATTATCTGTTACCACAGAAAAATAGAGGTTTGAATTCTTGAGATGTGTTTTTAGAGCCATTTGAGATCTGTGGGCTAATTTTGCTAGATATATGTTGCCCTCAGTGTAAAACCATGGTGATGTGCTTTGTTCTAAAATACAAGAAAACCTTTGTTTTTACAGCAAACAGGATGGGTTTTAAAATCTGCAATGTACATTAAGTAATGTGTGTTGCCTGATTTTGTCATAAGTAACATTTTCAGGAGAGACTGTTCTGGGCAAGCACTGTTGAAGTAGAATTAGCAGGCTTATGATGAGAGACATCCCAAGAGGCTTGCTGTCTTTGTGCAGATATATAAAATAACCCACAGAACTTTCCACAGGATTATCTTGATAGACAAGGTGCACTCCCTTGTTTTGCGCATCTCCTTTCTCACAAAAAAAAAAACAAAACTGCCTGTCATTCATAACTGTTCCATTTGTCCAGCGATATTTGACACCTCTTTCTACTTGCCATCCCAGTAGAAACTGGAGTCAGTATTTTTATAGTTCGTCCAGCACAAATAAATTTGTCACATATTGGGCTAAACTTGAGAAATTTGTAAAAATTTTACATTGTTTTCCAACATAGATTTATGACTGGTAGAAAACATCTTGGTAATTGATTCACATTTACTAAAGGAACAGAAGAAAACTGATGCTGCAACTGATAAATAATCTCATTTATCAGGTCTTTTGATGATCAGTGTCATAGAAACACTGGCACTGGCAAGGTAGTGGTATAGGCTCTGCCCATCTTTTCTTTTGCTTAGATTGTGATGACAAAACCCTATTCAGTTTTTTAAAGTTAGTATCAGTCTAAGTGAGGTCAGAATCAGTCTCTTGTGTTGTGGTTAGAGGAGCCTTTGATATATGTCATCCTGCTGATAAGCAATGCTTTAAAATTAAATTTGAAAAATCATATGATCAGTTTGTACAGAGATAAACTGTATTGAACACTTACGAAGTTCATTTCTGTAGAGGCTAAATATTAACAGACTCTGGATGGATTTTCAATGGATTTCAGTGTGTGTTAAGACAGACTATAAAATTGGTATTCTGCTCTTTATTTTTACCATGCTGTCTCAAATCATTGCCTTGCTTTTAGAACAATGTATTAGAAACTGTGTATTTAACAGAGATAGGAAAAATGGTGACAGGCAGGCTTGATAGGAGTGAAAATTGCCAACACTGGCAACACAATACCAAACACAAGAAGTGCAGTTTTGTTAATGAGCGTAACTGATTAGTCTGATTCAAGAGAATAGTTGTGTGAATAGGGAAGTTTGAGCTTTACTGACCTTGGAAGATCTGCAGAGATCTGTAGTATGGTTAAGTGGTATATTTCGAACTTGAATACGTGTTTAGCCAAATATATACAGTATAATGAAAACTGTGCTAACCATATTCATAAGGCACTTTTAATTCTCATGGTTACGTGAGTTGAAATACATGACCCCCCACCTCTGTCCTTTTGATTCCACTGAGCTCACAGCAATGGAATGAGGCAAAGCTGCCAGTATCTTACATTTCATTCATTAAACCTTTAAACAAAAATGTCTTATCAAGTTATGAACATTTAAAATCTCTTCTGGAATGATCTTCTGAGTTATTTTAGACGTAATTTATTATTTGAAAGTTTGTGCCCTGTATAGCTTTGAATTCCCTATCTAGATCTGTATGAGATTTATTTAGAACTACTGATCCATAATTGGAATGCTTATCAAGATAGTCAGGTTATTGACCCAGTCTATTAGAATTAGAAAGAAGCAGAATTTTGCCTTTTCCAAATGTCAACACTACCAGATTCCTAGCATTTATAAAAAAGAGAAGACGGGAAGACAATTTTCTACTGGCTCGAGTGATTCCAAATGTCAGACATTTATTCCACTGACCTCACTATTCAGTATAGAGAAAGTAGATGACATCTTTCCTTAAAATAATTTGATTACTTTTGGCTACTCTATCTTAACATAGTAGTATATGGATATATACAATACATTCAAGGCCATTGATACCACTGATAGGCTTTCTTTTTGAATTAAATGCAATTTGGGTTAAGCATGAAGAGCTGTATTTTGACTACATACTTCAGGCACCTAACAAATTATTTCAGTATTTAAAAAAGTGAACGTTTGTTTCAAGCTTCAACTTAAATTAGCATCCTAAGCTTCTGGATGGTTAGTGAAAAAAGCAAATTCCTCTGAAGAATTAACTGAAAGACTGATTAAGATACCCATATCTTTCCATGTATTGTTTTGCGGCTCACCCTGATGCCTGCATATGACAGTTCAGTGCCTCTGCATTTTATGCAGGGAGCCACGTGGAGCTGGGAGAGGACTCTAGGCTCAGGCATTCATGACTGAATGTGCCTTTGCTTCGGGACTTATCATACCATACTCGCATAATCAGCTAGTTTAACATCAAGCAGTTCTCTGAGTCCCTCACACAGCTGCAAAAATGTTTGAGCCAGTCCTGGAAAGGTAAAAGACAAGGGCTGGAAAAGTGCAGTTGACTGTCTGAGGATCAATATTGCTTATGCTGTTTTACTATGTTTTTAGAAATGTGGCATCAGCAGGTTACCTCTGTCCTCTTGGTACTCAGGAGACGAAACACTGTGTTAAGCTTAGATGCCAAAGAGCAGGGAGAAGTAACAGGAAGTTCTCTGTGCTGTTTATACATTTTATTCAGCAATAGTTCAATGGAAGTGCATATGACTGTAGGCATAACTTACGTGGTCTAAATAGCAATTGTAATGTATATCCATACAGTGCAGAGCAGAAAAAAAATCTGTGGAAGAAGACTTTGTGGAGAGCTTGATAGTCACACTATCTACATTTCAGGATGTTTTATATCCGACTCTCTCTAATCTGCTCCAATGTACTCCATTAGTGGTTGAAGTATATTTTCTAGTGTTGCTTCATCTAAAAGGAGTCTCATCTTTATTGTTTGAGAATGTTCTGTGATATGAATCAAAGTACAGAAAGTAGGGATGACCTCAAATTAAAATTGTAATGTAGGTGCACCCAGTATATGTATACGATAGTGGTAACAGAGTTAACAAAACATGCTGTTGAATTTTAACTCATGGTTCTGAGTAAAGCTTTTCTGTAATTGATTTCTGCTTATTAAAATATTAAAATTCTGCCAATGCTGGTTTGCTTTAAATTGAATGTATTTTTATAGTAAAAAACCTTGCAGATGCAATTGTTTTCATCTAGAATATTTCATCTTACAGTTCTGTTTTTAACTGGATATTTCCAGTTAAATGAGATCATTACAGATCATTAAAGTATGAAATGTATTTGTGTGCGCCCACATTCAAGTAAAACTCAAAAAGTATATTTTCATCTCAAACCTCATTATTGATCTTACCTAAACACCTACATTTTTTTTTGTTTTGTTTTTTTCCCCTTTTGGAATAGGAAATGTTGCTACATTATGATGCTTAAGGGAAATGTTTTTTGTGCATTTATCAGTACTTTACATTGTTTTATCATAGGTGTATTTTTTATTTTTTAGAGATTTGGATCAGTTTGAGTTTAAAAAGATTTAATTCTTCTATGATAAATGCCATGTTACTGTGTGAAGGGCTGGCAAAAATAGTCTTCATCAGTGAAATGAAATGTAAGATGAATTTCTAAGTAAGGTGTTTCTGCTGTATAATCCATGATCAGCTTTTGCAAAACCAGAGATGTGTCATCTTGATAAAACTTATTTCTGGCTGTCCTTGGTACTGGGTTAATTTACCTTTTACTACTCTCTCTGACTTCTCTCATATATGGCTATAAATAAATAGATTATTGGTCTGTAAACAAAACAACAGATTTAGCAAAGACTGATCAACTTTATTTTGTGGATACCCAGCAGCATTTTGACATTCAGATTGGGCTGGCTTTTGTGCAACAGTTATGTTTACATTTGTTGTTCAGTGGAAAAATCTTTGATACAAACAGAACAAAAATCAATGAGGACACATATTGCACCATCTTGTCAAAGTATAGACCTTTGTATATATCTATAGATAAAAAAATTCAGGACATGATTAAATTTAGGAATTGTTGTAGTCTGGAAGTTCAGTCAAGTACAAGGACAAATCTTGAAAGCCTCATTTATATATAATTTTGAATTTAGGTTCTTATTTTGTTGCTCAGGTGCAAAATCATTTTATGCTTATCTGTCTAAGAAATTAACTTTTAATAAAATGCTCTGTGCAATTCAGGAGCCATGTACTGTTCTTAAAAAGTGGATTACTTAATAGTTGCCAAATGTCTAGAATGCTGATCTGGTATTGCAAAATTTTTTCATCAGATTTGTATTTTTCAAAGGATCTCATTAGGAAAAAATGTAATTCCCGTCAGAATGTTTTTTTAGGTATATTGTTTTTCTTAGCAGCCCTAACTTAGATCTGACTTGATCCCATGTATCATTTACATAAAAGCTTCCATTGCCTGTGTTTCATTCATTGGCCTTTCAGAGCCTCTTCTCCTTTCCTTGAAGGTTGAGGAGGGAGATTTGTCAAGTCTCTGTACAGGTATAGATATAACATCTATACACAAAGCAATCATCATCAGTTCAGGTAGGGAAGGACTGTACTTCTTGATATCTGTAGCTGCAACGTTGCATCAAATTTCTCTGTTCTTTAATCCCACTTTTTACCTGATTTTTTTTCTGTGGGCCCTTCATGCTTATGGTGTTCTAGCAAGGCGAGTAACCACTTAAGAGGTTAGTCACCTGTTTCCTGAGTAACATCTACCTGTTTTGTCATATGTTTATTAGTAGAGAAAGTTGGTCTAAAATGCATTCATTACTACTTTTCTTCTCCTCCTTTCTGCCTTTTTGACTTTTAACTATTGTTTTCTCAGTCTGATTTAAACTTATTTATTTGGAGAATGAAAAAGTACAGCTGTGTCTTATTAGGTTTATGCATCTAAAAACCACTCATTCAAACAAGTTTTATTTTCTCTAAACAGAAATTGTCTTGGGAAAAAATACTTCTTCAAGGGCACTCTCCATTAGACGTTCATCTGATAATCAAAGCCTTTTCTCAAAAGAATGATGTCTTGTCACCACAAAGGCTGAATACTCTTTAACTCATTTTTCTCTTATCTGAAATTTTATTTTTTTATTTTTTCATCTTGTTCTGCACGATAAAAAATATACATGTATATTAAAAAAACAAAAAACAAAATACTTTGAAGACTCACAATTCTATCTTTCTGGATCAATTATTTATATGTAGCCACTTCTAGTTTAACCATTTATACGCATGTTTTTAATATCAAAACCAGGATTTTTAAACAGTGTAGCATAATTATACTTATTTTGGCCCCTGATCATACAATTATGACAATAACTTAGTGTATAGCAATGGTACTATTCATAGACAGGTGGTTTGCAGAAATGAGGCCTGAGCTAGTGCTGTTCTTTTAGTTTTTTGGTAAATATTTATTCTTTGCTTTTGGTTTAAACATGGAAGTGTTTTAAGCCAAAACCCTTGACTACCACTGGAGAGCTGTTTTTAAGAAATGTTGTTTTAACTATTTTGATCTGCAGTCCTCATATCTGCTCTTATACAACATACCATAAATTTGTGGTTTTCTCTTATGTTTTTGTGAAGTACATAATACTATTTTTTTAATGATGCATAAAGACAAAATGAGAGTAAGACAACGAAATATTTGTGCAGTTTAATTTTCCTTTTCACAAAAAAAAAGAAAAACTTAATCTGTGAGGTGGTCAATTGTGTCACTAATCCATTTATATATATATATATATAAAATCTCCTCTCTACGTAAAATCTCTTGTATATATTTCCTCTTTACCACATTCAATTATCTTAACGAGTGCTGTAAATGACACTGATTCACAGGCTTAGCATGGGCAGAAGTTCAAAGACCTATATCAAGAAAAGATCTAGGAAGGAAGAATAGCCAAATAGACTCTATAATTAGATAGCCTCCCCATATAACTTCAGAGTTCTGATTTAACTGAAATTTGGGGATGCGTAGTTTGGTTGGTTGGTTGGTTGGTTGTTTTTATTTCTTTTTGGCTCCTGCTCAACTTCAGGTTGGATGACAGCACATGTTTGAACTTGCCCAGAGACTTCTAGAAACATTCATAGTTTTATAAAGCCGCTGTCTTAAAAGGAAAGCATACTACATCTGAGCTGGTATAAGAGAAATTAATTTCATAACTTGATCCAAAGAGCAGAGAGTAGAAACCTCAGTTAGAGTTTTCCTTTAATCAGGTTTATGGATTAATCTGCCTCATTTGGATCAGATCTATCTAATTATAAAGCTACACAGCAGATTAAAAGGAATTGAAAAAAATCATACCTGTTACTAATGTATCTCCCACGAGTCCTTTTCATTTTTAATTATTTTGTTTGTTTGTTTCAAATTTCTTTTGAACAGAAAAGCCTCCTGTCCATGAAGTATAAGGATCTCTTACTTTGTAAGTCAAGGACCTGCTTTTGAAAGATGATTTCTAATTTTGCAGGGACAAATTTATGTCTGCTATTTAATTGCACAGCTGTACTTTAGGATTTAGCCACTTGATTGCACCTGCCTTGTGGGTAGTTAGATGACTTAAACTACCTTAATTTGGTCCTCCAATTAACTGCAAAAAGAATGAAATAAAAATAAAAAATGGTACTTGTTTTTTGCACTATTTTTTTTTCAAGCTTAGTTTAAGGTTGTTTACCAGGGTTTTATTGCTGTCTCCACTGGATTTAGCCTTGATGAAATATAATTTTTTAGTAGATTTCACTGACGTTATAATTTTTGACATTTCTTATTTTAGCTGATAATGTTGTATGAAAAGGTCTCTGTGTGTGGTATACTTAACTCTGGTAAAATTTTACTTTCCATTTGTATTCACATATTTTTGTTTTCTGTCATACAGGTGGTATGTTAAGTGGAATAAACGGTTGCAGTCATATTTTCAAAGCTGCAATCACTATTTTACTGGTGTGTTTAATACATGTTGGAAATACATCTTTTTGAACAGAGAATAGCTTCTTGTCTTCAGTGCTCCTGATTCATAACCCATTATGTCCTGTCCTAAACATAGCATTTCTCATCTATGCTGATCTTGTTCCAGGAATGTGTTGTGTAACATCTGGCACTGGACAGCCAGAGGCCTGATCCTGAGTGCTTGAAAATTATTTCGGCAGAAGCTGAGGTCTCTTAATATCTCACATGTGGTGGTTGGGGCTGCACAATGTAAAACACCTTCTGGCTGCCCATCTCATATCATGGCACTTTCCCACCACCCAGAAGTATGGTGTTGAGCCAAAATTTCAAGTGTTTCTTATTCTTACTGTTGTTTGTGCATGTCTGTTGCTGTTAGTGAAGCAAGCAAGAAAGCAGTTTTCTCCTGAGGTACAGAAGTGGGTTGCCAACAAAAAACCCTTTATCCTCAGCTTTCTGTTGGATTTACTTTTTCCCTATTGTCTTTCTCAATATTCTTCCTTTCTGAAACTGTACAGCAGATTATTATTCATCAGGCTGCATTATTGCCAATTGCTGACTTGTTTCACACTGGCAATACCATGAACAGTAAAGAGGGGACTGCAGTTACAGATAAATGTTAGTTGAGATACCACAGAGAATTTCTTATTGAGGCAAGCTGTTGTTTCTATCTTTCCTTCTTCCATTCTCTCCTTCTTGCTTTCTCTTTCTCTCTGAGTCTGATTTTTTTGTTGTTGTTGTATATTTGATACTCTCTTATGAAGCCAGCATTTTTTTTTAAACAAACAAAAAAAAGTTTTATGATCTCTTTTCCTTACACAATTTGGTATTTTCATGTCTTTAATTTATAAATGGTTTTTCTCAATACTGACAACATGAAATTACACATTAGATTAATTATTTTCCAGAAGCAACCTAGGTATTTATTTTTAAATGAAGATATAAAGCAACTTATCTGTTTATTAGATCATACATATTTTGTGATGCTGTACTGTACTGGATATGAGATTGCTTTCACAGTGTCTCTTTTCTAAAGGCAGGATTTGAGACACCAGTTTTTGTGTTTAAAACGGGTCTTAGAAGGAACAGACAGATATCATAAGAAAACAATTGAGAGTTCTTCCTCTGCTTTAGCCTTAGAGATGCCTTAAATACACTAAATGATGTCCATTGGACTAAAAATTCCCCTTGGCTTCACTGAGTCAATGGGGATGTGCTTGAAAGCTAACCAAATCCCTTGCAGACCCTGGTACTTTGGGCATTTCCACAGTATTACTAAAATACACTCGCACTTCTTCAGAGGAAAACTCGGGCATGACAGCTATGTGTATTCAAAAACACAGGGAGGAGAAGGGACACCTTGTTTTACTAAGAGAGAACCCTTTTTATTAATGGGCCCATCTTCAGTGGAGACTTCCGTCTTCAATCCACTCCAGCTGGATGCAGACATTCAGTAGGGAGTCACACTTTTGACAGAGAAGGAGATGAAGTTCCAACAGATGAAAAATAACATATTTCCTACTGACTTATCAGGTGCTTTCCACACAGCTTTTTAAAAATTATTTATTTTATTTTTATTTTTTAATTTAATGGTCCCTTTGCTTTGAAGATATTATGCTGTCTCCCTGGACTATGTATACACATGACTAGACATTCCTTTTTTTTGGTGTTTCAACCCTTGCTAGTGATTCCTGAGTAGATATTCTGTGTGTCTCTCAAAGCTCAGCTTTTAGCACATTGGCTTTCCAATTTGCAGAATCAAATTTAGAATAAGTTTAGCTATTAAGTTTTTGTCTCTTGGTTTTCCAGCCTGATCTTACAAGTCCAGATTCACAAGTACAATCAGGGACCTAGTTTCTCCTAGATTTGAGTTTTTGGTCTTGCATGAATGCATATGTCTGTGGAGTGTTGTTGAAAACTTGTTGGAGAATGGATCTTTGGGAAGGATCTGAATGAGAAGCAAATGGGTACCCAGCTCTACGAGAGGGAAGGGGAGGGAGTCACATCTCTGAGTTCTGTACTAAAGGTGCCGTGAATACAAGAGAGGGAGGGAATGTCTCTTTGGGGCACAGAAAGGAACAGTGAGGGCAGCAGGATCTGTCTGGGAAAAATGTGAAAAGATGGAAACTCGTATGGACTTCTTTTAGTTTCTTTTCCATTGCTCAGCTCCGCCTTGTTTTAGTTCATAATGATTTTCCAAGTACAACATACTTAAAAATAAATCAGTGTTTTCATCAGAGTTTATGCACTTGCAATTGTGATCCTGTTTTTAAAATGCAGCTGTTGAGAATCACTCAAGATTGCTTACATTTTTGTGTGTTTTTCCCTGATAAATTATAGCTAGCTTTTTTTGCCAGATAGTTTTCACAACAATTTCAGAATTAGACTTCTAAAAACTATTAAAATGTAGTTGACAAGCAGAACTAATAATTCTTGTGGTTTTGAACTTGATTTTTTGTGTGTATGTTTGTTTTGATCATATTTTAGACTCAGATTTAGGTTGACTGATCTTTTCTATGTAGGCCTGTGGACTTAGACACAAGGCACGAACAGGTTCTGTGGTTATATACAATATTGTTCTATAGGGAAAAAATTACTATAGTGGAGGATAAACAAAAAATCAATTGAAAAAATAGTTATTTTTTCATAACCACTCTTGAAGCAGCATAAATTAGCTTGAAGACAATTTTCCTGCTTGTGCAAGCCAATTGAAAGTGTTTTTTTTTTTGTCTCTGCTAAAGCTCTATACTTTTTGGTGCATTGAGCACACAATAAAAACTTTGCTATAGTGTTAGACAGTATTACTTTGTCTTGTTCTCATCATCCTAAATGCATGTGATACACTACTGAATGGATGCTCTAAGTAGAATATATATGTATATATATATAAATATACAAAGTTCTAATTAATCCTCTTCTTCCATCTGTTCCTAAGCTATATTTTCACCAACATTTCTGGATTTATAGTCTTATATCAGGAAAAGGTCTTTTGTTCCTGTTTATTCAAAAAATGCTATATAGTCAAAACATTCCTCACCACTGTAGCCTTTTGCAAGAAGCCACATGGTTGAGGTTTGAATGTAACATCCGTATGTTCCTTGACAATTATATTACTATAACAGCCTCTGTGATAAAAATGAAAAATGTATAATTTTTCTTTAAATTTGCTCTGCATAAATAACTAAAAACTACTAAGATAAATTACTTAAACAAAACAAAACAAAAAACTTTGGTGCTAGATTTGTACTGTATTGTCATGACTTTAAATTTGTGGAACTGATTATATCTTTCTGACTGAGCAGACATAAATTGGGCTGATATAATTTTAGCTTCCCATTAATGATGGGAATGATCTCTTTTCTGATTTTATAGACATTTATTCAACCAGCCATCCTGCACTTCCTGTGTGTCTAAGGAGCTTAAAGGGAAGACCATGTTAGAGACTGTGAAATTCCATATTCAAACAAAAGATGAAAAAGATAGCATTGGATTGTTGGTTGGAAGAAACTGAAGCAAATAGAGAGGTGAATCAAGTCCTTGAGTTACTTGAATAGATCCTGAGATGGCTGATCTTCTTGCTGATGTTCTTTTCCTGTTTGTGACCATGTACCACCTAGGATTTAGGCTTCCCCACCCCCCAAAAAAAAATCAAACAACAGCAACAACAAAAAACACAACAAACAAACAAACAAAAACAACAACAAACAAACAAACAAATACAACAACAACAAAAAAACAAACCAAAAAAAAACAGGCCTAGAGATTTTTATTTATTTATTTACTTTTAATGGCATGGGAAAAATCAGATGACCAGTTTACTCGTACAGATGTGTCCATTCTCCAATAGATATGGATATTAGAGTCATCTACAGATTTCCTAAAACAGTTTATGCTTTCCTTCATATTTGATTATGACACAGTTTGAAGTATGCATGAACTTGAAACAAAAAGAATTCTCTGTATGTAAGAAAAATACTAAGGCTTTCATCCTCTTGTCTCACAACTTGTTCAGTGTTTTTTGATCAAGTAGAATACAGTAGAAGAAACTTACTTCTAAATCTTATCTGATTGTTAAGTCATCACGATTCATAAATTAAGCACAGGTTTTGGTCAGGTTAATAATTTGTTTTACCAAATTATACCTATTGTCAGATGCCAATAAATCAGATATCCTTGAGTAGAATCAAAGGAGATACTCCTGAATTGACTGGATTTTGTCACTTGTATGATCGTGTAAGCCTAATTGACTCATTCCTAAACTTATGATATTGATCCAGTATTTCCTTCTGCAGTTGGATTTTTTTTATTTATTTTCAGCTATTACTCCAGACATTGCAAACAGCAGCAGCCAATAAAAAAGAGTATAAGTACCTTCTAAGAGCTAACAATGTTGAGAAAATCCCGTTTTGTAGTCTAATATTTATTATGTAAATGAATGGGGACCAGATTTTTCAATAATCCATCTTCATTTGTCATATCCATCTCCATAATGTCATTTAAACCTCTGAATCTGTTGGGATACATTTTATGATGGAAAAAGTGGCATGAGGATCAAATTCATCAGTAATCCATTTTGATTGTGATATTCAGGCTGCTGAAGTCAATGATGTTCCAGAATGTGTTTTAGTATCAGTAGACTTCTGTACTGGGTAGGAATGGATTTATGCATGTGACTATTTCATGCACCCAGTTGGAATTTAAGGCTGGAACAGTCTTTTTCGGATGTGCAGGCCTACTGTATCTTTATTGCCATTGCAATATGAATGCTAAATGTGTTCTTACATAGTTGCACTATTAATTATATTGATACCCGGAATTATTGGCTTCAGAACAGGAAAAAAAAAAAAAAAGTTATTTGACAATAAGTTTTGTGTTAGATTGGTTTTCTGTTGTCTAGAGTGTCCTGGATTCCTCAGTTCCTCTGATCTCTAATATTAAATATTTGAAACAATAAACATGTCAGACACCAGCAGGAATTCATGCAGACCGAAAAGATGAGAATTTATGTGGAGGTGATTTTTCTTCTGTTGATCGGTAACCTACTGATATCATCCGACACTCAGTTTCTCACAAAGGCTTGGTGACAGCTTCCTGTTGGAGTTCCAGCCCATTTGCCTATTTATGATTTTCTTGTGTTAGCATTGTAAACTTTCACAGAAAAATACTTAAAGCAGGGAAGTCCTTTAATGGAAACTTAACAAGAATCATGACAACGCTGTCTGCTTAAATGTCATGAGTGAGGGATTTACACTGGATGTTGCTTTTTGCTCAACGGTCAAAATAGAACTAGTTCAAGAAGAGTGGCAGAAAAAGCAGTTAAACCACCTGTTAAAGTCATTGCTTGGACTGGGACTTGCAAGGCAGCTTCTCAGAATTCACTGCATACTTTCGTAAATGATACTGTGTTGACATTCAGTTTCTCAGAAGTTCCAAGTGTTCCTTGGCTTTGTTTTGGGCCTCGCAGCTATTTGCAGCTCCTGCAGAACTTTGAAAGCTTGCTGTAGGGACTCTATATGTACAGTTTATGCATACAAATCTGAGACTGCGAACTTTCTCTGCATACTTTAATCACACTGCAAATTTCATTTCTAATGTAAGGCTACTTGAATTCTCGCCCCCCCCCCCCCCCCCTTTTTTCCTCACCCCCCTGAGTCTTGGTGTAGAATTCCAGCCCCATGGCATAGTACTAGCAACGAAAAATTTTTGCATTCTAAAGTTCATTTTGAAAGGAAAGGTCTAGAGAACTAGTCCATCCAATTACATTGTGAAACTTATGACTCTTCGTTGTTTCAACAAAGACATTTGTTGAAAAAACAGCTAAAAGTTCATTCTTTACTTTTTCTAGTATTTAATTATAAACAACCCAGGGCTCTTTTTTCTGAATTATTTCAGTAGATGACAATTTTCATCAATACTGAACAGATCATACATTGAAGATCATCTAATGAAGATAATCAAGGGTCAACTGCTAGAAGGACAGTAACTTTAGAAAGACAGCTTTCTACCAAGTAGCTTAGAGAGCAGGAAGAACTCTGATCAACATTGTTTATAGGAAAAGAAAGGGGATCATGGATACACTATAGAGATCTCATTTGTATGCACCAAATTCTCATGAATTGGAGGAGATATAGGCTGAAAAAGGTAATTTATTGATTACTTGGATATGTAAATCTCTACTAAATATTGTTTTTCTTGGTCCTTTTGGGATTTTTAAATTATTTTATTTTTCACTTCATTTAAATGCTGAAACAGTTTGAAGAGTGTACTTAGGCAGCTACTGTATTATTGAAGGCAGAAAAATTGTTTTGCAGATCTGTGGATCTGAATTAAAAGGCTTTAATTCTTTAAGGGGTAACAAATACGTCAGCTCTAGAAATATACCAGAGGACAATGAAGAAAAAACAGAGAATAAAGGAAAGTTAAAAGTATTCGGGTCCAGTGATGGGACCTCTGTGAACTTCTTGGGTGACCAGGGTGTCTGACTTAGATAGGTCTGCTTCTGTTTCTTACAAACACACTTTTGGCTTACCCTGGCAATGGCCTGGGAGCATTGCCTGAAATATAGTCTGGATAAAAATGCTTTCAGCAAAACATAAAATGATAGTTTTTAATCAAATATACTTTTGTATTCTAGTATCTATGTCCCTGATTTCAGATCATGCTAGAGTTTTAAGGCAGTTATTCTTACTTCTATTGCACTTTCTTTTTGGTACTCTTTCTTTGTGTCACCAGATACTGTATTTGATAGTGACAGTCTCTAAATAAAGTAGATACTAGTGGTTTCAAAGTATAATGTACAGTAAAAGAAATGCCTGAGACAAACCTACCATTTTATCCAACGGCTCCACTGTATAATGAAGCTTTGGTTTTCCTTTGGACTTCATAGGGTTTGGATGTTATTTTTAGAACTAGATTCACTATTAGGGTATGCCTCGTCCATTTTGCTTGTTTTAAAGTGAGATACAACTTTTGTAATAAAAAAAAAAAGCTGTTTTTTTTGTTTGTTTTCTCCTTTTGTGTAACACACAAAACATGTTACAGGGAATTGCAAGTGGCTTGTTTTGTTTTTTTCTTTTTCTTACAACTCACAATAATCTATAGATGGAGTTATTAACTTGTAAATTTAGAGGAGCTATATTTTGAGTTCATTATTTTCAATTCCAACATCTTAAAAGCTGCTTTTGCCCCCTTTTTTTTTTTTTTTTTGGTCAAATTTGTTTTTTTGGCAGTACTTTACCTTTAAGGGGTTGGTGGTTACTTTTTGTAACAATATTTTGATTAAAAAGGCATTTATATACATTCTTCCTTAGTTGCAATTTATTGCCATGTTAAACAACAAAACAAACCCCACCAAACCAACCAAAACAAAACAAAAACAGAAAAAACACCTGTCTTGATACTGGGTGTGTGACAATTTGCTCCTGTCCTATTGTGACAAGTCATCTTAGTTATTCAGTTTATTTACTGCCAATGCAACACTTTTCAGTCAACAAACACTTAAAATTCTCAGTTTTGCTCTCCCAATCTACCGATTTTGGCAGGAAATGGTTTATTTCCTTCATAGCACATCTACATTTGATTATTAAATACATCAACTTACGAATGGATATAACCCGATACAGATAGACTGTTACTTTCTAGCTTAATATTCTTTTTATCACTTCTTGCCAAGATATATTAATTTTTAAGTCAGTCACTGCCTTGCTGTCTTCCAAACTCAGTGATATTCTTAAACAACTTGCCAATAGAGTTCATTTAGGCAAAGTGTTACTTTTGAGATGAATCTTGGTAACTTATGAAATTGTCACTTTCAACACCAAAGAACAGGTCACATTAATAACAGGAACATTTCTTTCATTTATACTGTAAGGAAAAGATTCTAAACTGGCTACTTTTCCTTTCTAGTAACTATTGTTTTATCTTTTCAGTCTTTGCTATTTGCAAGTGGGTACTAATTGTGTGCAGTCAGTTGCAGTCAATATTAAGAAGTACAGTAATTTCAACAGCACATCATTCTTGATATGGTGTCATTGAAGTCAGTGTACATCCTATTTTTTTATTTATTTTTTTTTCAGAAATGAATTTGCAAATAGTACCCTGGATGTTGTAGATTCCTATAAAGTTTAATAGGGTGGCTACTATATGTATTTACAGCTTAAAACAATATTTTACTTTTTAGTCCTGCCTGTTGGGTTGGAAATCTGAACCTGTGTTTGCAATGAGTTGAAAAGCCTCAATGTAAGGAAGGAAGAACTGATTTTGTAGTAACCTCTGAGTAGCTCATAAACTAAAGCTGAGAGTACCTCAGCACTAGTGTCAGCATACCACCCACAGGAATTCAGATTGACTAATGTAAGCATACCTATGTAAGACTGTAGAAGTAGTAAGAAACTACTAAAGCAGGGGTGCATTAAGATAAATAGATAAAATTATGCAACTCATAATTTAACATGGCTGATTTCTAAGGCACAGGCATGCTTATATTGCCTTTATACTTCTGACAGAGGTGATGTGGTCATTAATCAATAATTCTCTTGCTAGATTTAAAGGTAAGAGGTGGCCCTAACAACATTAAATGAGGGCCTGTGGTATATATCTCTTTAATAAATAACAAGAGTTTGCACTTATGTTGCAAAATGCCTTTCATCTAAGCAGCATGAAGATTTACAGAGATGGGTAAGTTATGCTATGTTCATTTTAGTACAGGAGGAGCTGAGATATATTGAGTCTGAAATTCACCCAAGGTCATCCAGAAAGTCAGGATCAGAATTAAGTTTTAGAGTCCAAATAATTTTCGTAAAATTTTACTTCAAGCCAAACAAACACAGTTATTTTTCCTTGGGAATCGAGAAGAGCTTTTTGACTAGTTTTTACCAGTCTTGCTGCTGTTGCATAATTGCTGACCAGTGGAATTACTTGTGGAGTAATCCTTCACACCAGGGCTCAAGGCTTCCTTCATTGAAGTATTTTGGAATAGTCCCTCCTTGACTGCAATCTATCTAGGATCTCACCCAAATGTGAACATGGTTAGAATAAGCTATCTGCTCTGTGGTCTTTGGAAGCTGCTGCTCAGTTTTTAAAGCCAAAGATAAGATTATAAAGCTTATCCCTTGAAAAGAGAAAGATTGTTTCCAGAACCATGATATCCATTTATTTTCCATGATGCCGATGAAACTTTCTCTGCACACTGCATGAACAGTGATTTTGATTTGCCATTCTGATGGGTTTTGTTTCTCAATTAGAAAAAAAAAAATAAAGAAAATACAAATTAACTGTTTCTACAATAAATTACCTCCATTTATATTGCAAATGCACATAAATGCTGTATCTTAGAATGGTTTTGCAAATGATGAATTGTATTTTAAAGCAGATTGTGCTAAGAACTGGGTATGTGTTGCAAGATCACTTGAATTTTTGGAGAGAAATTCTAAAGGCATCAACATTATTTTGCTTTCAAGTTCTTATTACTTTTGACACACCCGCCCCCCCCCCCCCCCCCAAAAAAAAAAAAAGGCATTGTTCTTTAGGAACCTAAGCAGCTGAAAATATAGTACAATAGGGATTGAGTTTTTCTAATGCAAAAAGTCTGCACACACCAAAAATAATGAACTATGGGATGTTTGGCATGATCTTCTTGCTAAAAGATCACATCACACCATAAAGTGCATGTTCTATTAAGTCATTTTATTATCATCTGTGGAAAAAGAAAAGTCATTTAAAATGGTTCCAGAAGATGAATTCCTGATTTTTGAGGTTTTCTTCTGACCTCATGGATGCTTTTGTAATCAAAGGCATTTGCATTAGCATGGCCATTCATTCAGTTCAGCTGGCTATCTACAGAGCAAGTACAAAACAGAGGATAAAGTCCAAGTTTCAACAAAGTTTTTCTGCATTTGGAATTAGTGTCAACTGATAAACACCATGCTAAGAACATTGGCTGTGGCCACAGGGTCTTCTACTACTTTATTCTTTGAGAAAAAAGTTTCTGGTCCTAAAGGTAGACATTTGATGGAATATAGGGAGCTGGAGTTCTGAGAATTGCAGTTGCTTTTGGATTTTAATTTTTTTTTTTTTAATGTATACTGAGTTCACATTTTTTATTTTTTTTTTTAAGATCTCACCTCAAATTGTTTTTTCTGCTCAAGGTGATAATTCTAAGCTTTTATAAACTTGCCTAGATATGATCTTGTAAACTTTCTGAGTAGTAGTGCTCTCTCCCTCCTTTTTACTTTCCCTCTTTTTTTTTTTCCCATAACAATATTTGGAGGCTGTATACTGGTGCTGGTTTCTTTTAGAATCATTGAAAAATATGCTCATTTTTCATTTATTTCATCATATCAATCTTTCAGAGGAGTCCCATTCAGAAATATGTCCTGTTGTGTCTCATTTGTTCATTATTGGTGTTACGGTTTTGCTTTATTCCAATTCATCATATTTTTGGCTTATTTCTAACCATGGAGCATGGGCATATTTGGGTTTATTTGTCAAGGAAATTTCCGTGAAAACACACATTTGCAAATTATAATCTACAATATTAATGTCTCTGCTGTCCAGCATCACTGTACTTCAGAGCTAGAAAGGGTAAATGGATGCAGAGGCACTAAAAGGATTTTAAAAACAGGCAATCACTGAAGCTGATTTCTAATTCTAATTTAAAGAAGCTAAACCCAGTTAGGAGATTATATTACTCTTCTCCATTACTATTCCATTCATTTCTCTCCCTCTGGCTGCTATTTTCCTTATGTGAGGCCTGACTCAAGGAAAACTTCCGTGCATCTTTCCTTTGTTTATGCATTACACCGAAGATGGTGTTTTAAGGAGGACTTATAAACATATGCTTAAGTCCATTCAATACTAATCTCTGAGTGAGAGCCCTGAGAGAACTTATCCCTTTTCGTGAAAACCTTGACTCTGACATTTTATCTAATAGGAGCTTTGCTTTTAATTATTAACATGGATGGGATAGGATCAATGGTCATATATATGTATTTGCCTATACAGTTCCAGAGTCCCAAGCAAGCCTGAGGTATTTGTTTTCCTTCTCTTCCACCACTTTTCCATACAGTGCCATTGACTCTAAAGCTACTTCTATGATTTTTCCTTAGGTTGGTTGCATCATTCCACTGTTGCGCAGTCATTCCATGTTATCACTGTATTTGTAGAAATATTTTTAACATACTTTTAAAAATTATTTTCTAACATTAATAAAGTGCCAGAATAGATGGGACCTTTGTATTAATTTACATTATTTGCAAAGAGTATGCCACAAGGAAGAGCTTAAAAGCCCTGTAGGAATCCACAGATGAGAGAGTATATTAATTAAATGTATGTTTTGGAATAGTGTTTTCCTCAGGGAATAAGACTAAGGACCAATCTCACTGAGTTACGCTAGGGATTAATTTGACCTACTCTCTTTGATGTTAAGAAACTGGGAACAAACTCTTTTCTTCGGTATCTGCTTTGAAGAAGAAAATGTTTAAGGGTGAGGCAGCAAGTTTACATATCATCAGAGAGTGTGTGGATGCAGTTCTGAAACAGTCTGCTGACACAGTATTAAATTTCTGGTCATGTTCTGTGCATGAAAGCAGTGAATATTTATGATTATGTTTTTTCACATATATTTCTCTAAGTGATACAGAGTGGGCAATGTTTCAAAATGAACAGGATTATGAAAAAAAATATTAACAAGTAAATTAGCAGAGATCTAAAATAAAAGTCAGCAGGACTGGCCAGACTTCTGAGGAAGAGTGAAGCTATTGCGACAGGCAAAGGGAAACTCTGAAACTGGAAAATTGCTTTATTCCTGTGTCAAAGTTTTATTGATAAAGGGTTGACCAAAGTGAGCCCTTGGTGATAATGAAAATCCTTGTAAAACTTGCTTGTTTATCTGTAACCTTACTCCCTTTACAGACAATAGCCCTCCACACAAAATTTTATGTTCCTCGTGAAATCTTCCACAATAGACATTGTAAAGCAATTACGTAATGCTGCAGTGTTTTCTTTCAGGGGAAAAAAAAAGAAAAAAAAAAAAGAAAAAAAAAAAGGATGGTGGTTGTAAATAGCTTAGCCTTCAGTGATTTTCAGCTACTTAGACCTCTGATGGACATGGTGTGTGTACAGTGACAGCTTAATTAGCTACAATTAAGCTGTGTATGTGGATCATATAGGAGATGTAGAAGGCAAGACTTTTTGATAATATATTGAAAAGTGATTGTCCTTGTGTCATGCTTACATTCAGTCTCTAAATATTTTTGTCCAAAATCAGTCTTCCCTGTAGATTTTCCCAATAAATAGAAAGATGTCAGTTTAACAAGAGATGTAATATTTTGAGTCATTATTAAGCAAAAGAAACCAATTAAAATTGAAGTTTTGCAGAAAATGTCTTGTGCCTCTTGTGCATTAACAGTCAAACTGTGAAAGAGCTTTTATAGGAAGACTTGTATTCTTTGTATGGCTCGTGTTTCTCTTTGTACTGTTAAAAAGTTGAAATGAGGAAAGTAGTTAAGTAGAAACAGACTTGTTAACATTGCTTGTTTTTACACTGAAATGCTGCTTTGCTGCACAATTAAGATTGCAAAATGTGAAGGAAGCTAATAGAAAGCATTTTTGCGTCAGTTTACTTTGCTGTTTTTCCCTTTTTTATAGATAAGGTTTTGTTTGCAAGCTGCTCAATAAGAACTAATGATGTACAGTTGCATAATATTTATGATAGCTATGTTAAAAAGCACAAATAACTTAAATAGGTCAAGAACATGAGTACCCACCCATACTACTACTGTGTTTCTAAGTAATTCAATGTTTTACATAACTTCAGCTTGAAAAATGAATCTGAGACAGTAAAAGACCTACTCAGTTCTTGATCTCTGAAAACCTGTCAGCTGTCTTATGCTTTAGGAAATGGTTGTTTAAGGTCTTCAGAACAATAACAACAACACAAAAACCCACCACCACCAATAAATTAAAACAAACAAACAAACAACAACAACAAAAAAAACCAAAAAACCAAAAACCTCACCCATTAGGATAAAATTGTATTTTATTTAAATATGACTATGCTTAGGATAACATAGATTTTGAAAAATCTACTTAGAAAGTTGTTTATCTGCATTTGTAGGTTAAATATAGGGTAACTGTAGTCATCAGAAATTAAATTTTCAAGTTTGCCTTTATGTCAGCTTGTTTATCATGCCTACTTTACCTGGTTCTGACTATGTAGGAGAGAAAAATTTGAACTACACATATATCAGGTTTGTACATAGAATTCTGTCCTAGCAGAAATTTATATTTTCTGCTTGATAAGTCTGAGACAGTTCAATATAAAAAAATAAAAAGATAAAAATACATTAAAGTGAACAGTGCATCTCACGTTTGCTAGTTCTTTTTTTATTAGTTTTGATGATTTCAATTGCTGAATCTCTTTAAATCTTTCCATCGAAGGCACACAATCAAACCAGACTTTTTTGATGAGAAGGACATCAGCTGTAAAAGATGTGTAGCCACGTAGAGTACTTGCATAAGACAATGGAACTGTAGTTTTATTCTCTTGATCTCTTATTATGAGGAAAAACCCTGACTGATAGTTTGACCAAACTAGAAAAGATTTAAGTTCTTCGGTTATGTTAACCATATAGAGCTACTTTCCTATTAAAGTGTACGATTGCATTCATTTTGTTTTTCCTCTCTGTAAAAATTGGGTGATGTACCTGATATTTAAGTGGTGTTATTTGATGTTCATATTCATTCTACTTTGAGATTAATGACAGAGAATGAGCATTCTTGCTATTTTTTTTTTTTTTGCTATGACTGTATTGGCAAAGAAAGAGCAGTAAGATTTTTATAAGCTACTAGAAATATGTTATTGCCTTTTCACATTAAAAAAAATAAAATTACATGCAGAGAAACAATTTTAATTTTGTAATCATGGAGTTTTGAATTTGCACAACACAGTAGATTCCTGTTTGGAATTCAGCTGAATGGCTCTTGGGTACAGGTCTGATGTGTTGCTGTAGCAATTCTAACTTTAACTGCAGTAGATACTTTTGCAAAATCCACCGGGGGGATCAGTATTAACTACTGCACTTGCTATTAATTCACATTGTTTAGCATCAATAAATATAATAAATTAGTTCCTCAATATGGCAGTCTATTAAATAATAAAGTAGTTATGGAATTTCCATTTCTGAGAAGACATAATAAATAGTATGAGTGGATTTTTTTTTTCCTTAGGGTGAGATGAACCATGATTGATGAGTCACACTGGATTGGCTCATAAGTTGAATGTGCTTTACTTGTATTGGAGGTTACATTTGTATAATGTTCATGAACTGTCTTATAGAAGTGTTTTCTCTATAGAGAAAAATCCTGTATTTGCTATGGAATTTATAACCTGATTCCAAATATTTACTATTTTATTTTCTGAGACTTCAGTGAGTTGCTAGAGTAGTTGCTTTAGAACCCTCATTATTACTTCATTGTCTTTTTACTTGTGTATTTATTCTAAAGAAAAGGAAAGTCAGACACAGCAGTGTTATAGATATATCATGCCATATCATCATGGCTTGTCTGTCCTTAAATTAAATCAGAGCAAGTAAAGATATTTTAATTTTTGGCCTCTGAGATTGTCAGCATGTTTATTGTTATTCAGGTTCCTAATGCAAACTCCTATAAAACTTAATAACAATTATGGCCTAAAATTTCCAGAGATTTAAATAAGTTTCTGTGTTGTAAACTTTTTGAAGACATTCATAGGTGTCAGCGTCTAATTTGAATCTTTCTATAGAAATCTGTGAGGAGTACAATTAAATATCTAATTAAATATGATAAAATGTTAAAAAGCTTGGCAAATTCTGCAGCTTTTAATGGTGTTGAATTCTTGTCCAATGATACATTGAGAATCCTTATGCTAGTGGGATTGAATATTATCACATATGAAATAGATCTTGAATTATTACAATTTTATTCTTAATTTACTTAAGGTTAATGGCATCTTGAAGTATAGGAAGCTATATGTATTTGCTTTTACTTTTTTCTGTGAATCTAGTAAGACTATCAGATGTGTCTGACATTTTCATTTCTGTAGTAGTAATAGCATAACTAACATTCTGAAGCAGTTGAGTTAATATTTTTAGCTCTTAGATGCTGACAAGGAAGCAAATGCCTGACATTTCTTTCATGATTTTTTTGTATCCAAGTCATTTTCCCAGTGAAACTTTTATGTAGAAATGCAAATTTATGTATGTATATACTATATATATATATATATATTGTCTTGTAATACCTTGGTCAGTACTTCCTTTCATTATTTAAGAAACTTAGTCAATTATTTTTGAAAACTATGGAATAGGTCTTCGCACATATGTCTTCTTGGAGCTAAAATGATAAATTTGTTATGGTTGACCTCAAGAAGTGGGTTTTTATGTTGAAATTTTTTCAAGGAAAATAATGACTTACCATGCGAACTATGCTCAGGGAAAAAGACTGCTACCACAGCGACGAGTACACATTTCTTTTCCTAGCTTGTTTTCTCTGTAACTTCTGGAAAGACCTACCACAGGCAAAGAGGAAATGCCAAAATGTAGTAAGTTAGCTGGAAGAAAAGGTGGACATAAGTTTGTTTCTGGATTTGTAATGCGCAAATATTGTTACAAGCAATGTGGAATCCAGTAAACTGCCTTAATAAATTTACCAATTTAAATTTAAATTTAAATTTTCAATGGAGTTCATTAAGAGCTCCTGTCCAAAACAATACCTATTTTCTTTCATGATTCACCTATATATATATATAAATATAAATTTGTTTATGTTAATATATATAAATTTCAGTAACAATTAGGACAAATTTCTCAATTTGTGATTTTAAGAAGTGGGGATTGGGTTGTTTGAAAGAGCTAAGAGTCCTTAAATATCATCTTTTCCCCACCTGCAGCACTGATGATTGGTTATTTATTGTAGGCAAATGTTGTTTTGTGCTGTCTAACCACCTCATCTGTCAAACATTTTGGGCTGATCTGATTCCTATTGAAATCAATAAATGGTTTTCCTTGGGAAAGAGATCCAGCTCTTGAATTGTTTTCAAAGTAGAAACTACTCATTCCTCTGCTTACATGAGTAGCATAGAAACAGTTTAATCTTATTTAACCTCACTCATAATTGTTCCAAATTGTGAGTAATTTATATTAACAAAGAATAAGGTTGAGGTGCTATTGATAGCTCATTAACATTTTCCCAGCATGTATCTTCAAACTTATAATAAATATCAATCAAACTTGAGATTTAAGATTTGTATTTTATCAATATCCTTTTTTCATTATATTGAAAGTCATTTGGACACAAGTTAAGGGTCATCAGATTAATTTAGCGTGAAAGATAAGCGCATAGATGCCGTGGTATTTACAGTGGCAGCTTAGCATTTAGTGTGATAATTTAGCAACAACCTATATAAGGCAATCCAAGGTTTGCAAGGTGAAGTAGACAACCTCAAACGAAGTATATTGATTTTTAAAAGGATGAGAGATGATTCTTACTCATTATGTGAAGAAGCTGTTTGTTCTGTAAAACAAACAAATAGTATCTCTAAAAAGAAGGAACAGGGTGAAGAAACATTATCTGTTGCTAGCTTTGTTTTCCAGTAGAGTGTTTGTTATACAGTCTCCTTTATGAAAAGTACAAAAAATCTATGGCTGCATGTACTTTGAAGTTGCATGAGCTAGTGGAAGTGCTCCTGTTCGTGTTTGTGGCTCAAGGTTCAGACCTTATGTTATTTTTCCACTGCTTCTTCAGTTCTTGCCTCTTAAAGAAGCCTTTCTCTGCCACTACAGAAAGAGGATGACAGCTATTTTGGTGTAACACCATTACTTATAGTAAGTCATTGTACTAGGGAGTAGTGGCATAAAAGCTAGCAGGAAAGTAAAATATCAGGATTCATCTTCATGAAAGGGGCATTGTATATAAGGTATTTATGATCGAGTATTAAGCCTAATACTGTCTCTAAAAGAAATTGAGTCTTCTACAGACTCTTTGTTATTCTCGTGGCCATTCATTTGTTTGAATTTTATTGGTTCTTAATGTTTTTGTTTCTTGGAATTTTTGTACAAATATCACTGAAGTCAAACATATTCAAATAAAACCTAATAAATCTGACAGAAAAATATTGTATAACAGTTCCATTTAGATGGTGAGGACTCTCCCATTAAAGACTCCTATGGCTTTTTTATGACTTTTGAAAAAATGTTTGGTTCCTAGCTTCCATAAATTATGCATACTGGCTTTTCATTAACACAGAAGGCAAACATAATTCATTGAGAAGAATTCTTTGGTCACACACGATTGAGAAGTTCAGAAAGATCAAAAACACTTAGCTCTGTGGTAGGAACAAAACTCTATTTCATATAAAGGCTCCAGTTCCCTGAATTTTAATATTGATTTTTATTTTTTTTCTAGCTCCACAAAAAATCAGGAATGCTGATACATTACATGAAGACATTTTATAACTGCTGGAGCTCTATAAGGAGTCCCACAGGGTGGTGTTACCTATTCCTAACAAATGAAATAACTATTCCATTCTTTTTGTATAAAGCAGGAACATTGCAATAATTTTCCCTACAAAAAGATTTAAGGCAATTTTTATAATTTAAATGTCTTATTTGTACATTGATGAAGAAGATTGAGGATAGTAATAAAAAGATAAGTTCAAGATGATACCAAATAAGGCAAGCTTTCTTACTGCGGGGCAACTGGGGCTTTATGCTTTTTTGGTGTTTGATAAAAAATTTTATATTCATAAGACTTCCAATGAAAAATGTAACAGGAGAAAATGGTGTCTGAGAGAGATATGAAGAAAAGGATGATCGCTCTTGCTTTCTAAAAAAAAGCAATGGAGAGGGATTGGATTTCATATGGTAATAGTGCAGGAAGAGAGTTTTATGTGAATATAAGAAGGCACTAAATATAGCATGAGCTTGGTAGATCGTAAAATATCATGTTGTCTAAAGGGAGAAACACACCTAGTGTGCATGGGCCTACGAGAACAGTTTTGGTACTTCGTGTTTGAACAGAATAATTATAATATAGGTGATGGAGTAATTAGTCTATGAATATGACAAGTCAGATGAGAATGATAAAATATGAAAGGATTTTAATACCTACTTCAGAGTTTTTTATTTCTTGAATAGCTAAAGTACAAAGAAAACATTTTTGTTCCGTATATGCAGAATACCTAGTATTTCTAAACTGTATCCGATTTCTGAACAATTATAAATAAGAAAATATTTTTTCTTTTACAAAACCAATATTCTTTCTTAATTATTCACAACAGTAAAAGGATGCAGGCTATCAGGTGTTATGTAACTCATAGTAAGCCTTTCTGATGTCCTTTATCTTAATGTTTTTGGTCAGTAGCAGGATTTAGATCATCACAAGTAGTTGGGCAAAAATTTTCAGTTACATTAAAACAAACAGAAAAACCCTGCACATAGGCAATGTTGTGTCCAGTTTGGCTCCTCTTCAGTACAAGAAAAATATTGACTTGGGTGAGTTAAGTGGATGGCCATGAAGTTGAGATCTGGAGCACACCTCCCTTGAGGAGAAGCTGAGGGAATGGGACTTGTTTAGCCTGGAGAAGAGGATGCTGAGAGCAGCCTGACAGTACTAAGGAGGAGATTCTGAGCTGGGAGAACCAGGCTTTTCACTGGGCTGCAAGGCAGGAGGAGAGAGGAAGACAATGGTCATAAATTGAAACAAGGGAGGTTCAAAACTGTTCTAAGTGGTTGTGTGTGTGTTTGTGAGAGAGAGAGAGAGAGAGAGAAACAAAATATATTTCAGATGAAGACAGTAAAGATTTAAAACAGGCTGTACAGAGAGGCTGTGGCATCTCCTTCCTTGGAGGTCTCAAGATCAGATAGACTAGATAAAACACTGAGCAACACAGTCTGAATTCAGCGTTGACACTGTCTTGAGCAGGGTCAATAGGCAATAGACTGTTAATTGTATCCAGAGTTGTTCTATCAATCTAAGCAATAGAAAGCATTGCACTGTGTTGCTATTGACAGGGTTTGTAATTTAAATATGATTAATTTGCCACTATATGAAAGAGGTGTAAAAGGTATTAAATGACTGTAACATAATTAGAGAGTGTAAAATAGCTGGAGATACTACTTTGCATGTTTCTGTTAGTTTTTGTATTTAATGTGCCTAGATTTCACTTCATAGGCAATTGGTGCACACTTTCTACTACCACATTTGTTCCAGAGTCATCGATTTCTGTTTATGCCCTTTTCTTGCTGAATTCAGATCTCTACAGATTGTAATCTCAAGTTTTATAATAGGTTTTTATCCAGTTTATTTTATTATTGTGTAACTGCAAATAAGATCTTAGTAGAAGTAGTAATCTTATCTTGAATAAAAAAAATTATTACTATTCCTACTTCTCAGAAGCACATCTTAAATATTTCCTTCAAATGATATACCCAAAAGCATATATATAATTTTAATTGAACTGAGTTCATATGTCCTGAGTGCAAACCTAGTGTCAAAACCACAGGAGTACTTTGTTCTCATGATAATGCTTGACTTAGGTATTCTCCTCTAGAACAATTAGAATTAATGTTTTATGTATTCAATTTGGAATGTAATCTTGTGAATTCTTTTGTCCTTTAAAACTCTTTTCTGAATAATACCATTGCTTCCATCATCAGAATTCAGTGCATTAATAGTTAGCAGTTAAATAGTATTTTACCAATAGCTGTAGTAGAACACCTTAACCTTAAAAAACCAGAAATTGAAATAAATCGTGATATTCATTCTTGATAATGATTTATAGCAGCTAAACATTGAATGCTTTGTAATTGCCCCTAAGGTTACCCACAGCGAATAGCCATCTTGTTTAAGGATGAGTATTGGTTGTTGGTTTTACAGTGGTTTTATTGTCTACAAAAAAGGCAATCAGTGAAAGTATGATATAAAGGATCACCTTTGGTCATCCTTTCACAATAAGCAGACCAAAATCTGCTCTGTAAATCCAGGTTATTCCCAACAACATTGCAGCACAAGATTAATTTAAACGTGATTAGAAATGTTGCCAAATACTGATTTTGTTCCCACATCTTGAAAAGTGGTCAGAACATAGTACTGTGAATAAAGGCAAGCTGCATGATTCATATTGGCAAGTAATAACCCTACCAAGTGTCAGATAGAAGAAATACCCATGCCTTCTAAAAAAATCAATGTTGGGAAAAGGGAGTTATCGACTCTGGAGTGAAATGCAATGCACGTGATGCATTTTGCAATAGCTGGCTGTGCATATTGACCTTTTCCAGTTTTCTTCTATGAGTAGCCTATGCCCTGTGAACTGAATAAAATGTTAATAGTTAAGATGGCCCTAACAAGTCCCTCAAATTCCATAAAGGATGATAAATGAGTGGTATTGGTGAATCAGAGTGATATATCCATCGTTTGTCACATTTAAGTCTCAGCAGTATTGGGAAATAGTGCTTGGCAGGGACATACTCCCATCCAGAAGGAAGGAAGTCAAAATGCTTCTTCAGTGCAAATCATTGAATTGTATTCACAACCAATGTAAATTGGCAGAACTCTTTTGGCTTCATATTGATCTAAATTATCTGAGTCTAATAAAAAGTTGGGCTATGTTATATTGCAAGGATTTGTCTTTTTGGTTTGTTGTTATTATTTCACCACCTGTAGTTTGTGAACAATAGTTAATTTCTCAGAGTCTGATTCTAGCTGATTCAAAGAAGCTTGAGTAAGGAAGGCAGACAGATAAATGTTTCTCTTTGCTTAGAAAAAGGGGGGTTGCATAAAGCTACATATAATAAGGTGAGTGCTCTGCCTATGGTGCTGCTATATATCTAGATGCTTCAGAATATATTTATGGGTTATGACAGTTTTCATAGTTAAACTTAAGGAACTGTTCCAGTACAAACATTATTGGTGTTATCTTGTTTACTGGTTATTATTGACAGCTTTTTGATGTTGAATAATATAATGATGATAGTTATGATCATTGTATGAATAAGGATCTCAGATCTGCAAAATGTTACAGAAAGTCAGTCTGTCCCCAGCAGTTTACATGATTTTTGACTAAAAGCCTATTTATTAACTGTGGTGTCTTATATATATTTTAATTTAACCTTCTTGTGGTGAGAAACAACTGAAATTGATAATTGTAAAGTGGTAACTTGGAACAATGTTGTGTTGTTCCTAGAATGCTTTTAACTGCAAACATGCAGGCAGAATACTGTGGCTGCAGTTATTTGTGTGTATCTATACCAAAAATGTTAACTCGAACTGAACCGTTTAACATGCCTAATCCATAGCAGCTGTAATGGTCAGTGGAACTATTTTTGTAAACCACTTCTATTGGCTTTCTGAGCTTCCTTTAGTATTGATTTAATTTGAGTCAACCACTCAAACTTTAACCAGAATAAGCTGGTGCCAGATTACGCATCAATGACATATGTATTCTGTATTCTTTGGAAACCTCACACAATTGCAGATTTCGCTTGCCTATACAACCACTTTGTAGCTAATTAGACCAGACGTGGCACTAAAGAGAAACCACAAACACAGCAGTATGCCCTGATAGATATTAATACAGTCCAGTCTCATAACAAAGTGAACAATTGCTCAAATAATGATTTCCTGCTGTGGACTTTTTATGCTTTGTTTGTTAAATCCTATCTTCCTTCCTACTTTCCTGTTGACTGCAGCAGAATTGAATTTTATTCAACTCGACTCGCACTGGGTCAGCAAAACTCTTCACCTTTGTGTAAGAAAAGTTAACTCATTAAAGGCTGTCTGTTTTTTTGAAACCTTATCAGTGCACTGAGCTCCCACCCACAACCAAAGGGAAGGAGTTAATAGAGCGCTTTATGAAATGTGGGAGAAATGAGGCGGTGAGGTACATATTTGCTAATGTGTTTAAAGCAAAGTCAGAGTTCACTGGACCATAGTTTGGTTTGTTTTCATTTTCTAACTATCCATTCTTTTCTTTCCTTAGTATTTGCTCATTGCCTTGGTGATGTGGTAAAAATTTGTGCTAAATATATTTAATATAATGTTAACAGTGATTGCTAGCAGTAACATCACTACAAAAAGCGAAGGTATAGTGGAAATTAATCCTGTGGAATATCATGTCACTTAAGAGAATGACAACATCTTCTCTTCACATTCATTCATCTGGTAGCATGGGGATACTGGAAAAAAAGGTAATTTACAACATAATTTACACAATTATATGTCTATCTAATGATGTGCAGAAAACTTTGCTGTTGCTGCTGGGCAGGAGAGGAGCAATTTACTATCATTCTAGCATTTGTAAGCAATATAATTACATGCAAATGTCAAGTAGGTATATTGTTAGCGCTGCTTGCTATTTTTACAGTTGGAAAAATAAACAGTCCAGTAGTCTTTAGGAGCTTTAAGCATTTCCCAAAAAAAAAAAAAAAAAGTTTTGTATGGAATAACTTTCTTGCAAGTGCAGGAAAAGGAAAGGTCAGAGGAGTACACTTTTATCAAGAAGGCTCAATGAAATCTTGATAACTTCTAGTGACATTCGTCTTTCATAATGAGATCCATAGGCTATTTTTTTCTAATAGGCTGACAAATTCTACAGACCTCCTCATTCAGTTTAATATTTTGAAAATATTAGTCCCACACTAAGGCAAATGGTACTAACTTTGTCAGAATTATCAGCAGCACGGAAAAAAAAAAAGATGTTATTTTGGTGCTAATTTATTATTTTATGTTGGCATTTTCTTCATTGATTTGCTCTCTATAAAATATGTTGTGTGAATGTATTATAATTGGTGAAGAGTAAAGATTCCGTACTCTTAAATTAAACCTTTAACTATCACAAAGATTTTGCATTTAAAATTAGTTCTTCACCAGGGTAGGAAATTGTCACTGTTGTAGATGGAAAACACTACATTTAAAGCATTGAAAAATTGTTGGAAGTTGCATTTTCTTTGGGAGAAAGAGTTTCACTTAGTGGCTGTGATCTTGAAAACTACCCAAAGCATCTAGATCACATTCATGTTTTCTCCCTTTTTGCTGTCCATTTTTTTTTTTTTGTACTTTCATCCACTTAGGTGGTATTGTTTGAATGCTCTTAGTCTCCTGATAGGAAAAAGGGTTGAGAGGCACAACAAAGGAAAGCTCATTGATAATGTAGAAGAAAGTCTAAAGTTAAACCTCCCAAAATTGCTTTCAATAGAGTGATAGTTGCAGAAGTCAATGAACTGGTAATGGCACAGTTTGGATGTCCTTGTTTAAAGGTGTCTGCCAAGTGCAGGTGGCCAGTCCATTTTGATATCTCTGCCTTGTACAGGCAGTCAGACCTGGTTATATTGTTATATTGTATTGCTATTAGGCTTTTTGGAAGTGTCGGTGAATCTTTTTTTTTTTCTTTTTTTTTTTTTTCCCAACTGTTGTCAGATTTATTCAGTAACGCACTTGGCAAATTCTAACTGATTAGTTTTCTGTAATGTATCTGGATTACAGTAGTTGCTCATTTCTCTGCCTTACTTCCTGTCCCAGGAATGATACTAACTCCTTGATGCATAAAGTCTGTACCAAAGTTTGACAGTATTTTGCAGGAGGTGGCTGTGTAAATTAATCAGGATTTCAGGGGGCTAGAGAGGGAGTAGTTCCACCCATCCATGAAAGGCTCCTGCACAATCATTATGCAGAACTGAGCATAATCATTTCATAGATTCATTAGCACAACAGCACTGTGACACGGGTAATGATTATTAGATCTACATACACAAAGAGAAACTAAAGCAGACACATTACATGAACTGAAAAAGTTTGAGGAAGCATTAAGGACTAAAATATAGAATTTTATTGTCTTGAATCTCATTTTTAGTTTGTTAGATCATAGTATCATTATTTTAAGTGTTACATTTTACAGCAAAGTCACTAGTTACAAGGACATACTGGAGATTTACACGTAACATGAATCACTTTCCTTACTGTGTAAAGCTGTGTTTTTTCAAACATTGCAGGTGGCTGATGGCTCTAATTTCTCTTCAAATTAAGCTCAAAGGAAGAGAAAGAAACTGAATGATTGATAATAATTAAGAATAAAATCATTTGACACCACCCTATGAATCATTTGACTTTTTTTTTTTTTTGGTTCATCAGCCAGTTTTTATTTTAAGAGCTTGCTTTACTGTTACGGAAATTATTCTCTAGTTTTGAGAATCTGCTATCAGTGTAAGTCAGCTTCTGTATTGGAATATGTCTTCTTTCTTTTTTTTTTTTTTAGACATTCAGTCCGGTATTCTACCTCAAGCTGCTCTGTTCCCAGCTACATGGTACACTGCTTTTCAGGGTTTCTAGAAAAGTGAGTGCAGTATCTAGTCAAAACATTTTCAGTTATGTCACTGGACCAATTCTTTCTTATTAGGGAACTCCCAAGGAATTTGGTTAGAGAGATGGCTATTGTAGATCCAATATGAAGGTAACACCTAACACAGGTCTGCTCTATAGGGTAGGAAAAAATTCATTGCACCTGAAAGATAAATTGTTGGTGTTTTCATGTGGATGCAAATAATTAAAAAGAATGTGGGACTTGAGGTTTTTCATCATGCTTCTGTTTATCACATTTGGTTCAAGCCAAAATTTGACTGTCTCAGTGCTGTGATACAGTTGGCCTGTTTGGTTAAAATGCAGCACCCAAATCCCTGCACCATCTAGTGAGGTAAAATTTTACTGCTGTAAGTTCAGAGGAAAACATTTGTGTAAAATGACAGCATCAGTTTACCACTATTATCATAATATTAACAAAAGAAATCTCAGTCTAAAGTGTTGATGTGCTAATGGGTTTAGGAAATAGAAATTATTGAGTCACTAAAAGGTCTGATGTGATGTCCAGGGATGCAGTGAGGCAGACATGTAAACATGATTGCATGTCCTGCTCTGAGGTGTGGAACTGGCATGAGTTGTCTCCAGTAATCCTGGCTGGAACCACCTGATGCTATCCCCACTCTACTTTAAGAACACACTGAGATCCTAAATCATATATTTGCTTTTTCTTTAAATTCACTATCTCCAGTTTTCAGTAGCTGGTAAGCTGTACAGTATTTTTCCTGGCAGAAAATGCTGACTCAGTCCTGCTTTGTTTTCTGTATGGTTTATATAATTATATTGCTTCTTGTGAGATCGAGCAAAGTATTTTGCATGACTGTCTAGTCTCGAAATGATACTGTGAATGGCTCTATCCTGTAACACTTGTTGGTTTATCTATGTTAAAGATATACCTGTGTTATATTTTGAAGGAAATAGCTTGTTTTGCAAAGAAACAAGACCTTATCGAATCTCAGCTTCAGGTAGAGCTCAAATATTATAATACACAAGCACCTCAGTGTTTCCCTGACATATATTCAAGCAGTTTTCCTGTCCTGGCAATATTCAAAGCTTAGAAACACCTTTGTGAAGTCTTGGCAATCTTTACTGAGGCCATGGGTGAGGCAAATTAGCTGAGAGACACATACAACCTGTATCCAGAAAGAATAGAAGCAAAATAAGTCACATTTCCTATTTAGATACTGTAAAAATATACACAAGAGTGCAAATATTTTCCTTTAAAGTGTGGTTGAGTTTATGATCTTCACATTTCTAAAAGCCCATTTTGTATCTGTACTGTTTCTTTGATGGATGCAAATAAGGGAACTATATTCTACATTTGAATATGGCATAAACGTTTGAAGTGGGAAACTAGGACTTGCTTCTTAACTTAATTCTGCCAACAAAAAGGCAGGAAGATGACCTGAGCTTCAAATTTAATTATCCACAATGGAAATATGTTTATCTTTTTTTTTTTCTTTGATTGTCAAAAGGAAGCTGGGGAGTGTTATGTGTGATTCTGTATTTCTTCTATTTTCCTTTTTGTTGGCGAACTGTTATTGTTCCCTGCTGCCCTTGCAAATAAAATAAGTTCCATGGTCAGCAGACATGCGTAAATAGATGGCTGAGGAATGAAAAAAAGTTCTACATTTCATTTTTCTTTATCGTTGGCCTTTTTGATGTGCACGTTGCAGTGAAACAGATAAGAATTTTCTAAAAGCCACTCTGATACTAGGTGCCAAAATTTGGACGTAACAAACTTTTTGGTACAACATTAAGTTGATTTTTGGAACTGCTAAACGTCATTCATTCTTGTGTATTCACTGGGAGCAGTGAGGGCTAGGAGTATATTACAGTCAACTGTGGCATTAAGATTCAAAGATGATTTCTGAAAATCTTGCTGCTAACCTTGTTTGTTTCTATTTCTGATAGAAGAAGGTGAATGTTTACCAGTATTGTAAAACACGCTGGTATTGCTTGGTCAAAAGCTCTGAACAAGGTCTAAATAGCATTGGTACCTGTCTAGAGATCAGTTCTTTTCCTGAAGTGCAATAGAGTGTTCAAAACTGACAAGCCACAGCCAGAGAAGGAATTTAGCAACCTACAAGGCCATGAAGATTACACATTTCTTCAGGACTTTGTGGCATTTAGATGCAGCTTTCCTGGCAAGCAACAAGTTGGTTACATCTCTCTTGTCTGGACATGCTTCTTCGGGTTGTCGAACAAGAAGTTACTTCCTTGCCTGACATTTCCCTAACACATTCCAAGAGAACCTTTGCAAGATGAACTTGCACTGAAAATAATTCCAACATTTGAGCAATTATAACTGACCACAGAAGACAGGCTTATTTTTGTTGCTTCCTTTTCCTAATGTGGATCTAGAATTGGACAACCAGTTTATGCCAGCAGCAAACAATGTCAAAAAGGATATTTTTTCCTTCTCTCCTTCTTTTTTTCCTCTCTCTCTCTCTCTCTCTTTTTTTCTTCTTTTTATGTGTGTTTTTTTGTAGGTGGAATTTCCACATTTCTGTTCACCCACTGGGGTGGGGGGAAAGAGTGGAAAGGCCTTACTAACCTGCTAGTGACATTTAGAGATGAAAGTATTCTGTGCCAGCAACAACCAGGAATGATCACTGCAGTGAACCACTTTATTAAGCTCGCTTCTGAGTCCAGCTGGCGTGGTTAGCAGTGACTAAACCTCTCCCTGAGGCAGGCACATCACCATGCACTTGCTGCCTGCCACCTTTGCTGGCTCGGGCGGTCACATAAAATGGCTCCTTGTGGACCTGATTTGGGGCCTGTAGCATGTATTAATGGCCTGACAGAAGGCACAAGCAACTCAGTGTGTCTGGCACTGTTACTAAGACACCAGGGGCCATATTCAGACTTCACAGAGGCACAACAGTAGTGTAATGTAATTCAAGATCAGCTGCCTTGCTTGGTCCAACTAAAAGCTATCTGAAGTGGTCCTGGTTTGAATAGAATCATAGAATGGCTTGGGCTGGAAGGGACGTTAAAGATCGTCTAGTTCCAACCCCCCTGCCATGAGATCGCCCAGTAGATCAGGTTGTCTGGGGCCTCATCCAACCGGGCTTTGAACACCTCCAGGGATGGGGCATCCACAGCTTCTCTTGACAACCTGTGCCAGTGCCTCTCCATCCTCTGAGTGAAGAATTTCCTCCTAACCTCTAATCTAAGTCTCCACTCTTTTAGTTCAAAACCATTCCCCTTTGTCCTGTCACTATCTGCCTGTGTAAAAAGTCACTCTCCATCGTTTTTATAAACCCCCTTTAGGTACTGAAAAGACACAGTGAGGTCTCCCTGGAGACTTCTCTTCTCCAGGCTGAACAGCCCCAGCTCTCTCACTTTCTTCACAGCAGAGGTGCTCCAGCCCTCTGATCATCTTCGTGGCCCTCCTCTGGACCCGCTCTTAACAAATCTTTCTTCTTCTGGGGGCTCCAGACCTGGAAGCAGCACTCCAAGTGGGGCCTCACAAGGGCACAGTCCCCCTCACAAGGGGCACAATCACCTCTCTTGCCCTGATGGCCACCCCTCTGTTGATGCAGCCCAGGACGCAGTCGGCCTTCTGGGCTGCAAGCGTGCACTGCTAGCTCATGTCGAGCTTTTCATCCACCAGAACCCCCAAGTCTCTCTCTTCAGGGCCGCCCCCAATGAGTTCTTCTCCCAGTCTGTACTCATGCCTGGGATTGCCCCAACCCAGGTGCAGCACCTTGCACTTGGACTTGTTGAACCTCTTTAAATTCATGTGGGCCCACTTCTCAAGCTTGTCAAGGTCCCTTTGGATGGCATCTCTTCCTTCTGTTGAATTTACTGCACCACTCAGCTTGGTGTCACCTGCAAATTTGCTGAGGCTTTACTTGATCCCACTGTCTATATCATTGATAAAGATATTAAACAGCACGAGTCCCAAAGATATATGGTCTTCCTTATTCTCCCTTATTCTTGGCCTCTGTTAGGCCTCTTCTGCTCTGCCTTTCCCAACAGGGTCATATGTCATAGCGAGACATTTTACATGTATCTCTGAATTCTGTTTTTCTCTGTCTTTGGCCAGCCTGACTGGATGTAGCTGGTGGCATGCAGCCCCCCTGGAAGTAGTGTTGATGTCTATGAGCATTTGTGTCCGTCTGATACTGCTGTCACCCTTCACTGGCTGTGGGTCTACTGCCAGATATTTTTAGTTGGCTCTTGAAGTTCAGGAAAGAAAGTGATGGAGGAGTTGGATGTAAACCTAATGGACAGAAAAGAGACATTTCCATGTTGCCTTATGATGCTGCAAGTTGAAGCCAACAGATCCTCCTTCATGTGGAGATTTATTACTTTCTGACCTGCCCTTGAACTTGTCTTTGGTAGCTGGTAGCAAGCCCAACATTGCTTTTGCAGGCTGATTGAGCTTGGCAGAGGAAGATGCAGGACTTTTCTTCAGTCCTGAAGTATGGTTTTGACAAATTCTGAATACATCAAAGACAGGAAAAATAGACAAAAAACATAATGGCATCATAGCTAATACTCATCACGTCATGTTCAATCAGATGATGCCTAGATGTGCAGCTACTTGTGCGGATCACTTCTTCCTTTCAGATTCTCACAATCTCTGGAGTCACATGGAAAACCAAACCCCCTTGAAAGTCTGTGAGGTTTGCTCCTTAAAAAGTGGAAGCGTATTGTTGGGTAGGTGGCATGGATTTTATTTATTTATTTATTTTGAGTCCATGACCTGACATCCTATTCCTTACATAAAAATCATTTTCACCAGGTATTTAAAGCTGTGCTTGCAAACTTCAGTAAAAGTGGTGGTGTGGACATAGCTAAAAGTAATGTAGCATACATTTCTCAATTCAGATTAAAAAAAAAAAAAAAGTAGATTGTTGTTGTAGAAATTGTACACGTTTGAGGGGTGTGTATTTGAGGTTATCATTTCTCTTGGTCCTTTTGCCAGTACAATCATGAGGATTTTTGTTTGTTTGTTTTTGTTTTTAAGTCGTAATGTTTTTGTTATGACTACCTGTAGTTTGTAGTAAGCGTGGGCTAAAAGAGATACGTGGTTTAAATGATTATCCCCATACATGATTTTATACAGTACGTGAAATTTATTTTGATGTAATTACTCTATAAAAATAGGTGGAAGATAGTGTTAATTATAGTATTTGTCATATGGATGTGTAATAAAAGAACCATTAAGAATGGTTATAAGCTTTTGAAATAATCCTGCTTTGCTCTGTATTCTCTGCTTTTATATTTGTACTCAGTTCTATAACTGTAGGACTCTAAGTTGCACACCAGTTGTTATAATGAGGGAAAGTGAAAAGTAAGTTGAAGTTCCCTGTTGCTGCTGCAAAGTGGTAAAGTCTACTTCTGGTTCACTATTGCTGTCAACAGTGTTTATACTAAAATACATGGTAGGATGCCATGGTTATCAGGAAATTCCATCACTTTTCTCAGTTTTCCATTTCCCATGGAGGTTACGAGGAAGCTTCTTAAATTATTAATGTCCTGACTAAGCTGTAGCAACCAGCTACTGTTGAGAAAATCTTGTAAATGCCAGTGAAGTCCTGCAGATTCCATCCATTTCTGTCTCATGGCTGAAACATATGGGATAATTTTGACAATAATAAAAAAGCAAAGATGAATAGGTTGTAACCTTCTCTCGTCATCTCCACCTTCCTATGCAAGGTTTGTACAGTGTCAAGGTACAAGGGAGAAACTTTACTAAGTGTTCTGGCATTCAGCCTGATAGATACTTTCTTCCACAGAATGGAGACTTCAGGTAAACATATGCATCGTCAGACACTCACAACTGGAGTGTTTATGAGGAGGGTGAGGTTGGTGTGGATAAAGGGGCAGACAGTGGTATAAATTGTTCTGTTGAAGCAATTTTGCAGCAGCAGAGCATCTACTTGTGAAGTGTTTTGCATAAGTAAGTCGGAATTTCAATAATTTGCACTAATAGCGATCTAATTCACTGTGGAAAACTGGCTTTCATAAATCAGTAAGAGAAACTGCTTAAGATGCAATTGGGAACTATGCATCACCAAAATATACTCAGTTAATTTGCTCTGACAGGCCGGATGGTAGTTTACAATGTTGTAGTGCATTGGGATTCATTTCACAGGCCATGACCCTGTGATAGTAGGTGCTGTATATTGAGAGCAGGAAGGAATCCTGTGCCTGAACTTTCAGTCAGAGTAAAAAACAGGAGGAAGTGGAAGGAAGATAATGCAATACAAGACAACAGTGTTAGTGTGCATGCAATGTAGTAATTTTAGCATGCTTGAAGTCTTGCTATTCTGCAGCTGAATCTCTACTTCAGTCAGTGGGAGGGCAAAAGCTACAAACTGAGAGTACTTCTGGGAAGATTTTTATTTTATAAATAGTGACTGTCTAATACAAAATGCCCAGCATGCTTGAGAGGGGGAGGTTCTCAGATGAAAATTGTTAGCAGCCTGGCAGTGGAATATTCTGAGAGGAGCACAGCGTGTTTTTGATTCCAGCTAAAAAAAGGAACTGATTACTGTCTCCTACTTCCATAAAAGTTATGTATCCTCTAGGCTGGGATTGGAGAAGGGGTAGATGCACACATGTGCCTTGCTCCATTATATGTGCTGCCAAATCCTAGTAGTTGGTAGTGCTAGTTGTTAATACAAGCTTCTGTTCTTTATGTAAACTTTTCCAGTTACGCTTCGGAGAAATTTGACTCTGTCTCCTCAATAGAGGCTTAATTACTTAAGTCTCTTCTTGGGGGACCAACAACAAATATAGGTAACCTAAATTCTACCTAACACATCTCTACCTTGTGCTTTATGTTGTCCAGATGTTTCTGAAGGTTTATGACACAGGTTGTGGCATAGGAACACAGGTGGAATTTAGGCTGTCTGGACTGAGGCCATAATTTTTCAGTGGTATACTGCCTAAGATAGCTGTTTGACCCTTTAAGCCTCACAAATTGGAGAACAGAGAATTTCTGTTTTCTCCATTGGAAAATATGAACACAGAAGTTCTGTCTGCTCCTGCTGTGCACAAGAAGCACAAAGATCAGGTTTGACATCTGTTGAGCTTAGGTGTTGATCATCTTCAGTGTTGAACCCAGGGCAGCTCAGTGAGACCCCCGTAGAGGAAACTTTGAGGACATCCTATACTCACTTATCTGCCACATGGAAAGCTAGGCATGCTGCCTGGCCCAGGGGCTTGTTAATCTTGCCTGCCCTTAAAATGTTGTCATTAGACTGGTGATTAGGAAGGAGGGCTGGCAGGAGCTTGACCTCATTGCTGCTGGACAGGCAAGGTATGTGGGTAGCCTGAACTCAAACAGTGAAACAGGAATACCAAGTGGTGGGTCTTGAAGACAGCCTTTGCTTCAGGATACTGCAGAACCTCCCACCTCAGGAGAACACAAACTACAGGCAGAGAGAATTTTAAAGGCTTGTCCAAATCACTGAGGAGGCTTAGGGGCAGGAATGAATTAAATGTTTAAGATTCTGTTCTGTAAAGGGATGATCTTCTTGTACAAATGCATTAGTTTATTAATTAGTACTGTAAATTCTATACAATGGCCTATGTAATATCATAAAATGTTTTGTCTTAGCAGGAGGCAGTCTTTTACTGGTAAAACTCTGCTGAGGTGAGCCTGCTTTTTTCTGAGTGCTTATGGAGGCAGGATGCTTGGAATTAGTGAAGTGTTGGTTTACTTGATGGGGTATCTAAGGAATATCAAATTTACCTTTCTGAAGCCCTTCGATGTATTAGTGTGTTCACTGTGATGGGGAAGTCATTTATTCCAGAGAAACATGATGAAAAATACTGTTGTCTCAAAAAAAAAAAATTTGTTGATTGAAAAAAAAAATCATAAATCAATTGGTTGTAATGCAAGGGTTTTGTTCTCTAATTGAATCATCTTTTCTCATGTTTTTACATAAATATTTTAATTTTCATTCAATGTGGAGATTTACGTCTTTGGCACCCCATACTGATGGTGTAGCAGCTCTGAGATGTTCATTGTTAGGCTCAAAGTATTACAATAATTATGTGGCTTTTTCAGTCTCCATGTATAATCTTCTGTCAAAGATTTACAGCCATGCACCCCATGAATTTTCATATTAATAAATTTTCTCATCTGCAAAAAACAGATATAAATGAGTCCCCTGGCTATTTCTCCATAGTTCCAATGCTGTACACAGATTGCATATGGCCAGCACACGATAATATTCATTCCTATTGATGTATGAGCCAAGTCAAGTTATTGTCACTGTTTGTAAGTGCACTTTCTCTAGGTTTTAGGATAGCTTTATTCTTATTTCATATTGTCCTTTAATATGTGTTAGAAAGGTATGAAAAACAGATAAGATACGTGTTGAAGAAATGTAGTAGAAAGTGCTCAGCTTTGTTCTCTCAGAAGGCCAAGATCTTTGTCAAGTATATTCAATTTGAATAATATATTTTTTTTAACAGTCAGCTTCAATGGACACCATATGTGGACTATAGATGCTGAATAAGTTGAATTTCAAAACTCTGTGGGACTTATTGATGAAAAGCTAGTTTAAATTTTAAAATAATAGAAAAAGAGTTTCCTTAAAGACAGTTTTTTTGTACTTTAGAATATAATGGTAATATCATTTGTAGGTTTTAGGAGTTTTTTAATGAAAAATTGTAAATCAGACATGATCTTTTGTTGTTGTTGTTGTGTTTTGTTTTTTTTTTTTTACTATAAAAAAGGAAGTAAATCACTGATTTTGTAAATTTCAGCTCAGCAAACTCAGCCTGTCATAAAAAAAAAATCAGATTAGGTTCTTACCAGCTTATGTGCCATCCATGTATACGCATGTAGAATCTGTGGTTGGAATTAGCTGATATTATTCATTCTTTGACATTTTATAGATGTGCAAATCTGGATCTTTTTCTGCCCAAGCTACAGAGAATTGAAAAATATGAAAATTCTAAAATTATTGATGAAATTTAAAATAACTTTCTGTTCTGGGTTTGTTTCATTATGTAAAAACACTATTTCCCTACTTTGTCTAGTATGAGTTAAAGCTCCCTGTGCATTAGCGAGTTTTGTTTTCCTGTGAAAGTCATTCAGCAAAAAACAAAAACAAACCAAAAAAAACCCACCAACTATGTTCAATTCACGAATATGATAACAATTTCTCTGGCCTCTATTTTTCTAGAATGCAGGTTGCAATAGATATTAATATTTTTGCAATCCAGTGTTCAGTTGCTCTTTGACACCTTCTTGGAAGTACTTCAGCTCTTTTTTGGTCATGTTAATGGACACAGAATGAGAAACCCAAATACATCACTGTATTATGATCTTTGTGTACCTCCATAAGAAGCTGTATCACCAGTCTAACTGTGAAGGTGGTTAGGATTGGTCTACAAATTAAATTTTGAGTGGAAAGTGTCTTCTTAATCACTGGTTATATTAATGATGGAATAGCAAGTTGACTTTTAAAAGGTCCAAGTCATAAATGTAGTGCTGGGGTACTGGTTACAATTAATAATAATAAAAAATCATATTTTCCATATGTTCATATCCATATATTTTTCCAATTATAAAATCAGATTAATTATGCTGTTTCATAGTACAATGCATAATATAATAATGTAGAAGTGCTGAAGGTGTTGCTTTGTCAATCAGTGGTAGAATTTATTTTTCTGAAGTGGTTAAAAAAGACCTTTCACATTCTTCATTGTTTTTACTACACATCATTCACTGGTCTCCCCCAGATTCATAAGAATAAGAAAGTCATTTCCTTAGTAGTTTTTTTTCTTTTTTTTTTTTTGTTGTTTACTTCCCCTTTGCTTCCCTTACAGTTGCCTAATTATAAAATAAAGTTGTTGTTATTACTTTAAATTATTCTTATAAGGGAATTATCTCTGTTTTGTTTGAACTGTGTTCCAGGAGATACAAATTCTTAATTAATGGTATGAAGTTAATGGCTTTGGTTTCCTCAAAACAGGCAAAGATACTTAATCTTACTGTCCTTTTGCAATTACTTTTCACTGTTAAGCATGCATTACAAGTTGCCTTCAGATCTGTGTAAAAGCATCTATTATGTCCTTTTGGGAAGGAGAACTGTTTGCTATTGCTCTGCTTAAAGCCTTAAAGTCCCATGCACATACCAAAAAAAAAAAAAAAAAAAAGTAAAGGGAAAAAAGGAAAAAAAAAAAAGTCTAGACACCAAGGAGACACTATATATTGTAGTTATTATTATTTTTTTTTAATTTGATTGCTTAAAAAGATAAGTGGCTGAGAGAGAGTCAAGTGTTGTTTCTCTATAAATTGTGTGCCAGCAGGTTTATCACTAAACATTGTAGATTATGTTGAGTGGAATAATCAGGAGGAAGAAAGGGAGGCTAAAATAACAGAGTGGTAGGACTATTTTGACTCCACAATCAAACTCTCCTTGACTTTTGCCCTTTGGGTGGAGAGTGCTTATGTTACAAAACAACATGAGGTCAGCCTCTAGGTTTTGCTGTCAGTTTCTTTCTTGCTGATCTATACTGAGGGAGTAGTTGTCCAATAGATTTGTTTCCTTCACTTTTGTGTTAAATACTGCATGCTGTCGCTGTGTGGGTGATAAGAATGGCAATTGCTTTTCCTACAAAATATAAGAAGAACCATACGCTTCAAGAATGGAAAAACTGCCTAGATGGGATTAAAGAACCATGCCCAGGGACAGCAGAAAGATATCCTGGAAAACATGTGAGCCTCCACTTTTCAAATATCGCCCTCTCTCAGAGAAAATGTAGAGTCTCAGACTATTTTTACCATTACAAAGTCAGTATATTAAAAATAAAAATAAAAAAAAATCTTTTGGGTGTACCCAGTTGATTTAATTTGAAAATTCTCCCACATCCTTTTGAAAGGATAAATCGTACCTGTCCTGGTCTTCAGTTTTTTTCTGAACTCTTATTAGCTTAGGATTACAATTGCTTGGTTAGTGATCCAGTGCTAGGCCTGTGATGTGGAAGAGATGTGGGAGCCTGAGTGCATTATTTAATGGCTGTGGTAGAGTGGAGGAGGCCACTGGCAGGAAGCAATAAAGTAGTTATTAGGTAATGACTGTGGAGGCACTGTATATAAGGTTAAATTGATATATGTAAATCCCTGACTTTAAGATGCTCAAGCTGCCTCTTGGCACCCATCTTTCTTTACACAAGTGGGTATCAAATAGTTACTGTTTTGATAAATGGTATGTAGCTAACCTACATTAAAGACCTTAAGGGAGTTGAGCTCAAATTCCTTTGAAATGTAATGGAATTTGGGCGCCTAGTGCTGTTTCTTTTACAAATGTCACTGGCTCATTTGCTTTTATTAAACTGTCTTTTCAAAGTAGTGTAAAAGCTTTGATATATTCTATCACAGTATGAAAGTAGTATAGGCACAGGGTATACATGCAAACCAGCACCTCTGACTTGAAACACATGTTGGCAATGGCAGAAACCAATGCAAACCAATTGTAAGATGAACTGTTGATGACTTTCTGCTTCTGTGTCTAGCAGTTGTGGTGCATAATACTGATAGCATATTTTGGACATTTCTGCACAGGATGTATGGGCTAATTTGAACAGAAATGTTCCATGTTGGCTTGTTACTTGGTGTACATAAATATTACTTAATATATTATGAAAATGGAAAAAAACCTGTAATTTATTGGAGGTCAGACTCCTGACAAGTATGCAGTCCCTAAATCAGCAAAGTATATATGAACATGCCTAAGTAACTTTTACTCGCTTACGTATTTTGTCTTCTACACAACTGTATCTTAAGAAAATACCTATATTCAGCAAAGCTGTTATACATGATACAGAGAATCTAGTGTGATTATGATCATTACCCAACTATAGAATAGATCAAGAGTATTGTATTAGGATATCTATAAACATTTATACTACTGTTAGTACATAAGAGTGGATATATTTGTATGTAAGATACATATAAACAAGAATTTACTGGGCTTTGTTAGGTGCAACCTCACAAACCAGAGCTGAGCTTTTTGAGGAACCAATCTTTGTTTCTACTTCTGAGGCCTGAGGTGCCTTTTCTTGCTTGTAAAAATCAACATTTTGCATTGCCTGTGTATGGAGTCTATTTATAGGAATTAAACTCAACATGCTTCTGTAATACTCATGAAATTTCTTTCCTCAGACTAGGGCTATTGGGGGGCTGCAGTTTGGTTTTCTGTCATTTTCACGTGGCAGTGCTGCAAAATAAATACCAACTCGTGTTATATGGGAAACTCACGTATTTATTTTACTTTTTTTTTTTTTCATCTGGGTTTGCAGATTCAAATGCAGCACATCCTAGTCTAGAATTACAAAACAAATTTTAATTGTGGTTCCTTCCAAAAATATTTGTAAAATAAAGTGACTTTGTTAGATTGCAATCTGAAACATGCCTTCCACTGCCTTTTGTTTGCAGTGGAAACCATTAGAAGTTTTTTATGGCCACACCCAGGACTCCTCAGAGCAACGCTCAATCATATAAACATTAAAAACAAAAAGCCAAACCCGTAGACATCTGTAAGGCTTCACAAAAGAAACTGAGTTTCTTTGAGTGGTAGTTTTCATGCAGAACTGTACCTACTCTGAGAATTTATTCTCTTACGCTAAGAATGATTAAGGAATAAAATGTACTATTCATATTGCTTGCCTGTGCTTGCAAACTGTGCAGCATGGTAACAACAAATGAGTAAAATTTAAAATAAGTGCAATCTGCTTTTCTTAAAAGATATGTAGGATTAGGCGTCTGCACAGGTTTGGATTTAATCTTAGGTACTCTAATACTTGAATGGGTGATCACCAGGGAAACAGACATGCTTTTGTTTGTGAATAAATCCACGGTAGGTTGTTAAATGAAAATGTGTTTTCATGTAATTATGCAAAGGAAAATAAAACAACTCAGAGGTAAATTTTTGCTAATGTAATTTCTTAGCTGTGAGTGCAAATTCTGCAAGTGTTACATTGACATGTAAATTTGGAGGTCCACTTGTAGAGTTAAGACAGGAGAAGTATCCTAATCAGAGTTATACAAACCCATCTAATTAGCATGAAAATATTTCTGGGCTGCCACATGTGATGTATCATTGCTTTGCTGTGCAAACACAATTAAAGAGAGCCTTGGGGACTTCCTCATAAAGAGATTAAACAGGAAAACAAGACCAGCAATTCTAACAGCTTGTATCTGAAGACTTAACCAATCCAGACAAGTTTCCATTTCCAAAGATTTCTGTTCCCGACGTATGCATTCTAATTCACAAGTACGATTGTCTGATGCTTATAGGTCACAGACATCCACAATCTTTTACATTCTGCTGTGTTAGGAGAAGAAATAACAATCTGTAACCTTTCCAAAGGTGCATGTCATTTTTCTCTCCGGCTTCTCATTTTCTCCCATCAGAGATTAACAACAATTTAGACTCGTGAGTGGAACTACTTGTTGAATGCTGCCTAAACTGCTTCAGTCAAAATGACCTTGCTTAGCAAGCACCTATCTACTGTTTAAAATTCTTTCTTAAGTCAACCTCACTTGTTTTGTCTGGAATAGGTCAAGGAAGCAGATCATAGGCAAGTCTGGAGAGGTGGGTATTTCTGGTGAGGAGGTTTGAAATGAGTAGCTGCAAGTTCTTCAGGGGGCAAAAACTTCCTTTATTGAAATAGTAACTAGAAGAGCATGTTTGAAATATACCACCCATTTAGCACAGAAGTTGAAAATAACCTCTTAACTCAGATAATTGCTTATAGCTATTTAGGTGATTCTTATGCAATCTAATTCTGACTAATATGCTAGAATTAATAGTTTTGAGTAACAAGCACCCTATTTCTCATGCATTTTAAAATGATACATCAAATGCTCTAGGAAATTTTCTTGACTTTTTGAAATTCATTAGAAATGAAACTGAAACTTGCAGAATAGCAATTTCCAGTTATATATAATTCATTAGAATATAAACACATTAAACTAGTTCAATTCAAACTCTTTTGTGATGCAGTAAAATAAAATAAATAACTTCAATTAACATTTGAAACCATTGTTAGTTACAAGTAGTTTAGTGTGTATTTAGTATGCTCCAAACTTTGGTTTTCTAGTAGTTTATCACAACAAATTTAGCTCAAAATCAAAAAAGCATTTTTCATGCCGTCTTTTGTAGGAAAAAATTTCATCTAGCTAACTTGCTCAGTTCTGATGCAGGCTGCTTTTAGATTATAAAACTCTCTTCCAAAAATTCCAGATGACTGAAATTTTTTTAAAGGAAAACTTTTTGGCTTGAATTATTTTAAGTGTCATCTTTATATCACAGCAAAAATGTTGAGCAAAAAAATTCCATTCATGTGCCAAATACTAGAACGCATGCTGTAGCATACTGTTCAAAATCATTATATTGGATTGGATTTATTCTTATCATGAGCAGAAGGGAAAAGTCACCTTCTCACTAGGGTTTTTGGGTCTCCAAAATTAGCCCCTCTTTTGTTTGATCTTGCTTCTAATTTTGAGAAGGGACAGTCAATGACACTGGAATAATTTGAGATTTGCATATTTCTGGGGAGAAGCTTATGTTTTTATACATCTGTCATATTTACAATGGACCCCGTCCTCTTTGTCATTAATGGTGGTCATACACAGCTACTCTTGAAGAACCTTCTTTTCTGTGATTTTCATATTTCATGTCCAAGCAACTGGAAACAAACTTGTTTTGTTTTGTTTTTTACAATCCAGTCACTAAAATGGACTCTGAATAAGTATAGGATCTAACTAACCTTATAAATAGACTGTTGATTTAACCAAGAGCACTCACAGCTCTGCAGTTAACTTCTTTTCCTTCTCCAGACTGCACTTGATCTGCAGTGATTCTCTAAAGCAAGCTTTATTAACAATTCATCTGTCCTCTAATCCAGAGATTTCCTTCAAAGCAATAAAATTCCTGGTTGCCTCATCCAAATGAGTACACAAAGGGTCAAAAGTCATAATTGGTAAGATGTGAACATTGTCTAGTGTCAGAAATGGAGTCTACAAATTTTTAAAATTAAATCAAAATGATTAAAACGATTATAGGCTTATAAGAGTGAAAGGTCTATTCAAGAGAATAGGAGCTAGAAGTGCTGACATTAAAAGCTTGTTCTTTCACTGTCCCTCAGACTCAGTGCAGATGATAGGAATTAGTGAGTTAAAACTGTAAGGCATGAACTAAAATGAAAGTTTGAAAAGAAAAATATACAGACATGGTATGTATTTACCTATTTGATTCCGGAAAAGAAACTTTAATTCTGAAATATTGTACTGTTAGAGCTGAAGCCTTCACCAGCACTGCAAAGTGATGAAATGTTTAAGATTTTTGCTAACTGTCCAGGAATATTCAGTAGCTAAAAAATAAATAGCAAATGGTAAGGGAAGGAAATGGAGTTTTAAGCCCCATTTAAAATTAAACCTTGTGTTTATTAGTATCAATCCATAATAGTAATACTTGTATTTGAATATAGTGTTACCAACAGGGAACGTTTGGTCTATTTGGGACGTGCTGTGAGATCCAGGCAGCTGTGGTGGCTTAGCCATTTTTAAATACTTAATAAACTGGCACTCCTAAACCTCACTTATTTATTATTAAGGACATAAAATCGCTCAAAAGAAAGCCAGATGTTTAGAGAAAACAGTTTGTTTTCAGGGTTTTGAGCTGTGTATCATGCTTTTCATTATAAGACTTCCTATTCCTTCTCTCAGTATTTGTATGTTTTAAAATATATTCTAGTAAGGCTACTAAAGCCCCTTGCAGTTCATCCATTCCCCACATACATGGGTTAAATGGTAACCACAGAGAAATAAAATGTATGTAGTTTAAATGTTTACTTCAGGAAATTGTTTTTGAGACTTTAAGTTGTTCAGCAAGAGCAGAGTTGCTTTAAAGTACTTCTGAAGTCATATTCAGATATGACTTACCCCAAAAGTAAGCCCTGCAGAGTTTCTATCTTAAGAGCACTGTTGCAAATCATATGCCCTGTAACAAAATCTATGCCTTGTGACAGAGCTGTGTGACTTTTCTCACTTTCTGTACTCAGTACTAACACTGTTTTCTTTGTCTCACCAACCTCAGTTTGCATATGTTTCTCTCATATATATTGTCCTCTCCTCACTGGCAGTGTTTAATGACTTCATCTTTGTTCCTCCTTTGAAATCTCGTCTTTGAAGCTGTGTGTGTGTAAGTTGGATCCCAAATTCTTTTTTGATTTCTGCATAGAAACTTACAGCACCACGGTCACCACGTGTGAATCACAAGATTGGTTGTTCATCTTGGGCATCATATGTGCCCAAACTGGGTTTTGTTAGAAGGAATTTTATAATATTTGAAATGTGTATCTGTTTTTATGCAACATTTCATGTATTCATGTGCAGAATGGAAGTAAGCACCTCTGGTTGCTTAATGGTAGGCATTCAGTGGTCTTAAAATAGATCTATTTTATCTCAGAAAAGACAGTTGCCAGAACTGTCAGAGATTTGTTGTTCATGTATACCATTTCATTAAATTTTCTGTGTGGTATTCTAAATAAATGGCACTTACTAAGAAGTTGGGAAGTTAAAATTAGAAAGAGGGAAGAAATCATGGCCTAGCAGAAAGTAATTGCATCTTAGAAAATATTTGCTCATAAATTATAGATAATGACTGTTTAAAGTTTGGGAAAAAGTAAGAAGGGAAGTGTGGGCATTTATGAGGAAACTGTGAGGTAAAGATGATGTGAAGACTAAAGATGTACTACTAATTCCTGTTCTCTCCCTGATAAATCTTCTTCTGTCAGTTCTCTCAAAATTTCTGCCATTTTTCTGCCCTGCCTCCAAAGTCTGTGTTGGTTTGTCTGCACATGTAGAGCTACAGAAAAATAAACAAAGAAGCAACTGGTTGATGAGAAAAGCCCAAGGACATCCAAATTGATTCAGTCCAGCAAATTAATTAGATCAGAATATTGGAGAATCATAAAACTTCTGAAAAAAAAAACAAATGAAACTTAATTGAGGAAAACCTTAGGTACAAAACTCCTTTGACTTGATCCTTGAGATACCTTGAAATGCCATATTTTATGTGGCCTAGGTTAATACAGAAACTGGGGAGTATGCAACTTTTCAGATTAATTTCTAAGAGAAGTAATAAAATTGTTGCATGTGATTTTGTTACTGGATAAAGAAAGGAGGGAAAAATCCAAATAGGCAGATCAGAAAGTCACTTGAAACTCAGCAGACCAGACCATTTTACTCCTTTGATGAGATTGCTTTTCATCAAATTCCAGTTTCCTGAGATCTTTGAGACTTGAAGTTGTCTTCTCAGTTTTCATTGAACAAGAAGAGGAAAGGGGATGGGAAGGGGAGAAAAGAGATACCTTTTATTATAGTGTAGATGGTAAATATAGGGAGTCCTGAATTGTGCTAAACTTCATATGACCTTGACATATGTGAAATACTGGAATTTACTGATCAATACCAGTTTCAGATTCTGGAGACTGACATGAGAAAATTTTAGTTATCCTAGGGTGATTTTTTGGTGCTGAAATAGTCAATATATGTGCATCAACACTGGTGTACATAATCATGTAGTCAGTAACGAAGAGGCTAATATCCATCACATGCATAATACTTTCTTTTGTATGTTTTTTAATTTAGAGTTTTTTCCTTTTTGCTTGGTAGGTACTCATTTGATACTCAAGACAGAAAAGTGCTGTTTACATATGTGCATATATTATATTTATGGGATGGTGCAATCTTTTAAACACTGCAAAGATTGAAGAGGACAAGGGAATATGGATTCATTATTTAATTTCTGGATTAGACATTAAGTATAATTTAAAGGAAATAACAGCAAATAAGTAATTTACCTTTGAAACAAGTATAAGGAGGAAATGGAGGGAGGATTTTTTTTGGATTTACCATGGCAAAACTAGGTAAGTAAGTTTAATAGAACCATGTCTTCTAATAAATAAAACCTTTGATAAAATGGATTTTATCAAAAGACTTTATCATAACAAATAATTACCATTAGCAGCAATTTTAAAAAGCAACACAATATTCTAGTAGTCGTTCTTTTCATTCTTCTACAGCGTTTTGAAATAAGTTTTCCAAGATCTTTGTCATAAATGCTACCATTTGAGATTCTGGATATACTTTTATGGAATATGTGAATTCATGCTCTTCAGTGGAAAATCAGTGGCTGAAAAGGATTTGAAATTACTTGAAGAATGTTGACATAGGAACACTTAATTTGAATATAGAACCTGAACTATGTTTCTTTGTGTGAATGGTGGAGTAATGTCAGTTACTGAGGATCAGAAGGTTTGTCATCTTTCCTTTTTAAAGAAATGAGTCCAAATCAGTGGAGCATTTCCAGCAGCTGACTGTCTGTCCCTGATTTCCATTTTTTCTTTTAATTAATTTGTGTAGTCTATGCGTTTTTATTGAGGCCTCATTGCTGTTTTCTGAAAGGGTGGAGATTATCCTTTTAATATCTTCAAAATAAAATGTTATTATTGTACCGTGTTACAAATGGAATTAAGTATGCGCACAAGATAATTTTCATAACTGACATTTTCCTGTGTGCTTTTTTAAATAACTTTGATATATGTGGGAAGAGAAGAAGTTATAAAGGTGCTATCCCTTCAAAAATAAAGGTATAGTTTGAAAATTATCTGCATTTAGTGTTTAGTGTTAATTTTTGTTTTTTTTTTTTTTAGTATTTAGATTGATTTTTTTTTTGTCCCAAGTATAGAACTAGTAAGTGGAAATCAAGAGCATTTATATTCAAGGTTTATACTGTAGGTTTATATCCTAGGTTTAGGTATCAAGCATATTTATTATAGATAGAGGTATAGATAACAAATATATCAGTCTATAACATCAATTATACTACAGGTACATCTCATTAAATTTGACTGTTTGTACCATTCATGCCTGTTGATTAGAAAAATACTAATAATAAAATTCAATATCAGTGGTTGCTTCTGAAAGAAACAGTTGCTGAGAGACTCAGACTCAGACTTCACACCTTCCATCAAACCTTCCAATCTCAATCAAAGGTTTGTTTCGAGAAGAGAACTGGTGTACAGACTCTGGCTGGAGCAGGTGTAAATAGAAAGCAGATTTCTAAGTTATGAGCCCCACAGCTAACAACTTCCTGGCATAGTTGCTCGTGCATTCAAGTATAGGACTTCCACTTCTTTATGTACATTTGTGGTAAAGCAAGACAAGGACAGCTACCTAGGTTTAAAATGTTTAGTTTAAAATAGTTTATGATATGATAGTTTAATGATTAGTAGATTAAGTTTAATGATTAGATAGATTAATGATAGTTTAAATGATAGTTTAAAATGAATCCTAAGTATTGTACTGGCGTTCTGAAGTGGTGCATAGTACCAAATTGGTATATAGCAGTACCTAACTGGTTACTCATCTTTGCTGGGAATGGGCATGTGTCATAGGGACAAACATAAATATGATGTGCTGCATTAATATATTTCCAGTACTATGCAAATGTGGTTTGCTTTCAGATACACAATTAAAAATGCTCCAAGTCTAACAAGATCTAAAAAGAGGTTTTCTAGGATTTCAGGTGGTGTCTGCAGTTCCTAGGCAATTCTGTAGAGCACAGTGCAGTTAAACCCACCTCACAGTGAAGCAAGAAATAGAAGCTTCAATGCACTACTGCATCCAAATCTGATTTTATTCACAATCATAACATGTAGTTTCACTGAAAGCAAAGATTATTTACAGGCACAAATTTTCCCTTCTCATAAGATTTCTTTCTTCTGGGTGTAGTTCTTTTTGTACTCTCGAGGTCTTTGTTATATGAAGGCTTTTTCCTTTGGACCTTAATGTTTACACTTTGCTTAGTTGCTTTCGGCCAAAACTTGAATGTTCTCAGGCACAAAGAAATTTGGCACTACATTATTTGGATCAGATTGTCTAATTAGTTGCAGTAAGATGTCCGGCACTTTTGACTGAAGATGAGCCTGCACTATAGAATTCTGATTTTGGATCTATAATCACAACTTTTAAGTTCAGAAATGTTCAGAGGTCACCTGCAAACAAATCTGGATACAAAAGCAGAAGTGATTTATGGTCAAAATATAATGTAAATTATGTGTGAGTTAATTTTTCAAAGACAATTGTGTTACTATGCTATTATGTGGTCTATATTAAAATACGGAGAAAAGGGGTTTGCAACCCTTAGTTAGATTAATGTGCTTTTCACTAGGATATCAATAAAACACTAATGCCAGCCTTGTCTGTGAATAAAATACCTATAAACACAGTATATAACACGTTTTTACATAGTTGACCTATTGAACATTTCCACATGTTTTTCATTTATGTGGAATTGTTCTCTCTTACTACACTCTGTTCATTTCTTTAAAACTTGATTTAAATGGAACAGACACCTTAAACATCTTAACAAGCATAGCTGACCTTTTTGGGGAATTCTCTAGAAAGGGTTGTATGCAGCTGCTGCCCAAGGTGTGCTTAGATCTGGTTTGTGGAATTGAATATGGTAGAAGCATCCTCAGAAGAGTTTTTACAAGTGCAGTGTAAAAGCTAGACACAAGGGAAATATTGGCACTGGTCAAAGAAGTGTATTAGTGATGCATATAATTTCCCCACAGTTGTACTGTGGTGTGCTCACATGCACAATATATTGGTTAACTGGTAATAGGAAGCCGTTGTTTTCTTTAGAGATCAGAAACATGAACTTCTGGCATGTCATATGAACACGTGCATAATGTAATAACTTAAACATATGTCACTTGTAAGGTAGGTGTGAAACAAGGGTATTCAAGTTGAAAGATCGTAGAGCTAGCTATAGAATCAAGAGGAAACACAGGAGGATGCATGCTCTGGGAACAGACAATGTTTTCAGAGGTTGCTTTCGTTCTGTTATGTGCAAAAATTAAAATCTACAATTCATACTTATTCAATCCCTCTCACTCTTTCCTCTCCTTTTTTCCTTTTTTCCTTTTTTTTTCCTTATTTAGTCCACCTCCTCCCCCCCTTCATTTTTTTCACCTTTTTTCTTTTTTTTTTTTTTCATTCTGGAGTGTTGGGGGGTGGGTTGGTAGTGGGTGAGAGGGAAGTTACCTTTGGATACTTTTTTATTATTCTTGTTTTTCATCAGTAGTAAAAGTACTTCATAGTTTTTCGTGTTGCATTATATACCTATATTAGAGAAAAAATAGAACTTTACATTTCATCTCAAAAGGAATCATTTGTGCCATATCTGAGACAGAGAAGATCTTCTACTGATTTATTTATTTATTTATTTATTTAATAGTAGTTCTGTTATAGTTAATGGTTCAAAATCTTTGAGAATATTTGTCATGTTGTATTATTTTACTAGCCTTTGTTATATGTCATTGCTCAGTTCTGGTTACTGAAAACACCGTCTCTCAGCCTGATGACAGTTTGTGCTCTAAATGTTCTTAGTCATTTCAAGGTGTATGCTCATTTCCTTCTGGTAATGGGACAAACCTTCTTTGGCTTATAAACCCCAAAGCAGCTTTAATATAAAAATTAAGCTAATGAGTGATTTAGCCATATTGTAACCTTGCTGTTCTTTGGATTCTATGCCCTTCTTGTAGCTAAGAACTTTCAGAACAAAAGATGTTTTAAATGTACAACACTAGAGTTTAAATATGAGCAAACATAATGGATAAATCACAGATCTGGGGCTCTGTAAACTGCCTCTGTACTAAAGAAGTAATATTCATGATCTAAAAAAAGTCTAGTGGTATGTTAAAATTTCCTCCATCACAAAGAAAAATATTCATATATAGGTTGTATCTGTTTTGAAATCATTTGTTTGCAGATCAGGATAATTTGCAAAAGCCATACACTTTTTCAGTGAGTAGCCTGGCTACATGCGTTTTTCCTATTTATTTTATTTTTTTATTTTTTATTTTTTTTATTTTAAACAGAATTATAACTAGGAAGTCAGAGCTGAAACTTGCAAACTTTATGTAAAAATGACTCTATCTACAAAATCCTGACCAGTTGGAAGGAAGAGTATGTTTTCATCTGCCATTGAAACTCAAAGACTTCTCTTCACCGTGCAAATCTATAGAATTATTAATTTTTTTAGTTCTCAAATGAATATGCAGTGTTTGTGAGAGAGAAAAAGCAAGAGACAAATCTATTTCCAAATTACAAAACTGAGGACTTGAAGTCAAGGTGGTTCTTATTTCCACCTGTTTGTGAATTGGCAATATAATGGCTCTGGAATATTCTTCCTTTCCTCGGCTGTTAACAGCAGTAGGGATAGATGTTAGGGCTCATCCCTTATGAACTATCATTTGTGTCTTTAAAATAAGGCCTTATTGTGGCTGTAACTGCTGTGAATGGTTTGTGAAACCATGATGCAAAGGAAGTCAGCAGAAAGTTTGCCATTGACTACAAGAGTCTTTGGATCAGGCCCTGGGCTTTTAAGTCTGTAACTGTCATGGAAAATAAATACTGTCCTTTAAGGAGCAAGCTCCAGGGACTCCTAAAAGTGGCTTAAATAGCTGAGAGAGGAGCAGTATAATAACTTCAGCTTTCATATAGTAGGTTCTCACTAGGTTCGCATCCCAGTGATACTGCTGGGACTCCCAAATCACTGGTCAACTGTGTAATGATACATGGCAAATTACCTAGGTAATGGCAGTAGGATAAATCACCTCCAGCCAATGCTGGTTAGCCAAAGAGGGGTATGCTATGTGTTAACTGGAACCTATTCCCCAAAGACAAAATCAAAGGAAAAACAGACTTGAGAATTTTTTTTATTATTATTTTTTTAACTCGATATGATGATTAGTGGTCATTAGTGAAGATGATTTATTTTTCCTTGTGGAAAGGCTAGTGAGACTTTAGAAAAGCAAATGTGAATGTGTAACTTTTTACAGAAATTACTGGAAGGGATCAGAGATTTCACAGCAGTTTTCACCTTCAAGACAGAATTTCTGTTTGTATTCTTCAAGTAAGGAAAAACAACACGGTGGAAAATATTCAGGAAGTTTTTGGTAACATCCAGTGCTGTGAACTACAGTTGGTAACTTGACATTATCACTTTAATGAGAGAGAAAGGAGATAAACAACAACTACTCCCAAACCTCCTAAATGCTTTGCTGGGGTGACATGAAGATGAAGGTCGAAGTGCTGTCAACTCAACTCAGTAGGAATTGAAGGCGCTGAGTATGTCATAGGATCCTGGCAAAAGAAAGTGCTGTAATTAGTCTTAGCCAGAGCACAAACCAGAAAGTCTATTAAAGAAAGTCACAGAAAAGCGCAATATTTTTTTCATACTTCTACCCAGAAATGTGTGACTTTTAAGTCACATCTGATGCTCACAGTTAGCTGTGGGAAACGTAAATGTAGTTTAGGCAGATGCCAATTACAATAATAGTAATTTGAATAGTCTTATAATGTTACAAGATATTCTTTCTGACATTAATGAATCATGTGCTAGTGAATTGAGCAGTTAAAGGAAGGTGTTAATGGAATCGTGGTACATTGACTAGCATTAAGCACATCCTGTGTTAGGCAGTGATGTATGAGTCCATGGTGGTATTTTTGGAACTTCCTTTGTGGAGCATTGTTGAGTGTTAGAATTATCACCTCTTTATGAAAGGGGAGGGGGGGGGGGGGATAAATGACTTATCCATCTATTGCAGAGTTCAAATTATAACTCCACTCTTTTCAGTCTGGGTGTGTGGACACAAGCCATAGACGCTCTCATCTTTTATTGATCGTATTGCTGTTTTTATGCTGTTGTTGCTTTAGCATATGTAAGTGTATCTATGCAGGTTTTTTCAAATGTTTCAATTTGAATAACTGTGATGGCTTACAGACTTTACTTGCATGTAGGATGCCAGCTGAGGTTTAGAATGTTTGTTATACAACATTCAAAGCCCTTTGATCTAGAACCAGTATTTATACTTTCTCAAAGAAGCTTGTTTTCCTACTGTGACCTGCCCATCTCTGGCTTTCCTATAGTGTTTCTGACAAAAAATAAAATAAAATAATATTTAAAAAAGTGTGTATATATATATATATATATCTCCAAGACTCTCCTAATGCTGTGACTTGCATTTCTGACTAATCTTTTTTTCCCAGCAACCTGAATACAATGTTGTAAGAGAGAAGCAGATCTGATTCATCATCTACATAAAGTATGGCCAAATCATACCTGAGTTCTAAAGATGAGTAGATGTTGAATGACAAAAGATTAGACTGAAACAGTCATGGAGGATTCATGCTAGCAGCAGAATACAAAGAACCTAACCTAGTGTTTGATCAAAGGAGACTTTACCTTTTCAGCAGCTTTTCACATGATTACTCCAAACAATGATTCCTAATCTTCATATGATTGTCAATATTTAGATTACAGACAGACTAGAAAATTCTGGAAATTCTGTTAAATTTACACTTGTGGCAGTGAATTCCATAGCCCAGTTATATTAATGAAATGATTTGAAACCCATATCGATGTTTGTAGTAAAGAGTAATGATCTCTTGGTTTGTTGGCTGAATACTGTCCAAGTGCTGCAGAGGGTTAGGCAGATTTTTGTTAACTCTGCGGCTGGGATAGAAAAAATAATAATATCAGTTGAATCTTGTTTCCATCTCAGGTAACAGTTGTATCTGGGATAGATCCCTGATAACCTTGAAAGGTTTTGAGTGGTTCAATGTCCTTTATTTTTGCTGGGATTTCAGTTGGTCCTGACAGACAGAGCTGCATTTAAAATCTGTTCTTTAAACATCTTTACTTTCTTTCTGTACTGAAAAATCGATTAAGGAGAGGAGTTTGGATTTTCTTTTCTGAAAAGGTTTTCTTTGTGCCTGGATAAGAAACAGTGGCTTCTGCATTTTACAGACTTTGTGTTGACGAACTAACTGTTTTACAAAGGTGGCCCTTCTCTCTCATAAGGGATAACCAAGGATGCTATTTCTTTCCTCAGGAATTTGTTTTCTTGTGGCCCTACTTCCAGTTCCAGCCAACTCTCATTTATCTCAGAATGACCTATGTAGCCTCCTGACTTTTCTCCTGTGTCCCCCTTGTAATATGCTCTTTTTGCAGAACCACCAGAAAGCTAATAATTTTCTGGATAATGTTTCTGACTTTGGTTTAGTCACTGGTGGGATCCAAGACCCTCCCAACATCATTCTCTCTCTCTTTTTTTTTTTAATATGATTTTCTTGTCAGAGTCTGAGTGAAAGAACCACCCAAATACTTGTATAAAAAAGAAAATGCAATTATTTTCAATGGAATCATCAGATCAGAGATATAAATATCTATTTCATCATTTGAACATATTTCAAGTTATGGCAGAAAGAAGATAGTCACTCTTTGAAACCAAGAAGGCAGTCAAATGTTTAAATTTGCCAAACAAATCTGTTTATTATTATTGTTGTTATTATTATTATTAGTATTTTACTTGGAGCTTTACACCATTCTTGTGAAAAGCATAGTGACTGAGTCAAGTACAAAAATAAAGGTCATATTTTCATGATGATAAAATTATAATATGTTTAGTATGGCTGATTAAAAAGGTTGAAGCTACACTCTCAACAAGTGGAACAACTACTGTTTGTAGTGCTAGACTGTCTCTGCCAAAGTTTGCAACAGGAACCAAATGTCCGTTGTTTGATAACGTTAACTTTTCCAAGACACCTCATCAACCACAGTTTTTCCTTGCCTGTACCTAGAAACAAGAATATTATTATTTTTTTTTTTGCATCCTAGTTTGATGATTTCACCAACTACGTTTTTATTTTGTTAATGAGAATACATTTTCTGCTCTTATAAAGGTTTTCATGGAAACTAAGAAAGTAGATAGAGCTTTCAAAGCAATTTGGATTATGTAATCAAAAGAATGTCTAAGATACAATCACAAGGCTTTAAGATTCCAGATATAACCATTAAGTCATTGATAACCTTCCAAAGTCTGAAAGAAATGTTACCTTTAATAATTTAAATGGGTAAAAAAAAAAAAAAAAAAAAAAGAAAAAAAAAAGGAAAAATGGAAGTCTCTTGTTGAAAATATAAAGTGGAATACATTATGTTGCACTTTGGGGTTCTTTACAAGCTGGAAGTTTCCCCTTAAATAAGACATTTATTGAAAATGTATTTGTTTGCATGATACTAATATTACAGTCTTGCTGAAAAAGAAAAAAAGTAAATTTGCAAGGCATTTAAACTGAAAGGAAATCATGGTCTAAAAATTACAGACATTTTTTTGGACAAAATCTCCAAAAAAAGAGATGCACAACTTGTTAAAATTCAATCCTATCAATCCAGACCATTGTCAAAGTATCAAAAATTATAGCCTAAGTTTGGTGAACCAAGTTATGCTGCTGCTAGTGTGGCAGACTTAGTAACCAAACTGAGGTGGGAAGAAAGTATGAGCTACATGTACTTAATTGCAATGGTCATATTTTAAATTTGGCATGGCACAGGAGGATAATATGACCTAAAATATAAAAATGAAAAAGAATAAAGGAAATTGAAGAAATACCCTAAAAGCATAAATTTATTATCCCAATGAGGTGTCATATTTCAGCATATTAAATTCAGATGTGTATCAGTAAGTCCACTAACAGGATAAATTCTGTAAAGAAGCTTTGGCTTCCTTATCTTAAGTCTCCTTTACTCCATTCACAGTTTGTGAGCTATAAAGAATAAAATAAAAGATTTTACATGAAAACACAGCTCTACTTTGTAAAGTAGACAAAAAGAAAAAAGTTTGACAAAAAGAAGGGTAAATCCAAGTAGGGGCCTTGTGGCCTGGGGTGCGGGACAGGTAGATGAGAAAATGACTGCTTCGGTGGTTGGGCTTAGGGGGTAGTAGTTAGTGTGGGTCATATCCTACCTAGAGGCCAGCCACAAAAGTTGTCTGTCTGGGACCTGTGCTGTTGAACATATCTATCATTGAGCTAGAAGAGATGATGGAATGCACTCTCGTCAGGCATGCACAACATGAAATCAGGGATTCTATATACTCAGGCATTCTATATCCTCAAGATAAGGGCTGCCATTCAGGGGTGGGCAGAGAGCCTTGAGGAAAGGATCAATGGGCACATTATTAAATACAGCAAGGATAAATACAAAGTGCTGTAGCTGGGAAAGATTGACCTGTTAAAGCGATACTGGGGAGAAGCTATTCTGGAAAGGTCTGGGGACTGGTGGGCAGGAAGCTGAGCACAAACCCCGAGTGTGCAGTGATAGAGGCTGGGAATATCCAGCTCCTATGGACAGGAGCATGTCCCATAGGTCAGCAGAAGGGGCTCTATCCCTCTAGTCAGCATTGTTAGGCCATGTGTGCATACTGCATCCAGTTTGGGCTCTCCATTACATACAGGATATTGGAGAACCAGAGTGACTTCAGGGGAAGCCCCAGCATGGCTGGGGCTGGAGCTCCTGCCCCTTAAGCAGAGGCTCAGGGACAGGGATAGCTCACCCACACAAAATCAAGGTATGCCTGCTTTATTAAATGTTTTCAGTAGATTCTAATAATGCTATTTATTGAAATATCATTCCACTTTGTGATAGGTATCTTATATAAGGCAGTGATTACTCTCTAGTTGTGAATTCCTTTCTCCGTGATCTGTCAGAGGAGTTTATTTTAGTGTCTCAAAGTCGATGCCTTATTTTTGCACTGTTGCCATAGGTAAAATAGATCTACTGTTTTGTTTGTTTGTTTTCCCCCCGCTGATGTATAAAAGACAATTGATAGGTAAAAGCAAAACTGATAACAAATTAAATTCTTATTACTGTGTTTTCTATTGTAGCTTTGAAAGAAATAGTGCCCATATTGAAAAGCCAGAAACTCACTGAATGTAAAATCCGTGTCATTTTGCTGAAGTTAATGGACTTGTGCCAATTTATGTGAAATTAAGATCTGGCCTCTGTTCTGGAGCTAGTGGGGAGGACTTTTCCTATTTACCTTTGACTTTATTAGTGTCTCAAATATACATATCACTACCATATATTTGTGTGTCTCAAAAATACATGGTACTCCCATATGTTTGCATGTCAGTCGCTTTTTAGAATTGGTTTTCATTAGAGTTGCCCAGGAAGCACATAAAGTTATTGTTAAGTTAAAGTTATCGTAATTAGTTATTGTTTGACCCCAAAATAACAAAATAAACACAAAGTAGTTCTTGCCAACAGAGTAATTGGAAGGAAACTAAAACGTTTAACTCTAACATATATCTCAAATAAAACTTGATATGTAACTGTGAAATGTATAAAGAGGTATGTTTTACTAATACTGTACTGGCATAACAGAAGGCAAAGTTCTGCTCTCCAATAAAGGAGATTCAATTTCCTGACATCATTAATGTGAAAGGAGAATTTGGCCTCCATCTTCTTAAGCCACCCTGTCTCTGTTATTGATAAAGCTACTGGTTTTCTTGGTCCATTGTACTGGTCCAGACTTTAGGCTTGAGCCTGAAGAAGGGAAGCTTTCTCAAGAATCAGATAGCGTAGTAGGTCAGTGCTGTTCAGTTGATCCATATTTGCTAGCATTAGAAAATATGATGGATTGCACTGAAACGAAACCATCAGGTTCTTAAACTGAATGGTTCCTTTTTGGAGTTCAAGAAAAAGTTTAAGCCACTGGATAAAATTAGGGGCCAATTATGTATAAACTTCTTTGCCACTAGAATAAAGGAAGCCATAATTCTGTAGACTTACATTTTATTGAGTTCATCTGTTTTCATTTATAAATAGAATGTAAGAGAAGAAGAAATCTATACTTGTGGACAGTGATATAATGCGGCTTCTGTACGCTTGCATTGAAATCAACCAGAACACTTGGGTTCTTTCTTTGACAGGTTAAAAGAAGACTCAGAAAAGGCAAAACTACTTTAAGAATGTCAGTCTTGAACACTGTAGTTGTTAATGTCAATCTTGAATATTATATTTAATAAATCAGCATATTCAAGTTCTTGCTTGGATAGAGGAAATTAACAACTTTTCAAAGAATAAATTAGACCAAGCCTATAAAACTCCATATTTATGACATAATTCAGAAAAACAAAGCAAAACAACAACAACAAAAAATCACTTTTTAATTACCTTAGGAATTCCTAAACATCTAATTTCTCTCTTCAGAATGTTTAGACTTGTCCTTGTGTGTTAAGCCTTTCAAAATTAAATACATTTTAAATCTAAAAAACAGGGACAGATGAGGTATTCATTGTACAAAAAAAAGTTGGGACAATGAACCAAAAGATCCAAGAAGTACCATCATTAAAATTCTGCTGTTGGATGTCACTTGGGCAGTCACTGCCTGGAAAAGTGTAATATTTTTTAATTTAAGATAGTTACAGTTGTTGATATTAACTTCTTGAGAATGATATATGTACTGTTAATTCTCTCTTCTATTTGCTACTCAACAGTTATCTTACATTATATCAAAGTCTTAACATTAATTGCTGGAATAAATCATAATTAGGGTAGCAGCTGTTACAAACAGGAATGAAGTATTTAGTACACCTGTCACTAATGAAGAATTTCTGTAAAGTATATTAATCTAAGTATGAACCATATAGCTTGCTAATTGAATTTATAGTATATTGAGTAAAAGATTAACATATTCGAAAGTACCCCCTTAGATCCCTGTAGGAGTAATTAGGACTGTAAGTATAGCTCATAGTGTTTTCATAGTATCATTAAAATGAAATGATTAGTTAAGTAGCATTGTAGCAGAGCTGAACTGAAGGGGTAGTGTTAGCTGAAAAAGGGATTTTTTCTACTTGAAAGAGTTAGTAAATCAGTGATCAAAATATTGATTTTATGCATGTGTATGGATATGTTACTTATGTGGAATCTGAAAAAAATACTGTATTATACTAAAAATCAAAACTAAATAGTCTTCATTTAAAAATTATATATATAATAATATATAATATATAAAAATGTATTCCAGAATATATAATTCTGAAACTATCACTTAATTTTTCATTCTGACACCATGATTATGTTGCACCGTAAGATTCTGTTTAGAGTAAGAAGTGGCAAAACTTCACTATAATCAACTGGGAAAGCAGGAAATGCTGTTTCCAGCAGAAATACAGATTATTTTACCACTTTGAGTTAAGTCGCAGCAAAGCACGTGTGGGCTGAAAAGTCCATGCAGGTAAGTGAATGTTAATTTAACACAGGAAGCTTTACTCTAGTATTGGTAGCCCCAGCAGTGGCAATGGGGTGGCACAAACTAGCGGTCCCCATGAGTACTGAGAAACCTTGTCAGGCCTGTAGCCTTTCCTTATTTCCACGTTGTCATTATTACTGCCATTCAGCTACCTTCACAGAGATGTCCTTCACATCTCATGGTAAGCCTTCCTTGTCTCTGTATATAAAGAGGCAGAAAGATATAACAAACTGAGCCTGTGGACAATGGTGGGACAAAAAATTGTGAAAATGTGTCCTCAGAAGAAAGCAAAGCAAGAGCTAAGATGGAGCTCAATCATGAGTGAAAGGCAAATAACCTTGTTAATGAAAAGCTGCTTCAAAGAAATAAGCAACTTTTTCATCATTTTCTCTTTGCAGTAGAAATACCCTAAAGATTAAAATTTTGCTTCCCACTCTGGCCAAAAAGTAGTAACGCTACTTAGGCAAGACTCCCAAAAGATGCGTCCAATAAAAATTTATTAATTTCTTGGATTGCTTTTCACTGACTTAACAGATTTAGATGACCTAAAATACATGAGCAGTATAGTTCTGTTTGCTTCTCTGTAGAGTTCAAAATCATTCTTACAATAGCTGTCATAAATTTCATGTTCAGTGCCCAAAGGGCTGTCTAGCAACAAGAGTCTATTCAGAGTAAGGGCTACTCCAGTTATTTCTCCTTTTTCCTTACCTCATGAGCAGCAGATGGGATGTAAGGAAATATATGAATCATTATCCATGCCCTTGAACACTTGAGAGCTCCTTTACAAAGGTGAGCCATCTGTTTACTACAGAAAATAATTTGTAATGATTGTTTTTCAACACCGGAGTACCAAAGAGCAACTTTTTAAAAGGTCAGAATGATTGCCTATATTTGACTGCCATGGGAAATCCATCAGGCAATAATTTAACCTATATGCCTCTACACATACATATGCAAGTCCCATATTGTATCACAAATCTGTCATTCACTTTGTATTTCCCCAAACAGTCTTTTTGACTCATAAACTGTTTTTCTTAAAACTGTGGTCTGTGTAATTCTCTGTGGAGACACGGGAGAGGAAGAGGATTGCAGTGAATAGTTTCCAGAGTGCCTGTGAACACAGGGATGCTTAAGAACATGAAAGTGAATTTATTTAATGTTGAGATCCAAAATGTGTAAGGCTAAATTGGATGGATGACATCGTGGACGGTCTCTTTCTGGAATTAAGATAGTCGTAGCGTGTGCCACCGGGGTTCTAAAAATACTCCCCTCACAAAGTGTAGGAAATGTTATTAATGTATTTATCTTCCCATCCCACTTTTTTTTTCTTTTCCCTGAATCACTCTAAGTTTCTTGAATAAACCCGGCTGCATACAGCTAATCCAATCAGTGGATCACTGCTCTGCTTCTCTGCCAGTTGTGTGAGGTTTACTTGAGGCTTAATGTTTCTTTTTTTTTTTTTTTTTGAATGGAAAACAACAACAGCAACCTTTTACTCAAAAAATTAAAGTGGCATATGAAAACAGTTATGCTACTTCCATAGTCACTCTGTTAAATATACATGGTACTCTGCAGCACTTAGGTAGATTTGCCAGTTTAGGGTTCTGCAATCTCAGCATTATTCTCATTGTGCATTTGGAAAAATACTGTGAGAAAGTCTGGTCTCTTACTAAATGAAATGTCATTCATGAGAAACTATCCTAGGAAACATTCCAGGAAACATAAAATGTAAAATGGCCCTTCCTTTCCTTCCTTTCCTTCCTTTCCTTCCTTTCCTTCCTTTCCTTCCTTTCCTTCCTTTCCTTCCTTTCCTTCCTTTCCTTCCTTTCCTTCCTTTCCTTCCTTTCCTTCCTTTCCTTCCTTTCCTTCCTTTCCTTCCTTTCCTTCCTTTCCTTCCTTTCCTTCCTTTCCTTCCTTTCCTTCCTTTCCTTCCTTTCCTTCCTTTCCTTCCTTTCCTTCCTTTCCTTCCTTTCCTTCCTTTCCTTCCTTTCCTTCCTTTCCTTCCTTTCCTTCCTTTCCTTCCTTTCCTTCCTTTCCTTCCTTTCCTTCCTTTCCTTCCTTTCCTTCCTTCCCTTTTTTTTAATAAGCTGTGTTTAAGTAATCTCAGTGTGTGTCCACCTTTAAAGGATTTATTATAGATATTTTTTAAAGTTTTTACTGTAGTATCCCATTTTGAGTTACTGAAAAAATAACTTCACAAAAATATGGATGGTTTTCTGCTTTATATTCTGAAACAGAATTGGTAAGGCTGGAGAGAAAACCTAGAAATAGTAGTTGCTGCTTTTAAAAATTGGTGTAATGTGGCTAATATGTAATAACAATTTCTAATGATTTTGTCTTGAGGCAGTTGTTTCTTAATTTGTGATAACTTTCTTACTCCTAATTTAGGGTAGCCTAAATTCTATGGGATTACAAACTCATTAATAGGAAAATTGAAAATAAACAACAGATATTAGAAGACTGTATCTTTTTTTTTTGTTTTGTTTGTTTTTCTGTTCATCTCATGCTTATTCTTCTGTTTTTTAAATGTCACCTCTAAAATCTTACCATAAAGTTCGTATCCAAGCCATTTTATCAAACCCTGCTTTTACTTACAAATTTGATTTGGTTATGCCAGAGGAAATGCAGCATCAAGATGACAGGGTTATTGCTCTAAAAGCGAGCACTATGTTGCTTCAGAATTTGCAGCTTACTGTCTTTGTGTATGTAATGAAAACTGAGTAACAGACTACATAACTATGTAATTTTACACTGTCCAGACAACGTGGTCTTATCAGCATGTGATTCCCTACTGTCAAGACTGTGAATAGTAGCTGCATTTTCCGGTGAAAAACTGGAAGGGATACTTTGTTCATAAAAGCATCTTTCGTATTCATTTTCAAAGTGAATGATGTACATTTCAAATAAACCATTTAATTCACACTCTGCTTAATAATAATGATTTCTATTGTTGCCATTTTCAAACAAAATTAATTCTCAAGAAAGAAAATTGATTACATGACTGCACAGACATCAGAAAAGGTGTTTCTAGTATTGCTATCACCAAAGATTACATAAAGATGGGTACATCGTCACACTGATTTTTTTTCCTTTATTTGAAAAGTGAGGATATATTGTAAAAATTATTTAGGATATGCATAGTTTGCAGATTCTTGAAGAACTTGTCATTTTAAGGTTTACTATAAACTCATCTGAATCTGCAGAAGTTTTTTCTATTATACTAATATATTTGTTATCAAAGATTATTTTCAAATGGATTCATACTTTCCTTGTTCTGAGGCAATCTTTGCTACACAAAGGGAGAATGCCAGTACCCTTCCCTGTATGCCACGATAGCTCAAGTTATTAGTATTCACTGCATGCATTATGTTAAATATTTCTTCCTTGTCCTTTACATTAGGTTTTAGTGTCCCTCTCCACTTTCTGCATATAATGTTCATTCTTGTCTAAGTACAGGAAGAAGCAATTATTGTTATGGTATTTCAGTTAGGCGACATGCTATAGCAAGATACATTAAGTATTTAAGGAAATGCCACAGGTAGATGTTTGACAGCTTGCCTCCTCTGGCATTTCATTCTTCCAAACCATAGACAACCTGGCCACCTTTACTTACTCCTGTGATCTTTGGGACTTTGGGAAAGCTTGTATCTTTAGTCCAGATACGGCTATGCTTTTCAAAGATATTTCAGACAGGACAAAGAAGATATGTTTGATGTAGATTTTTAAGATACCTGTGCCTTCATGTTCTTTGTTCAAATAATAAAATAATACTGTTCTCGCATCTCGCAAGCCAGAGATGTTTATGGCTTCATTAGGACAAGTGCTTTTTAAAGTGTCCTTCATTAGGACAAGTGCTTTGATTTGCAAGCTAATATATATATATATATATATAAAAATTTAAATTTATTTTTTTTTCCAGAAGAGCTGCAGAACTGTAACAAAAACTTGATTTTATTTTTTTCTATGTCTTTGGAAGTAGACTTCTGATTACAAGTTTAAGACACTTATTTTCAAGTGTTATTAATTGTCCTTTGTAAAGTGACCATTAGTAGAATTGCCATTACACTCTACACTCTTCATGTGCAAATCTCATACTTCTCATGTGTGGGTTTGTTCCCCCCCCCCCATCCTTTCTGATTTTTATGTTCTGCCATTTCAATTTGGTATTTATAAAATCTGTTCCTTATGGCATCATCTACATCAGTAAAACTGTTATTCAACCTTGTCATTCACTGCCTTGACTGTTATGATCACTTCACCATGGCTTCCTTTCCATCATTTCTCCTGATTACAAATTATACCTATATCTTTTTTTTTTTTATCTTTTTCTTCTATGACTCTGACCATCTTTATTCTCCTGTCTCTCACATCACATTCATCTTTTTGGTCCTTAGCTGTCAAGAGTTCCATTGATTTGCTTCTGTCTTTAAGGCTGCTGTCACTTTCTCATGGGGAGGAATAAGGGAGTGTAGAAGAAAAATGCTGGTATTTGCATCACTTTTTATACAGGGATTGCAATTTCTGGCCATAGATTTTGACTGGATTGTCTCATTTATGATGTAAAGGAGGGGTGGATCCTCCATCCTGTATCTGTGGAATCAGAGAAAATGCTTTGCAACTCCACACTGGCTAAGGATATTTTATTTCTCTGAAAAATCTCAGAGGAGCGAGAGCATCCAGTCTGTCTGTGTCAGGTAGAGTGTTATCCTGGTCAGTATGTGACAAGCCATACTTATGCAGCCTATGGGCCCTCGTAAATTAGCATCTCTGGCTGTTGTATCAAAATAGTTCCAAAACTTTTGAAAATTTCCCCTTTGATAGCCAAGATTTCTGGCCTGAAGTATTATCTAAACTAGTTTCTTTCAGTTAGCATGTCACCTTTTAACATGCAAAACCAACTGTCTTCATTCAAACATTTATCACAATGATAAAAAGGTTATGCTGTATTAAAAACTTTACTGAAGTGGATATCTAGCTCATGATATCAAGGACTGTAACTCACAATCCAATTTAGAAAATGAGAAACTATGCTGCAATAAACAGTGCTTTGTTCATGTGAAGTTTTAAGCTTATTATATTTTTATGAATATATGTTCTCTTGAGTCTATATGGATAACCCTTTTTTAACCTCTAAGTATAGTACAACGGTAACACAGAGCATTTCATCCAGGGTACAAGTAATCTAGCAACAAAAATGCCTGTGTTACAAGGTTTGAGTTCAAATGTTCAAGGGTAGAATTGGCTGTAATGGTATATCTGTGAAAAAAATAAGCATGTGGTGAAGTTGGAACCCCAGTGCCAAAGCACAACATATAATTGGGCCTAATTTTTTCCATATGTATCAACAAAAACAGTCTTTGCTTCCATGAGAGATGAAAGCTTCCCTTTCTGTCATATTTTTATTTTGTATATAATTCCTAGCTCTTTATAATTTCATAGGCTTTTTAAAAAAACATGCCTAGATTTAGGGAGAGATGAGCTGTCACCCTGGATTCAAGTTTATATTTCTAATAGAAAAGCCTTTTTTGGTGGGGAAGGGAAAACACGATTATTTCCCCTCCCCTGCCAAAAGGGCTACTATGTTAAAATCCTTGTACAGTGCCTGTGAACTATCCAAGTTGGCGTGGAACAATCCATTTGTGAATTGATTTAAATACCTCATTTAAAATAAATAATCTAGTGGAATTAGTGTCATAAATCTTCATAGAATAAGCTTACTATTTATACAAGATCGAAGAAGTGTTAAATACATTTCTGTTCTGCCGACAATATGTGGTGTTGTTTTTCCCTTCTTTCAGTTTTATGTGAAGTCCCAAATAGAAGATGTGTATTTTCTTATGCATTTTTCTGTTGTTTGATGTGGTATATTTTTGAATACTCTTTTTTTTTCTTCCTATTTGTAATTTCAGCTAACATGTATCTGAATTCTTTAAAGGCTGATTGTATAAATTATTTTTCACCAATATATTAGGCTATGTAGCTCTTGAAATGTTTAAATGTTTACACTTTCAGTGAAGGGTTAAGTTTTGCTACCTATCTCTAACTCATGTGTGTGCTTATAGACACGCACAGAGACACAAAGACATTTGTATGCCTTCTGATATGGTGTAGAACTAATCACAGAATCGTCTAGGTGGGAAGAGACCTCCAAGATCACCCAGTCCAACCTCTGACCTAACACTAACAAGTCCTCCACTAAACCATATCACTAAGCTCTACATCTAAACATCTTTTAAAGACCTCCAGGGACCTCAACCTTCTCAACCATCTTTTAAAGACCTCAACCACTTCCCTTGGCAGCCCATTCCAATGCCTAACAACCCTTTCCATAAAGAAGTTCTTCCTAATATCTGACCTAAACCTCCCCTGGTGCAACTTTAGCCCATTCCCCCTCATCCTCTCACCAGGCATGTGGAAGAACAGACCAATCCCCACCTCGCTTTAAGGTACCTGTAGAGTGCGATAAGGTCACCCCTGAGCCTCCTCTTCTCCAGGCTGAACAATCCCAGCTCCCTCAGCCGCTCCTCCTAAGACTTGTTCTCCAGACCCCTCACCAGCTTCATTGCCCTTCTCTGGACTCGCTCGAGCACCTCCATGTCCTTCTTGTAGCGAGGGGCCCAAAACTGAACACAGTACTCGAGGTGCGGCCTCACCAGAGCCGAGTAGAGGGGGGCAATCACTTCCCTAGACCTGCTGGCCACACTGCTTCTTATACAGGCCAGGATGCTGTTGGCCTTCTTGGCCACCTGAGCACACTGCTGGCTCATATTCAGCTGACTGTCAACCAATACTCCCAGGTCCTTCTCTGCCAGGCAGCTTTCCAACCACTCATCTCCCAGCCTGTAGCTCTGCTTGGGGTGGTTGTGCCCCAGGTGCAGGACCCGGCACTTGGCCTTGTTGAACTTCATACAGTTGGCCTCAGCCCATCGGTCCAGCCTATCCAGATCCTCCTGCAGAGCCTTCCTACCCTCGAGCAGATCGACACATGCACCTATCTTGGTGTCATCTGCAAACTTACTGAGGGTGCACTCGATCCCCTCATCCAGATCATCGATAAAGATATTAAAGAGAACTGGCCCCAGTACTGAGCCCTGGGGGACTAATCAAACTGCCAAGCAGAGTATCCCAAATGTCTTGCAGGAGAAACAGATGTAGTGGCTGCTAGATCTAAGTGCTTTGTCTTTTCTTCCTTTTTGTGTAAGGGCAGCCTTTAAGAAGCCAAGTGTTAGACTGTGTTCAGGAGAAGGCTGTTAGTTAGGGTTCTGTATGCTGGTTAAATAGCCTTTCCGTGTGCCTTCTGAAGAAAAAAAAAAAAAAAAAAGTAGACTTCATGGAAATGTCTTGCAGGATGCCAGCTATACCTCTTCAGTTTACTACTTCACCTCCCTTCAACTACGGTTATATCTAGAATTTGTTTTGTAATTTATTCCTTTCCTGACCGATTCAATGGAAGTGAAGGCGCTTTTTTTTGCCTTTTTTTTTTTCCCCCCTGGCCTTGCATCTATACAGAATTTCGAACATTTTTCTCCAGACATGGTTATCTTGCTAGGGCCAGAGTTGAAAATTGCACTAGAAATGGAAGCAGTTGTCATTCAAGTGGCTTTTGAGTTCCCCATATTAACAGCTGTGCAGAATTTACATGGATTTGGTTGTAAGCTAAAGCCACCTTGGAGGTTATTCGTCATGGGCTGTTATATGTCAGAAAGAGAGAACATGCGTAGTGTGGTGCACCTTACCCAAATCAAATTACCTGATTATATTCTGGTTTGTTAGATGAAAAATATATATATATAAAAATGAAAGAGAAGAGGAGGGTAGGGGAAAGCAGGGACTCAAGAGTAAGAAGCATTCTTCCTTTTCTAATGCAGCTCAAAAATATCTAGCTAAAATCAAGGGAGGTCATCAAAATCCTGGTCATGATAACCTGTTTCTGTAGATTCCCACTGATGCATCTTTGCAGTATTGAACTTACACATTTTTTCTTCTGTTAAGAGACTCCAAGAAGCAGCAGCCAGCTCAGTAGAATGAAGCAGAGAAAGCTTTCTGCCATGTTCTCATTCCAGATCAGCCAGAGAAACATTCCCCTGGATGCTAGGAAACCCTAAATCTGGTAGCAATCGAATCCTTCTGTGGGTCAGCCATGTTAGACGAGGGAGTTGCTAGTTATGGTGTTCACAGCCTCAAGGTACAAGCCTTCTTCAGTGATCTGTTGCTTGATTTTTCAAGCAATGACCAGCCCCAAGGGCTGGTTCCTCCTACCTTTACTGCATCTGTTCCCTGTATGTGACATGCAGACCCCAAAAATCCCTCAAAGCGTCAGGATATCAGAAATGAGGAGTCTGGGCCATATTATGCTCTCTTCACATTCTGATCAAACACACAACCTACCTGCTTATATAGGATCTCTTTCTAGAACTCCCTGCTAGTCGAGGACCCCTTATGACAACTAAAAACTGTATTCCTCCCACTTTCTTACATCTAATGAAATGCACCACAAGCTAAATATATCCCTTCTATCACTTCCTTTATTGACAGCCACTGGTTTTATTTGCCTTCATTAATGACCATCTCCTGCCTGAATCACCTACATTTGTCCTCTTACTTCATTGCTTTCATACTGTCCTTTTAGATTTTCAGCTCTAAATGTGCCTTTTCTGCAGCATTTCCTCTCTAAGCTCTCTCTCTCTCATCTTCCTATTTTGGCAGCATGTTTTTATTCCAACCTCTGACCCTTCTCTTCATAAACTCCATCATTTTGGACTCCTTTTACCTTTTCAAAAAGGATGTCTTAAGCCAAAATTTTAGGAATGTAATTCTGGCCCTACTCAGGTTAACTGGCTGAAGACTTTTCCCTCTATCTCTTTACACATTTTTTTTTCCCCATGCCTTTGGGCACTATTTGCATATATAAAAGTTGCATATGAATCTGTCTCATTAAAGAAAAATAAGCTGAACTTACTCCAGTCTCTGTGTAGTCAGATAATTGATATATGACCAGTATAGACTAACAGAAAGAACATTCTCCAATGTGCATATTGCTTTGATTACTGAGGTTTTTAGAATGTCCAAACTCTGTACAAAATGAATAACAAACATCAGATGTCTGAAAAGTTAACTCAATAGAAGTCAAGGAAATAATGCTTAGTAGCAACTTGTTACAAAGAGTTCATATTTTTCTATTAATGGAAAATGGCACAAAGCTGCCCTTAGGCCAGCTCAGTATTTGTATTAGTAAGTGACCAAAACTGTGTGTCAAGGCTCTCACACACATACTAATCACTTGCATTTGTAACTGCTTCCTCTGTCTTCCTGGCAAAATATCAGCATTAGGAAATTGTGACTAATGGTAAGAAGAAAGAACATTGAAACACTTATCTTAATAGGCACTATATCAGTACAATCTTTATAGGTGCCAAAGAAAAAATAAAATACAATTTGATTAACCTAAATAAGACAGTGTGAATGAAGCAGGCAGTTCCTTTGAAATGTAAGTGAAAGTGACAAAAAAAAAAAAAACGAAAGAAAGAAAGCTCCCAAGAGTTTGCTTTTATTTCTTATTATTTTTATTACATTTGTTAGGAACATGAACAGTGTGTGTAGTGTGTGTACTCATTCCTTCAACACAGAATCAGTTTTGTGCACATACAGGCACGCACACAAAAAAAAAAAAAAGAAGGAAGTCTGCAGTGTTCATCTGTTTTGATTTTTGGATATTTTTACTCCTTTTAAAATCTAATATTTCTGGATAAAATTTACATCCTTTGTTCCCTTGTTTAAAAATAATGGATGGGGGTGGTGGTGGTGGTGGTTTGTTTTTGTTTTGAATAATTAGTTATGGCGTCTGATTGTATAAGAATTGCTCTATTGTTTGGGCAATATGACAGTCTCTTGTTTTTTAAGGATTTTTTTTTTTCAGGCAAATGGCTTTTGAGAATGGCAGCATTTCAAGATTATGAAATTGCTGCTGATGGTAATGGTTCTGAGATAATTAAACTGTCCACAGTCTCCTTTTTTTTTTTTTTTTGTGAAATTGAGACAAGGGTAGTTGTGATTTCATCAAAGGCTTTGTTTGAGCTCTGGCAGCTGGCAATGCAGAGCCCTCTGCTAGCAGACTGAGCACCATCCTGAAAAGTTTTCACTATGCATTTCCTTCATCAGCTGCATATTCATCACATTTCATCTTTGCCCATCTTGTAACAAGACTGGTCGTCTTCTTGGTGTTCTTTGTTGACAGGATGGCCAATTTGTTCTCTTAGTAGTAATGTATTAAAATTGGCTTTTGGAAGCTTCTTAACCAACTGTTAAAAGCTATGAAAGGTCCCAAAGATAGGGATTACATTCTCCTTGGGAGTTTCTTTCTTTGAATGACCATTTGTGTAAGAAAGTGTGGTAAACCAAATGTGCCCCAATAATGAAAAGAAGTCCTAAAATTGTGAAATATATTCTATCCTTGCACTGAAAATAAGGAAGGTTGCTTTTCTTATTTTAAAGAAATATACATTTTGTTCTCTGATCAGGCCTGAAAATATGTCTATGCAATTGTGTAGTTCTCTTTAATTCTTTAGGCTGAAGCAAAGCTGAGGGTCTTTCATGAATGCTTTTGTGTGTATGTTTTTGCCATATAGGCAACAGATAATGTACTGTTTCCTAGAGAAGCATTGCTGTAAATTGAGTCAGTTTCATGAAAGCAGAGCTGTAGCATGATGCTTAAACTTTGTTCAAATCAGTGGGGCATACTGCTGTTGAGACAGGACTTCTATTTACTGCTTAGCTGGCACTCTTGCTCACATTAATAGCATTGGACTTTTGGACACTCAGAACTATGTTGGATCAGATTTTTCTCCTGAGAATATTGATGAGCTCCTGTTCTGTGCCTTTTTATATGGTTTTTCATCCAACATTATCTATTAAGACAGTCTAGTTGGATAAGAATATAAGATGGAGTGCCAATAGACAGAAGGTGAAATTCAGATTAAAACTTATGCTGTGATTTTTGTAAAACACTTGATAATGGAGATAAATGCTAGATTATGACAGTTCTCTGTGACACTGAATTTAACAGTCAGTAGCTGTATGGTCTCTGTTGATTTGTATGTCTCAAGCTGTGGGGATGGGATTCTGTTTCCTGCGAGTTAAGGCCAGTGGTACAATTACTGCCCATTATTGGATTTGGAGAGAGGTGGCCCTTCTTTCCTGGTGGAGAAAACAAACTGAATCTGCTGAGAGTTAACAGGGGAAGGCTGGTAATTCAGGGACATGTTAATGAAAGACATGGTCATAAGTGGAAAGTTAAGTGAAGAAAAAGTTAAAAGGAGGACAACATTTGTACTGTGAGAAAAGTTTTGAAGAATTTGGGTGAAAGGTAAAAGTTTAGGAAGATGAAGGGGATTAGTGCACAGAGAACAGTGTGATTCAGAGTTTGGGTAACAGGGGAATGTGGGAGTCAGTAAACACTCAGTGGAGCTTTATATGTGAATTGAAAGATATTAAGAACTAAGAGATTGAGAAAGAAAATAGGAAGTCAGCAAATACTGGCAAACAATGAGCAAGACAAATGGTCTTTAAGGCTGTTGAGATAAAGGTCCAAAGTGTTTGCAAGCACAGCACTACATGAGTAGTAAGTATTTGTGGGTTAATTCTCACAACTGAGTAGCTGTGACTCTTACAGAATTCATTTAGTGGAGAGTTATATGAGATAACTGTGTTGGTCTAAGGGGTCACTCCTTGCTGGAAAAAGGAGATATTTCTCCTTTCCTGCTCCAGCTTCCCAGCTCTGGAGCCCTTGTCTTGCCTATGAATTAGCACTTTGTTAAGCTGACTCAATTCATTGAACCACCAGGAAAAAAAAAAAGTATACATTTTTTGCTGGTTTAGCTTTCTGAGGGGTAATGTGTTGATTCAGTTGTGCAGTCAGATGCGCCTTAGCATCAGCACAAGGGACAAGAAGCTGGAATAAGAGACAGGAGATAAGACAGAAGTAAAGCAGGTGAGCAAAACTTGAGACCGTTGTGTATTAGTGACTCCTTAGAGCAGCTGTCTTACCTATCTCTAATTTATGGCTGCAGTTTTACAATGATCCAAAGCATGTTTAAGTTAAAGGTAGTGTTGAAAGAAGTGGGAGCTATGCTTTTGCTCTGACCATGCTATTTCCCAGCCTTGTGGTGACACCACCAGTAAGTGCCTGTGTGGTGGCATGATCAGCTGAACTAAGGGATAGTTCCAGCTGAAAAGCAACCCAACAAAAGAGAAGATGTTTATTTTCACCTGGATCCATCCCCTGATTTAGCAAGTGGCATGGCTATGGAAGCCCTGTTTGTAGGGACACATGATGAGGGAGGAGAAAGCAGGGTGTGCCTTTCTTCTGAGGAGCAGCCCATACACAGATCAGATTCAGCCAAGGGTGAAGCCATGTCCATCATCTTTGTGATCACCACTGCCTCAGATTCTGGTTCTGTAACATGGGTATAATCTTGCCCAGAGGGAAGAAAGTTGTAAATAAAGAGGGGTTTCACGGAGATATGGTAAAATTTAACTTAAAGTGTTGAGTTCTTTAAGTTTTTTTTTTTTTGAATGAAAGGCACTGTATAAATACTGTTTGTGTTAAACTGCAAAAAAACACTGTTTAAAATTTCAGGAATAGCTGTGGGAAATAATTTTAGGTCTGTGTAAGGAATGCATGTTATTTTAAAAGTGGGAAAATGCAGGAAGAAATGTTACAGCAGAGCGAAGGACAGTTAGAATAATGCAGTAATTCAAGGGTTTCAGTTACACAAAATAACTAGGTCTGTGTTCTTTGGGAAAGAAGGGGATCCTGCTGAGGTAAGAGGGATTCCACTCGATATGTGTGTAATTTTTAAGGGAATTGAAAGAATGGGTCTTTAAAGGCTTTTTGAACCTGTCTAGGGCAGAAAACAAGGAGTTGTGAGCAAGATCTGAGAAGTGGCATGTATGAAAAGAATTGAGGAGGAATTGCTTCTTTGCAATTGGTTCTTAATATGAAACAGCTTCCAGAGTGAAGACAACAGAGAAGTGTTATAAATAGTGTTTGAATAGATATTTGAAAGAAAATACATAATGAACTTGAGTGGACTTAAATGAGGGGAATGTCCTAAATGAGTGTTTAGCTTGTATGAACGAATGGAAATCTCTGTACAAATAGTTCTCAGTCCACGGTGGTAGGCAACACAGGAAAGGAAAACATATGCCAAACTCACATAGAGCCAGTTTACCGTGGAAGCTATGGCATGTACTTTTTTGATGTATGTGTTATAATACAATGACCAGATTACACCTTTGTGGTTGCATTTAAGGAAAATGTATTTTATTTTTGATAAGTCACTAGGCTGGTGTGTGTTTATTTGCTTGCTGAATTGCAGTTTTATATTTGGGCAACATTTGATGCATTATACTCTCTGGCTTCATGCAGGGTATTATTTTAGTTGATGTTACTGTATTCTGTCAGAAGAACACACATACAGTCAGTCAAACCAAGCAAATATTTTTATATACAGATGGCAATTACAGTGAACATATATAGGGCAGAGACTGGGATTTCCTTTCTTTCAACCAGGAAAGTCTTTGCTGTTCCTGTGTAGTTAGCTCATAGCATGGAAGTAGTCATAAGCAGTCATATATAGTTGAGAATAAAAATAGTTTCTCACAGTAGCATTATACAACCTGTAACTAGATGCCAAGTCCCCAAAGTATACCAAATCAATAAAGTTTCCTCTTGGTCTGCACTGAATAGAGTGATACTGAAGTGTCCGTATCATTTCATGTACCCTCAACCCTTGGTGTTCTCCTGCAGGTGACGGAGTTGCAGATTTCCTTCCCTCAGCTCCAAATTGTAAAGGAAATAAATAGCAAGGGACAAATCCCAAAAGAGTTGAAAGTGCCATTCCTGCACTTTTTGTGTTTAAGGTTATTCATTCATACTGTTTTGATTTGGAAGCTAAGCTGGGAATTTCACGAGAACAAGCATTTTCAAGGGATTTCTGGGATTTAATTACCTTCCGTTTGATATGTTTTACATGTTGTAACATGATTTTAATAATGCTCTGTGTTTACAGAGAAATGCATTTTTTATATAGTCTTCAGTTACATGTCATGCAAAAGGCTGCCCTCTGTTTGCATGGTAACAAAGTACTTTGATTATAATCTTTTGAAATTCCTTTTTTTTTTCTTTTTTTTCTTTTTAAAGAAAAATTCTCTAAGATGTCCCAATTGGGATGTACAAAAAGTTGTATTATTCCAAAGCCAGTCACTGAGACTAAGGAGAAAATCCTGTTTCTCAACTAAGGAGAAAATCCTGTTTCTCAAAGCTAATATTTCTTCTGGTCCAACAGCTCTTGTTTTTTCTGTCTGTAGAATCAAGATGATGGTACTTACAGCTTGCATTTTCATTTTAGCTTTTGTTTGTTTGTTTTTCAATGTATTTAGAGACTGGAGCTAACTCTCCATAACTGTTGATTGCTCTGCTAATTCTGTAACTGTAGATTGACTAAAGGTCCAAGACCTGATTATTTTTTATCTAATAAAGTCATTCATGTAATGGATCACAGATACAAAGATGGCAATGATCTCTGAAAGCAGTGTGATTTGAAATATTGAGAGAGCCATTATGAGCAGAGGTTAAGTTAAGAGGGTGAAAATGAATGAGACAGTAGTATGCTTTGTCTTGTGTAAAATGGTTATTCCAAGTGAAGGTGAAGTCAGGAATTGTAAAGATATTAAAATCAAAACAAAAAACAAAAAAAAAAGTTAACAAGTTGCAAAAAGTTTTGCTTTGAGGAAAGATTTATTTATGTTTAGTTTATCCAAATTGCTTTACCTATCCTTAGAAACACTAACAGTACTTTGGATTTCTACAGCACCTTTCATTTGAGAACCTCAAAGCACTTTAAAGGCATTAATTTAATTAAGTTTCACAGTACTCTTGTGAGCTAAGTAATGTTTGAATAAGGATCACTTCACCCAGCACTGAAACGGAGCCACCCCTGGGGTGGAATGCGATAAGTATTTAATAGTACATAGCAACACTACACAACAGTTCAGGAGAGAGCATGAAGAAAATACCATATCCCACTGAGATTGCAGGGTGAATCTTGTTAGATGGCATGCCAGTTTGTTTGTTACTTTTCCTTCTTAACTGTAGATTAAATTCCACCACCTTTCTGATGAGTGCAAAGGGGCTAGGAACGTGGGTTTAGGTCCTCGGTTTTAGGTCCTCACAAATGATCTTTGACTAACCGTAACTTAACTCACAGCACCGTGATGCTCAATTCTGTGAGTTATCCCCTCTAATAAACACAGCCTCTGGTACTTTTCATGTCTTAATGGTTGGATACTGATTTAAAGAGTGGAGCATGCCATCTGCTTTGTTATCAACTGTGGACTGTCAGCAACTTTTTTTCCTTGGATGTGTACTGTTCAGGTTCCACAATGACCCATCCCAGCTTAGTTTGTAAGACCATAGCACAAGCTACTCTTTCAAATTATGTCATGTTCCCCAAAAAGATAGACTGTCTTTTCTGATAGCTTATTCAGCTTTTCCATTCACACTTGAGCTAATGTTTTTAGTGTTTGGATCAACTTTTACCAAAATCTTAGATAACAGAGCATTTTTGAATAGTTACTTTTTAATTAGTGTAGAATACAAACGTATCTGTTTGCAACTATTTTGCTTTGAAGAGTAGCAGTTCACGGAGTTTTAACTTTGGACATACCCAGCATGGCTTTTATCCAGATTAGAAAACATATCTGAGGTGGAGAGAGGGAAAAGGATTCAAGCCAGTGGTGCTCAGTGCTTGCTCTGGGAAACTGAGCTGGGACATTCATAGATTAGGAATACATCGGTTACTGAAAGCAGAAGGAATTTCTTTCATACTGTCTACAAGGATGACATTATCTTGAGATGAAAAGAAATTGCTGCATAACTCTTCCTTTCTGTTTTTGCCTTTTCCATCACATTTTGCGTCCCCTTTGTATATGTTTTGTTTTACTAACCCACCAATGTGCAGGGTGTACCATTTAAAAAGTATTCTTTTTTTTTTTTTTAACCTTCTTCATGCACACATATCCTTTCAAACCACTTTCTCCTTTTATAACATGGTATTGAAAATCTCTCTCTCTCTCAAGAAGTATAGAGGGAATATAATGAAAAATTCTGTTCTGTCATAACCAAGGGGCAGGTGATTTCCATTACAAGCTCAGCTGGAGCTTCCTCCAATGCCAGCAGCTTCCCACAACTAAATTAGTCTACTCATCTCTACCCTTTTTGGTGGGGAATGCGCAGAGGAAGTGGAACACAGCCCTTACAGATAAGGGATTATTCAAATGGCTTTTCTCACAGTTTAGGGGTTAAGTTCAGTTATGAATACCATTAATTCTGTTAGTCCTGTTTGTACCTGTGACAGTCACGAACGAGGACATTCTGCTGGCAAGAATTTGACAGCTGAGGAGTGATGGTGAAGGCACGGTGTCTGGAAGGGTACAAGAAAGCAATCTCACGATCTTGGTTTCAAATGTCCCTCACCTGCTTGAACAATGGGGCCTTTTGGAAACAAAAGTGTTGTCCATACATATGCTGTCTCCTCACAGACCTTCTGGGGGAGGGAAGAGTACATGACTGGAAGTCTTTTTGAAAGAGAGTCCAACGGGAAATAAAAACTAGTTTTCTCCAGCTGTGGCCACTTAACCAAAGAGGTATACGTTCCTACTCTTGGTAAGAGAACGGTGTGCAGAGGCAGTAGACTTGTGAAGACACAAGATTTTTAAAAAATGGTGTGCAGAGATGCAGGTTGTGGTCCATGTGAATAATAATGACAAAGAAAGGGGAGGAAGCAGATCCAAGGGCAAAGTTTAAACTAAAGACTAGATCTTCTTGGTAGCCCCTTCTACAACAGAAGAGATGAATGAGGCATAATGCGATATGATAGAGACAGAAAATCTTAGATGTCATGGAGGAGGTCAGGAGGGATTGTTCAGTTGTTTTCAACATACTAAAATTAAAACCACTGGATGAAATATCATGAAAGCAGATTTAAAAATAAATAAATAACAGAGTACCCTTCTATGTGACTGCAAATTGTAGAATGTCTTCCGACAGGGTGTTTTAGAAACCCCAAGTACAAATGGGTTCAATGATTAGATGAATTTATAAAAGAAAAGACAGCTGAAAACTACTAGTGAGTTATAAAACTGATCTATAGTTCAGGAAACATTCTGGCTGCAGCATGCTAGAACATGGAGTTGCTTTGTATTTGCCCTCTGTTTTATGCACTACCCAAACATCTACTTCAGGTCACTGTGCAAAGGTGGCTATTGGGCTATAATTTTGGTCCAATATATGCCATTCCTGTCCTTTTATGTAAGTACTTTTTGAAAGATTTGTCCTTAAAGGTAACTTTAAATTTGTGAGTACTTCCACAGAAATAAATGAAAATACATTTATGCTAAAGCATAAGTGTCAATGAAAGTTCTTCCCTGGTTTAGTGCCATGGTACCTGGCAACATACAAATATGTACAACTGCAACTTAACCAATGTGCTTTTGTTTGTTTGTTTAATTTTCATACTATTCAACAGGAAAATAAGCGTAGTCCTTGTCACAGAATAGATTTTTCTATGTGTATTGGCAAAATGGGAATTGAAATCAATAGACGGGGAACCAGATGTGGAGCAGGTGTGGGACATAAGAAAATATGAAGGTGGTCAACAGAAGTGTTTCTTCCTCTTCTCACCCCATCCTACTGCCATCAGTGAGCAATAATTGCACAGCTTGCAAGGTAAATGATATATGCTTGCTATATACTTTTTGGAGTTAGGCAGTAAGTGTCTATTTGATTCTTTTCAGGCTTTCATCACCATGCTGAAAAAGTACTAAGGAACTTGATTATCAAAATTCAGTAAAATATGTGTGTCCCTGAACTTATTGGTGTTGTCATTCAGTGCTTGTTAGAAAACTTGTATTTTTATGCAAACATGCTATGTGAGCAACTTTAAGCAGGCATTTGGAATACAGATTCTATTTAAAGCCTGAAGCTTAATTGTGTCAGAAGAACTAATCCCAGAGCTAATTAAAAGTGGATAAATTAAAATTATAATGCTATGTTATCCATAAAATGTTACAAAGGATGGGATTGTCTTATTTACAAAATATTTACAATTTTACAATATTATATACAATTGTAAGCAGTAAAATATTACAGTATTATTTACTAGGAAGAAAATAGGTACCTCAGCTTTTTAATTCATCAATTGCCTTTTAGAGTTAACAATGAAATAAAAAATAAGTTGCATCCACAGCAAAACCTCTCAAAAAAATCAGTTCATTCTTTAATTTTTATATTTCAGGGCCATTTTTATTCCCGTGTATACTTTCATATTGAAGGAAAGCAGTAGAATTATAGCTTCAAACTTTAGGACCTCTTCCCAGGTCAATTTTCTTTATATTCCAGAAATAACTGGCCTCTGAGTCACTGGTTTTGAATGAACTTCCTCTTTATTTACACAGCCATCCTTAAATATGGTTTTCTAATTCAGTGATGGAACAAATCTTTCTTATTGTTTTAGAGAGTTCAACAAATGCTTCACACCAGAAGTATTGGCTTAGCTGGCGACCAACCTGACCTGTTGCTTAGGTACCAGAGAATGTATTGCCTCAGCTCCTAGCCTCTTTGGTCACAAACTGCATACTGTGCAATATTCTTGCTGTGACTTGGGGGAGATTGTTTATTTTTATTTTTGTAAATCAAATACAAACCAGGTGGTGAAAGGCTAAATCGCTAAACGATAGTCAGGAAGTGGTTAGAAACAAAGCAACAGTAGCCTGTTGATTCTCAGACAGATGACCTGATCGGGGGACCTGGTTCCAGTGTCTATGCATTTCTGAATTATGAAGCTGCTGTCTTTAGTAATATTAACTTCTGCAGAGCAGCTGCCAGGAATGGCTTTAGGGCTCGAGGCTTTAGTAAAAGGTGACATAGGTGTGAATGTAACTGTGTTCCTGGTGTTGTTCTTAGTTTGTTGATTAACATGATAAAATGATATTTTTCTGAAATTTTACATTTACACTATGAATTCAGCTACCTCAGCTTAGCCAGAGCACAGAGAGCTCTGTTTTGTCTTGCATTGCTCTGCTCCTGTATGCCATTTCATCTCTCAAACCTGGTTGAGGTTTTCACAACCAGACATGATTTTTGGTCAACATCCTCCGTCAGAGGTGACAGAGACCCTCCTGTTGTTCAGAAACAGCATAAAACTGTGCTCTTCCCTTTCCATCTTACACCATTGCAACTTTGTGCAACTAGGTTCCCATAGTGCCTGTTTTCCTACCTCATGAGCTGAAAGGGCATTTTTAGGATACTAAAGAAATACCCAGTTTGTCCTCATCGCTCTACATACTGGCTCTCTGAGCTACACCATTTCTTTATTGAGAGAGAATTAATCTTTTGTAACAAGAAGATTGTTCCACTCTTGTTAGTATGTTATGACACTAAAGCTGAAGGCTTTGTCTGCCAGTGCCTTCCAGTGAAGAAAACACCCATCTTTAATAAGTAGGGGCCTTTCCATTATAAAGTTCCAATGTGCAGAGTACAGGTTTCCAGTTTATAAAACCCAGATTCACTTTGCTGAGACCCTCAGTATCTTCACTCTGTTATTCCAGTGACTGACACATAGCACATAACGGAGTTCCTATTCCATAGTCATGGCCAGAGAATAATTTGTTTTTAAAAATATACTGTTTTTTTTTATAATGAAAATGATCTGGCAGTAGAACAACATATTAAAGCAAAGTGTTTTTTTTTTTTCAAAAAAAAAAAAGTCATTTGTTTTTCAAACATATTTTAAAAAGGAGAGAAAAGTCCACCACACAATTATGTATGCTGTGGAGAAAAATCTACTGAAACTAAAAGTGCATTTCTGTCTCCTTAAGTGGTCCCAGACAAATAGGGAAACTGTCCATGCTGGGTGTGGTTTGCTCAGATATGTGCTTTACCTAGATTTAATCCTTCTATGTACTGACAAATTGAACTCACTATCAAAGCAGTGACAATTTCAGTAGACAATGTGTGTTAGATTCAAGATTGTTATCTTGTACTTTGTTATGACACTAGACGTGAGATTAAGTGATCTGTAATATGCATATAACAGCTATTTTTTACTTCCTCTTTGGTTTTGTTTGATGTAAAGTAGAGATGAACAAAACCAGATAATGATTTTTGAACCAATGTATTGTACGTGTACACAGCTGGAAGCAGAGGCAAGAAAAAAAATGGATGTAGAAATAAAGGACAAATTTTGAGCAGAAATTAATAGCTTCCTTACAGATGTAATTCATTCTTTACTTGAAGTTTTTACATCAGAAAACTCAACTAGAATGAAAGGCTTGTTAGAGTAAATCATTGGGTGAAATTCTATATTCTCATTTATTCCAGGCATCTGACTAGATGGTTGCATTGAGATCATCATTGCCTAAACCCTTCTGTTCTCTCAAATGTGTGACCAACAGAAGATTACTGGTGTATGTTTTCATGTTACCGTGCTGTGTTTTCTTAACTGGTATGCCCCAGTAAGGAGTAGCACTATAAAGGTTGGTTAATAATACCCAGGATTCCTTTAAAATAGTAACATTCTGCACAGTTTAGCTCCAACAGTGTTTTGTACATGCTGTAGATTCCCAACAAAGAATTTCACCACCACAGAGATATTCATTGTTAGGTGTGCCTGTGCCAGATGCATAACCACATCTTCCTTTCCCCACTGCACCACCAAAGCCTTGCTTTGCTTGGTGCAATCTAGGGATGTGTGGTAGCAGCGTAAAGAATCCTCCTCTTATGTTTGTGAAGGTGAGGCTTCTCATTCAGCGTTTCATCCAGAACTATACGTTAAAAATAAAAATAAATAAATAAATAAAAAATAAACCTGATTACTTCCTCTTGAAAACGAGCACCTGTTTTTCAAGCCTTTACTGCAAAGTGCTCACTCTATGGGCTCCTGTTCTTTCCATTATTCAGTCCCTTCTTGTTGTAGGAAAATGTTGGCTCTCTGCTCATTCCCTACTGCCAGCAAAAGTTTCTTCCACTGGGCAAGATTATTCTTGTTGTTCCAGCCTGTAAGTCTTGAAGTAGCAACTCCAGGTTGCAGCTAAGGAGTATTTCCTTAAGTGCAGGTGTGGCAGAAAAATCGTTCAAGCCTTGCTTCAAGGTCTGATGTTTGGAAAAGAGGAGATAATCTAGCACAAGCCTAAAGTAATTGCAGTTGGAGCAGCCCACAGAAATCAGCTTCCACAAGTTTCACAGAAATCCTAGGCCCTCAGAGAGGCCCAGGCCCAGAAGGCCCAAGTGGGGCTACAGCTCTTCTAGTTACCTAGGAGGGTAGAGCTGTGCTGGGAGTATGTGGTGGAGACCCCTTTGATGGCACTGAGGTTGTGGGTGTGTTCAAAGGATCGCCTGGCATCTTGCCAGTCTGTTCACCACATCTGGTTGGGACAGAGCTTGCTCTGTTCTTCAGAAGCCTCAGTGGAAGTCTCTGAGAGAGAGGGGGATGGCATGCAGGAAGCCAAGCTGAAAATACATGTATTTCTACTCGACATAAAGCAACTGGACAAACTGAAATAGGACATTTGGATTTTCTGAACTGGAATCTCCCAAAATTATAACTTTAAAATGTCCAATTATTTCATATTGAAGAAAAATGCCTTTCATTTTTTAACCTGCTTTGAAACCCTGTGTAATCATAACATTTGCCTGTTCTCACTCCACCCTTGTTTAACCCCCATGGCCAATTTTTGATGCATTTAAAAGAGAGATAGACATCTTGAATAATTTCATACAAATTTCACAGAAGTTGTCAGGTGGGTGTAAAGGAAAGGTTCACATTACTAGGGAGAAAGCTCAAACATGATTTTAACACTTATCTGTTGTGTTTGATGTGATCTTAAGTAAGCACAACCTTACCTTAAAACCAGCCTAATTTGTAGGTCCTGCTTGGGAGGAAATTACTAGACATGAAGGGCAGCTGAGGGTACTGTGAGGTGAGAGTAGAGGGGACATAGGTGGGTTTAGCTGGGGAAACTGTGGGAGAGGGAGTATGTAAATATCTGACAGAAATACATAGGAAACCAGACTGTTGTTTCTGTTGTTCTTCATAACCACAATTCATTTTACAGTGACATTGCCAATTTAAAAATTTTTTAAAAGGATTTTTTTTTATTTTTTGGTTAACTTCTGTATTTTGATGTAGCTAAGAATGAAAATGTATGGCAGACCAACATTTTCTATAAAGGAAACTTTCCACTTTCAAAACTGAGTTGCGATCACAGACCTCAGCACAGTTCAGAGCATATATTTCTCCAGTGCAAGACAACCAGACTTAAACAAACAAAAGAAAAACCACACCCAATTTCATTATTGCAGCCTCTTGGCCTTTCAAAGTTATATAAGGATCTCAGAAGGGCTGCTTCTGCAGACTTGGGTGACAGTTTCACTCCTTGGCAAGCCAGATTTCAAAGAAAACAGCTATTCATACTCTCACTCCTTAGTGCTTGATACCAGCCAGGATCCAAATTTTAAAAAAATGTTTATGAAAGTAGATAATGTAAGAAGGAGGGAATGAAAGGTGCCAGAAAGTTAACTGATCTTTTTAATACTTCAAACTATTTCAAACTGTTTTATAGTTTTTATTTTATCTGAACAAGTTCAGCTATCAGTAGATTTACCATGTAAACTCCCACTTTATCTTTGTTTTTCTTTCTCACTGTTACAATTCAACATAATGAGATGCAAGTTACCCTTTTATCTTCTTCTTACTTTTAAGTTAGCAAAAAATGAATGTGGTAAAGGTTTTATTAGCAACTTGTTAATCTTTAATGTGTATAAAGGATGATAGTATCTACTGTTTACAGTTTTAAAGAAAGTGGTCTAAGGAATGTCTTCCAGCTATCAGATCAAATATGAACAATAGTGACAGTGCAGAATTTGGCAGAGTGACTATATATAAGTATGCACATGATTATCTAATTATATGCTGTCGTGTGGGTGCTTTTATATCATGGTGATAACTTCCGTTTTAAGTTTTAATCTCGAGTATAGTAACCTTTAAGATTTCACCAAGAATATAAGAAATTAGAAACAGTGCTGACTTTAGAAAGTTTTTAATTCTCTTTCCTTATAGATAATGTCTGCTTGTAATGTAGAAATCATACAAGTACAGCACAGTTCACTAGGAAAATGAGCTTAGTGTTCTTAGTTTAGTCCAAGTTGGACAACATATTATTTGGCACAATTGACTGGCCTTGCTTTACGAAAAGTACAAGACTGAATAAGCATAGAAGCTTTATTATTTGTGAGTGAGCTGAACTATATGCTTAGAATGATGAGAAGCCTCTGTACTGCGTCCCACCTGCTTTCAGTTGCACTGCCTTTATAAGCATTGGATTTACAGTAAAAACATCTCCTAGAGAAATGATGTTCTTTCATATTGTGCATAGATGGAAGGCTACTTCTGCCTTTCACCTGCTATAACTGTGTAGACAGAAGTTGGGTAAGTTTTATAGAAACATTGATAAAAATATTAATGCTTGCATTAAATATTCTCTTAGTATCTTAAAGATAACACATTAAGAAAATAAATGTGAGATATTTTCTCTTCAGTAGACAAAGTCATTGTGCCCCCAGGCATGCTGGTATTCAAGAAGAGTTTGGACATTGTATCTTAGGTACATGGAGAAACTCCTGTGTGGAGTCAGGATTTGTACTCAGTTATCATCGTGGGTCCCTTCCAACTCAATATTCTGTGATTCTATGATTCTAAAATAATTTTATGTTGTATATTACTCATGTGCCTTCACTATTGAACAAAACCTACTTTTAAGGGGAAGTATCCTTTCCTTTGTCTAACCTTAATGACTGCATAATAAAACGTTGACTTTTGGGATATCGGAAGTCTTAAGTTATGCATTCAGTTACTGGGAATTCAAATGTTATGAAGAATGAAATTCATATGTTAAGAGGTCATTCCAGTCCATGGAAAGTATTATTTTAATTGAATAATATAACCAGATAGACTGCCAATGATGAGCTTTCTATTCTGAAGGTATACAGAAAGGGGCTTGGTTACCAGTTGGAAAGTACTAGCTCAAAGACCAGATTTAGTGAAGGCATAACCATAAATCTTGAGTCTGATAGTCTGCTTAAAGATATTGAACATGGGAACCTGATTTTGATGGCTTTGAAGTTGATACAGAGTTTGAAGAGCTGTCAGATTTTGTCTCATATAGACCATGTTCTGCATGCAGTTCTGTCTTGAACTAAAAATTGCAATGCACTGGGCATTTTAAATGGCTTCAGCCTGATCTGAAGTTAAAGAAGAAATTGTGCAGTTAAGTGCTGTTATCAAATACTCAGTCAAACAAAAATCAAGGCCTTCTTTTTTGTATGTTCTTGGCCTATTCAGATGTGCCAAGAAGGAACTTCATTATTAAGGGCAATGAAAATAGCTCATAAAGCAGAAGCTGATGCTTATAAACAGTTTTGGACGTGCTGTGACCGGTTTGAGCACAGTCTGGATTATTGCTATTACTGTGTTAAATCACGGCAATCAAATAGCCAAGGATCACTTTAAAAAATTAAGTGCAATGGCTGTCCATGAAAAAACTTCAGGCTCTATTGCAGACACAGGAATGGGTGTGGTTGTGGTCAGCTCTCCGAAACGTTACTTTGGATGCTGTTACAGATACAGAACAGGGTGTTACATGATATTTTCAGAATCTGGCAGATTTTAGTTTGGTTTGGATATTTTTTATGTACTTTGGCAGGCATAATAAACCTGCAGTATTGCCATATGGCAATCTGTAATAATGGCTGAAGTAAAACACCTACTGGAGAATCAACCAGCTACAGGCTGCTGTTGACTTATGACTTCAGTTGACTCATAATCGCATTGAGCTTTGTGGGTCACTTTCTGCTCCCACCCTGAAGCCACTGCCAGTACCTGTCATGATTTGAACACCCATTGATTAAGAAAGTAGAAAATGTGCTTTGTGGACAAATGAGCACATGCCTTTGAGGAAGATATGGTAGAGCCTTGTATTATTTCCATTAGCTAATTAAAATACTTAAAATTATTTATTCACATTTATAGAAATTGCTATCCAAAGTTTTAGACAGATTGTACTAATCTAAAGCTCAGTATGCCAAAAGGGCACAGAAAGACCTCACAAAGATAAATGATTTATTTAAAGCTGTATTTAGACTTTATCATTCTCCTTCTTGTATCTCTGTCTCTTGTGAAAGAGCACGGAACAACATATGAGGCTTGAAATGTGCTGGATTTGGGTATTGGCACATGAAGGTGGCATCACATACTGGATAAAGAGATTTGTAGATCAGTTTTAAAAGAAAGAATAAAGGCAGAGAACATTTTGATCCTAGAATTTGGAAGGTAAAGAAGTGTTAGAAGCATTTCTAGGAAGTTGTTTGAAACAGCATTGGCTTGAATAGGAAGTGGTGTTGCAGCATCTCAGAAGATAGTACCTCAGTAGGATCCAGTTTAGTTTTACAAGCATTAAGTCATTTAATTTTTCATCCCATGCATGATGTGTGATAGATATGAGAGTAACTCATTCTTTTTTAAATCTGTAATTTGTTAAAAATGAGTAGACATTCTTTTCCAAGCTACTGCACAGGGATTCAGTCTGGTAGCACATATGGAATCCTTCAGGCAAACAGCATTTTTAACAGCAGAACTTGATTTCTCCTGTGTGGGTGGAGAAGATCTGGCCATGTTATGTGTGAGCCAGCGGACTATTCCACCATGCTTAAAGGAACTGTCTTTCCTAAGCTACTTGGTAGTCTTACAGCAACACATTATGTGAGTTGCTAATACCTGGACCTATTTCAAAAGTGCTGCTGTCCTACTTGCATTCCTAAAGGCATGAGAGGAGAGTAGATACTACCTTAAAATAGCATATTTGAAACTTTGGTCCACTTTTCGTTGTTGTTGTTTGTATGTTTTAGTGTTTTCTTGTACGTCATCTGCAATTTAATACTGCTAAAACTACAATTTGATCCTTTCCTTTTCATCTTCATGCACCATTGAACTACTAGTTTTCACTTTCACAATCATGGATTTCTGCTGGCCCATTTCTTGCAGATGAGCATATCTTTGCACCTCTAGCTGAAGATGCTGCAAGGGTTATGTTTATTTTCCTGTTTGATGTAGTTTCATGGGCTGCAGACTGTGACTTCACGGATGACAGATTGCAAAACAGTTACGAAGCATTCCAAGTAAGGGTTAAAAGGCAAAAAATAATCTATAACAACTCACAGCTCCTCTCAAAACATCTTACATGTGATGTATATTGCCTTTCTTCCAACAAAAGCCCTGATTACAGAAACAAGACCAGCAACTGCAAACACATCGGGAGAGAAGCAATAGCATACAACATGTTGCAAGATCCTAGCAGCAAGCAATGTGGGACTACCTCCGTCTACATTTTGATAAATCTTTATCTACTGTATTTAGTTTTCAGTTTTGCTGCAACAGAATCTGTCTCAATAACATTTCTCTCTACTTCTCTACTTTTTATTATTATTTTTTTTTTCCACAAGCTATCACCTTGAGAGTCTCCAATGGAGGTTTTGGAGCTCTGTGTGGACTTGGTAAAGCTCTCCCACAGCGAGAGATCAGAAATGCCATGTGTAGAAGTAGGGACTAATCTGAGATCATTTTGGAAAAAGAAAAGCATTCATTTCCCAAGAAAGAAAGCTTTAAGCAAAACTGTATTGAGTTAAATGTAATATATGATTTAGGTATTTCCTTGGGTGTTGTAACCAGCTTTCTAGATTTAAAAAATAAAAATAAAAAGCCGTAACTACATTACTTGTAAGTCACACATTCACAGTGAAATGAAAAGGATTAAAAAATGTATCATTTTTTTTGTTACTGTATGAGCATTGTTCATTAGCATTTATATTTTGTTCAGAACAAAAATGTAGTTTTTAAAAATTTTTTGTTCTGTCTGCTTCACTGCAGTTCTTTTATACTAGGGTTTCAGAGATCATCTGCAAAATCTAGGAGGAAGGGAGAGGAAAAAAAAGGAAAGAATGATACACAAACCCAGTGTCACATTTAAAAGATTTTTCCAAAGTTAGTATACTAGCAAGTTTAAATTTGTGAAATAATATTGAAATGCACACATAAGGGTATTCATATCACCACTGATAGAATATATGTCGAAATATTGTGTTATAGTATCAGAGAAGTTTGGTCCATGATTTAGGAAAGCATTTAAAGCTGAACTTGGATTCTTTGTTAGGAAAGTGCTTGGGCATATACCCAAATCATACCAACAACTTGAACACATACCTGGTTTGTTTAGTTCTGCTGATCTCACTTGATCATACGCTTAAGTGTTTGGAGGAACCTTTCTGAACTGGAATTGCAGATGATTATGTATCATGCATTAGTAGTTCACTCTTCTCCCAACAAGTAAACCTTAACCTTCTGTCCTATCAGGTGTTAAGTAGGAACAGATTTATGTTGAGGAAGACTTCATCTGACTTCAAAGTGGATTTTGAAAACCTGGATCTCCTCCTTCTTGGGGAGGCATACATTATTGCTTACATAAATAAGAACAGAGAACAGTGGCCTAGATGCTGTCTTCATGCATAGGTTTGTGGGCCTTACCAGCATTAGTATGGAAGAAGAATGTTGAATATACAGAGACCTGTGAGTTTTCTTTGCCAGGCAGGATATCTTCAAGCTTGACTGAACTATCTTTAGGCTGTCTCAGGTAGATGAGAAGCTACACAGAGGTAAAGCAGCTCCAAAGGCAGCTCTTTCTCTGTTATGTAGATACAACTGCTGAATCTGGGAAATTCGAGAGATCTTTTTGTGTCATTAATTGATAATACTCAATTGATAACGTTATGCTGCTCATATCAGAATACAGAAAATCAGCTCCCGTCTTAAAAACTTTGTGTGAAAATTAGACTGTACTTCTGCAGGCATTTACATGGTTGAGAATTCCTATAGGACTCCTTAAATTCAGTGGAATTATTTGTGTATAACCACAGCAAGTGTTTGCAGTACCTGGTCTTAAATCAATTATTTGTTTGTTTTTAAATGACTATTTGCAGCATGATGCTTTGAATATGTTGAGATTTGTCAATTTATTTCTAAATGTTTTAAGCTTCTGTTATTTAAACTGTAGTTGGACTTGGTGATCCTTGTGGGTCCCTTCCAACTTAGGATATTCTATGATTCTAAACTTCTTCCAAAGTTAGAGAGAACTGCAATGTGATTGATGAATTGAAACACTGCATGACAAAAGATCTCCTCCTCACTATATTTGAATGTATTTTTTGGCAATTTTTTACCACATTGTATCTTTTCTTTCTCCTTTTAGCTTAAGATACGTCTTTGAGTTCTTAGCTTTGTTCAGACACTCCACCTTATTAATCAATGAGTAAATAATCTTAACATTACATAACCACCAGAATGAAATTGTTTGCTTTTCCTTGCATCACTAATGTCCAGTTCAAGAAGAAGCCTGTGATCTAAGGCAGGTAGTTGTGTTGCACCATAACCAAACCAAGTCATTTACATGAGGCCACATTTCTTATTTTGAGCAGTGTCTTTGCAGAAAACAGTAATTCAGATATAAACTGAGTTTATTGTGGAATTCCCATAGCAGTTTTCTTAAAATTTGCAATACTGAATTGCCTGTCTATAAAAATTGAGCTTATTTTCCCTAAAGTCACTGAAAATGATGAAAGCTATATTGCTCTCCTACAGTCTGACTATAGTTAGTTTTTATTGCTTCCTGGGCCCATGAGAAAATCCATACAACATTTAAAACTGTTATTTTCATCATTCCAAGCCTTAGATGCAGGCGTGTTGGCTTCTACCAATCTTTCTAGAAGTGCTAAAAGGCTCAGGCCTACAAAGTGCTGCCCTCCCTCTGGCTCTGCTGATTTTGGTGTTAGGATGGATGGCCCATAAATTTCTAGTCATTGCTCAGAAATGCAGAGATTTTGGCCTTAGGGAATCCTTAATAGGATCATCAAATCTGAGTAGCTTTACAATTTTCATTGCAAGTGCTGAAATTGCCATTCTAGCTACTACTACCAAGATGTGCCTGGAGATAGCCAGGAACATAACAGGGGATGGAACCACTTCCATCTGTATGAGACAAGAACGTTATCGGTGGAAAAGCAGTAGAAATAAGGGGAATTAGAACACAGTTCTTTGATGTAATGGTAGCTGTTAAGACAGTTAAGAATAGTTATCAGAAGAAAATTACAAATTACTATTATATGACACCTCTACCTCCTAATCATTCTTTGCATTTGCAAAGGTATGATTTTGACTAAATAAATAAATAAAACAAGCAGATACACATTTTTGATGAACGACAGAAAGAGAAGCTTATTAAGTGTCCAGTTAAACTAAACATCATCTGTTACTTTAATATATACTTTTATTTTTTTTTTATTTCCTTTGCTTTTCAGCCAACACAGAGACTTATCAAAAGATTGCATGTGGAAAAAAACTCTTAGAGCATTTTTCTCTTATAGTGTAGCTTAAAAGGAATGTGTGAAATTCAAGATTGGAAAGTATTACACAAAAGTATTGTTTTTCCTTTGTTTTTCTTTCTTTCTTTCTACTTTTTTTTTTCCAAACATATTTTCTCTCAAACCTGTCTCCCTACCAAGCCCTTTTTCCCACAAGACTCCAAAGGAAAAATGACATCAAATGGTAAAATCCTGCTGTATGTTATTTCCAGAGGAATCCATGGAAATCTTGAATATGATTTTATCATTTGCACTGTAATGTTCCATTGTTAAAAGGAACAACATACTGAAGAGTATTCAGTTGCTGAATGCTTGATGGTAAGCAAAATCTGATGTTTCTGCGAATATTACAAAACACTTAGGAATCTGTAGCACCTCAGATTTGTTGTATGATAATAGGAATTAGAAATGGAAAACTCCTGTTATGTCAGCTTGACCATCTCTCTGACACTGCCAGATAGTTTTCTTCATTGCAGTACTTGGTCTAATTTGCAAATGTTATAAGCCATGTGGCTACCACCATTTCCCTTGGGAGAATACATGGCATTAAAGCAGGCTGAATATTCCTTTCCTTGAATTCATCTTCTTAATCCTGTTTTTTATCTCTTCATTGCACTAAACGTTCGTTAATGTCACTTTGCTTTTAGCTATTTTCTCTCCCCTCCCTCTTTTATGTTTTCCACAAAATCACAGTATTATTTACACTGTTCTTTTGGCTTTTCTTTTGTTTTGTTGTTCTGGTACTCAGGAGTCATGGGCTAACTCTCTAGAGGATATAGAGGAAATGTAGTAAGTCTCTACTGGAGGAAGGGGAGACTATGTAACTTCTGTGGCCACTGAAGTTATATTTGCAAAAGAAGCACAGCATAGGTCCTAAATACATGTCTATATCAGACTTATTCATTAAAAAAAAAATAAAAAAAATCCTTGTAAATCTAAAATACTTCTTATTCCATGTTTTGCTGAGGCTGATGTTGCATAATATACTTTGCATGTATATATTGTAGTTAAATTTGTTGAAAGCTTCATTCTGACAATTATATCATGCAAAAAAAAAAAGATAACTGCACTAGTTTGACTTATTTAAGACACAGGTACACTAACAAGGGTAGAGCTCTGTGAATAACATTTTTTTTTAACTTTGAAAAAGATTATGAGTATTTTATGACATCCTCCAATGATTCTTTTAAGTTTCTCTTTTTCTCCAGAAATTTGAGGAAGTTTATTTATGATACTTCAGTGTGAAATGATAATCCAGAAGATTTTGAAAGTATCAAAAAAGCTTTAAGAATTTTTATTTTTACAGTCACATTGATCTGACAAATTCAGCAGGAATTTGACAAATGGTTTGTTTGACCTGCACCTGCATTTTTCAAAGGAAAATTATCTCAGCTGAAAAGTTTGCTCAGTATTAGCTGAAGTTACAAAGGTAGGTGATGAATGTTTGAAGATATTAACAGCAGTCAGCCTATAGGAGTAGAAAGTGTAACATATATATGTGTATATACATCTAACATATATGTGTGTGTGTGTGTGTATATATATATATATGTATATATATCTCATATCCTTGAAGGATCTTAGATCATCCTGCAGGCAGACACTGGGTGGCTGTCTCCAGGAGGAGGATTCCCTACCATTCATATGAAAATGGTGGAAAATCTTGCCCTAAAGCTAACCTACCCCTGGAGTTTTGCCTATCTGTCATGATGAGCACTTGTCTGGGAAGAAAAAGGTTTTCTTAATGGTCAGCTGGCAAATCTTTCTGCCTGGGAAGTCAAAAACATCACAACGAAGCAAGCAGCTGGAAGACCAACTACTATGGCATTACTTCTCCCCAGGAAAAAGCAAAGAATTGCATCTATGCCAAGACTCTCTTTTTAATACAGTAGCGTAATATCTGTCTAATCTGAATGTCCATGGCTCAAATATTTTTTTTCTAGCAGTAAGTTATTGAAGAGCCAACATTTCTGAAATGTGTAGTAGATTTTCAGTTGCACTGAATGAGATGTAGGATTGATGAAAAATAAATTGAACCGTTGACATTCATGTGGCCATAATTAAGTTTTAGATTTGTATTGTGCGTATTTACTTTAGAATTTGCTGAATTAATTTACTGCTCTACAAAAGGACAGTAGCTAATAAGAAACTGGCCACTGAGGAGCAAACTCAGTTTTAGAGATTTACTTCCTGGTAGGAAGTACCTGTTGAAGCTGAAATGTAAAAGTCATTTGTAACTTTTCCTTTTTTTTCATCTCCAAATGAAAACAAATGTTTCTCAAAAAATAAAAATAAAAAATTTGCAAGTTTCCTAGAATAATGTCTAGCATTTTATAGCTGTTCATGGTAAGCCAGGTATTATGACCAATTTATTTATTTCATGATAGGTAACTGCTTTTTATGCAGTTTGTCTTCCCTCAAGCATATTCAGTTTCCTTTGTAATCATCTTTGGATGATTTTCTGATTTTTTTTTGTTCCCCTGCATTTCTTCAAACTAACCATGATACCATTCCTTTTGTTTTTCTCTCCATATTGATATCTAGGAATGTAAGCTAGATTCATTTATTTTTTTTCTTGACAATTCTTCATTTCTTCTAGAAAGTACTTATTCCCAGTTATATATATATGTTATATTATTATATATTATGTATAAATAAATAAAATCACCATGATCATTAGAAGAAGCAACTTTGCTCCTTGGGAACTTTTGGTCATATCTCTGGTTGCTTTTCCTGATGTTCACGTTTTGTAATTTTACATTAGATAAAATAAATTTGTCTTGGGCTTTCTCCAAATAAAAAGCAGAAAGATGTGAAAAAAAAAAAGTATAGTAACTTTGCAACATTATAAGTGTAGGAGTCTGATTTCTTACCATTTACAGGTTGAGTACTTGAATAGTCCTAAGATCTGTGAACTGGTGCATACCTCCTTACCTTTCCCAAAACAGATAAGCAGTAATTCAGTCTACTTGTTCATTCCCTGGATCCATTGTTGGCAGCTCTAATTCTGTTTTTAGGTGGTGTGGTTTTCAATAAAAAATTCTGTATTAGGGGTTTGTTATGGGTATGTGTGTATGTACAAAATTTGATGTAATGAAAATTAAAGACAACAGTATTATACAATACAAACACACCACAGTTTGTTCGTTATCAGAACAAAATCATTGAGAGGAATATTTATTTGCTATGCTTTGCAAAACAAAGGAATATAAAGATATTACCTGGGAAGGAACTTTGTCACTTTTCCTAACATGTCCCTTTTCACATTCAACCTGAGTTGCCATATGCCCATATCTATAGTATAGATTCTCCGTTGATGGCTACTGCCAAGTGGCATGAATGCACAAGAACTTTGTAAAGCATTTAAAATTTGGTTTAAAAAAAAATAATCTGTGGACAGTTGTCAAATGTTTCTGTTGTTCTTACTTGTTACCTCCTTGTTACTTGTTATCTCCCCTGTGTTATACTGCTATTACATGTTAGTATTAAGTCAGAATGACAAAGGAAAGCTTTTAGCGAGGTTTATAAAATTTTGTGTGAATAGACCCCTGATAAACCCAGGGTAAGGGCTGCCCTGCTATTTTTCATCAGTTTAGAAACTGAGCTGTTGCTAGCTTCACGTAGCTTGGACTTGTATTGCAGTTAGTAGAGGACATATCTAAAAATGAGTGATGGAAACTGTTGTTTCACATTATCCATTCTGTGATGTATATAGCCCCTTAGGACAAAGAGCAGTTCACTGAATGAACTCTTTGCTCTCAGTCACACTTCCTAAATGAAAAGCAAGTTTCTTTTATTTGCACAATTCTTTAATGAATGAGTCAGTTCATGCTTCCCACTCATTTATCTACCATCACTCCCCCTTCAGATACAAAAGTCTGATCATTTTTAAATTATGTATGCTGTGATCAGTGACTCACTGGTGGCTTGGGAGGGAATCGTAAAGCTCACTTTCAGTTTATTATTCCACAGAAAGTGGTACTGAATACTGATCAAGTCCAGTTTCTCCTGTTAAAGCCCACTGTAGGAAAGTTTGTAGCTTGTCTATCATGATGATCAATCTTCACCACCACATTAGAGTCAATGATTTCGCACTAATCCCTTTTGCACTCCAAGCTAAACTGGGATAAGCAAGATATTGTTACTTTCTTAAACCTTTTGAAAAACCCTTTGGATAGTGTCCATGGAATAAAGATTATATGCTAAGAAAAAGGAAGCCATATATACTTCCTCAAGAAGTTTATAATGATAATCAAAATTATTAGCAGTGAAAAGATGAAGTTCTTAAAAAGAAAATTATCATGATTTCCAGAAATATGACTTGAAGGTGCTGGGAAAAATCTGTCTTCTTTTGTTAACAAAAAAGTGAAAAGAGCTATTAACTTTGATCATTTGGAACATTTAGTTTTGCATCCAAAATTTTATGAAGAACTTTCTTTAAATCTGTAGTTTGTTCTAAGGTGGCTTTATGTCTGATCTAGAAATAGCAATTTTAACCATCAGGCCATGAGACAGGGTGTTTTTTTCCTCTTTTCTTTTAGGTGGGAAGAGCTGAGGAAAGTGGTGCCTCCCTTCTCCAGCTTAATCTGAACTTAAAATAACTTTCAGTTCTCTTGTTATAACAGCCCTTTTTCTGAGTCACAGTATGAAAGAGACTGGGAAGTGTTGAATATTGTAGATTAAACACTTCAAAGCCAACTTTGACTTAGTTTTATGCATGCTTCAGAGTAGAATAATGTGCAATAGTATCCAAGAAGCTCAGCCAGTAATTCATGAGAGTCCAGAATGTTCTCTTAGGATGAGTCATAGCAGCATAAATGATACGACTGGAGAAGATCCCTTAGGTCATCCAGTTGAAAGCCTTTGTATCTTCCTCTTCACTAATCCCCTCTAGGATTTCTTCTACCCTGTCTTGACAAACCTCTCATATCCTTGACTCAGCCACCTCCATGGGTAGTTTCTTCCATTGCCTAACGATTTAACCTGAACATCTTTAAACCTTACACCATAATGCTTAGTATGAACAATTTATGAAAACAATCCTTTCACCTCCCTTCTGCCATCATGCTCAAATATAATCCTTCCCTCTAAACGTTCTTTATTTTTCCCCTCTAGCTGCATGAATAATAACTCGAGTAAAGTGTTTTGTTTTGCTTTTTCTTCAGCTGTCTTTGGTGTTTCTGTCACTGTAACTGTTTTTCTAAGATCTTTCTCTCAGTTTTCAAGGCTCAAAAATGCATTTTGTTCTACAAATGAACTTTCTGTGACTCAGCAATATGTGTGCATTAATCATGCTTTTCAAAGGGTAAATTGGTATGACTGAAATATTCCATGGCTTTGTTTACAGAAGTTGCTTTCATAAGGGTGCTAATGTGCTCTGATTGACAAATACAAATAATAATAATAATAATAATAATAATAATAATAATAATAATTTGAGGGATTTAAGTGGATGAAAGTGTAATGCATTTTTAATTTCAGATGTGTAATCTCATGTTGCTAATCAGGATATTAATTCAATCACATACTATAACTTAATTTTGAAAACTTTTCTCCAGAAACTCTTGGGGTTTCCTACTGCACAAGGGTTAGTTTATCATGGTTATTTCCATTATTATCCCTTTAATACACATTTATCAAAGTGTGTGTGTGTATAATACCAGTACTACTCTGATGGAATTTTTGCATGGTCTATAAAATGAAACACTGAGAATTTCCTAATGGGAAATATGGGGGCATAAGAAAGTTTTTTTTTTTTTTTTCCTTTTGAAATGAGGTACAGGGGCCTTAATCTATGGAATTCTTAATTTTTTACCAAGTATTGCTTAGGATCTGCCTGAGCTTGTCAGAATATACTGATAATAAACCTCTCAATGCAAAATTTATGTTGTTCTCCTAGTTGACTAATAAATATGGCATGTTGAAAAATACAGGGTAGAGGTGGGGAGGCTCATTATTGCAAGCTATGTTTTCATATTGCCTCCCATTTTAGAGTTACATAACAAAAATAGCTGCAGTCTATACTTCATGTTAGCTCACCTCTCCCACAGTTTACTCATGTGGTAGTTCTTTGATCCATGCAGAAGTATTACCAGGTTACCCGAAGTTTTGTATAGTGCTGTCAGGCAAAGCTGTATGAAATTGAGGTAAATCCTGCTGTAAGTTTCAGTTCTGCCAGCTCATAATTACAGCTAACACATAGGTTTAGTTGATCCACTGTGTTTCATGAGCTTGCAAGCAGCCATTCACATTGACCATTTTGGCATAGCAATTTACAGAAATAGACACAGGAATTATTTTTAAGAAGTCCATCTCATGGAAGTAACAGTTTTTGAAAAGAGTACCTTGGGCACTATTTTACATCTCCAATAACTATTTTTGCTTTACAATTTTATAACTAGATTTTATTTTTTAATATGTTACGGCTTCAGCCTACTAAAGGAAAAGGTCCATGTCCCACCCCTCCCTCCCCCCAGTATTTTTCCTAAACCTTTCCTTCCTTAATTTCCTGCTGTTAAGATTCTCAGATGTCCTCTAGCAAGTCCTCAAATGTAGTTGCGTTGATATTGAGGGCACTGTGCAGTAGCAGTGTTGTACGTCTTGAAGTGTGCAACTCAGTGGGCAATGCTAATGCACAGGTTAGTGCCTCTTGGTCTGTCTGGTAAATCTCTGGCTATCCTCTTCAGGGACAAACTGCCGATGTAAGCATGCTGCCCTTTTCTGTTTCTTATTTGTGTGTCCGTCCAGCTTTTAGGAAGTGTGTGCAGAAAGCTGTTTCCAAACTCTTGCAACCTCTTTTCCCTGATTGTGGAGGGAAAGTAAGGCATTCTCCAATGTCTTTTTTATGGAGTACAGAGAGCTGTAAACAGCTGCAGATGTGATTTCAATAAAGCTGTATAGTCAGGAGCAGTATTCACTGTGGGCTCTGCAGTGGCTTCTGTGGTTCTACACTGCGTTGAGCTACGTGGCCTATTTCATGGCAAATGCCTGTCTTCTGCAGCTCTTTCCACTGTGCTACTTCTGTGGGGCTTTCCTCAGCAACCATCTGTTTAAGATTATTCTCATGATGTATTTCAAATGGTATCTTATGTATCTTCTCTCAGCATTGTTAATCTCTTAGGTCCTGGAGCAATAATTATTTCTCCTCTCCAGCATTTGTAGCTCATCTGGGTTTCTTATAATCCACACATTTCATTATCATGCTACCTACCTCCTTCCTCTAGATCATTAATGAAACAAGATGGGACCTGCTGCTGGTCCCTTTGGCATCCCAGCATGTACTATGCAATAAGATTTTTGAACAAAGGAACTACCATTTCAGGGCTGACCTTTGTAAACCCATGTCAGCTCTTAACATGGTATTTTTAATTGTCCTTTGGGGGCCTTGGGCTTCCAGCTGTTACTGAAATCTTATTGCTTTAGTCTTTTGTATCTTGGCAATTTTATCCTTGATCTGCTCTCTGTTAGCCTCTCTGTTAGCCTCGCTTTATTTCAATTTCAAGGCTTGAGGTAAAATTTGTTTAAATTATTACCAGCAGTTATGAAAACCATTCATGCACATACTGAAATCCACAAGCACCAGAAGACAGTGGTGGTGCAAAAAAAAACCCTGACAAATAAAACAACAAAAAAAGTAACATGGATGTTTTTATTCATGTGAAATTGCATGGATCTAAATGAACACTTCCCCTTCCCTCCTTCCCTCCTTCCCTCCTTCCCTCCTTCCCTCCTTCCCTCCTTCCCTCCTTCCCTCCTTCCCTCCTTCCCTCCTTCCCTCCTTCCCTCCTTCCCTCCTTCCCTCCGCCCCCCCCCCCTTTTTTTTCTTTAATGATGTAAATTGTTGGTGCTAAATTCTGTGTGAATATGATTACAAAGGCAATTGGGCCTTCAGTCAATGAACTAGCCTGGGTTTAGAAGACCTGGACAGTCAAATTTAATTCTTCTGCTGACCTGATGGGTGATTTCACTTCACTGGGTGTGTAGAGATTTCAGCCTTCTTCAGAGATGTCTCGTTAGAAAAAATACTACATAAAAGTTGTGTGTTACTTGTATTATTATTCATATATCATTTGGTTATACTGCCAATTTATTTTGGATTGCTTTATGTTCATTTGAAAAGGATTTAAGTTAAATCATCTTCAGCATAAACCAATAGCAGACATGTAAGAAACCTGGGTTAAATAATCACTTTTAATTAACCTATGCAAGTATGTGCATATACAAATTTCTGTGATTACCCACTGCTCTTTTTCTCCATAAATATTTCAGGCAACTTTTTATGAGTTTCTACCTACTTTTTTGATTTTGTCAGGTTCATTATTGCAAAGATTAATATCCAATCAAAGATGGATTAACCTTTGCACAGATATTTGAAGACGGGAAACTCATATGTTCCTGGTTTAAAGCAGAAGTTACCTTCTGTACAAGGGCTTTGCTATTTTCCCCTTGCCCAAAGTGTTAGTCTTATATTAAAATAAAATAAAATAAAATAAAATAAAATAAATCCTTATTAATTAGTTTATGGAGCCTAATTTTCTATTGTTTTGCAATTTGTATTGCCAGTTCTACCTGGAAAAAGGTGAAGGTAAAATCAAGTAGAGAACTGTGTGTCAGATCATATGCCCGATTATTCTCTACCATTTTTCTTCACATGTAAGAGTAGTCCAGAATTTAAAACTTAAAGATTGCATCATTTGTCATATACATAAAGGAGCTGATATGAAATTGTCTTTAATGTGTATATTTCCTAAACTTGTGAGTGCTTGAATTTGCAAGTTATGCATTTTTATTCTATGTTGCATGTAATAAATTGTTTCCTCCAGCTATAACCAAAGCTTTTACAAACAAGTAAAATCAAAATTATAGTGCGTGCAGTTGCTAAGTACACTGAATTTTTAAGCATCTTTTTCTCTTTATAGGTTTGTCTGAGGATGCAGCAGAGGAAGAAGAAAAGCCATGAAACATGAAGATGACCCTCAGGAGGAATTTCTATCTGATATCAAATGCATTTATAAGGCAGCAGTACCAATTCTTTTTATTCTGTCCTGATTGCAGCCTCCAGAAAGAGAGGACTGTGCTAATTTATACAAAAAAGTTCCATTCTAATCATTTTGGTTGGGTCTTCCTGCCAACTGCTAGCATCCTTTCTGTGAGCAAAGCTTATGCACTTACCCAACTGTGGTAGGGATGTTGTGTTATGTTTTGTGATACATCAGCCCTTCTAAGGATTCTGTTGATTGATCAAAGACTGTTTACAGATAGTTAAAAGCAATCTTTGTTTCAGGATATGTTTTATCTGTTTTTTAAGATATTTTGAACTATACATTTGTTATATCACAGCTTTGACAAAAGATAACTATCTCCTTTTCTCCTGTACTAACATTCACAATTCCAGACAGCTGAATTCACCACAAGAAGAAAAACTGGTAATCCATCAACTACCCACCCTCCCCACCCTGCGCCCCGTCTCTCATTGCTTATATAGACTCCTGCTCTCAAGAGATACAGAGTAAAATATGGTTACTGGACATAAAGGGCAAACCCTTTTGCCATTAACTATGTCACTATGAACATGAATAAAGTTTACACTGTAAGTACCCTGAGCACAGCAACAGATGGATCTTTTTATGGTTACTGGTGATTTCTTTTTTTCCTGTCAGTCAGCCTGTTCTAGTTATGGGTAAGAGTTTCAAAAGTAACTAGCAATTTTTGAGTGCCTTAATTTTTATGAATCCAGTTGGAGGGTGCTTAGTTGGTTCAGTTTTTAGAAAGTGCTGAATATTTACAGTCTGAAAGTCAGGTCCACCCAAGGTGCCTGCGATGAGACAACAACTGAGACAACCCAAACACCCTGGCAAACCGTGGCGTAGGGTTTGAAAGTGTCAAGATTATATCTGAGTTCTTAAGAGTGAGCTGAGTGCAGCATCAGTAAAAGATATTTGAAACTGAAGATAATTGATACATGGGTTAAGAGTAAAGACAGCTGAACAAGGTCTCTCTTGGTTGTTAGTGGTTCATAAAAAATCAGAAGCAATTTTTTAAATTTTTTTTTTGGATTGCAAATACAGAAAATATAGTGCAGCCCAGCATAATTTCTCAGGGATGAAATTGGATGAACTATCTGCACATCCCACTTTCATCTTGGTTTCACCAACTCCTGTTCTAGCCATAGTAAAGGTCCTTCCAACTCACATTTGTGCTCTTTTGGCAGGGTCGTCGACAGTTTCTGTGGTCTGTGCCAGACTTGATCTGTGGATAAAAAGGAGACATTTTTCAGGATCTCTTAAGCCAACAACTTTCATCAGCTCCATGTTTACTTTCAAACTCTTTGTATCCACCCCCAAAAACTAAACCACTTTGCACCAATTGTGCATCTGCTTCTTAGCCCTTTGATCCTGGTCTGGCTCAGTAAACTTGATATAATCATGTTTCATGGAGCCCTTTTCAACATTAAATGGAGTCAAGTGGCCAGGGAACTGGGTATGGCTTCTGATACCACTAGGACTGAAGTGAGCAGGGGTTGCCGATAAAAATGACTCTGTCCCCCAGGAGACCTCAGATACCTGTAAGCTGTGGTGCACAAAATCTTGCCTCTTTCCCAGGAAGGAAAAATCCTACCCCCTGCTTGTTACGGAGGGATTCTGCTGGCTGAGTTTTTTCATTCTGATCCCTCCCCCATGGTTTTTGTCAGGAGGGCAGTATCTAACCCATTGTAAATGTATCCTGCTGTGTTGTGAAAATTACACAATAAAATAATCTCCTGTAGTTTCTGTACACACCTCAATGACCAAGGAAAATCCATGGAGAACTAATCAATTACTGTAGCTATTAGGCTTAAACTTTAACTATAGATCTCAAATCTTCTTTTGTTCTCTTGTCAGTGGCTACTAGGTAATCTAGAAAAATCCACTGCTGTCTACCTTTTTTTTTTTTTTTTTTTTCCCCATGCCATAGAAGTGCCATTATGTTGTAGAATCCTGGACCAAAGAATCCTAAACTATATGTGTATAATATTACCTGGAGAACACACTACTGTGAGACTTTCATGAAATATATTACTCTTTCATAATTATTATTATTGAATGTGATCCCAATGCTCAGAGCTGCCTGGCTTCATTGGGAGCTTAGGGTAAACAAATAGGCACTCAGGTCAATTATTTCATAGGCTTTTATTTATTTTTTATCATTTTAATATGTAAGGCTCAGAAGCACTCTTATTTGTCTTTTCTGCTCCATGCTTTGTAAAATGAGGTCACATGAGACTCTTTCTACAGAAAAGGAAAAACATGGTGGTAATAAAGAAAAAAAAAAAAGCTAGAACTGTCTATAATAGTAATGTGACCTCTTTGTATATTGTACTAAATTGTGATATTTGATAGTATCGTCAGGATTTAAGAGAGAAATAAAGTTGCTTTGAGTAAAAATTACTTGATTTCCCCAAATGCCAAATAGTCCAGCTAATTCAGAGGAAGGAAGTCGTTGAAATGTAGTCATTTACACAGCATGCTAAGAGAAAATATTGTAAAGTAATTCTTAGCAGATCTCAAATGTAGTTTGAATTTTTAAGAAAGTTCTTTTTGGCTGGAAAAAAATCAGGCCAGTTACAGGAAGTTTTGGAGTTAGAGAGTCGACCAACCGAAAAGTGTCAGGAAACATTGCTAGGTGAGGAGGACAAAATGTTGGGTTCTCATTGACAATGTTTCTGAGGCCAAGAAGGACATTGCTGAGTAGTCAAATGATTCTGAACAGGATTTTAGAGTATGCCTGATCAGATGTTCTGTTAATTATAAGACTACAGTGTGGTGGAGTCATTAATATAAATGTCATATCTAGAAACTTAATGATTTATTCTGCAAAAAGATTACTCATATAAGAACTGTATCTTTCTGAGCTTAAATATGCAGTCTTCTAGAATAAATATTTGAGGAGAATTTATATTTTTAGTTGGCTCACAGATAAAAATAAATTTTAAACAATCATTTTATTAAAATCAGTTTTGGATACTTATATCTAAAGTGAATTTTGTAACATTTTGAAAACCGTACTGAGGGTCATGGCAACTTTTTTATTATATTTGTGCTGTAGCATTTTGAAATGCATTTTCTAAATTAAGTCATAACATAAAATATATGCATTTTATTTCTGTTAAACAGGTAAATATTTTTTGTATTATTGTATTATTTTCTGATTGTTATCTTCCAAGGGCTTTTCATTCATTTTGTTTTTTTTTGTGCTGTAGCAATTTAGAAAAACAGATTAAAACAATTACTACTCTGATGACAAAAATCTGGAGATTTGGTCTCTGATGATCTTTTGGGCTTTGAACACAATGCTGAGTTCAAACCAGGGCTTTTCTTTGCAGCTCCAGATTGATTCTTCTGTCCAACTATTATTAAACTATGACACAGAAAAACAGCATTTCTTTATTTTCCAGGAGTTGAATTTTGCTTTATAATGTCTTCTTTTCTCTTCTTCAGCATTTACTATGCACAGAGTTTTAGAGATAAGTTTCAATATTCCTCTGTTGCTTATAAAGAGTAATTTACTGCCATAAAACAAAATTTGCTGAGCAGAGATTTTATTTCTATGTCAAGTGCTTTCAGCATAAAAACTACAAGTTATACATTATATTGAATAAGCATTTTTCTTTCTTATCAGAATATCCTGTTTATAAATACTCTTTTCAAAATACTGTTCCGACGGTACTGCAAAATATATGACATACTCCTGAAAGCAAGCTTCTGTATTGCTTCCTTGAAATTAACCGTTAGTTTTCCATAGCTTTCTAGTCACCCTTTGACATCATGCTGCTTTGTTCATGCACTGCCTTGTAGCATAGGATTCCTCCAGTATTTGTGTATCTTCATATGCTCTTTGCAGCTGACTTGGTTCTTCCTCCACAACTCAAAGGATGTTTAAGTTTAGATACTTGAATGTTTAAGTTCGCATAGCTTCTCATTTGTATGTGAGCCATAATCCTCTTGAGGTGAGTGAATGCCCTCAGGTTCTGAAGAAACAAGCAGGAGGTCAAGGCATGTGGTGTTCTACTAGGCTGGGCTTAAAATTAACGAAAGTGACCCAAATTAGAAGTGCTATTGAATGCATTGTTTCTATGAGAATTTATTCTAGTACCTCAATGGACCAAATTCAATACAAGAATTATATTCATATAAAGATTAGAAAACATTGCTTGGTTTACAGTCTGAAACTCTTCTCTACTTGTTCATTTCCTGTATTGTAAATTCTTACAGTGGTCAATAGTATCAGAAATGATTATTTCTGTCCTTCTTTGCAAGATGACTAGCTGTTTTCTGCACAGAAGCTGCTAGTTTTGGGGGAATATACAGGAGACCAGCAGATCACAGCAAAGACACTTACCAGTTTTATTAGCATTAAATGTATAGCAAGTGATTTTATTAATTTGGGGATGAAAGCCTAAGACAGTTAATTGTTTTGACCTTGTATTTTCTGACAACATGTCCTGGTTGCCATAACTTCGTATCTGCTGTAGCAAGGAGTACAAAGAAAATGCAACATGCAAGCAGTTTTAAATAAATATATTTGTTATTTTAAATCACTGCGGTATTTTCCAGGAGTTTCATGTTGTCAAAAGCAGGAAAGGGAGTAAAACATTATATATTCTTAGGTACTCATTGTAGGTTGATGCTTCCTTTACATAAACTGTCATGTGCTTAGATTTACTATGTGTGTATGGGGCATGCATGTTTGCAGATGAACCTGCTGTATTGAAGATTTCAGTATTCATCCTCATTCTTAAATTGAAAAGATTGAGCAAAATTATGTTTTTAATAGTGGAAAAAAAAGCTATAAAACTAACCAGGAGCCCTGGAATAGATCCACATCCTCAGGCTACAGGATGTAATTGATGTTAACTCTAGTGGGAGTTTTTTCCACTTGATATAGCATGAGCACATTGCATTATTCACTTGTTTGCTACTTTACCACTTCAACACTACACTCATCATAAAAAATATTTCATTTTGGAAATTATTTTTGGCAAAAGCAGTTAAGACTCCAGAGGAAAATGATAACAATGTTTGATAAGGTATTTTGATTCATCCTTATGAGCAGAATAGAGACTTGGAGTGCTTTGTAAGTGGGAATGATCATTGCAGATCACAGTTCACCCTCCACCACAGCTTCAGCTGGGTGCAGACTGACAGCACATTCAGCTGCAGAAATAAGATAAAAGCTCTGTTCTGATTATATAAGCTGTTGCCTGATCAGTAATCTTGAAGGAAGGTCAGTCATCCTGAGTCATTACTGTAAACTGATTAGATGCCCAGATCTACCTTCATTTAATTTTACTGAGTATTTTGCCATAGATTTGGATGGGAGAACATCCATACTCCTCTACCGGAGGCCACATGACACTATAAGATGACATATAATCATAGAATCATAGAATATCCCGAGTTGGAAGGGACCCATAAGGATCATCAAGTCCAACTCCTGGCACCGCACAGGTCTACCCAAAATTTTAGACCACGTGACTAAGTGCACAGTCCAATCGCTTCTTAAATTCAGACAGGCTTGGTGCAGTGAATACTTCACTGGGGAGCTTGTTCCAGTGTGCGACCACCCTTTCAGTGAAGAACCTCTTCCTGATGTCCAGCCTAAACTTCCCCTGCCTCAGCTTAACACCGTTCCCGCGGGTCCTGTCACTGATGATTACAGAGAATAGGTCACCTGCCTTTCCACTCCCCCTCACGAGGAAGTTGTAGACTGCGATGAGGTTCCCTCTCAGCCTCCTCTTCTCCAGGCTGAACAGGCCCAGTGACCTCAGCCATATAAGCACAATTTACTGTTAGCTAGATGATGTAATAAATTATGAGGATTGCTCAGAAAGGTATTATTCCCCAAATACAGTATCTGTGAGGATTAGCTAGTCAGTATTTATTAAACAACTTCTGCATTCCACCCTAGAAGTGATTGCTTCTCTGTAGACAGTGATGCTGCATGTTAAATAGGCCCTTTCAAACTGAATAGAATCTCAAAACACTTTATGCAGGTTACTTCAGCCACTTCTGAGATGAAGTCACTCTCAGGATGATGTATAGCAGCTTTTCGACAACACAAGCAGCACTGTTAAATAGTTTAGGAAATCAAGCAATGAGCAGCATGCCCCCCTTCTGCTCCCCGGCCAAGAGAGTATGGGAGGGAAGTATTTCCAGGACATGTTCTGTTAGGAAGAATGCTCTTAGTTAATTTGGCATCTAATTAGCAGAAATCTTGGCCCTCTATCTGTTAAAAAGTTGCCTTGTTTTTTCTAAACTGATGTTGTTGTTACTATTTCCTCAATTTCATGTACTATTCAAAAATTGGCACCTCCAGTCTCCTCTTATTATACTGAGACATTTTATCATTGTTAATGAATGTAGCATAGGTGCCATTCTTAAAAACTTCAGGAAACAACACCAAGGTTTTTGATCCAAGGACAGATTGGATCAGTCCTTACTTTGCTAAATCTCATAAGACTGTATCCCAAAGCCTACAATGTGTTTGGGGGAATAACTAAGTTTTTTACTATGTTGATTTTATTACTTTATTCATTTTAAAGTGGTGGTCAAGCAGCAGGAAATGGATGCAGTGATACCAAGCAGCTTGATATCGGTAAGAGAAGACTGAAAATGAAGGTGTTTGTGTGCCAAACAACCAAAGAAGAACATGGACGAAAAAGGACTGGCCTTTCAGATCAACTAATGATTTATCATTGCTGTATCGGTTGCACCTATTTAGTCCCACACCACTGTAAATCAAGAGTCATAGGAAAACAAGTCCTAGCAGAGGTGGATTCTAATTTCTTACTGCAGGATTGGAGAAGGTCAAGTGTGATCTTCCATGAAATTACTACAGGTAAGGTTAGCAAAAACAAGGTGGAAGAAAGTTGTGGATGGTACACAGTATATTAAGATCTGATTTTATTTTTCTATTTCTGTCTTTTTTTTTTTTTTTTAAACCAGATCATTCCACATTCAGCATTCATTAGCTCATCTCATGGGGAGAGGAGTCCTTCTCGTCATCCACATTTTTGTAGATAGCAGTCACTTTTGCAATTGTTTAATTTATTTCTTTCTCTTCTTCCTTCTTTTTCTCTTCTTTTTATACCCAATCCCACAGACCATAAACTGATGATTTCTCCCAGCAGCCACTTTGTACACGTGTTTTAAAATCCTTAAAGAAAGAAGGACAACTTGGAGCAAAATGAGTGTTTTGCTTAAACCTTTGAAATAAAATGTAGCTGTTCTTCTCTGGGATGAATACCATTGCTTTCAGCATCAGAAAAATAATGAATGGAAAACCAAATGTGCTCTAAAAAAGTTGAAGCTTTTTTTTTTTTTTTTTTTTTAAACGGCTACTGCCCAAGTATGTCATCCAATGGAGGAAAGTTGGTAGCTGCATTGTTTTTTGTAAGACAGCTACCCAGACGGTGATGTGATACCTTTTATTTGGCTAACCAAAGCTAAAATTAGAACTGAGCAAATAAATCCCAATGAGTAACAGAGTTGGTACATTTTAACCTTTCTTGCTTCTCATTACATGAACTTTTCCAAACCTGGCCACTGATTTTTGGCTTCCAGTTTTACAGCATGTTGAGAGAGGACCTGATTGCTAAGCCCGGTGAGTTTCTTACCTTCAGCATATCAGTTTTGATACCTGATCACACAGTATCTAGTAGGCACAAAATATAGTCTGGTCCTACTGGTTCAGGATTTTCACACTGACCAGAAAAACAATTCCTACAAATGCTCATCCACCTCTCTGTCATTGCAGATATCCGGCATACAAATCTGGACCCCAAACATCTAGTTGAGCTAGGCTTTAGGTCTCAAACCAGTGGGCATGTCCATCTCTCTGTGGCTAAGAGAGAAAGTGAATTCTGGCATTTGTCTATATGTTTATTTAGGTTGCTATAGTACAGATTTGTGATAACGTTTATGAAAAACTGCACACACTGAGAATTTTTATATAGGAGATTGTTACCAAATTACTTCCATGTTGACTTCTGATTGAAACTCCTTCTTCTATTTCTCTCTGGTCGTTGTCCTCACCACAGTAAATTTTTAGGCGTTCCCAGTCACAAAAGTTAAAGACCTGTTATTCCTTCTCCATATCACATTTACCCTTTCAGTAGCTACATTTTCTTCAAAGCCAGACACGTGCTACTGCAGGTGAAGGTGAAAAGATCAGACTGCCTGTAAGCAGTGAAGTTGTGTAACTCTTCCTGATTCACCTCCCAAGGGGTGTGGCAGAGCAGTTTCCAAAACAGTGAACTTACTCACCAGAGCAGCCAGAGGACATTTTTGTTAAGAAAAAGATAGCCAGAGGGTGTAAGTGAAAGGAGCACCCTTCCCCTCCTTAATTTCTTATGTCTACTTCATAGTTACCTGGGGCTAGTCTGTTAGTCATGGGGCTGCTGCGGTGGGCAGGTCACGGGAGTGGTTCTTGGCGAGGGTACAGCAAACCTGGGGCTAGTGTGCCCAGGCAGTCCTGGAGCAAAGTGCTGGCCCTTTCCCCTCTCCCCTCACATGCACAGGCTCCTCTGTGCTCCTGAACAGGGCCAAGCAGAAACAAGGAATGCTTCGTTTTACTTCCAAAGGGTAAAGCTGTCGCAGCAAGCAGCTCCAGCAGTGGCCGCATCCTGCAGTCTGGCCGTGCCAGAATCCCTCAAGACTCTCCACGGGTTCCCCCGGCTCTGTGCCTCTGCCTGGCTAACGTCAGAGGTATCATCTGGCCCCTCTTTATGTAATTTTCCACCCTTTGTAAACTGTAGCACCAGGCAGTGCTTTGAACACACTCATAAACCGGTGTAAGAGTTTTTAGTTGCAGAGGATCGCCTCTCCCTACAGGCTCCCGTATCTCTCTTCATCCTCACCGTGTGCCCACAGGGATGGCTTTGTGTTGACGTGCCGCCCGCCGTCTCTGTTAAGTTTGGCTCCGTCCCTGTCCCTCCCTCGCAAAGGCCCGCATTATCAAAGCCAAGTGATAATCTTGATTGCCCTCATTTTTTTAGTTACCCCAATTAAGCTCAAGGCCTGAGGCTCAGTCTGGGAATCCAGAAAGAGAGACTCCAGATTTTGAGAATTTGGTTGCGGGTGAATAGAGCTATTGTTTGGCTGCTCCCATGCTCATACCTTTGCAATCCGACCGGATTCTGTTAGCTGTGAAAAAAATACTTTGCACTACACCTCTTTTAGGAGAAAATAAAATACGGCTTTCAGAACCATCTTTTCTTGCTTGCTTCTTCTAGTTTGCATCATGTAAATTAAATCTGTCTTTTCTTAATCCTTTTCTGTATTTGGGCCAGCAGCTGAAAGCCTGCAAAAATATGTGCATTTTATCCTCTGTGCATTCTGTAGGAACAGCTTTACAAACCACAGAGACTATTTTAAAATAAATGGCCATTTTTTGAAATCCTATCATTACAAAGCTGAGAGTTGCTTGTTGTTCTCTGAATGTTTCATAGCAGCAAAATTCCTGCATTTTCAGAATTTCACTGTCTTTTTATACAGCTGGAATTGATCCAAAAGCAAAGCATGGAACTGTTGCTAGCACTAACTAGTCACCGAATGTTACTTTCTGTAATAGATGGCTTGTATTGTCATTTTGTGGCATGCTCAAAAGTCAGTTAATCATCATTAAGGCAGTGGGGAAGATTTCTTTTTTTTTTTTTTTTTATAGAGATTTACAGGAATGATCTTTAAGTACAATTACTTTCATTACTTCTGGCACAACAGTGCTGAAAGCAGTTCCATTGTGAGGTGGTGAAACCCTCAGTTCTGTGATTTATTATTTGATGTTTTTCTTTTGGAATATGAAAGTTTAGAAAGATAAACAGGTACCTCAGAACAAGTCTATATAAGAAAGTAATCATGAAAGTGAAGAAACACCACACTGGATGATCTGGTACGTAAAGGTTTGGGTCTCCATCCTGCAGGTGCTCCACACCATGCGTGTCCCCCCCATCCAAATCATGCTGGAAGGCAGCAAAGGCACGTAGCTGGGTCTCATGCCACCAGGGCAGCCCCTCACCTTTTCTCTGAAGGAATCTGGCTTTACTTTTGGGTTTCCATCTTTCTAGTTTTCATGATGCCACCGCCTCCTAAGCACAGCCTAGGAGACCTGAGATACTGACAGCTGCTTAGCCGAGTTGGTGGATTGGTGTAGGTCCAGTGCCAATTTGATCGTGAGAGCTAACTAAATGGGTCGCAACTGAGTGGGCTACCCTTGGCTTGCCCTGTGACTGCAGTCACATCCCCTGGGCCTGGAGGTGTGGAGGTCTCCGTGCACAGAGCTCAGTGCTGCATTGCTCCCAGAGGGTCAGGGACCTGAAGCCCACCTCCCAGCCACAGGGGACGCATCCCCCTTGGAGCAGAGCCTGTTCCTCGGGTGACCCAGCACTCGGTAAAGCTGAAAATGTGGCCACCCCGATGCTATTGCCACTCCTCTCTTGTATGGAGTTATCCTGGTTTGCTTAAGGAACCTGCTTCCACAAATGCTTGCAGAAGTGCCTTGCTGCCCACCGTGTTATTATTCTTATTGAACTCATCTGGGCTAATCCAATGTGTGAACATTTCCTGGGGAAGGCTCTAAATTACACAATCTACTAGCAGGGTGAGCAGTTTCCAAAGTATTTCCAGCATGGTAATACCCTTTCTGTTTAATAATAGCTATCTTATTTATTATCTAGCTTCCATACTGATACAAACTTGGCTACAGCCATACAGACTGACTTCAAATTAATTGAGATGTAAAAATATGAAAGCCAGTTAGAGTTTTAAGTAACTTGAAAAGAGTTAGTTTTGTGTTCTTCAAACTAGTTTAGTTAAAACTGAAAGTAAAACAAGCCCCCAAAGCCACAAGTTCTGTTCTGAAAATAGTTCATCACCAGCCAGCCTCTAAACAGAAATCATTTTGTGTCAGAATACCTGCCAGCCTCTACCTTGAGACTTCAGTCTGCATTTAAAGATAGCTGAAATTAATGGTGTACACCATGTAAATATATTTTTTAAATTCCATGAAGCCTTTAAACTGTTGATTAACTGTTTTCTTTGGTCACAAGTAATTCAGACGACTTGTTTAATCTGCTAATTCAGATTCTTGTTTAATCTGCTAATATATACAAGACATGTGACTAATACTTTACCAAAGTAAATACTTTTCCCTCTCTCTGTTCACCTTGTGCTTCTCAACAACCTATTTAGTGATATGCCACTGTCAGAGAAGTAGAGGCTTTGGCTGAAAACCCCTGCAGATCTGTGTAATGACACCGAAAGGCCACCTCTGGCACACTTAATGATCCTCTCCTCTCCTCCTGACAGAGCCACAGACAGCTGAGAGGCAGGCAGATGAATTGCACTCCCTCATGGAAGTACATTTTTCTCTGGCTCAAGTGGCTGTCTGTTTTCTTTTTGGTGAAGACTAATCTCCAACAGTAATCTGACCCATGTGAATCAGTAGTAAAATTAGATGGGTTTTTAATAACTTTCTTCTTGTTGCTGCTAGTGTGTTTGTTCATTTCTACATTTATTTATTTATTTATTTATTTTGTATACTCTATATTCCTAAACAGTAGACAAGAGTCTACTTTTGGGCTCAAGCACATGCAGAATATCCAGGGTTGAATTATCCAATCAGATTAGTGAGCAGTTCAGCATAACTGTGAAATTTTGTAACATTGCTTCTTTAATAATGGCTCTATTACTTATTATGAAACTCTGTAGCTAGCAGAATTTGCAACAGACTGGTGCAGTATTACCCTGATTTTTTCACATATACTGATGAAAAAGGCTGCTTGAGATTGTCAGTTCATTGCTCTATAAGTGAGGTACAATCAGTAGGACAGATCAGGTATTTTGGTAAATGAGTGTACTTACTTAAATCAGAAGCCAAGAAGAAAAAGTAGGGAGGATTTCTTACTTACAGCAGCTGTGATGTTGCACAGCCAATTTTCTTAAAAGAAAAGAAAAACTAATTCTTAAATTGCTTAAGCATTGTATCTGGAAAGGAACTATGATGAAGGGTTCTTTGTAATGCTCTTTTGTTTTGCTTCCAGATGGAATAAGGTATGTTGTACTAGTTGCAGGGACAGTAAAAGCGAATGCCCTGTGCATCCAAAGCCAGATGCACAAAAAGTACATTCTGAGAACAACCCAAGAGAGCGTTTCACTCGTGTAGCAGCAAGATATTAGCACATATGGATTAGATCGCTGTAAACAGATCTGTGGTTCAGGTTAGTTGTGGAAGCTGCTCCATCTCGTCCCTGCTCTGCGGCTGCACGCTGCGGAGATCTGCTCTCCCAACACTGCCATCTGCCAGCAATCGCCCCACACAACAGCTTGTCTTTTGTCTGCCATTGTCGACAAGCTATAACCTTTTTCTTATAGATGACTTAAAATTAATGGCTCTTAGTCTTCTTTCAGTCATGTGAGTGTGAATCAGGGCACCCACGTGAACAAGAGGAGGCTCTGACGTGACGTCTTACGTTCACTCCTCAAATGTCACCTCCGAGTTTTTAAGCCTTTATTTGTCATTTAGAAAAGCTCAGGGAGAAATTCTGCCACAAAACAAGAACAGCAGCAGGAAGAGCACAGCAACATGAAAGCTCCCTTGGGAGGGTTTTGTTAGGAGAAGTGATGAACTTACAGGATACATGCAGTTGGAAACTTGGCTTTTGGCAAACATACAAACCTTTGCCTTTCTGTGTTTGGTAGAGGCCGCTGCTTTTGAACTGGATTCTGGCTGGAGGGAAAAATCTTATGTCAGAATAAGCAAGCCTTTTTTTGTGCATTGGGGGGGTGGGACCAAGGGTTTCGGAGCATGCAGGGTGGCTGTCTGTAGTGTATGGAAGCTCCATCCTCATCTGCAGTCATCAGTCTGCCATTGGACACGTTTCTTGAGTGCTCGTTTCTTGCAGTCATTAGCTAGGAAAGTAACTAGGCAAAATGTAGGTTTTCATTTCTCTCACATTCAAAGTAAAAGAATACCTCATGCATGTCACTCTATGTGATTTAATTAGCTCTTATCCTTTATCGGGCACAGCAGATGTTCAAGGGTAACCTAACAGGAAAACACATAACTCACACAAAATATTTTTTTATTATCTCTGGAAGACAAACTGTATTTACAGCAGTGAAGTAACAAAAAGGCATGAAAGCATATGCCAGTTTATTCTGTTTGCTTGGCTTATAGCCTGTTTAATAGCTTCTGCTGAGTCTTCCATGGTTAAGACTACGTCACCATTTCTGTCATCACGTACTTTTTGGGTTTGTTTTTAGTATACTTGATAAAAGACTACAATGACCCATTTTCTCCATATTAGAGTGATATTTTCTTCTCTGTGTGGCAATCAAGGATTTTTTTCTTTAAGTTTTGTTGTTTTTTTATAGTTTGATGTACTGGTGGCATTTATATCCAGTTTAATTTGTGCTCTGTTCATTTGGTTTGCATTTCTACAAGTGCAGATGATGAGGATGATTTTGAAGACTTTTGTAATTAGAAACTCCTTTTTGTAAGGCTAACTTTTTCAGTTCTTAGAAAACATAATTTAAACAATAGAAGTATGCAAGTTTGACCATGCCAGGATGTTCTATGTTAATAAACTTTTAAAATGTTACTCATTATCTTTATCTCACCACAAATAAATTAAATGCTTTGCATGTTCCAGGAGTTTATGGAAAACTGTCAAAATGATGAGTTGTTTGATAAAATTTATAAACATTTATTCAAGTAAGTCTCACTGTAACTTTTAGATACTTTCTTGTACTTTTCTTTTATTTAAGGACTTTGACCATATGTCATTTTTAATTCAGTTACAGTTTTAAAGTCTCTTAGTGTGGTCTCCAGCCCTCATTTACATCCATTTTGGTTTCTGATTATTTTGCAGTAGGGGGGCTTGTCAGGAACACCTCTTTAGTATACTTAGGCCAGTCTCAAGTTTTATTATCTCGTGGAGGAGAAGTGGCTATATAAGAAATAATGTTTGTTCACACTGGTAGATACTCTTAACTTTAAAAGTGATTAAGCACAGAGATGAATGACCAATGTGCATGAGCATTTGAAAGACAGCAGTGAAGACAACTGGATGGTGAACAGTAGAGTAACTCCCCTCCGTTCTCCCGCATGGAAGGGTGACATCCACATTGTGATTCTTTGTGTTACTACCAAGCTTCCCAGTTGCTGTGTGTTGATGCACTGCGGTAATAAAATACTTCCCCAAAATTAAAGGTCTCGGCAAGAATTGGCACGGTTGAAGCTTATCGTTTCCATAGCTCCATTTACAGCAAATGTGTGTGCCCTTCTTTTTGACTGTGTAAGTTATTGGATCAAGAATACTTATGTTTAGTAAGGGTATAGTAACAACAGAAAGGGGTAAACTCAATCTGATGTGCAAACCACCTTCACTGTGTATGCATTGCCTTGCAAACACAGATATTCAATGTAGACTTCAATATAGCATTTTTCAGAGGTGTTTCCCTCTTTATTTTGAGAAGTCTCATAGATATTAAGAAAGTGCATTAAAATAATGCATAACAACATAAAAATAATAAAAAGGGACATTTCCAGTACCAAAATATACACATTCCTATGTAGCATGTTTATTGCATACTTTCTCGCATGGGAAGGGACCCTTACGACCACCTAAGCTCAAGACCTAGAACAGTCAATTTCCTGAGCAAAAGAAAATATTTGTGAATTCTAATGATTCAGTGCATCCCCTCAGTTCTGGAAGAGCTCTAGCTAATAAATAATGGGTCTTCTAGCCATTTTGACTTGCCAGTAAAACAGACAATCATGAAGAAAGACATGAATGAGATTGCTGTCTTCTTCACTGTTATTATCATTAACTGTAGATATCTTTTTTTTTTTTTCATTTTAGGTGGGTGCTAAGTTGAACTTTTATTATCATCAGCTAATGGCTAACATTATTAACCAAGTATGGCTGACCACTGGGAAAATGTCACTGGAGAAAAAGCCAAATGACATATGAACTAGATATTTGTGGACATCAAATACTCCATCAAGCTGAATGAAGCCAGGCTGACCACTAAACAAAATGAATGAACATACCCCCTCAACAAGAAGCGATACTATGTGATGCTTATGCAAAGGAGGTAAGATTTTCAATCACACAATTTTATTTTATGCTAGCAGTTATAACAGAAGTCTCTGTGCATATCCAATAGCAGGACACAGCTTTCAGTGTGACCCCCTGATTTTGCTAAAAGTTACCACAGCTCTGAATTTTTTATTTTTTATTTTTTTTTAAATAAGTACCCATTCAAACAGGGCTGCAAAAGGAAATAAAAACCAAACCCGTGAAACTCTACTTAATGCAGCATTATGACCAGAAAGGATTCAGACCTCTGGTAAGACAGACTTTTCAGAAAGGCTAAGGGAGAGGTAAAGAGCTGAGACAAAGCCTGTACCTGTAGCCCTGAATGGGTGACACTAAGGTGGGAGGATTACAAGGCCATGTTTCCCTTCCCTGCTGGGCATCACCTTGTGAGAGATTTCAATTAGAGAGCGATTTTTCCCTGAGGTGTGTCACCGTTCTCAACACCAGGGAGAACCAGAGGTTGCTCCTAACCGTGAGCATTTCCCCTCTTCCCCAGTGAGAGGGGGAGATGGGGAACCAGGGCTCCAAGAGACTCAGAGGCAGCATGAGTCCTCAGCAGGCTCTTCTGCTGGGCACCCAACAGCTTGTGAAGTGTAGTGTAGACATGGTATGTCACGGCTTAGGCTGCCATTTCAGCAGGTGTTCCAAGCAATGAAGAAAAGGGCAATTCCTCCCCCAGATACTGATGCAAGCCAAAGAAAGGCAATGAGCTCACCCTGTGGAGCACTCACCATATTTTCATCCCACAGATGCTGTTTCAGAGGTAAGTTTTAGGCTGAATCAGTGTGTTGGAGATGCTGTAGCAGATCTGTGTGCATTGCTTTGTAACTGTCCTGCCTTAGGTATGGTTTCATTACATGCTCTTGTTAACTGGATGAGTTATAGCATGAATTGAGTGTGCAGTTCAGTTGCTGTCACCTCTTGTCTTCATTTGACAAAAGAGATGAAACTTCTTGTGTTTGTGGAGTATTTTAGCAAGTTCCCTGCTGTTATTTGGAAGCCTGGATTGTTATTTGATGCCCTCATGATTTGTATGTTTCTCACACCAGGTGACATTAATATTTAATTAATTTTAGACCATCACAAAGAGAAGACTCAATGCACACAATGATGTAAGTACTTTCCTGTGGTAGTTGTCACTTCAGAAATTATTAGGGTAGCAATGGCTGTTGCTTTAGGAGGTCTGTGGCTGCACTGGAATTACAAAAGGGAAACATAACCACTGATTACAGATAGAGAGGCAAGAAAAGGCCAGTTTGCCAATAGATTCAGTACATCTTTCCAATGGGGAAAAACAAAACAAAACAAAACAAACAAAAAAACCCCATGTGGACAAGTGAAAATCTCTTCTGCAGTAGAGTGTAATATGTACCTCCACAGGCTCATCTATGTGTAAATGAAAGAGAATAATGAATCATTTACGAGAATATATGTATATATATATATTTGGGTTACATGCATTATATTTATGCAGTGATCCCAATTATATTTTTGTAGAATACAAATACTCTCCTCCCCCCCCACCCCCTTTTTTTTGTGTGTGTGTTTCCTTTAATGGCAGCTAAATTATCCTATCTGCCTATGCAGCTTCAACCTGTACAGATTAAGGCCGGGAAAAAAAAAAAAAAGTAGTCTTTCTTGATAGAGAAAATTTTGCTAGTGATTTCTACAAGTTTACCAATATCACTTTTCTGTAGTCCCTACCATAGGCAATTGTAGCTATTTAAGGACTTTGGCTTCCTACCATAAAGGTAGGTGATGGTAGGTCTTGGAAATGAGGCGTGCATATCTCGCATTTTAGAACAATGATGCAGGCTTCCAGAGGTCTTGGCTTTGGGGCTTAATTCTTAAAATGAACAGGTGAACCTAATTGCCTTGCATCTGACTGGGATGTAAAACGTATTTAAAGCAAAAGTAGTCCTGTCCTGCCTGCACCTGATTTGCCACTACTGTAAGCTTTTTTGAAACAGCAGCTCACATCCCCAGCCCAAAGCAAGCACACAAGAACGTGTATGAATCTGAGAGCATTTTTCAGCTTGTCATCAGCCTGGTTTATTTCTGGGAGCGCTCCTTTCCCCCAGCGAAACATCGCCGTGGAAGGAAGAGGACCGGCGAAGCGGGCTGGTGTGTGACAGCAGCGGGGCCAGCCGTGCCGGACCGTCCCGGCGGTGGGATGCGCACGGAGAAGCTGCGTGCGAAAACGACCCTGAAGCAGCGGAAAGCGGCCGTACGGGTGGGAAATGTCACCGGAGGGACCCTGAAGGCTCTGTGGAGCCGGGGCCGGCCGGGCTCGGCGGACAGGTTCGGCTGGGAGGAGGCGGCGGCAGCGGGGAGGGAGCGGGGCCGGGCGGGGGGAGCCCCTCGAGGGGCAGCCCCGGGGGTGTGCTGCGGAGGGAGAGGGGACAGCACAGGCGGTGGGGAGGGAGAGAAGGAAGGAGGGAAGGAAGGAGGGAGGGAGGGAGGGGAGAGGGGAGCTCCGCGGCCGGGCCGGCGGCGCGGAGAGCCGGGGAGCGGAGCCTCGCCGCGGCGCTGCCCGTCCCTCCTCCTCCTCCTCTTCCTCCTCCTCCTCCTCCTCTCCCCTGCCCAAATGGCACCGCCTCAAGCCCGCCGGAGGTACCTGGCTTTGCGCTTAGCACCGGACCCGCCGGAGAATCCGAGCTTCCTCCCCTCCTGGCCCCCCGTTACCTTTCCTCCTCCTCCTCCTTCTTCCTCCTCCTCCTCCTCCTCCTCCTCTGCTCGCCCCGACGGCGCGGCCGGCCCGGGCGGTGCTCGGCGGGGCCGGGGAGGGAGTGGCCGGGCATCTGCCGGCAGGGGAGCGGGGTCTGGGGCTGGCAGCCCGTCCGTGCGGGTGTGCGCCGGGGGGGAGGGCGGCGTGGGGGCCGGGGGGTGCCGGAGGAGGGACTATGGGGAGAGGAAGGTATAAGAAGGGATGCGGGCAGGGGAGGGGGGTAATGGAAAGAGGGGGTGCGGGGCCGAGGGGCAGGCGCTGACAGCTGCTTTCCCTGCACCCGCAGTCCCCTCCCCCGGTGCCGCCGCGGGGTGGGACTCCCCGGCGGGCCGGCATCTCCCTTCCCATCCCCCGACGCCCCCCCCGCGACCCCCTTTCGCCCCCTTTTCCCGGTCGGTGCTGGGGTGGCCGCTCCGGGGGCGGCCGGGCTTCGCCACCCGACGGCGCGTCCCGGAGGCGGCGGCACCCCAGCCCGGGACAATGATGCCCAGGCTCGGTGGGGACCGGGTGGCGACGGCACCGAGCCTCGTCCCGGCCGCCGCCGCCGTCCTCCTGGGGGCCCTCTGCCTCCCCGGGGCGCCGGCCTCCTCCCTGCTCACAGGTAAGGGGGCGCGGGGGGCGCGGAGCCTACCTGCTTCAGCCACACGCCTTCGGGTCCCCGCGGGGACGGGGGGGACCGGGGGGCTGCGTGTGTCACCGCGTGGTTCGGGGCAGGTGAATGAATGGAGGAGCTGTGCTCCCCCTCCCTCTCTCCCACTTTGTATCCCCCTCTCCACCCCCGGGTTATATTTTATCGATATCTGGGGCATGCAGGGAAACGCTAATTCAATTCCCAGCGCGAGCTCTTAGATTTCGAGAAGTGATTCCAACATGACACAATACCGGCTAATCAGCTCTAGGGCCATAAAGGGATTTCTAATTTGATTCCATTTGACAGTCAGCCTGCTAATTTTGACTCACTTGCCAATTGGCTGTCACGCATTAGGAGGATGCTTGGTTTAGTGCTTGCACTGAGCTCCTGATCCAAGTCCTCGGAGTGTAATGGACAGTCTTCTACTGATTTCAATGAGCTCTGGATCTATCGTTATAGAAGTAGCCTGCTTTGCATGGAGTACTCGTTATTCTCCACACGTCATCTGAGAAGAGAAAAAGCGTCCTTCTTTGCTGTAACTGGGACACAAAGAGAGTCTAGGTTTGTGCACCAGTAAAAGGCCAGTCATTTCCCGGTTCCCTTTGGAATCTTAGAGAAATGCTTAGCATCCTTGATTACTTCAAGTGGGCAAATTGAGGCAGAATTTAAAGTTGAAGGCCAGGAACGGAGCACGGGTTAAATGAGAGTGACAAGGACAGCATCCAAAACCAGATGGGGGAATTGAGATACGTCAATATTTTTTATTTTTTATTTCTCTTTCAGGATCCGTTGCAAAATGTGAAAATGAAGGGGAAATTCTACAGATACCATTTATCACAGACAACCCTTGTATAATGTGTGTTTGCCTGGTAAGTTTGGATTTCAGATAATAAGAACATTCAGGCCTGTACAAAAAGTAACTGCACAAAGAGGGGAATATTTTACATAATCAGATCTAGGGTACCTTTGCGGCCTTTACGTAACAAGAGGTTATCTCATCGCTGAGCTAATGGAAAGTAATCCAATCCATGATCTGGCAATCATTTCTTTGATGTTAAAACTCTCAGGCACAAAGTTATATGTGACTTTAATATGACATTGTGAAGTTGCATATATTGTGTGAATTCAGAGTGAGAACTGTTCTCACAAAGTCAGAGGCAGTCGCAGAAACCTTCGGCTGTAGCTCACAGAAGAGGGTGAAAGGTAGGGTTAGGAAATGCTGGTGCCTGCAGCTGCCACGTGCTCGATTTTGCACGCCAACAGCTGAGGAGCTGGCACAGGAGCGCAAGGTGAAGGATACGACATGGCTATACGTGCTGTAATGCAAAGACAGTGAAAGAACAGGTCATGCTTTTATCAAAAAAGCATCCCAGGATTTTTTATTCCCAGGATGTCACTGGCTATTGTGCTGGGAATGCAGTAGTTAATACGTTTCGGGGAGAAACATTCCCTTTTCTTTTAACTTTGCATCACAGTTAAGCATTTTGGGAGCAATTCAGCTGGACAAGTCAACACTTAGGAGTTATTGAAAAATAGTTATTCTAAGTAAAACTTTGCACAATATAGTTAAGAGAAAGCCATAAGCGTTCACTTGCTGTTGGATGCAAAGAGAAGTATAGACCAGCAAGCACTACATTTTACATTTGGGAAGTTACAGAGTAACTCAATGTACAGAATCTTTCCTACTTTAGGACTGAAACATCGAGAACCCTCCACTTCTATTATTGCTATAAATAAAATTATCATTAGCCAACATAATTATAAGCCTGTAAGAGACTTAAAGAATTGTTTCAGACTGCATTTTAGAAAGCAATTTTGGCAATTGTAATCCTAAGCCTGCTGAGTTTGATGCGTGTCACTGCACTGACTTCTGTAGATTTTAAGTGAGGCCCAATGATAACTTTTTAGCTAACAGTGATAAAGAATAAATTATTGATTCTTCTGAGTAGAGCCGGGTGGGGAAAGGAGGAGCGTGGGATGTGGTGAGTAGAGAAATCAAAGGGAAAACAAAAAAAGACATGAAGCTGTGTTTTATCATGGATCACCTTCCCAAATATGTCTGCCACCACTCTTGCTAATGGAAGCTGGTGTTAACCAGCGAGGAAGCAATTTATCTGTGAAGGAGCAGAAGTTCAGTCTTGGGCATCAGGGCAATAATGCATCAGGGTAAAATTCTTATATTTATAGATCTCTCTAGACCTTGGCTTATTAAATCAATGAGCACCCTTTTAGTGCACAAATATGAAGAAGTGCAAAAAACATTGGATGTAAGAACTCTAAATCTTTGTGGTTTGTAGGCTATGCTTTAGGGAAATGGCAAGTGAGGGTATTTGGTTCCCTTTAACACAAGAAAGATACCACATTCTCTTAGGAATACGGATGCATAATGAGTTACTGCAGTTACCTGCGTTGGATACACTCTATTTTATTTCTGCCAAAGGATAAATGTGATCTCTCTTTCTTAAGTTAGAAGCAGGGAGACCTGGCAGAGGAGAAGGAAACTGGTGTGGAGATACTGACTTTAACACTGTGCAGCATCCGAAGCAATTGTTTATTGGACAGCCGATTGCTGAAACCTTTGTTCAGGCCTGCCACAAGGGAAAAGATCAATTTTACAGGACTGAGGAGAGCAGAAAGAAAAGAATTAATGTGGTGATTTGTGAGCAGGAGGGAAAAGAGAACCAGGTTTCCTTCCACCCAACTAGAAATATTGATTGTTTAACAGTGATTCAGTGAGGAACTTTCTCTGGAAGACTGATCATCCTCTACAAGGGCAAACCTGATGGATATCCATATTGTAAGAAGCAAGCAATTAAAAAGAGAACTTAATCAGTTGTTCTGGGAAGAAAGCAATTGCTGCCCAAGAAGAGACAGAAAATTCTACAAAGGGCACTTGTCTTAAACACAACAATAAAGAAAATAACTGAAAAACTGGATTGGATAATGACAGGTCTCCTCTTGTGGTGATACCTTTCCATAACTGCAAGCTGTCATAAAGAACTACGCTAGTTATGGAAATCTGAATGGCTCTGAGAAGAAAAGGAGTATCTAAATAATGTCCTTCCAGGTCTTTGCCACCTCAGAAATGAGAGAAGACTCAACTGAAATGCTGGAAACTAATCATCAAAAGTTTTGCAGAACTGACTCTGCAGGTTGTGGTCTGTAGAGCACAGGGATGCATCCTAGCAAGGGAGAAAGAGGGAAGCAGCATGAGCAAAGCAGTCTCCAGCTCAGTTTCTCTTAACAGGCTAAATTAGTTGGGAGGGCAAAGGAAGGTATAAGACTCTAAGAGCAAATGTGGTAAAAACTGGAAACTCTTAGTTTATGAATAAGTTGCCATAACTCAACAAAGTCTGTAAAGTGCAATTACAAATGTAATTCCTTATATACCACTGAGAAGCCTTGGTAGAAAGACCAAAAAGAAAAGTTGTCTATTCTCATTGATTAGCGGAGACCAAGTGGACTGATTTTCATGGTAGGAACATGAACAAGAATATAACAAGTAGAACAGACGCTGGCTTCTGAGGGTGCTGCTTTACGAAAGCTTGTAGGTCCTGTTTGAGCGTTATTGGTAGCAAAAACCCCTGAACCTTGAATACAAAAGGGACACTGGTGGGGATCTTCTACAGGCAGCCAAGTCTAGTTACCAAATGAGATAAGTTCACTCATGAGCATCTGCTGTAACGTGTGGAAAGAGAAGTTGTGGTGATATGGGATTTCAGAGTGGAGAATGTGCTGGAGATTTTGTGTGCAGCACATAGTAAATAATTCACTTCTAAAGTATAGGTAATGCTTTTCTAATAAAAAGGCACTGTAACCACCATGCAATAACACTGTTTTGGACATCCTCACTTCTCAAACTGAAACATGGATTGCGCGGAACGACACTGGTGCTTGCCCTTAATATAAGGAAAGAGAGGTAAGACTAAGAGTGTGTGTATGTACACTGTAGCTCTGTATGTGAGAAAAATCAGCAGAACAAGCCACTAGAGTTAATACTAGACTTTTCATTTTGTGATGATTTCAAGTGATGATAAGATCAGAAGTATGTTTTGGTTATGACTATGCAATTTTGCACAGAATTAATTGGATGAAAATCTGTAGTTAGTGATACAGAAGAAATAAGACTAATATCCTGTGATCCCTCAGTCAAACTGTTATGAAGCTGCAGGACATAGAAATATTTTCTTGTAGGAAAGATGAGAACTAATAAAATCATTGCAAGCTTTTACCTCTTAGTTAAGGCTGATAAAGTTCTTTCAGCTTTTGCCTATTGAGTGTGATTACTTGTTATGGTAAGTTTTGACAAGATCAAAATCTGGAGATCCCTATGTTATAAATTATATGTCTTTGCTTTTATGGTCATAATGCCCATAAAAATGGTCATTTTAAACATCCATAAAGCAATAGTTTCAATATGAGCTTTTACAATTACACTTTACTGCTGTTATATTGCTGTCCAAGTAATCATCTCTAAGCACTTAATAAACATGGATGAATTTGGTCTCTAAAGAAATGATCATTAATTACAGCTGTCTGCAAGAAGTGGCTTTTTTCTCTGTGTGTGTGTGTGTGTGCGTGTGTAGAAAAACATCAAACTCAGAGACTGTGGTTTATCCACAAGGAATTTCTTATGGGACTGTGATGAAAGCTCAGGTCTCCTAACTCCTGCTCTAATGGCTTGGCTACAAAACCATCCCCTTTCACTTCATGCACTTGCACTTTATGAGTGGATGTGGGTGGTATAATCACAGTATTAATAGATTAATTTTCTTTTCGTCTGTCTGACAATGGGCAGGCTGTGCCCATTTTTTGTACCAGGTTTTTGGCATCTGCTCTCCTGAACTTGTTCTAAGACGTGGATGAGCAAAGGCAAATTAAAGCTGACTTTTTGATCCAGAGGTTTTGAGAACTGTGATTTATGTCTTTACTAGAGCTAGTGTGCCTTTGGTCTTGTGCCCACTTCCACTTTGAATGTCTGTGGTTCTGCATCTCTGAGGAGATACGTTATCTCTGGAAAGCTATCACATCACCTGGCTTTCCATAGGGTTTGAGATACTGGAATAGCACAAAGCAGGCTGAAGGCAACTGGAAGTACCTGCTTTCTTGTGTGTTCACGTTATATGCTCTTATACGCAGAAGCTGGAGAAAGTGCTGGCATCCTTGATACTTAGAACTAATGATTATAATGGACACATGGAAGTTTTGTTGGAAAATTGTTGTTTTGAAGTTAGGCCATATAAAGAGTTCAGGCAGTCCTGCTTGTGAAGTGCCACTGTAGTATACCATGGTAGTATACCATGTAGTATACCACTGTAGTATACCATGGTTGACTGGCCCATTGCAACCACATTCGTAGCTCAGGACTTCTCAGATGCAGGGATGGAAAAGATTCCTGTAAGCTGCAGCAAGCTCTGTATCAAGGGAAGGTGGACAATGGAAAGGAAATACTGGATGTAACAAGCAGCGAAAAGGACTATGCAAACCAACTCTCTGAAGAAAAAAAATATTTTTGCCAAAGAGAAAAAAAGACAGGAACTATTATTTCATATAATTATGTGGTCCTTGACAGTAGGAAAAATGAATGTTAGAGAACATATGATTGTGAAGTTATTTTTTGCTTAGTGGTCAGTAGTTAGAAAAATCTCATGTTCTGCTGGTTTAGAAAATCAAAGTGGTGAAACTGCGGGTTATGAAGTTGAATGAAAATGTCTGGGTTTTAACGAATCTGTCTGAATTGGCATGAGGTTTATAGGTAAAAACATATAATCTTGATAGTATTCAAAATAGAATTATATTGATTGAGTTTGAGTAATAGATTCTTTTATTCCAGTCATTAAATGCTTTAAGACTGCAAGGGATTATAACTAGACAACCTAATGCAAAAATTCTCCTCTAAAATATTCTCACACATCTGTGGAAAAATGTGTTTATATCAATCCATAGGAGCATTTTATACACCTTCCACAGTCTGGGGAAACCAAACTCTTCGTGTCTGGCAGATGCAGATCTTTGTATTTCTGATGTGAAAGTATTATGCTGAGAGTAACAGAGGCCTGATTGAATTTGTGCTAATAGAAAATGAACTTTATAAATGTGAAAATTTACCACATTTTGGTAAGTTTTGGACTTTTTGTAGTGCAGATAAATACTGAGGATTTTGAAATGTCAAGGGGAAAATGCTATTAATGGAGAATCAGGGGAACATTTGATTACATTTCTTTTATATGTGTGTGAGCATATAAAATAGGCATGGAATATTTTAAGTTCAACTTTGGTACAGCACAGTAAATGACCAAATGCAGTAGAGTTTTTGTTGGTACAGCTTTTTGGCTGGAAGGTATCTAAAACTCAAAATAGAAGTAGTCTCACACCTGATATTATAGCATTTTCTTTCAAGAAATATATACTTCAACATACGCGTGGAAAAGACATAAAAATGCTACAGTCCGTCGGAAATAGGTGAAATGAGAACCTGTATATAATTACAGGATGAAAATGTAAATACCCCACAGAACTGACTTAGCCTGAATTAAGCTTCTGAGTGCAGAGTGTTTTGAAGGTGAGATGAGCTCAGCAGTGACAATGATGATAGGTGGTAGTGGTGAAGAGAGCTGTGCCATTTTGTGCTCATGTATCATCATCTGCATGAACCCTGAACATTTTGCCAGAAGCAAGCAGCGATCCAAGAATAACCTGTTCACCGGCCAGTGGTGGATGTAGTTTTAAAATGAATGGATCAAAAATGCCAGCTGAAAGTGATAGGTGAGAAGCCAGGAACTGCAAGGAAATAGATAAGTGCACCTTAGGTAATGGTGTCCTGCACATTGCAAGAGCTTATCTCAGTTTGGCAGAAAATCATTCTTTTGTCAGGAGAATGAACGGTTTTATCTTCAGTGTGTTCTGCGGAGAGAAAGTCTTTTTTTTTTTTTTTTTTCCTAAATACTTTAGAACAAAGTGAGTTATGTAAAGAAACAGCTGATAAAAGCCAGTGGTGATTGTGACAAACCACATCTAAAAGAGTGCCATTCCCCACCACTTTTCCCTTCCCCCTTTCCCTCATGCCTGCACCTCAAACTTGCCAACTGCACCTGAGGAGTGGTAATCATATGTCTCAACCTTTTATCACCAAAATCCAGAACAGAAGGAAATAAATGTGAGCCAGAAAGTGTAACCAAGTGTTGGAAACTTGAGAAAAGTTTGGAGACAGGAGCTCAGGAAACAAGAAATCAGAGTTTTGCTTGGCATAAGTTTTATTCAGCTAGAAACATCATTCTGTAGTTTAAATTTCCGCTTTTAAATCCAAATGTGCAATGTAGAATTTGACCTTTGGTCACAAAAAAATTATGTTAAATTTGTCATTATAAGATGTAGTGTTCTACCTAGCTTGAACCAACTGGGTAGTGAAACCAAGTGCAACAAACCAAAAAATAGAAGAAAGAACCTCTGTCCCGGTCCTCCTTGTACCCTGTAAAAGACCCAACTCCTCATTACAGGTTAAAGCAAGAAAGCTACTAGATTTGCTAGGATTCTTTACCTATAACATAGCTGATTTCTGTGGCACAATACACAAGCTAAAAATGCATAACTAGCCTGAGAGCAAGTGTTTGACACATGTTCAGTGAAGATGGCAGTGTTTTCGTACATCAGGATTCAATTGTTGTTGCGTCAAGGTATAATGCAGCCCAGATGACTTTTAGTGGAGTAGTGCATATTTAAAAAAAAAAAATCATCAAACAATTCTTTCATACCTATTTTATTTAATATAATTTCAATAGTTTACATACATCAACTACAGAATCTACCAAGACTGCATCTTCTTTCAATTTAAATATTCTTGGTCTTTATTACTGCATAATATAATCAGCTTTCTCTTCACCCACAAAAATAACAAACAAAGAGACAAAAAAGCCTAAGATATAGTAGTGTACTGGTAGTTTTCAACCCCATACTACTGCAAAAGAGAGTATTGTTTTGATTGGTGTTTAAAGGGTTCCTGGAACACCAAACATGCCCCAGCATGATGAAAGCTTTATTAGTTTTTATCCAATTGAAAAAAAAAAAAGATACAGATATATATGCCATCTCTTAAAGGAGGAGGGGAAAAACAACAACAACGACAAAAAACAAACAAACATAACAACCCCAAAATAAGCTCAGAAAACAAAACAAAACAAACAAAAACAAACAAACAAAACAAAAACAACCAAAAAAAACAACAGATAAAACTCCATGTCTGGTGCAACTGGGTGTCCCATATGTACTTTCTCAGAGAGACCAAGGAACGATACGTGTATATGAAGATTGTTTTGCAAGTGCGAAGTGAGTTGAGTCAAGAGCCTGAGCAGGATAATTATCTGTTCTGGAGGTGACAGTTTTGGTAGCGTCTCCTAAAGTATGACTCATGTAGATTCAGTTCTTAATTAATGTGATGCTTGTGTGTAAGATGACGCTTTGGTCTGAAAATGAGACATAAACTACTGATGGTAGAAGATGGTGCCTCTGGCTTGATCCTCTAGGTTTACATGAGCGGTGTTGAGGCAATGTTCAAGTCAGTGTAGTCCCATATACAGATACGGCCACCCTGACCATGTGAAACATCTCCACGTAATTTTCATTTCTGAGGAATGAATGAATATGGATTGTATAGCTGTGTAATGTGTCTGTGCCATCTGTGTCCCTTTTGAAGTCCACTTGCTGCACATCACTTCACATCCCAGAGCAGTCTCAGAGTGTGCAGGCAGGATTTCTTTCAGAACAAAGCGCTGTGCTGCCCTCAGCCCCACTTCTCCTGCCTGGCCCAGTGGTCCCATCCATCCAGCATTTCCGTGATTTCTATGAAACTGAGCTGCAACAAGGGCTCCAACTGCTACTGGGTGTCCAGCCAGAGGAACAGGCCAGAGCTACTCTGAAGTAAAACCTCTCAAAACACTTGTCGTTCTGGGTGAAATTTGCATATCCCTACATAGGTATGTATGCCCTCTGCTCGTTATGCTTTCTCGTGACATTTATTTTGGAGACACAGTGCACAGTCATATGTGACAGCTTGTGATTAAGCCTTTCTGGAAATCTGCAGGCTTGAAGTGATTTCATGTTGTTTTCAGACCACATGGGCTAGTGAGGAGTTCACTACTTGCACATTTCTGACATAGAGTCAGCTGCGTTGAGCAAACATATATATGCACATAGTGCTGAACTGATTATAGGTCTTGGCAAAACACTCCTGGAAGAGCGCTGGTGATATGTCACTGCAGTGATGATGAAGATCCAATACATCAAGTATGGAAATGAGATTCTCTTTGGTGTAATTAATGGATCAGAGAGCTCAAACACAAAAGAACATATTTAAAATGTATAAATAATATGGGGAAAGTTATGAAGGGCACAAAAATGCCATAAACTAAATGGAAAAATGTAATATAAGTTGCAAATGTCTTTGGAATGTGTCTACAATAAGTGCAAAATGGATCAGCCTAAGTTAAAGCACTTTTTTATTGCCAATAAGAAAAACATTATTAAAGAGCTGGTCCAATATCAAAATGGCATTTTAAAAGCATACGGTTACCTGTATATAGTTTTTATTAGCTTTCAAGTTTCTTCCATTGAGTTGTTAACGGTCTTTTTAAGAATTATGGTCCTGTAAGTGAATGGTTCACAGTGTCAGTATTTCTGGTGTTCTGCTTTGTGCTGCTATATAAAAATAGATATTTTTTTTCCCCACAAAATATCTGGTTTTATTTCCCCATCATGTTTTAATAGAAATTTTTGAGGGAAGAAAAATATTAAGCAACAACCAAAAAATCAAATGAAAATGCAACCTTTTTATATTGAGCTTATGGTCAAATAAAAGGCCATTGTGAAGAAAAAAACAATATTGTATAAAAGCTTTTACCTGTAATACTACTATTAAAATGACTATCGTACGGGTACTTGCTCATTTTGTAACTAATAACTGCTGTAATTACTTCCTCTGAGGCCTCTTGGCCTCTTCATCACATGCATTAAGCTGCAGCTAAAAAGTTCCTAGTCTAACCATTTGTCAGATCTAGCTTTGTGCATAATTTTGCATCCAGCTGTATCAAGTGCTGAGTCCTGTCTCTGAGTACAGCGTGGACCCCATCCCCTCTTGTCATCCTCAGGAGCTGACCTTGTGTGCTTTCTGAGACCTGGATTTTTTGTCTGTTCTTCCCATTTATTTGTTAGACTTCTTTTTCCAGTTTTTGCCTTTTTTCCCTCCATCTTTCCCCCAGTTTTCCCCAGCGTCTGGAATCCTCTTACCTTACATAGTGCTCCAAAATGGGAAATAGGCTGTTAAACTAGGACTGCATACTGCTATCTCACTGAAAAAAAAAAAAAGATAATATGCCTTCACATGCTATGATTTTCATCCTCTTTAGGTGTTACTAGATTAATCTCCTCATCTGTTCCATGCATCAACCTCCTGTCTGTGGTTTTAATTTTTGTATTGTTTCTTCAAGTTTTCAGAGAGGGAGGCGTTATATATTTGTGCCATAAAGTGCTACAGAAAAAGGCATTAATGTTAAATAGCATTGGAGTTGGAACTCTATTTGTTCTTGTTAGCAAAAAGGATGGATGTGTGATAGAACACCACTTAGAAAAAGGATGAAAATGATCTGGTATTTTCATGGACCAACTGAGACCCCAATTTTTCAGAGTCCCTGTTTAAAATAAACCTATTTGCAAAGCTTCAGTGCTAAAGATTGTATCAGGTTTTATTAACTCTGCCTTAGAGCTGCATAGACACAATTATACTCTATTTCACTCTGGAGCAGGTCTACTTCCCATGAAGTGTCTGCAGCCAGTTGCATGGTGGTGGCACTGCCTTGTGTATGCATCAAACCCAGCCTGCAACGTTGAAGCTTCCTGTTGGTTGGACATTTAGGCCCAGGAGGATGCAAACTGATGTGTCCTAGAGCTCCATTCAGGAAGATGAGATTTCTGACAGCACATTGGTTAAAAGTTGTGTGTTTTTTTAACAGTTCCTAGCAACTTCATATTAAATTATGTTAAGTGGCTTCAACGGGAATTGGGTCTGTCCCAGAGTTTGGAACCACCAGAATTTATTCTGGTGGCCAGCAAGAATGACACATTGACATCTGTTTTTCTGGTTTGTTTTAAGAGTTCTCAGTGGCTGAAGAATAATAGACCTTGGACGTCCTGAGGTTGTCTCCTCCTTTTCTGTCTGAGTGGTTGTGCACGGTTGAGGGATAGTGTAGGAGAGAGGAGCTGATAAATCACAGCACTGAGGGCCGCATGATGGTTATGGTTTGGTGGTGCCATTTAGTGAAGTACTACCAGATTGTGCTGCTTGGGAATCATTGGGGCAGGAAGGAACTAGGCAGTGTGGCTAGGCATTAGGTAGGGCTTTTAGCTGAAGGATGGCCTGTGGGACCCAGAATGCTAGTAAGGGCAACTGGCTGTACTAGTACAGGGAGACTGCTGATCATTTGCTTTTCACAGAGAATATTTGCTTCTGCATATGGCAGTGCACGGCTGATCATTTTCACATTTGGCATTTTACCCCCAAATACTCAGCTCTAGGGAGAGCTGGAGCAGTTAATTGGGTTAGGTGGATTGGTGATTCAATCTGGCAAATGCTTTTGATTAAAACAAATGAATAAAATGATGTTGGCAGGCAGAATGCAAAGCATGGAAGCTTTTTAGTCTGTAAACCAAGGGTCGGTGGATGGATTGTTTGCAAAAGCCATGGGTAAAAGAAGGCTGGACAATTAAAATTATGCATTAAAATGTTGTCAGTGCAGCAGAGCAAGAAACCTCTTTAACACAAGTATGGCCAAGGCCTATGATCTAAAAGCATTAAGCATTTCTGGAGAAACTTGCTGATGGGGATATTTAAGATGTAGCATAATACTGATACTGAACCAGAGCTTGTCTGACATGAAAGCAATGAGGAAATAGAAGAAGCATACAATTTGTATAGCTTCTGGAAAAATATCTGTGTTTGTCCAGTTTAACTTGGCAAAGTTTCTTAATCCTCAAGCAAAAACTCTTTGACCCCAAAATCAATCTGTAGTGGAAATTTAAAAAAAAAAAATAGAGTTCTAGGACATGGTAGTAAGAAATTTGAGTGGTTTTATGTACATGTTGTTACAAGAAGGGTGTGTTTTCTGTGCCTAGAATTGTATATAATTATTTTAGTATAGAATGACTATCTTTGATATTATCAGATTTCTTGGCATAATTAAACCAGTCCACATATGGAAACATACAAAGGTAGGAGCCAAAAAGGGAAAAAGAAAGCAAATCATCTACAACAAAAGGGAGGTTCACTGGAAAGCGGCCAGCTGGAGAGATGATTAGGTAGCTCCAGCCTGTTTGTTGGGCATTGCCTCTTTCATACAAGACAGTGCAAAGACTACTGGTGAGACAGAGCTTTAGTTGAGTCCATGGATGTGACATGACTCCAAGAAAGCTATGTATGACTCTGGAACCAGAGTTGTAAATGGATTTTAAGCATCTTCTGGAAACTTAATATTATTATTGTGTGTTTGTGGACAGCTTGTGGCCATACCCATGAGACTGTTAGCATTAAAGGATCTCGGTTAACCCACTGGCTACTGCTTAGACTGGGCTATTGGGCCAAGCAGCTCATGCTAACTATCTTGTGTCCTCCATTGAGAAGACAACTCAGAACAGGGGTTTCTTACAGCCATCATGCTGAGCAGAGAGCTGATGGGAAGTACTGAGTACAAGGCTGTACTCTGAGCCTTTCTCCATTTTGGGGCCAAGTACCTCATTCTTTGCCATTCAGGTTTCACTGCTCTGACCTGCAGTCACTCATGGATGACAGGAGTATCTCCTCTTATGTTGTACAGTTGAGTAGTTTGAGACTGTGGGAGAAAAACAGCTTGTTGTGAAGTAATGAAATGTTATACTTGTTCCATTGCAGATCAGGCTGTGACTCGGTGATGAGGACGACCTTCTCTTATTGCAGAGTAAGGCACAGTTAATAAAAAAGTTTCTAAGACCTCAGGAGGATACTTCTCAGTTTTCTTCAGTTTAGCCCCAGGTTCTTATTTTTACATGGCACTTAAGTCTCTCATCATAAAGAGTCCTGCTTATGCTAAAGGTGTGAAACCTTTGGATTTTGGACCATCTTTCCTCCTCCCCTGTGGTTTCCCTCCTGGCTGCCTGGGTAGTAGTGCTGCTGCCTGAGCTCTTGCTCTTCAAAGGGAACAGGGCTGTTCCACACAATGAAATCATCTGTGGCTGCCTTTCTAGCACTCTGGACTTCCAGCCAGGCATAATCCCTTTCCTGACATTTGAGTCTCATTAATTGGGTTAACAAGATGTTATCTGCACTCCATACTTATGTAAATATAATCGGCTAGCAAAGATCTTAATGGCACCTGATATATCACACTGCCTTTACATCAAGAGGTACCACTACAGGAGGCGCCTCCAAAAGCAGGTTATGTTCTTGGTCCCATGGGGCCCCTTATAAACCATAAGAAATGCTGGTGGTCAAGGCCAACTGTTCAGATGCCTTTAAAGTGTCCCACTGGTGACTCAAAATCACTTTGTCAAGATGACAAATGGTTTGCGCGTACCCCATTCACCTTATAGTTTCGCTCTAATGTCAGCTCCATTTACTTGTCAGAAACAGTTTTTTATTTGTTGTTGATTTTATTTTTATTTTATTTTATTTACTTCCAGCAGTGCAAGGGGAAAGGAAGGAGTGAAGGGGACACAGGCTGAGAAAAATCTGTGTGCATTGTTCCTATTCAATGTATCGTTATAGTCAAGATTCACCAGCTTTGAACATTCCCGAATCTGTTTGTTTGTAAATGTGCTAAACAGAAAGAAGGGAATTCAAATTTCAGAAGTGAGAACTGTCCCTGCAAGGCAAAGATTATGCAAAAACATGTTTTAACCACTGGATTTTTCAAGCAGAAAGTGGTTGTGCAACATTAGTTTCTTATTTTGGACAGCAAACTTCTTTCCATAGCCACGTTTAAAAATAACCACATAATTAACTGGGCCTACCCAGTACATAGGGCATTGTGCATGTGTCTGTGCTGAAGAGCTCAGCTCAAACCTCTGAACTTGCGTGGGTGGTTTCATTGACTGCAACGGTATTGTCATGTGGCTGAGCGAGCAGTGCTGTGAATGAGGGCTGCTACATCTCGCCCAAAAGCAGCAAGGGCCAGGCCACAAAATATGGTCAAAGTCAACTAAAGGACTGCGAAAGTGACTTTGACAGCTTTGGCTTTTCGTTTCCTCCCAATGACTTCCATATCACTTTTGCTTAGTTCACAAGTCCAAATGTGCTTTTTCTCCTAGTAGCTACAGTGTTGGCTGAAGCTTTGAAAGTCAAAATCTAAACCTGATTTGGCAAGGCGGTTGGTCAAAACAAAGGGGAGTATTTTGACCAACAGTGTATTCCACACTCTTTCTTACAGCAGTAAAGCTTTGCATCCATCAGGAATCTGAGTGGATCTAAAGCAGAGACTTATAGAATGAGATGTGTCACATAAAACATCATTGTGGCGTATCTTTTTCTGACCAAGTTTTCCCATGGCCTCAGCCTTCTTGCACTGGCAGCAACTGGACGAAGATGCTCCCACATATCAATAGTACAGAGTGGCTGCAGCAAAGAGGAGTGAGCCCCTCTGATCTGGAGGCAGCATAAAAAGACCCTGAAAGCTCTTGCCCCCTTCAGACAGTCCTGGCCAAAATGCTCTTGCTCCCTGAATAACCTCTTTTTTTTTTTTTTTTTTTCCTCAAATACCACTGTGTAGCACAGGCAAGATTGCATAAGAAAACAAATGCATGGTCAGCACTCAGGGTACTTGCAAGTTCATTAAAACACCAGTGTCTGGAGGCTTCTTGCCGACATAATTTTATAATAGAGAACAGACTCTTGTTGCTTTCTTCTGGGCTACTATTTTTATTTGGTTGTTGTTCCTCAAGCATCTTGGTCCTATTTCAAAACTTACTCCAATTAAGTGAAGAGGGGTTTTTTTGGTGCTTTCCAGTTTAAAAGCTCTGCTCTTACTGTGAAGCTTCTAACAGTCCTTTGGATTATCAAGCTGGGATTGGCAGGGATTTTTTTTTTATTATTATTTTTTTCCGACAAAATAAAATTAAGAAATAAATTGTAGATTGAAAATGTGGAAGAAAATAAAAAATCCTTCCCCTCCACTCCTACCCCCCCCAACCCGCCCCCTCCAGCTGAGATCTCGTGTTGCTGCTTCTGGCATGCATCACATCTTTGAGGCTACAGTATCATGAGAAAACTGTCACTTGGTGATGTATTAGGGTAATATATCATGAGAGCATCGTTCCTTTAGAGGATATGGGCAGTAAAAGACATGATTCTGGCCAGACAGAACAGCAGGGGACCTTGCTTTTTTTTCCTTCCCTTTTCTTTAATCTAGCCCTGTTTTTGTGTTGTACAGAAGTGAGTTTCTTCATGGGATATGACTTGTTGCAGAGTAAGTTAGGAGGCCCATTGGGCTTTTTAAACTCTTTAAGAAGTACATGGCCTCAAGGGCTACTTTGTACAAAGTTTTCAGAGCAGGCTCAAACCTAAGACCAGTGTATTTGCCACTATCTAAGTCTCCAATGTAAAGTCTGAGTAAGTAGATGTCAGACACAGAAGGCAATAAAGATACAATGACAGGTAACTATTGTTTGGACAACATATATTTGTAGATTTAGCCCATAAAAATGTGATGAAGTAATTTCTACTATGCATAAATAAAATCATTTTTTTAAATTTAAATTTTATTTAAATTAAATTTAAAGTTATTTAATTTAAATTTAAGTTAAATTTTAAATAAAAGCCAAATTAAGTTTTAATTTACATCAGTAGAAGAGAAATTACCATCAATCAGTATTTGACCTGTAATAGATGTTGTGAACTCATCCAAAAACAGGAATTCTGAACTGATGGACTTATATTTTGATGCTTTTTTTTTTTTTTTCCCCCCCCTCCAATTTCCATCACTTTGCATTCTCTCATTGGCAATAAGTGTGTTGGAAAATTAAATGAGAATAGTCTGTACAACCGGGATGGCAATAGTTAAGAAAAAAGAAGCACCCTGATGGGAGGCTGTATTGATGGGACTAAGTTAATGTTAATTTTTCAGACAGGACAGAACAAAAACACTTTTTTCAGTTGTTGTTGAAAACATAGAAAAGGGAAAAAGATGTGAATTCTAAATGCACGAATCTCATGAATTGCAGAGGTGTGGTCCCCAACAAGAACCTCAGAGTTTGACCCTGGATAACTATTGGTAGTTTTTTGGACTGCAATACAAACTGCTGGGAATTTCTGAAGACCTTGTCTTTTATTGCTAGAAGACGCTCATACGCTATTCTGTTGTCTCATGAAGTTTTGCCTTTAGTTGTGTAGTTAAAGAGATGTAATGCTAGCGACACTTAAAGTGGAGGTGGAGATGGGGAGGTGGAGAGCTAAGAGGCCTGGATCCTGTTCTGGCTTTCTGACTTAATGTGCATTTATGGTCATTTTGTCCAGCTGTGCCAACTTTGTTGATAAGCTCTCTGGAGCAGAGATCTGCTCTTACCATGTGCTGAGGTGATGTCTGATGTTACAGGACCCTGATCCCAGCTGCAGTCTCTGCAGTTGCACTAACACAAGTGAGTGTAGGAGAAGAGCGCCTTCCTTTCACCACATAACAGTGCAGCAGGCTGCTGTCAGGGGAGATCAGGACTGAAGCAGGCCACAGAGGTCACTTTCCTCATGCTGGTAATCATCATTAAACACACTGAAAAAAAGTATCTGTTCAGTCTGTAAGGGGTTGTGAGTGATGTGTCCTGAATGACTTGCACATACTAATGTGTTCCTCACAGTGGTGGGGAACACCCATTTGCGGTGAAATTTGGTGTCATCTTTCAGCAGGGCCTTCGCTTTAATCCCATTTCCTAGGGAGTGGGGAGAGCTCGAATTCAGGAGGTGGTGGCTGGTACCACCACCAAGAGCTGCAGCTTCCTCCTGAGCAGGGAGGACAAAAAAATAGAGATTACAGGGATGAGGGAGTGAATTGGAGGCTACCATGTGCACTGCACAGTAAAGGAAAAAGAGGCCCTTTGGGTTGAACTGATGTATTTTATTCCTGACGAAATACTGTCATTTGCATCTGTCTAATGCAATTCGTGCTGAAGTCTTCGTTGTGTTGTACCATGGGCAAGGCCTTGACGCTGGAAGTACTGAAACGTATGTTTGGCTGCATTGTTGTGAGTTGTACCATTAAAATTAAAGATATGCTTAAAATTAATAGGATTTCTGTCTCTCTACAGTGAAGTGTATGTGCCTTGGTGTTTGTGGGTTTATGTGAGTAAACAAAGACACCTGTATTATTTTGCAGAAAATGGCCACATACGGGAATATCTTTTCCACCTTGAATTTAAAGGAACATTTAGTGTGCTAAACCATTTTTGTTATTGTACCCATAAAATTTGTTTTTGCAAGGAAAAGAAAAATAGATAATTGGAGGAGAACAAGGGAAATGAGTCCTTTTCCTGCCCTCCCTTGACAGTGGTCTGAAATGTCTGCAAACCTCTCTCCTTGGGAAGTGGTGTCTGCTCCCCAAGGCCTAAGTCTACAGTTCCTACTCAGGAAGTGAAACAGTCACTGCAGACAGCAGGCCCACAGCACTTAGCAAGGATTGCCTACTTGCATCAGCTCCACCAGTTAAAGGGAAGTTCGCAAATTGGCCCTGAGACATGAAGTTCCTGTCAAGAGTGCCAAAGGAGAAGGGGTAGCATTTTCAGAAAGTGCCTCAGGATTTGTCTAGACCATGAGTTATGCACGTGTCTGAGCCTGTTCTCGAGTTCAGGTTGGCCCAACATCGGGGGCTGTCTGCACGTAAGCATGGGTGCAGACACGCAGCTGGGAGCCTATGCTCCCCAGTTTTGCTGAGGGACAGAGCCTGTGGCCAGCGCTGGTCCAAACCCTTGCTCCTGTGGCTCATACAGAGCGAGCATGGCTTCATGGACGCTTGTGAGTATGCCCTGGCTGTGTGCAATATCTGGAAGAGAGCCAGCAGTGTGTGGGTGGTGGTGTGCAGTGTGCTTCAACTCGTGCTTCAGCCTGTCCTGCACCTCTCAGTGGGGATGTTGCCTAAGGGACTTGAGTGCACCGGCCTCATTCATTTTAAATGGCTCTTTCTTCTCCCAAGGTCATATGTGCACATCTGAAAGCTGCATCCCAAATTCCCTGGGGGTAGCTTTTGCCATTGTTTGAAAATTGTTATTGTTTTGGAGGATGATCCCACAGGCTTCTTGCAGGAACTTCAGGACACTCTGAGCTACTCAGGGAGGAGGACTCAGTGAGAGTTACTAATGAGCATCATAGAGGTACTGTGATGAATAATGGTCAGAAATGAATGTTTTCAGTATTAGCCATTAATGATAGTTCATACTTCTAGCAAATCTGTCCGTGTGGCTTTTACAATCTCTCTCTGTACAGCCTTTTTTGGTTAAATGACAATTTAAGCATCATTTTTCCTGTTCATCATAAATACCCAATATTCTCAGGATATCAGAAATGCATTTACATAAAAAGGGGGAGGGGGGGAGGGAGGATTTTGCATTGGAAATCAAGCCCCCTGAGAATCCACATCTGCGAGGTCTTCCACAGCCAACAGCCAAGCTGTGGGCTCGCAATACTGTTGACGGGTGTAGCCCTGAAGAAATGAAGTGGATTCCTGATTTTTTTCCTCCAAGCCAAATCCAGGTTGAAAAGAGCCATCCTCCTGGTGGCTGCTGTGAGCCGTCTGGAGCCCAGTGGGGAACCCTGCAGAAAGTTGGCTGCGGCTTCCAAGCTGTGGTTTGGCACTCATCCTCTCTAAGATCCCTGCCAAATATTCAGATTTATTTTTAGTTTTTTTTTTTCTTTTTCTTTTCATGTTGGCATTTTATTTAACTGTACCACATGAGTTTAAGGCTGTTAGTTTGATATATTTTGTCACCAGACTGGGTTATTTTGTGCAGGGGTCTTTGATGGAAGGTAAAAATACGAGGTGCGTGTGGAAGGTGAACAAATTGTGTTGAGAGTGGGTTGCAGTAAAGGCAACATGGGGCAGCAACATCAGTATAAGCTCTGGTTAATGTATCTGTCCTGTACAGGAATTTGACATCACCTTTGCAAGCCAAGTTCAAGAAGAGACCTTTGGTTCCCACTGGCAAAATGTGGGAGACTGGAGAAACATGGGCACCCAACAAAACTTTCTGATCTACCCCCAGGCACATTGAAAAGCAAGTTCTTCGCTGTCAGGCTCTGTGAGGGCAGATGAAGGGTCCAGGGTGATGCTCCAGCACTTTCCTAAGTTTTCCTTTTCTAGGGAGCCTGAGATTTCAGTGCAAAGCCTTTACCGAGTGCTCGCTGGGGAGTTGCGTCAGCTGTGGCAGCATTGTTCTGGATCAGCCTGACCTCTTTTAAAAAATACGTATTTTTCCAACACTAATAAAAGCCTTATCTGAGGTCTTGTGATGTTCTCTCCCTTTCTGTGTGTGTGTGTGCCTGAGCACTAAATTAAAAAAAAAAAATCCCAGATGTGAATCTATAAACCATCTGTTTAAAATAACTATTGTGCAGGACTATAATTAAAAGTTATTTATTATGAATCTTGGGATCCTGTTATGGATTTTGACTGACTCCCAGGTTTCTGATTTAGCAAATGGTTTATGTATTTATGAGCCATGTGTCTCTTCCGCACTTCTGAGTGCCAGAGTGCATGTCCTTTAAACAAAAGGAAAAAAATCCCCTACCCTCCCATAACTGTTGGCTTCTGAATGTTGCCGTCTAAGAAGTTTTCTCTTAAGAACAGCAAAAATCAAAGTATCTGAGAGCTTTCAACAACTCCGTAGACACTGTTGACAACACAGAAGGAGGTTTGGTAATACAGCTCTCCTGCATGCAGCTACTTAGCAACTATCTAATGTATGGCTGGGACAAGTATTGAAATGTTATGCTTACTGGGAGTAGGAGGGGATGCATTTGGAAGGAAAGGATTTGTTGCTAAAGTCCATTTGCTTTCACACTCCCCTCTGCCCTTGTGAAATGGGAGGGAAGGAGGCAGCAAAATTGAAATAAGCAGATGGACAGTACGCATTAAGAGCAATGTTTTGGATGACAGGGCGAAAAAAAAAAAGCTCCTAGTGACAATTGCTCTTTGTTTTATCCCTGTACTTTTACACCCCATGAGCCTGTGAGATCTGCAGTGGATAATGCCTGACTGCAATAGACTAAACAATGATTTACCAGCCCTGTTTTATCTGCTGCTGCTGTCCTATGATGGATCAGCATGGTATTAACCCTTTCCTCCACATCTTCTGGCCTATTTTTCCATGTTTTGCTTGCATAGAGAGTTAGACACCTTAGGCTGGCATCTGACACAGCCAGTTTCTGAGCTGTCTGGGGCTCAACTGCAACAACAGCTTAGAGAGGAGGAGGAACATCAGGTTTGTGAATACCACCCTGCTTCAGGCTTAGCTGTCCTTCTTATGGTGGCAAAGGATTGGCTCTGTTTACCTGGGATACACAGAGCTGATCTTGCAGGCAGGAGGCTGCACCTTTTTCTCCAAAGGACAGAGCTGATCCTGCTTTTTTTTTTTTTTTGGTTGTTGTTGTTTTATTTTGTTTGTCTGTTTGTTTGTTTTCTTTCTTTCTTAAAAGAAAAGTGGGGTAAATGTAGAACCTCGTCTCGTCTCCACCTTTTAGCACTATGCTGTAGCGACTCACTGTTGAGATGGCAATCCAGGTTCGGTGCCTGCCGCCTCTGGAGGCAATTCAAAGACTCATCTCCCACTTTCCCCACAAGTATGTTTGCTGTCAGGACCCATGGCCTTTGGGAGTGTGAGGGACAAGCACCTCTTCTGCTGAAGCTGGGCCACTGAGCAGCAAGTAATTCTAGGTCTACTGGGATATGAATGTGTAGCCTACTGCTAAAGGCACCCTCCGAGGGGTGAGGACCCTTCAGTTCCCAGTGCTGAACCTTGGGCCACTAATGTGCTTTTTGTGGAACAGCTGCTTGATATAAAACTGCCCTCAGCAGCAAGTCATGAACTACAAAATCTTCTGTTCTGAGTTTGGGGTTTAGCCACTGGTGCTGCTGATGATAAGGGAAGAAGAGTGAGATCCAAATTTGGCTGCCCACCCTTGGTTGGCTCAATGGTACCAAACTTCGCAGAGATGATTTCTGATTGAAGTGATCCAGGCCAAATAGGAGACTTTTAGTTTGGAATGCTATCTAGCAAATACCACCTGTTTAAATATATGTGTTAGGGTCATCCTTAGGAAGACTTCCTGTCAAGAAATGATCAACTCAGGATGTACCTTAGGGCAGAGGGAGGCCATGCTTAGGAGAAAAGGGGAGAAGCTAGTTCGGAATTCAGGCTGCAGGAGATGTTTGTCCCAGGAGTCCAACAGCAAGCCTGCCAGAGTTAAGAAGTGTTTGGACAATGCTCTCAGACATATGGTTTAATTTTTAGGTAGTCCTGCATGGAGCCAGGAGTTGGACCTGACAATCCTTGTAGATCCCTTCCAGCTCGGAATATTCTACAATTTTAGGAGGCCCCTGTGAGTCAGGGAACAAAAAGCAATATGGAGCTGTTTTACGCCTTGTTCCTCTTTTTGCCATCCTCAACAGAGATTTCATCCTCAGGAAGTCTGAGTGGCAGCTGCCTGACGAGCCCCACAACATGGGTTCTACCCAGCTCGGTTGGCCCAGAGGGACACCGTGTATTATACATCCCATGGGTCCATGACATGTCCCAGCTAGGTAAATCATGTTCTCCAAAGGAGTATACTACAAACAGGATTTTGCTTTTCCTTCAGACCACTTTCACCGTGCAGAAGACTGTCGTGCACGTAAAGGTAACAGGGTCACTAGGCTTATTAAATCTTTTATTGAACAAATTCTTGTTAAAGAGAGTCAGATCTTAGCAGAACCCTTCAAAATACAGACTGTGCATAGTAGATTCAGTAAAGTTGTTTCTGCTGTCCTTTAGCAGGCTGACATAAGGCAAAATTAGGGACACTATGTTCATGTAAAGAAAATCAGAATTTCACCCTGAATTTCACCTCTAAAAAGAAGTTGCTGAGCCAGTCTTGCTGATGTGGCTGCCTTGTGCCAACCCAAAACTAGAGCACTGTCATAAATTCAGCTTAACTAGCCTGTTAAATTGCATTTATGGTTGCTCTGCAATGCTAGAGTGATGCAAAGCAGCCAGCATGTGTCGGTGACTAGCATTGACCTGTCTCTTTACAGTAGTTGTTCATGTTGCTGCAGCTGCTCTTCAGCCAAGCAGCAATTTAAGGCTACATTCGCATTTACTGATTTCACACTGGCTTGGCTAGAGTTATTCCTCATTTACACTGATAAGACTGGAGAGCCTTTAAAGCTTCCGTCAGATCAGGCAGTGACTTTGAAGAAAATAAACCTCTGATTTTAGACAAAGGGCTGGAGTGTAATAAAAGCTGCGTGTTATCCTTCACAGGCACCTTGAATGAGGCCACAGGGAGCAGAAGAAAAGGACTGGAAAGCATGGTTTAGTTTTATGATTTACATTTTTCTAGCCCTTTAATTTTTTGGTCTCTAATTAAGTCACGAGATTGGGTAAGGGGGGTGCTTACATCTAGTAATGGCCACCTGTGTCACTTAATGAACTGAGCTACTAATTATAGGTGGAGGTTACTTCAGAGGGCTACTTTCAGTCAGGAATTTCAGGAAGCAAAATTTGACTTTAAAAAAACAACAAAACAAAGTATTTGTTTTTTGCCGTTTTTTAAAAGGTAGGGCTATCCAGAACAGTTGGTACCATGGGATAAAGCCAGGCTATAAATGTAATGTTTCCTGTGCTCTTGTGTTCATTGTCATACAACCTATACTGATGTTTCTTAGTATGATCAATGTGCTCTTTGGCCTTCATAATTACTGGCTTTTTGCCGTAGAAAGATGATACTATAATGTACAGTGATTCTACCTGCTTGTATTGCTTCATTGATTCTAAGCATTTTGGGGAGAAAGAGATGAATTACAGTGTTTTCTTTTATAGTACAGTAATAGCCGCCTCTTTTGAAGGACCTCTGGATAGTCAGGTAATACTGCTAGCTAAAAATGATTTTCAGTGCTGCTAGACAGTTTTGTTTTCTCTAAGGTTGCCACCTCTTCTGCATCTGTCTGTCCTTATGTCAGCATGAAAAATGACTCCTGAACTCTGTAGTTCATGGGGCAACACCTCAAGAATATTTTAACAAGCACATCATGTAGCTAGCTGTCTGTCTAAGTAAAGTGGTCTTCAATAGGACACATTTTCTGTACTATGATGTGTAGTGATTATGAGTTACTGTTTTAGTGGGCTTTAAACTCCATTCACTTATGCTCCTGAATAATTCAGAAGCTGTCTTCTACTGCATTCCTTCAAGGGCAGAAAGGTGTTTTCAATCAGATTTCTCCTGAAGCAAGAGAGCAGATTGTTAGGCTCACATAGTATTTTCTGAGTTGCAAGAAACTGAGCAGTGGATTTGATTTATATAGAATATCTTTTTTCTTTCTTTTTTTTTTTTCTCCAGAATAAGGAAGTGACATGCAAAAGAGAGAAGTGTCCCACGCTTTCCAAGGATTGTGCTCTCATCATTAAGCAGAGAGGAGCTTGCTGTGAACGCTGCAAAGGTGTGGTTCTCTTCCTCTTATTTCTGTCTTTTAAAAAATGTTATCAGTTCAAATTTATGTTGCCAGAGACAGGGCAAATTTGGAAGCTTCTCAGCTGGACACCAAAAACTTCAGAAAGACAATAACCACAGTTATAATCCATATATTTAAAAAGCTGATGAAGATTCATAAATTCACATATTCACCTCGTGATTATTAGTTCTTGTGCAATGATAATCCTTTAGAAATACATATTGACTGTACTTTGCTGGTATGTTGTCAGTCTTTTGAGTGATATCTCCTGCTCTAACTTTATTGGAAATATTTTAGTTCAAAATCAAACTGATTATAGTTACAAGCACATAAGAATTCCTCATGTGGTATGTAAGAGGAATCATGCTTGCTATTAACAAAAAGCATAATAATTATTAAGATACAAACAAACCAAATTCTATTAATTTTACTAAATATTTCCTGATTCAAATAATAATATTGTGGATGTTTTTGTTAAAGCCAAAGCAGGCTGCAATCCAAGCATTATGTATCTATTTCTTGACAAACACTGTATCTTGAAAGCTCTTTAGAATGAGCTAATTATCGGATCTCAAATAATAAACAACTTAATTGTTTGAACGTGTATGGTATGCAATTACTATATTAATTCACATGAAAAAATGTGCAAGTAGATTAAGTTGCAAAACAGTCTTTGTATACTGAAAAATCTTTTTTTTTTTTTAATACTGATCCAGTAAGTAATATTCTATAAAACACTAATTTTGCTGAGAGACTGCTTGCACTGTCCATGAGGTGGAAAATGCTGGATTCAGTCAGCTTTACTTTTCTTTATTTTTCTCTGTTGTGTAATTCCCCAGTGGTGATAGAGTGGTTTTGGGAGGGAGATGGGGTTGGATAAATTGTTGGGAAATGCAAGCGTTTATTGCCTTCCCAGGAGAAATACAAATGCAGGAAAACAGATTACACTGAAATTCACATGGAAGAGACATGATGGATATGTGCTTTTCCTGGATGGCTGTAGGGGTGTGCTAACTGGGCTTTGCTTTGCTTCTGTGCTGCAACTTTAGAATATTATTAGCAAGTCTCAGTCCAAAGATTTGTCTAAAATTCTGGCGCTTGAAAGAAAAGGAAATTAAATGGAAAAAGGGGGGAAAAAAAAGCGTTATGTTTCACAGAATTTTTAGTCATTTTTCACATAAATATAATTTATTTTATCAAGTTGTATTTAGTGTCAGATTTATAGCAAATGATGCCTAAATATTGTTTGATTGTGATGGAGATTAATTCTTCATTTTGATAAAGGAATGCGTAGTTTGTAAATTGCCTGAAAGTTTTGTATGCGTGCATATGCATGTGTGTATTTATGCATACAAAATGATTCTGCATTAAACAAATGTCAGTGTTCCAAAGTTGAAGATACAGGTATTAGTTTGTACAGGCTATTATCATTAGATAGAAATTTTAATTCAGATTCCTTGTAAGATTTTCAGTTTATACTGAATTGGGGTGAGTACCTACAGAACATTGCTAATAGGCTTGAGCCTGGTATCTGCAGATTGGTATGTCTGATATCTCTAACAAGAAAAATAATAAAATTTATACAAAAAAAATAGAGTTAGGAGGCGAATGGGTAATTGTGATGGCAGTGGGAAGTGCTATGTCTTACAAAACTGCTAGAGTCCATTGAAGGGGTCAGTTAAAAATATAGACAGCTGATGTCTTTCTAGATTTCTAATAGGTATCCAACAAGGTTCTTCACCAAAAGCTCCTAAAGAAACTAATCAGTCTCAAGTTTGTAGAGAAACACTTTTTTTTTCCTTTCTGAAAAGTAAAGCTAAATATACACTTGTACAACTACAGCAGTCGCAACACCACACATTGTCACTGGATTGCTCTGGTGCCCTAGGAAAAGACTGATGGAACCACCTTCACTCTGAGGAAGTTTCTTGCTCTCCTGCTCTTCTGAACACTGCTGAAGTTTCTGTTCAGTTCTGTGCAAAAATCTGAAACAAGTGTCCTCTGGGAAGTATTTGGAGAATGAAGGGTGTGAACACCAGCCTGGCTGCGTAGTGCTTCAGCTCCTTTTGGTGTCCCAACAGCTCTCCGGCACTCCCAGTGCGGAGTTCAGCTGCAGCCGAGACTTGGCCCTGCAGCATTTGTTCTCAGTTACTATTTTGTCAGGCTGCCAGAATGCCCATAGGGAACACAGGCAGGAAAAAGGAAACAGTGATTTTTACTAGTTGCATTTCATCTAAACCCGAACAAAACGTTGCAAAGAAAAGACACCAGGGCCTGATGGTGTTTTTTTCTTTTTTTTTCTTGGCTTAGTTCCCAAAACCTAGAAAGGCTTGATCAGGCCTTATGGGCTATTGCCAGCTCCCTTTGATAGCTTCGGGTCTTCCTACCTTGTGAAGAAATGAATGAATGAGTGAGGTGAATGAATGAATGATTGGCTGCTGTCATTTGAGTACAACATTAGGAGGATAACATCAAGACCAAAGGGTATGTTTCCAGAATTGGTTAGTGTAGGAAGGAAATCACCATGCATGAGTCATTTGTGATATTGCTGCCAGGATATTTTATTCTATTATGGGGAAGGCATGAGGACTGAGTATGTAGGACCAGTATTTCTGATAGCATAAAGCATTCTGGAATTAAGAAATACCATATGCCTGCAGGGGTGTATCCAGCTGAGCTTGTGTTTACAGCTTTGCACACAGGAGAGCCTGAATTGTCGCTAAAGAATTTCTGCAAATTATTGCATGCTGAGCATAAGTCCTTTGCTCCCTTTTGCGTATTTTTATGTGACTTAAATAACTTCTAGCACTTTGTTCCTTTCTGTGAATAAGTCAAAAGGAAAGAAAACAGCAGCAAGTATGGCTTTTGCAATCAGAACGAAAAACAGAATGACATTCACTGTGATGGAAAAACATGTTATCCCTAACATGTTAAGAGATTTGGCTTTACTTAATGTTTTAATCCTCCAGACCAGCAATGTGTTTTAACGCTATTCCTGACTTTCAGCACAGAGGACCTTAGAAAGTGAAGTCTGTGGAGCAGGGCACTTTTTCACTGTGTGTTTGTGCAAAGTCTGGAACAGAGAAATGTGGGCCCATGAGTATGGCTCCCTGCTGCAAGGAGAATGCAAACAACTCAGCATAATATTGAAAGCTTTCAGTGAAATTATTCTTCTGACAGATACTTACTGTAGTTTATAAAACATAATATATACCTCTAGCATACCATTCACTTTAAAAGTATTAAAAAAAATTAAGCCCTCTTATTACTTTAGCACAGGATAAATAGGCCACTTTTCATCTTTAATTTTATTTAATATGTTTAATGAAAACATATGAGGTCATTGAGCTTATAGAAATAGATTTGGCAACATTTAGTTACTTAGTTGGATGGAGACCTGTCACTTGGATATAGAGCTCTCTGTACCTCCAATAAGTTGTTTGCTCTCTGAACAAGTGGTATTACCAGCTCAGGGCTGGATAAAGCTTGCATTTCTAAAATTGTGCACCATAGTTTACTCTTTTATCCTAAGAGTGTGAATCTTCCATGGATGTGCAAAGACAAAATCAGAGGGTATTTGTTACAACAGGTATGATTTGTTGTTCAGAAGTTTCTTTCAGTTCTTGTATAGAAATTGGCTTTTTATTTTTATTTTATAAGTTAATGAAGTTAGAGGTTCACAAGCTATGATCCATTGATCTGGTGTCTACCAGAGAATGGAGTCACAGCCCAGGCAACAGCAGGGCTAGTTCCCTGGGATATTGAATATCCAAAGCTATCATAGTTAATTGTGCATTTCTTGGAAAGGATATCAAATATTGTGCTTGAGGATTGCAGCCAATTTCAACTATCAGGGCTGGCTTGCAAGGGAAGTTAGAGCAAGGTTATGAGTTTATCACTTTTCTGGCTACTCTACTAATGCCCTGAAGGAGCCACATGTTTGGCATTTAGTTCACCTGTGGACATTCTCAGTATGAGATAGGTGATACCAGTTTGGTGCCCTGTTGTAAGCATCACCAGAGAAGCTTTGTGTGGGACGCTATAACGTACAACAAATCATTCTATGTGCTAAGGCAAGCTCTTAGAGATAAGGATGCAACCTAATCCATGGATGGAAGGGTATAGGCTGGGAAGATAGTCATATATTGTCTTACTAAAATCTTTGTCACTTTTATCTGAATGACCTAGTACCGGCGGAAACTCATTATGGAAAGAGATGGTTTAGGGACCTAATCAAGTCTAACTTTTCTTGTGGCCTTTCACATTACCTCTCAGTCTCTTGCTAATGTGATCCAGCTCTGAGCCAGGAGGCCAGTTTCTTGAGGCTAGGGGTATATGTTCACCTCAGCATTGGCTGTTTCTAACTCTGCATTTCAAGAAAAGACAGGGATTTTGTAGCAGTGACAGTTTCTGAGGACCTCCGTTTGTGGTGTCAGAGTTGGTTACTTCTGGTTATGCCTAAGAAAAGGTCTCTATTTAATCACCACTTCCTGTGATTTAACTCTTCTTAAAAAGGTCTTAGCACATATGTTTCATATCCCTTTGACATCTGCTATACACTTTAGCGTTCAGTAGTGCTTCAAATTTTAGATTTCCTTGTTACCTTGATTACTATAATTCTCCATTTATGTAAGACTTTTTTTTATGATCTGTATTGTCATGTTGTTATAAATACTTTTGCAGTCAAGCATCAGTTACCCAAACTTCTATTGTCACAGAGAAGTTGTTCAGGACAGTTGTATTAGAAAGTAGTATGAGATTTCTGTGGTAATATATGGATGGATTGATACCTTGTGTGTGGCCATTGTGCCCAGTGCAGCAAAGTAGAAGGAAATAAAAGACCAGGAGGAAGGCTTTGCAGGCAACTGTCCTTTTGCATGACGTTGGTCTGGGACAACACTAAATACTTTAGTAGACTATGACTGGAGTAAGAATTTCTTTTACTTTTTAACTCTGAAATTGTAAGGTGTGCTGATTGTAAACGATTTTGCTGGTGTGAGGAAATCAGGTATAAATAAATAAAAATAAATAATATAAATAATTCATGACACCATTCACAGCCATAAGAAGTCACAGTTTTCCAGTTGCCAGGCTTGGCAATTACATTGGGTATTGGATCAGAAACGAACAGCAGCTCTAACTATATGGTATTTTGGATTGCAAAGTTCTTATGGATCCCACAGAATGAATTCTCCCTCCCCCCAGTTGGAATGGGCATCGCTCATTCCAATGGCTATTTTATGCTGCTGTGTTGAACACCCTTTATACGGTGCCTGTGCCTCACAACTATTGGGCATGATAATTGCAATGGGTCAGCTACAAATAGATTTGATTGTTTGCAGTTACAGAGGAAAGAGTTGGATTTTCTCTGTTTAGAGTGAGACTTAAAAAGCATGAGATTTTGTATATGTTTTCATGCTTCAGTGTTGACAAAGGAAGACCAGGATTACTCAATATGAAGTTTAATTTTCTAGTAGCTTTACTAGAAGCTTGTCAATGGCTTTACCATCATTAAGAGATGTGAAAAAAATTATGTATGTGATTCACAGTTCTGTTATTTTGCCCAACAGATTAAATATTGCAGAATGTGCAAGTTATTGTTTGTTTTTGTTTTGTTCATATTTGCTTTTTTTTGTTTTTGCTTGGCTAGAACTGGTATTAGTGCTAGCATGCCTGGATCCTCCCTGAGGATTAATTTATCAAAAACTAAATAAAACATGTCTTCTGACTGTTTTATTTTTCCTGGTTTTTATTTTCCATGCCAATAGGAAGGTTACTTTTTAAATAGAAAGTGGAGGGAAAGCAAGAAAAAAAAAACTAAAAGGAGAAGAAATATGCTAAAAAAATAAGGGATGGGGAGCAAGTCTATTGTGCACCAATCTATCATTTTCTCTTGGGAGAATATGGAAATGACTTGTCTATAAAACTCTCATTAGCCTAAAATAAGCAAAAATCTCTTCTGGAATCTTGTTAAGCAATGTCAAATTGAGTAACAAAAGATTGTTTTTAATGAACTCCTGAGAACACTGGTTGAGTTTTAGCACTACTAAACTGTCTTTTCCAGTCAATTTCCCTCTTTTCATGATACTGCTCTGTGCTTGGGTGTCTGGGGAAGGAAGAGGGTCATTTAAAAACATTACAGGATCTGGAATGATAAATTACTTCCTGATTGTCAACTTGCCCACATGCCAATAATGAAATCTGCTGTAATTTGCATTTTTTTTTTTACTTCAGTAAAAAAGTAACTTCAGTTACTTCAGTTGCATATACAACAATTGACCAACTTCAAAGTATTTGGTGGTTTGGTTTGATTCAGATAAGCAACTTTCAGGTTGCATGTTTATCCAGGACTTATCTGAACTATTTGAGTTGAAGTTGGTAATAGGAACAAAACCTACAACTAACTGAAAGTTAATATTTTACATTAATAAAACACTGTTTGTTCTAAATGAAAGAAGTTTGAAAGACTAAAAAATTAGGACACACACTTTGACTGATAGGAATCACATTAACTCCATTAAAATTGATATAGACCAACAATGTTTAACTTTGTTCCATGTGTAGAATCCTAAAGGTTTTCCTGATGGTGTATGTGTCATGAGATCAAAATTACATATTCATGTTGGCTTTTGGAGTTCCCTTCTTGAAAACCTTCCATCTAGCCTTTTCTTTTAATGTTTTTAAGTAAGTGTTCAGACTGAAGAAAGTGCTTGTCATTTAAGTGATTGTGCTAGACTGTTCTTTCTTGATTTATTATTTTCCCCTGCTCTCCCTTTCAAATGGTAGATGGAGGTAGTAAGTTAATGTACTAACATTTCCAAAGGGAATTAAAATGGCTTTTAGGAACTTTAAGTGTGTTTGGACATACTCTGTTGTAGAAATAGGCATCAGGGCCTTCGCTTAGGTCTTTGGACATGAGTCATGTAACGAATGCTACTTTACAAGCCAAGCATGGTGGTGGACCTTTAACCATGGGTGAGCTAGGATGGCTCAACTAAGCTGGCATGTTGGGGCAGGAGGGTTTCACTCAGCTGAATTTGGGTGAGGCTTGTAGACTTCCATGTTATAATTAGGTGGGTTAGAAAAGAGCAGGTAGATCTTAGCAGGTATCTTCTGGGAGTTTTGTACATTGAAAGTGAGGATCAGAAGAACTAGCTGGTATGTAGGTCTTGTTTCCTTTCCATTTTGAAGAATGGGTGGTGGATATAGCTCTGGTGTTTGCACTGGGCTGCTCTGACTCCCTTACTCAACCTACGTGCCTGTGCCAAAACTCAGAAGCAGTCTCAGTATCCCTACCTCTCCTGAAGACTTTTTGATCCTGGTTTCCCTTTCCAAATTTCACTTTTGCTGCCTGTAAGCTCTCCCTGCCATAGTGATATCTGTTGTGCCATCCACCAGTGCTGACAACACATTTTATCACCAAAGGCTGGTGGGCAGGTGGAACTTGGCTCCCCTTGCTGCTTTCCTCAGACATCGGCTGGTGCTGCAGGGCAGAGGATTTTGTAGCAAAGCTTGGGTATGCACTTCAAGTGAAAGATGTGAGACTGCATGGACACACCACCTTCATGCTTTCTCAGCCAGACTAATCCTTGAACTGAGGATTTCAGTTTAATATGCACATCTGTACACACATATTAGCCCAGGGTCATTAACTTTCTTACAGAGAAAACACTTTACATGAAAGAACATAAGTGGTGAGCAAATATGCAAGGTATTTTGGAGTCAAAATTAGTTTTTAACCTGGGCTGTGGCCCTGCATCATGTTGAAGACTCCAGACCTACGTGGTAAAACATGCTCATGCATGTTCAATAACACAGCTTGTTCCATTTTGAGTACTTGGAGGACAAGCACATGTGTAAATTCTGTCTCAGACTGGGACCAGAATCTCTGTATGGCCTTTTTTTTTTTTTTTTTCAAATTGAGGATGCTAAAATGCTTTGAACAGACTTTGCTTTTTGTCAGGTCTTGTAGTGGGAAGGAAGTGAGACTATGACAAAATTTTGTACAAATCTATGTGGCTTTTTTTGTTTTGTTTTCTTTTGTACAAACATTAATATAGAATTGATATTTTTCAGAATGGGATTTTAAAATGCTTAAGAAGAGCATAGGGCTTCAAATTCTTCTTCTGACATGTTGACATGTGTAACAGCTGACAAAGAGCGTAATTAATATACTGAGAATCTAAACACTTTTTATTATTCAAAATTACTTCATAGAGGCTTTTCTACTTTAAAAAAAAAAGAAAAAAAAGGTGAGATTCAGATCTATATTTCAATATTTATCAAAGGTTCAGTTGCCACAATCAGCTCCTGCACTACTGATCAACTCTTTTAAAAAGATATCTGCTTCAGCTTAGGCAAGTGAAATTGCCAAAGCACCTGCAGAATTCTCTTGTGTCCTTAGCACAGAAAAACTTCTGAATGCTGCAAATACTGAAGTACAAGCCTCCTTTTGTTTAAGGTCTTAACTGGAGGCAGTCAACAAATTTGTAAATAATCTTCATATACCAGGTTCTCTTTAAATTTTTGTTTAAATACAAAATGATTTTGTTTGTATTTGAAGTTCCTCAGCAGTTTGGAGCTGTGACCCTGAAGTTTGCTTGTACACTGGGTTTGAAGATTCACTGGTGTGGGACTGATAACTTGTCTTTATTTTCAGAGGGGTGCAAAATGTAGTCCGAAGCGGTTCAGGACAGGGCACCCTGCACATCAAACAATGACTGTTAGAGTAGCTGCTAAGGTTTATGTCTCCATGGCATCATTTGACTGATTTTATTTTTGTGCTTGATGACTCTATGTATATGTCTGTGTTTCAAAGTATCTGGCAGAACTCCTGTTGATTTAATGGGCTTTTTGAACAGGCCCATTTGAATAAAATAGACTAGGAAAAAAAAACTTGCAGCAGTAAAAGGAAAATGGGCATTTTTCCTGCAGAAAGTGGGGTATGTATTGCTTTTAAAATTTTTGTTCAGAAACACTTTGGCTTTCCAAAAAATTAAGTTTTAATTGGAACAATTTTGCATTATTAAACAAGCTTTCTTAATGAATACTTTATTTTCACTTAATAAACCTTTGCTGTTTTTGTCTTTTTTTTTTTCCTGGTGAGGTATTTTATTCTTCTCACTTTTTCCTTTTGATTCTCGCTTTTGCAAAATATCTGAAAATGGTGAAAAGAGTGGGAAGGAACTAGTATAAACATGTAATCAAAAATATGAAAAATCATTATGTATGTATTTTTTCCAAAAGGCTTTAATGAAACTTCATTTTGCACAAAAATTGTGTGCAGAGCCTGTGCATGGGTGAACCAACCTGTTAACAAAGTTGTGATATTACACACAAAGAGACATGAAGCTAAAACCTGTGGAACTCCAAAATGTCCTTGCTCACCACCCACATAGAAGAGCTTGTTGGCTTTTAGTTTACGTGGATGTTTATACCTTCCTTCATGAAAGTAGGAAGGCATAAAGGAGGGGTAGTGCTGCTGATGTCAGTGCACCCATGCTGAGCTGAACTGTCTGAAGAGCTCTCTCAGGGGGTTTGGTTAATGCATAGGGATGAGCTGGGTGATGGGCACTCCTGGATCTTCTCTCACCCTCTCTCCTCCCTCTCCCTCCTCCACTACAGCGGTAGCTGAACAGTCCCTGAACAGGCTGCTGAATTGCCACTGACTCACCTTTTTATGCTGTTTTGTTGCTGATTTTGGTTTGTTTTGAATGGTCAAAATTTGTAAGCAGCCTGGCCAGTCATGCACCTGGAGCAGATGTCCAGGGGGCTGCTGCCAGCTCTCCCAGGGCACGATTGTGCATGTCAGACCGAGCTCTCTGCTCTGCCTCTTCTGGTAACCCCAGGGAGAGGATAGGACATGTTTGGGATGCTGCTCTGTGATCCTCATCAGCAGCCTTCCAGGGGATCACTGCATTCAACCGGGTTAATGTGGTTTTGTCTCTTCCTCTAGATTGCAGTTTTGGAGGAAAGACATACAACAGCTCTATGAAATGGCACCTCCCTAACAATCCCTGTATTACATACCAGTGCCAGGTAAGGATGTTGTGAGCACCACAGTAATTGAGTTGTGAGCTTTTCCCATAGAACTCTGAGCCTTTTTCATCCAATCCAAATAACCAGAAATATTTTATAACCAAAGCACAATAGGGGCTTTGCATTTAAAGCAGCTTAAATCCAGTCATATGTGGCCTGCTACAAGCAGACATTCAGAAGGGTAGGTTGTACATGACCTGAGCACTGTGATAGCCAAACAATGCTGAATGAGTGGTACAAAGCAGTGACATTTCCTGCTGTCTCAATCTTGAAATAATTCCTCCTTTTTCAGCATGGTAAGCCTTTTCTGAGATACAGGTTATTATTTTAATAATTGGATACTTTTGTGTGTATGTGTCCATGGGTTTTACCTGGAATGTTCTTTAAGAGAAACCCATAGCTAAATCTTTTCTTTTCTTGGGCTTCTGCACTGTTAACACAGTGATATTTTTGGTAGCTTGTCTATCTGTAACTGTAACGTTTACAAGATTGTCCATTTCCAGGCACAAAACAAGTAATTAAGTAATCTTAGTTTCTGTCTGTGAGTAAAGCTGTGATTTCTGCTGATAACTTGATCCAATTTTAGTAATAGCACTCAGGCAGCTACTAAGAATTACAACCATTAGAAACAGGAGAGATGACTGAGTTTGAAGAGCTTCCACAAACAGGATAAATGGTTTCAAGATTTTTCTTTCTGTGATACTTCTACTCTATGAAACCCACACATGCTTTTAAAGATGGGTACACTGAGAAGAAGCATTCTGTCTCCTTGCACTTAATGAGAAGATACTCAAAGCTTGAATTTAGGTACTCTGACTGCTACTAGCTACATGAAATTAGCAATTCTTTATTGCTTGTTTCTGTGTCTAAATGCACATCTGGGTAATCCTGTTTACCCTGGACCTGTACATTTAAAAAAGCAGGTTTCCCTTGCCTCCAAGTGCAAAGCTGCAAGCAACAAAAAACCAGAGCAACCTTTTGTGCACAGATCCTCACACCTAGGTTTGTTCAGGAGGACTTTGACTCCTTAAACAAGAAGTACAGGAAATGTTAATTTACTAATACTTATCAGGAGAAGCATCAAAGATAAGTGTCTCCCCTCTACAGAACAAAATGCGTTTATCTGCTTTCTAGGTCTTTTTTCCTCCAAGGGGAGAGGGGGAGGATGCCTTGTGTCTGGTCTGTTTCCACCAAAGCTGCATGGCAGATTGCTGAGGATGTCTGATAAAGCAGGATTCCTTCTCCTAAGAAGGTGCTTGCTTTCTTACCTGATGCATTTTAAGGCAAATCCTGCATCCGGAGTCAGGGAGACCCAAGTGGATCTTTTGGCTGTGAATTAACCTGAATCCTGATACCAGGCAGCAGCTACACAAAGAAAAGAGGCTTTGAAATCCAGCTCTCCATGGCATCCTCCATGCTGTAACTGTACAGCTAATAATAGTGGAGTTTTGCTTCTTAAAGCATCCACAACAATAACAATAAACATGTCCGATCTGCTCTTTTGCAGGAGGGAGTGATAATAGAGTCAGAGGTACAGTGCGTTGTTCATTGCAAAAACCCATCCAAAGTTGCAGGGATGTGTTGTCCTATCTGTCCAGGTGAGACTTCATTGGGAGATGCTGTTCCATGTGTGCAACTGTATTTGTAACGATAACCTTTATTACCTGGGATGTTTGTCTAACTCCGTTATATTTGACCAGTTACTAAAATGCAGGCTGCTTCAACACAATGTGGTAAATGATACAAGAGCATGCTTAATATTTTTTAGTAGAGGATATACAGCCTGTGAAATCGACTGCCTGTGGCAACGGCCACATGTCTTTACATTATTTTTTCAGAAGGTCAGTCTGCTGGTTTTCCCTGGCTGATAACTGGGGTTTTGTTAGTAGGGGAAGTATAAGAGTAACCCTAAGAGAGAAGATTGATTTTTTGAAGGATAGTGTGAGTGGGTTGGCTTTGCGAAGCACAGTGGCAAATTAACCTGGTTTTATTACTAACTTGGTTTTAACAGTTTGGTTTTTTTAGGCAAGCACTGCTCCTGTTGTGGTATAATGGATTTATTGCATTTTAATTTGTTATCAATTCTGCCAACATCTAATATAAACTCGGAGTAAGAAGGAGTAAGTAAGAAAAAGCAAATACCTTAGAAAAGTGTTTCAAAGCTGCTTTTAATGGAAGACCTGACTTAGCCTTGCCTTCATTGGTACAAATTCATCTTCTATAGAAGGATGCTGTCTTTCCCAAAAAGGTATTTTGGGGGTCTCAAGGCCTTTGTAAAGGCTTCTGAAGTGATTTGTGTCAGAGAGGATGTAAGATTTACTTTTCATATATTGTCCTGTGGAAGGGTGTGCAACAGTAAAAAGGCAGTGTGCTATCCTGAGCTAAACTTACTCAAATGCTGTTTTCCAGGTTGTATATTTGAAGGGAGACATTACAATGAAGGAGAAGAATTTAGGCCTGAAGGAAATAAATGTACCAAATGCTCTTGTATTGTAAGTATTTGCCTTTTGGCAGTTTATCTCCCTGTATGAACTTCAAAAGGCACATTATTATTGTCATAACAAAACAAAAAAATATAAGGAATTCAACACTACCGTGTGTTCTTCTCTCCTCTTGCGTTTAAGCTTTCTATTGAAGATTTATTTCTGCACTAATATATTGTGTATCTCATATTTGCAGTTTATCATCTTTTTTTGTGACCGTACACTGTGTGCAAACAGGGCATGGTATTTGAGAACAGGTTGATGTGGTAAATTAGTGATCCTTTTTTTATGATAGGATCATGCAGGGAACAAAATGCTTTTTGGTTTCCATCTATTGATCAACATTTACTAGATGTTTCCTTAAACTGATCTTTTGAAAGGATTTCTTTCCACAGCAAGAGTCTTTGCTCTGAATTACTGAGTGAAAGGATGAGGATAGCCTCCCTAGGCTGTCCCACGTGGATTTTGGCTTGATGCTTAATGAAAAGGTCATATCCTGGATTTCATCCTTAACTAGCAACAATATAGAGAGGAAGTAATAATTGCATCCTTTGGGTAATGAGCACACGCTTCTCTTTCACTTCCATTAAGTTAAAAGATAATGCTGTATGAGCTGGGGCAAATAACTTTGACTTCACTGGTGTGATCCGTGAGACCAGTAAATGCAAAGCTCAAATCACTCTTTTGTTGCAATTGATGGGCTGGCTATCAGCAGAAAATGCAGAACTGGGAACTTTACATTCCAGTGGAATGCCACAGAGTCTTATCAGTACCAGGCACAGCTCTCTTGTATCATTAAAACAAAAAATATATACATTAAAAAAAAGGGGGGGGATAAGGGTAGAATTCCAAAATGAGTATGTACTTATACACTTATTTAATGAAGCTGCTGCAGAGAACTTGGACTGTTTTAAGGGAAAACAAGTCCTGCTAATCTGAAAAATTAATTTACACTAAATCATCACTGCTTCTGTGGAGAATTAGGCAGCTCAGGTTGTTTTTTTTTTAAGTTTAATCCTGTAATAATGAAAGCATGTCGTCACACTTGTCACTGTGATATATGCCCCTGGCTCCTGCTCTGCCAAATGCCTGCTGTCCCAAGCAGAGGAGCATGTCTGCCTGCATGCTCGCTGGGTCTCCCTCACCTTTCAGCTGTAGTGGCAAAGCAGCACCTTTACACTGCAGCTCTCCCTGGTGATGCTGCTGAGGGGAAGGCAGGTCTGAGTGGTTAAGAAGTCTGTGGAGGCATGCTTGAATCTTGTGAGGCTGTGCTTTGCTCTTTCCTGAATACTAGACAGATAGTGCCTATTGCCCAGTTGTTGGCATGCCAGTATTTTCTCGATCAATTTTCCTTTGTTCCCTAAATAGCAAAAGCAGCTGTGCCTGGAAGAGCACAGTGGAAGTGTGGTATATCTAGGGGGAGAAAAGATAAAGAAATATAGGCATATAGGGTCAGACCTGAGGGCCCTTCCTTGACAGTAACCAGTCCCATGGACATCAGAGAAGGAAACGCATCAGCTACCGATAGTAAGAGGTTTAAAGCCTCAAGCAAGAGGCTTAATGATCCCTTCTGAGAAAGGTGGTGTGACAGTTCTGGATGTTAATGACATCTATATAAAACGTCCACCTTTAAGGCTGAATCTTACAGAGAGCAAAAGAAACAGTGTCTTCTGTGTGTATGCCATACCTGACTCCCCTCTCTCCGTAATTCCTTTTTCTACTACCTCTTGCCAATTTCCTTCAGAATTTGGGCCTATGTTAATTCCTACATAATTTAAATTGGAAGCAAGTAGTGGGCATTCTTAGGGCTATGATAGCTGTTTGCTGTCTGCTTTTGCATTTTGGGAGTGGTTTTCCAGTCGCTCTCTTATCTAAGCAGTTGGTGGATATGCAGATACCAGTGTAGTCCTGTGATATGATGGGAACAGGCTTGTTTGTGATGTGCAGTAACTTGTGCAGGCTTTAATAGATTAAAGGCAGTTTCTCACCCCAGGTTAGATTTCTGGGGTTTGAGGCCGTAACTATTTAGTGAGTATCTCGTGGAAATGTAACAGAGGTAGTGACACAAATCATTGCCAAGGTACTTCAGGGGTGGTGGTGGTGCAAAATACTCTCACTTTATTGTGAATTCTGGATTTTACTTCTGATAAAAAGAAGTGGGGAAAAAAAAGATTCTGGACGCCATAGGCCACCACTGTCCTTGGGGACTGCAGGCAGCATTGAACAGGAAGAAAGGAAAGAGGGAAAGCTGTGGTTTGTTTCCCAGAGAGATGTAGGGCTGTCCCACACTTACTAAATTCATTACAATGAGTAATTACTTACAAAAAGGAATTTTACAGTTACAAAATGATGCGCTCAACACTCTGCATGTGCCAGAAAGACAGGACTGCAGGGCCCAGCCTTCAGAAAGCTCTTTGGTTGTTCAAGTCTGTGGTATTTTCAGCTCAAAGTGGTGCCTACTAGATGCTACTGAGCTCCCAGGGAATGCGAAGTGCCATTAAGATGTCTTTTTGTTGTTTTTAATGCGTATTGTTAGTGCAAATCAGGACAAAGCAGGGATGTCAGGCCTTGAGGTGCCCTGTCTGCACGGAGGCCCCGGCCATAAAGGAAGTGACGGCAGGCTGACGCGTGGGCAGTTTGTTCAATCCTCACCCACCATGCCATCAACTTGTTAGTGTGGTTTCTGCTTACCACCACTTGTGATCCTAGTTATTGTCTACTGAAAGCCAGACCAAACCTACCAGGCTCATTTCACATAGGTCACTGAAACAATCCATTAGCTAATAACTTTTGGGTTGCTACCAAGTCAGGCTGCCCTCGCAGGAGCGACGTGGGGATGAAAGGCTCCGTATTCCATTACCACTTTCCTGAACAATCTACTCCTTAGGGTGACTGAGATTTCTTGCCAAAAATGAAAATGTATCACCTCTCACTCAATGCATATTGCCTGTCAGGAGTGAATGAGCCGGACTTTAGTGACTCTGTTTCTCTGGGGAGATGCATTTGTGTAAGAAAGGTGGACAGGATAATAGGGATCTCCTATCATGTCGGCTGAAACCCAGCTGCCTCACAATAATTCATCTGTCTAGCCTGGTCCTGCTTTTCTTGATAGGCCAGTGGAGTGGTCTAGAGAGAGCTTGGATATTTTCCCTACCATAAGCACCTACTTAAGCAAAGGACTGGCTGTTTTAATCAAGTGTTATTTCTCAGATACTACTTTTATGAGCTCGAGAGTGTGTTTCTGCTTGCGCAGTGAGAGCACTTGGCTTACATGTTTCCTTTCCTACAGCCTGCATTAAAATAGTCAGACTGTGATTATCTTAAATGTTTTCATTTTCTCTTTTGATGTAGCATGTTTGAAAAAGGAAAAAAAGAAAAAAACAACAGAAGGGCAGGAGAGAGAGCCAGAGAGGGAGGGAGGAGAGGAGGCTTGGCAGGAGAGTGACCTTGCATGAGAGTGGTAACCATGGAGAAGCTTATCTTTAAATGGTAGTATCCAAACTCATAACTAGCTCCCTTTGACTGTGGGTGCATTCTCATTCTGATGTTACCCAGACCGTGGGTGCCGCATATTTTGGCATGCGAGGCATGCAGGGGTATGAAGGACCACCATGCTGAGAGCATGCTGTGCTACGGAGGCACCTCCACTGAGGACTGGTCTTCCCCAAAACTCCCAGCTGTGAGCAGTGGGCCGTCCCATTTGGGGAACAATTGGGAGCTGGATTATGGCACTGCTGGGATGGCTGAGGGATGCACGTGTTACCAACAGGCTTGAAAATGGGATGGGTTGTGCTATCCATCTGTCCAGTGGGGAGGCATGTTGTGGGGCTGTCCTCATAGCTGCTTTTCCAAAATGGTGCAAACTGGGTGAAACCTAAAGGGTTGAAAGCAGAGCACAGGGATTTGGATAATGGAATTTAAAAGCAGCCTCATCTCCATGTTCATGCATACACTGGGGGCTTTTCCACTCCTGCACAGAGGGACTCAATGCACACACCATTCCTGGTTTGCAGGTGTATGTGTTGGTCTGTGCAGGAAATGTCTTGTCATTTATGTTCCTGAGTGTTAGGGTGCAAAAACTGCATAATCAAAGTTTTGCACAAAGAAAAGGAAATCACACTGAGAAAATCTGTTCCTAAATCAATGAGTAACAGACGTTGCAATGGCAATAAGTAATGAGAAAGTACATATGCTAGTATTTTGGACACTGAGGGTGGAATTCATCTTGTCTAGCTCCAGCCATTTAGAAGTAATATGTCTAGTCTGAGCTACTTATCTGAGCTCCTCTTCAGTTAATGGGGGGGGGGGGGGGGTGAGAGAGAGAGAGGATGGATTACCCTTGCAGATGCCTATCTTTCTCCACTAACTATAGGGGGAGCCTGCACAGCTCACATGGCTCCTGAGATGGCTGAAGATAACAGGGATGGATTTTGCCCCTGCAGTCAGCTGGGTGATGGAGCACCCTGATACTGTGTTATAATCTTGACTCTACCAGACATTGGGAGCTGCTGGAGTATGTTCTCACAACAACTGATTGCAGGGGATGTTCGCTAGCTGTGGGTACTCTGGTCTATTGGGAAACTCATCATTTAACAGGGGGAGTGTGTAATTGCATGTACCCCCTGCAAAGGCTGGTAAAAATTAAATCCTAACTTTCATCCTTGCTGCAGTGCCAAGTGCCCGTCATCTTGAATTTCCATGTACTTGACGTGCTTTGATACAGCTCCAAATTACCGCAGGTGCTGTCTGCCCCCACTTTGAGGGCTAAAAAATGGAGACAGTCTTAGTAGGGTAGGGATGGAAAAGCAAAGAGTCTTTTGGTAAGAGTAGGGCTTGCTTGCTCAAAGTTAGTGATGTAAAAAGAAGTGGTTGGCTTACAGGTGGATGAAAGTGGAGAGCAGTAAGCATTCAGAAATGAGATATAGAGAGGTCCTCATTGTTTCTCTGAGACTTCATTCTCCCTGCTGCTGTACAGTTTTCTCCAGATTTTTTCATAAGTCCAGAAGGTTTGGTTTTCTATGCTAATAAAAACAGTCTTCCAGGTAGGTGAGGGAGTATGACTGTGCAGGTAGGTGTAGAACGTTAGGGACCTGGTTACGTGTTGAACTTCAGCAAGAAAAATAACATGGCACAGACACAAAGACAGTGTCCTATTTTTTCTTTATCTGATTTTCTTCAGACTTAGGAAAATGTACCTTCTTCACTGGGGACTGCACACTACACATGCCATGTCTGAAATATTAAATCTAATTACTTTTGGAAAGACCAAAGTCCAAAATATGGTTTGGACATTTTCTTTAAATAGCGGTTGGAAAATGCTATGAATATTTTTCCCAATTATCTGCATAGCCATTTTAAATCTTCTTTTGATTTCTCCCAAACATTTTTTTCCCTCAAGTAACAGTAATGAAGTAATGAATAAAATTAATCATTTTTTTCTGAACTACAAGTACACTCTGGTGTAGCAAAGCAAGTGTGCATAGTTCAGTGTAATTATTCAGTGTAAATGAGTTGTATTCATAAGCAGTTTGTATTGTTGTGGTGAGGTCTAATTTCCTTCCTCTGCAGATACTTGAATGTCATCCTACGTGTATCCCACCTGCTGAGCTTTCTAGTTTACCTGCTCCGTGTGTGTTCCCAGCTCAGTCTGTTCCTGTACAGAAACCTTTTTAATTTGGTGTGGATTGAAGGAGTCTTTCTGTACTGTGAGAGTCTGTGCCCAGTCCAGGCACATTTCTAGGAGAGCAAAACTACTGAGCAGCTTCCTAAAGATCCAGGTGACTTTTTAAAGATCATGGGCCCAGAACATATGGCATCTTTTTCATATCCCTTTCTTCATCAAAACCCTCTGCTTGATTCCTGAAGGGCAGAAGGGATAGTTCAAAAGTACCTCTCATATTTCAGAAAGCTCCAGGGTCCTCTGGCTTTGCTTCCAGATGCTCTCCCTTTTTCTCTATCGTTTGACATAGGTAGCACTACCTGGTTATTATTTCTGAGATGACATCTATGGACACTAGTAAAAGATTGGTGTCCATTGTGTTTCATGTCCTAAGGATGTGATTCTTCTCCCCAAGAGAAGAGAGTTTGGACTTAAAATTTGTAAGGAAAGATAAAAGGGTTATTTGGCAGATTTCTAAGGGGAATTTTTCCTGTTGGAGGGTGGAAAGGCTGAGGAATTGGAGGAAGAAGCTCTACCTTCATCAGGCTAGTCTTGTTTAGACCGAGACTGTCTTTGCATTTTGATGATCCAAGATGGTATTGTGATGACTAATGAACTTAGTGATACTAGAAGACATGAAAGATTTAAAATTTCCTGGGTACCTGAAGGGCCTAAGTAAGTGCTGGTTAACATCCCCTCATGACTGTGCATTGCATGAACGATCACTGTTGGAGTACAGAGAAAAGGGTACAGAATTTCTTGTTTAAATGAACTGAACGCATAGAGCAGGGTGCACATTGCATTCCTAAAGCATATAAAGAAAAAAAAATAAGTTGACCACTTCTAATAATAAAAGCTTATGGCTTGAGTGTAGGTTGCTGTAGTTCTTCAGAGCAGAGGAACAGAGCTTATGCTGTCAGGTGTCTGTTCCCTGTCTTGTTAAAGTTTTCCTAATTAACAGGCTGAGATCGATTGTTCTTACTGACAAAGAAGAATTAAGTACACAGAGCTTTAACAATAATGGAGAGCTGTTAACAGGCAGCCTCTGATGAGGGGACTATTTTTTATTGGCATTGAGCTGCAATGAAGTCTGCAAACATCTCTGCTATAACTCACTCCTTGCAAAGGCAAGAAACTATCATTTAAGGAAAACAGCAGTAAGATGGCAGAAAACAAAGAACCTGGTTAAAGTAAGCAAACAAAAAAAAATTCTGGCCAGGAGGGGATGAAAGGGTTGCACGTGGTTTCAGAAGGTTTCACAAAGGTTTTATGTGAGCCCGCTGTGGTAGTTCTTGTAAGTGGCTTCAAATGGAGTATGTGTGTGGCATCTCATGGGAATGCTTGTGTGCAAAATTGATTTGGGTCTAAAAGATTCCCACAAGTTGTGGTAGGAAGCAGTAAAAGCAATAGCTCGTCAATTAACAGGGCCTTTGTTTGCCAAACATTTTATGAAGAGTCCAGGACCCTTCTGGCTAGTGTTACAATGAAGGAAAGGCTGAGAAGAGCAAGAGGTCTTGGCTTGCATGTTTGTCATCCTTTCAGTTAAAAAAAAAAAAAAGTGGATGTCACAGGTTCGGAGGTTGTTATCGGCTAACAATAGCTAATGCTTTTAAATTGCACACATCCCTCTGTGTCCCAAGGCAAGATATTTTAGTATGTGCAATACTGCTAAATGAATTCACAGAAGAGACTTTAACTGTGTAACACCTTGTTTTCTTTTGCGTGTTTTTTAAGAGGAAAAAAGTTTTGAGACAATACATTGATATATGTGGGGCTTCATATCCATCCCTACCCCCCATAAATATGACATCTGCATGACTTTGGGTACCATATTTATTTACTGAATTGTGCTGTAGCCATTGATCATGCTCATATTTAATGCCTGTTGTAGGAGACATAAAATGAAGTTTGGGATCATTAAGTTTGATTTGCTGTTGAGCTCTAGCATGATTGCCAAATTCCATCTTGCCTTGTTATCAGTCTGCCTACGTTCTCCTTGCTCTCTCCACTAAGTCCTACAACAGGTTTTTTGTTTTCTGCCCTGGAAGCATTGAATGTTGCTAAGGGAGCAAGTTTCCAGCCCTGCCTGATACAACTGTTCTCCCGCTTGGATATGCTATGATTTAACATTTCTTACAATGAACTAGTCATATAGAAAGACTAGTAAAAGTTCCTTGGATTCCATCAACTTTTAAAATATTAATGAACATATAATTTTATTTATTTTCCCATTTAATGACAAGAGGCAAATGCATTGGATAGTAGAAGGGAGAAAAATGGTACCTAACAAATTTGATTTTCAAGATTGTGACAGTCTGAAATATTTTTTTATATAACCTACCCTCTTATGCTGAGAAGCAGGATAGGCAGAATAATTCAGTGAGTATCAAAATAGGTATGGGAAACAGGAAAAAAAAATATGCTTTGAGATATGACAGTGATTTACTTATTCTGCCTTTAACCTGTCAGAAATAAAATTTGACTAGGGGCCAAACTACCATAACATCTTTGGCGCTCAATCTGAAGGAAAGATGCAGAAATCCTTGAGGGCAATTTAGGGTTGGAGTCACAGCAGGACTTGAGCCCCCAGCTTCCATTGTAGGTGCTTAAATACTAAAAGTGGGATGTTAAAAATGTTTTCTAACGCTGGTGATAGAAATTGCCTGGATGTTTAACTTTTTCCCAGGAAGCCCCACTCCCATGCTACCTAAACTTCAGTCCCAAATGTGACTAGAACACCATAAACTTGACAGTCCCAAGCTTCAATAAAAAAAAAGGGGAGTTTTCAGCTCTCTGCCAGAAGCTTTGTAATGAAGCAGTGACATTTTCCACAGAAAGCAGTCTTTTTCTTTTCTTCTTCTTTATATGGGTATTTAGTGCCATTATTCAATATTTTGTGCTAAAATCATTGAAATAGAAATTTCTTTATTGTCCCTAATTGGGTGTTAGAGCCAATGCAGTTGAAAGTGCAAAATCTGGATTTCCAGAAAATTCAGATCTGATGTTTGAGGTATCTGAGCCCAAAAGAACTGAGTAGCTTGTGTGCTTTGTGTGGTTTCTTTCCCCTTCTTTTCTCCAGAACAGAGCACCAGGAGCTTTTGTGAGTAGGACAGAAGCTGATGTGCCCTTGCCAATAATATCTTTCTTTACGCCGGGGGGGGGGCAGGGAAGAAAAGCAAAGCTGGCCTCAGCTCTGAAAGTATAGTGGTGAGTACAGTACTGTTCCTTTTACCATATTCTGCCCAGCACCCAAATATTCAGCACTCTGAAGGAAAAAAAAAATTGAAAATGAAACAATATATGTGAAAATAATTCCAAGAAGCCTAAGGATTTTGTGCTTTTCAGTGCTCAGTCTGTTCTCTGCCTCCTCTCCTAGTTGCAGCATAACTTTTCTTCTTTTGGATGAATCTGAACAGCAATTCTTCCCAGCAATCTCAGTTCCTGATGCACTATTTGCTCTCAGCAGCTAGCTGAACTGCCCTGCTGCTCTCTGTCTTTTGAGGTCAGTTTTTTAATTCCCCAGTGTTGCTGCAATTACCATTCCTCCCCCATCTAGGTGTTTTAGCACTACACTTAAACAAGCATGGGTATGTACATGTCTGGGTACATGCAGGGAGGGAAAATCCTGGGTCTACTACCTCTTTATTTTGTACACTGCATTTTATAGTTGACGTGTGTGTGAAATCTCTTATCAGTAGTAATTGCAGAGTGCCTGTCACTGTGACTTTGTCTTTTGACTGTGAACATCATTCTTACACAGCAAGCACTTTGTAAAGTAGCTAAGTGGGAATAGGAACCATAAAAGTTGACACCTGGTGGAAACCAACCCAGGCAGGCATTTTCTTTCCCCTTGGTGTTGTTACATTCCTTGCGGTGAGCAGTAATAGCTCTGCCTCCTGAAGTACCGGCTGCAGGTTTTTATGCAGTGTTCAAATGGGCATTTCTTGAAGCTCAAGTGTCTATGCTGTTCAGAGCACACATTCTCACTTCATGAGTATTCAGTGCAGCAGAGATAATAGCAAGCAATTATATAAAATGAAGAGTAAGTTACTGGATAATTTGTGGGCAAAGGGAAGGGATGGAGAACAAACATGTTTGTACATCCACAACAACAAAAATATCATAGACCTAAGTAGCATGTTTGCTGTTATTCACCAGATTTTATTTTTTTCCAGTATTTCTCTGAATCTAGCAAGAGACTAATAAGGATACAATTAATACATGTAGTGACCAAAACCACATTCTGCATTTTTTGTAATGTGTGCCTGAGTTTCTAAGTATCTTATCAGGCTGCCTCTCATTGCTGTTATGCTCTGGGAAACCCTTTATATCAGTCTTTCTTCAAACTTATTGAAAGAGAAAATGGCAAAGGTCTCACGCTAGACTTGGACATTTCCTTCTTGTTCCCTGCTAGAGCTGCTAAGACTTTAGAGAGAAGCCCTGTATATACTGATTATTATTTTTTGATTCCTGCATGATTTTTCATGTAGGGCAAAGGGTTTCAAACAGGGAAGACATTCCCTTCTCAGGAAGTGACAAGGTTTAGCAGATGGGAGCCAAGTCATGCTTAAGAAGGACTTTTTTTTTCCATAATGATGTAGTACTTGTAAAGCAATGCATAAAGCACATGGTGCTTGAAGTATGGCTCAAAATCAGCAGGATGCTGAAGCTGCCTACAGCAAGGCAAGGTGCCAGCTTGCCCACGAAAACCCAGGGGTATCCAGATAGTACAGATAAAAATCTGCCATTTCCAGCTCCCCACACATTCCTTCATCTCTCCCGCAATTTTGAGTTCTTTTTCTAAATGCTTGTGCTTATTAAAGTGGGGAAGCAAGCATGTGTCCTGGAAGTGAACAGATGAAAGCAAAGGCAACAAGTGAAATCGTAATTTCTGGTGTACAGGATTTACATGGTATTTGTGCTTTTGCCAATGAAATAAACCAGTAATACTGGAAATAGCAGCTTTAACTCAGTATCACAGAAATAATTCTAAAAGCTCATTTGAAATTCATAGTAACTTTTATCAGATGGAACGCTTTCTCCTAAGGATGACACTTGCCCACAGAAGGAAAGCTAAAACAAAATGTAACATACCACACATGCTGAGTCAGAATAGCCTGAAATATTCATATCTAGAACACCAAAAAGCATATATGTGGTTCAACTATGAAATAAATACGAATTTAACATTTATTAAATACGATTTAAGTACACAATCTCTGGGTAGTGCATAACTTTGAATGTATTAAACTGTGCTTGCCCAAATGTTGAACAGTAATTTGGATAAAATTTAGCCTTTATAAAAGCTTGCAAAATTACTGGTTTAATAAATCAGAAGCAAAATGTTGAAAATGTGTAGGAGTGTGGCAACGTGTCTTCAACAGCCAGAGCTGCAGGATGAGGATGTCAGCCCTATGAAATATTAGCAAGCAGTATTTCTTTCTAGTCTCTTGACAGAAATGAAAATGTTTGAGGATTCAGGGCTTCAAAACTTCAGTTAAGAAAAGAAAGCACTAAAAAGAACAGGTTGGAAATCCTGTAGTTTATCATTATGCTCTTAGTTTTAGCTTTCAGATCCAAAATATAAATGTCCTGAAATAAAACCGTGCTGGATACCACCACTTTTACTGGAGTTAAAGTCTTCCCAACATTGGCTTTGAATCCCTGGCCCTAGAGAAGAAGTTTGTTCTATCCCTTTTAAACCTAACTTCACTTAGACTCGTTGTGTCCTTCCTTATTTGAATTAAATAAGCTGAACTTAAAAGGTTAAAATGAGTGTGGTTTTCTGAGATAAAATTGAGATAACATTGCTCATAAAACTGGAATCTGGGTGTGGGTTGGGTGGTATAAAAATGAGAAACTAATTGTGTCCACCGCAAAGTTTTTATCACCTATTGCTAGAACACTGTCAAAACAGCAGCCCACTGTCAAAACAGCAGCATGATGCCTTTGAAGTTTGCTCTGTGCTATCTCTAAATTTTGAAAAAATCTCTAAATTTTGAAAAAGAAATCCATTTTCCATGTAACCCCTCAGATCATGTGATTTCCTAGTTTAATTAGGTTCACTTCAGTGGTGTTAATTCAGGGATAGACTGAATCTTGCGTTCCTAACTTATTGTTTTGTTGCTCGAAAGCAAATACTGGCAGACTTTACAGAAACATTGCGCGTAACAGCTTGGAGGCTGAATGGAAAATTTAGCGTAGATGGATTAAAGTAATATAATTTTGGGGAAGAGGAAGAGGGTTTTTTTTTTTAATAATGGAACACTCCCCAGTGAAACATAAAAAGTAGCGTGTGTACGTTCATACATGAGCGCATCTGTTTTGTGTGTTATATCCGCGTGCGCTGGGGTGCTGCCGTGCCGGCGCGTGTCCCCATTGTGTCCTCGTTCCCGCTGCTGGGTGCGCGCCCCCGCCCGGCCGCGTGGTGGCGCAGTCGGGTGCGGGCACTGCACGCTGTTGTCTATCGCCACCTGGCGGCGGCGGCCGGGAGCGCGCCCTGGGGCTGCGGGGCTGGAGCTGAGCCCCCCGGCTGCAAAACGGAGGAAAAAGGAGCTGAAAGTTGGACCGGTTTGCCGGGATGATGCTCTGGTCTGGGATCACGGCCTTTTTTTAAGTGGTCAGCTTAAAAATGCTGTGAGAATGCAGTTGTCATTGCGTGTTCTTGTTTAAAAAAGGCCAGAGGGGCCCATAAATTGAAAATGCAGTCACAGAGCTTTTTTTTTTTCCATTTTTTTTTTTATCTTCAATGAAGACTGAATTGTTAAAATAACTGACTTTCTTGATGTCCAGGTTTAGCAAGGTTATGTCAGCAGTGTCTCTGCGTGCTCAGTACTAGGCAGGTGTAAAAGGAAATCTGTCACATCAAGGTGCATGTGCAATCCAAGACCAAAAATTAGGCAGAGTATCAGGAAGGAAAGCAGCCATTAAACAACCCCACTGACTTTGGTGGAACCTCTCAAAATTACACTTCTAAATACAAATGCTTAGTTAAGAGAGAGTGATGAAAATATCTCCCCTCCCGCCCCCCCCCCCCCCCAAAAAAAAAAAAAGTCCACATGTAGCAGACCTAAGGTATTTTCTTTCCTCTTTTCAGCAGAAAATGTGGCTGCAAAAAGTGAAATGTAATTCTGGACAATACAAAAGGAGCAGTTACCCCACATGCAGTTAACTATACCAGCAGACAGGCACTGTGAAGGACTATAAGAAGCTTGACTGTCCCCAAGTAGAAACTGCTAAGTAGAGAAATAGCTCATTATGACTAACTGAACAATTAATCATGATAACGAACATTTAATGAGAACCATATTTGGAGATTTCATCAACTCAATTTCTGCTTAGAGTGAAAATCCAATTTAAATATAATCCCTGGAACTTGAAAGTACTTGGTGTTTTTGTGTTTGAGCTAACTTCCTAGCTGATGATGTTACCGTGTATGCATTTGTACTCAGATGTTTGAGTAATGTTTCTTAATAGTTTTCCTATTCTTTGCTTTCACCTCTCCCAGTAATCATTTCTCTTGTAATGAAACTCAGAGGTTAGCAGGGTAAAACTGTTGGATTTGATTTTTGGTGACAGTGCAGTTTTTGAAATAAACTTTCACATATATAGATTGATTAAAAAAAAAAAAGCAATACTGGGATGACAGGCGTTAATATATGACTTTTGGGCTTCAGCCTAATTAAAATGAAAGGAGAATACAAAGGAAGGAAGCCTAAACAGTTGTGCTCCACTGGGGAGTTTAAAAAGGCAGTATTGAGTTGGATTCCAGTCAGTTGCAAGTTCAAGTTGTTATTTATTATCAAAATGAAGATAAATGAAATCACCAGTCATTAGCTTACAACGTGGAAAGAGCTCTGAAATCTCCCTGCAAATCCCCAAGCAGCTGCAGCAGCTAGCGTGGCTGAACCTAGACTGGAACAGCTAATGGGGTGCGGCCTCTCTCCTGAAGAGTAGCCCATCCTTGTCTGACCATCTTTTTGGCTAACTTGGCTTGCAAGATTGCCTGCACAGTGAAGTGAACTTGTCACCACACAGGATGACTGGGGTGCTGAGCAGAGTTCCTAAATTTGGAGGTGGTGGTTGGCAGGTAGCCACAGTTCTGTGTGCATGAGCTGGTCAGCTTTCAAATGGCCACTGAAGCCAGCAGGTGGGGACAAATTTAAGCTATAATGAGTGTTAAATTTTTTAATAGTTGCTCTTTTGTGAGGCTAGGAAAAGAAGAAGGAAGGGAGAAAAGGATTGGAGCCTTTTGCTCCTTGCCACCCTTGTGAACAGACCATAGGTTCTTAGGTAGTAGGCTGGCATTAGGCCTTCCTCTTTTAGATCTAAGGAGAAGCAGGGCCCACAGACAATCAGTCCCCTTATTCTTTTAATTTAACTAACAGGAAGTTCCACCCCCTCAATTAAATACTTAAGTCCTGTGCAAAGTACTAAGACAGTTTAGAAGGAGACAAAATCTGTCTATCCAAAATTCCCATTTTATTTCCCTCATGTCTGAAGGAACACCTGGGGGTGTGGTAGGCAGGGAGCTGAGTGTGAGCCCCCAGCCAGCGTGTCCTGGCAGCGATGGAGGCCAGTGACATCCAGCCCCTATGGGTACAAACATGGCCTGTAGGTCACTGGAAGGGAGCATCCCTCTCTACTCATCATTTTTTAGCCCATATGTGCCTATTGCATTCAGTTTGGGTCCTCCAAGATGTGAAGGATATCTGGAGGGAGTTCAGGGGAGGTCCTAAGGTGGCTGGGACTGGAGATTCTGTCCCATAAGCAGAGGCTGAGGGACAGGGATGGCTCACCCAGGGGAAGAGGTGGCTTCAGGAGGGGCCTGGCAGTGCCCCTCCAACATCTGTAAGGAGGTTACTGAAAAGGCAGAGCAAAGCTCTTCATAGCAGTGCCTGGTGGGAGGGTGAGAGACAATGAACATAATTTGAAACCCTGGAGGTTTGGACTGGATTTAGTGAAAAACCTTTTCCCCCTGCGAATAGTCCTGCATGGGTGCCGGTGCCCAGGATGTTGTTCAGACTCCATCCTTGAAGGTTTTTCAGACCTGTCTGGATATAGCCCTGAGCACATTGGTCCACACTTTGAGCAGGAGGCCAGACAAGACCCCCCATGGCCCCTTTCCACCTGAATTATTCTGTGGTTCTGATTAATTTGATGGTATAATATTATCACTCATGCACCTACCCCTTAGTTTCTTTAAGCAACCCTTTCAATTATTCAGTTACAGCTATTTAAACTGCCCAGTTTAATTCCCAACTTTTTTTTTTTTTTTTTGATCATGGATGCCCTTGGTAGGACATCCATAGTTTCCACATTCAAGCAGATTGGAGGCGTGTGCTTGGCTATATGGTGCAATAGGTAAAGAAGAGCCTCAGCTGTCTATTAAGACAACTAGGATGGAAAATGGGGTCATCCAAAATGTCTTGGTGTGAAGTTTGTATGAATCATGAAAGGTTGTCCCATTCCAAAGTCTGCATTTTTGTGTATCATTTTTGTAAGAAAATTTTCCTACTTTTAAGACATCCCTCGGTTTTCTAGTACTGTTCCAGCAGATGCCTCAGATATTTTCAAATATACCACTGTTCACTTGACAAAAAAAAGATGCTATAATATTATATCCCAGGAGGCACTCCAACTTTTCAAGAGTAACTCTCCGTGTGACTCTAACTGGCTTCATTGCCAGTACCCCAAATTGTGGGTGATAATAAAAATGCATTTTTACTGGCTGTCATGAAAAGGGAAGAGAATATAATAATTATATCAGAAAATAGATAAAGCATAGATATATTTAAAGTGAAAAATACAGGAAAACCCATTATTTCACAATAAACATAACTGCATAGCTATTAAAATGTTTCATGAACTTGCAAATGGAGAATTTTTATTCCCTTTTTCCTTTCTTTTCTTTCCCCCTCCTTTCTTTCCCTGTGTCCCTAGTAGAGAAAGATATACCAAATCCCTCAGAAGAAGGTAGCCGCCTGAGTTTCTGCTGGGGGCAGTCCTGACTGACATACTTGATTTCTTATAGGGAGGTTTTTTTGCCTTCCTACAGGAGAATTGTTTTCATCACTGTTTCACTCAAAATTAACCTGATTAAATAGGTGTATGTATATGTGTGTGTGTGTGTATATACACATATATATCTCAGCCTACTTAGCCAGTATCATGGTATTCTGGATCCTATTTGATTGTTCAGGAGGGCTCTTTCAGCTGCCTTTCTGTTGTATGTGTTGCTGTACTAACCTGGTCAAGTGCTTTGTATATATAAATCCTCAGTTTGTTTGCTCACAGACTGAGGCAGAAGAAAGGTTCATCTGAGCAATTGACTTCTCTCCAGCAGTGGCTTTAAGGAGATGTTCATTTAATGTTCCTTGTAATACAATGTATAAAGCTTTACCACTGTTTCATCAGAAGATTATGAGATGCTTACCTCAGGAACGTGCTAATTAAAAGGTATAGTAGAAATATCAGTGATAAAATTTTAGGGAGGACAGATTGAGTTCATCCCTGCAGCATTACATAGAGCCCTATCACCTAGTTACAAGATTCCAGAGGGCCCTCCAGAAACAGGTGAGCAAGAGTGAGGCATTTTAGCTTTGACTGTAGTTAGAAGAAGTGTCACAGGCTTTGCTCTAGGCCTTTCTTCTCCTCTCAGAGTGTGCAGTGGAAGACAGAGGGATGGAGGAAGGCCCGTGCCATCTCAGATAGCAGAAGCTGTGGAGTCTGTCTTCAGGACAGAGGGAAACTGGTTTAACTTGAGAGAAGTGGAAGGTGCCTGAGATTTTGGGGCAGCAGAAGGAGATCATCTTTGATTTCAAAAAAATCTTAATCATGCATTTGGATTATCTCTTTGTATCTTTACTCCACTACTTCAAGTCTGTGTTCTTAAGTAGACTCACTTTTCTAACCTTTGTTTACTCTAGCTGATAGGGCTGGTTCTCAGTGATATGGCATGCATTTGCTGTACGGTGGGGGAAGCTTTAACTGGGGTAATGGGATGCTCACAGCTCTTCAGTACATGACTGCATAGTAGCCAAAGCATGTGAGTGTCTGTCTGCAGCAGCTTTTGGGGTCACTTATGGAGGTGATGTTCCAAAAAGTAGAGAGGAAGAAACGTCTCCCAGTGACCAGCAATAACTGAGAAAACTCTGGCATGTGGCACTAAAGCACTGAATGTGAAGAGAGAATGTGACAAACAGATGTTGGGCTAGTGTTAAATAGCTACAAATGAAAACTGGACAAACATGACAAGTTTTGTGAAATTGCATCCTGCGAGCAGAGCATTGCCTCATGTTAAAGGAAATACTCTAGCAGGTACTCTGGTTGCAGGAGGAACAGGATTAAAAGTTGCATCTGAATTTTCTTGAGTCTAACTGTGGATGGTAAAGCACACTATTTGTAGCTGTTGAAAATGAGATAAATGTTTTCATGTTACTTTAGTGATAGTCCTAATGAAGAAGAATTTTAGGAAGTAGGGAAATGTCCATATGACTTCAACTACAGCTATATCCCTGGACTGGTAACACCTTCTCTGGAAAAAATGGGCATGTGGCCAACCGAGCTTAAGTATGAGCTCACCTTCCACTGGGACTGCCCGTCCTGCTTTCCTGAAAAGCATCTGCATGCAAGGCTTATTCACAGTGCTCTCTCCTTGGTTGTGGCTTGTCCTGTTGGAGACAGAAGAGGAAGCTTGATCTGGCTTCACACCTTATCCTTTCTCCCCACATGAAGGTAGGCAAGGAGCCAGAAGGAGAGCAGCTAAATACATTTCATGCTGAAACACTTAATATCTACACATTTTCCCAGGGAGCATGGCTTTTCCCTTTTCTTGCATGATATTTTCATGATGCTGAACATTGTCCATTAATCTGATATCCTTGAGAACTGTCAAAAATAGAACACTCTTATGAGTTACAGGATTTATTTACCTTACCCTAAAACGTGGAAAATTCTCAAAACACAGGAAATGTATTAGAAGAACAAATCATTATACTAAGGAATTCAGTAAAAGAATGGTTACTTTTTTTTTTTTTTCCCCTACTGCTCCTTCTGCAATACAGACTATCAGGAGCAATAGCAGAGATGTATGTAGCCAAGCATGGAAAAAGCAGAGTATGGATGTGTTTAGCTTTCTCTGTTGGTAGAAAGCACATAATTTCTGTGTAATTTGCAATAGCAGAAGGGAAATTGAGAGGTGCCATGAGCTATGGTGTACTGACTTGGAGGGGAGGCAGGATGGGCAGGAGGTGAGCAGACAGAAGTGTGTTTGCCTAGGAAGCTGAACAGAACTTGGTAGAAGAAAGAAGTGAAGCAGCCAGATACAGAAATGGCTTCTTGTGCTCTTATGCAGGAATTCCCTCTCTAAACACAGTTCTTTGAAAACTTTGTTGGCTAGTAAGAGCAAGACAGCCTCTCATTGATGTCATGAGAACAAGAGAGCCTAAAGACATCACCAGTAGGAATGTGCGAGTTGGAATAAAATAAGAATTGATTGCACCTTGGAGTGAAATAAACTACTGTGAGAGACAGGCAGTGCTAGCAGTGATTTCATGCTGGGTGAAGCCAGCAGTGCCTGGGAGGCATGAGAACAGGATATTTCCAGACCAGAAAGATTCCTGATAAACGCTGCATGGTAAGTGTTCCCGCCTGACACTGCTCTCACTGTAGAAATGCTGTAACATGGTTTGCATTCTTGGGTGGGATTGGCCCGAGACTAAGATCTGCTTTTGGGTTCTGAATTTCCTAAATCTGGAATTCCCTGTGTCTTAACAAACATCCTTTGCCTGTAGTAGCATTTCCTTCGGCGTGATACATGGGTCAGCACAGATGGTGTGTACATGACACCGTTAGCTAGATCTAAGAGGCTTGCCAAATCCTTGACGGTGCTTCAGAGAGGGCCCTAGACAGTTAATAAACAATGGCATTACCTGCATATAGGAGAGCTGTTTGACAACTTCTTTAATTATTAGATGGAAAAAAAAGTTTAAGAACCATGTGTTGTGTTCTTAAGGGAAGAAAGTTGTCTGAGGGAATTGCATCATTACTATCCAAAATATACATAGTACCGGTAACGCGAAAATGTTATAGAGAATATTCTCCTCTGTGTGGTTTCCTGTCCTAGTTTACAGTGGCTCATTTACACTAAAACTTGCAATAAAAAAATGGGGTATGTTTGATGCTGCAGTGTATTCCAGTTAGCTTTGGTATCCAAGTCAGTCTAGCCATGGCAACACAGACCATTGCATGGGCTAATTTACACTGGAGAAAAACTTAGCCATGGACAAGGTATTTTCTAAGTGAGCAAGCAGTTACTTATGTTGTCTGCAAATTAGCCTGAGAGCATTTTCGTTTCCTTTGTGAATGGAGACCTGGGCAATAGACAGATGTTCAGTTCACCAACAGCTGTGCTGGTTAAGATGTTACCATCCCCAGACGTTTGATATTCCCGTCTTGCATACATTACTGTCTCCTGAGCTCCACCAGTGGAAGGGATCCAGTAAGTGCTCACTAAATGGGTTTCAGGCAAAGGCAGCTGTGTAAGCTCAAGCAGCTGATATAGATGACTTAAGATAACCTGACTGTCTTTGCCTCAAGCTCATGCAACCCTTTTCCTTAGCAAAACTTGGAGTATGGGGTAACCTTCAGTTAGCAACAATTAGGTCTGAAAGGCAATCATCAGCTGGTGGTCTCAGAGCCACAGCTGCCGCCCTTATTCACACCTACCCCTTCCCTTCTGTTGGTCAGGAATGAGGTAAATGTTGTTTTAAATCATCTTTATGGTCCTTATGTTTTTGAATTGCTGGAGGCCTTGTTCAAGTAATGAATCTAACTCAGGGCTTCTCTGTCCTGTTCCCTATTTCTTAGGCCCCTTCGTAAGATTCAGGTTATGTCCTCATTCATTCCTTAGTTCCAGCATGCAGGGCAAACCTGGCTTGGAAACCTTAAGCTGGCCCAGTACTGAGAAGATCTCGTGGCAGTGACTGGACCCTGGGGGGCTTTTTTTGCTTGCTGTATTTGGTGTTGTGGGGAGTCAGTGCCGAGAATTCTGTACCTCCGTGATGTGTAATCCAAACTGACTTGTACCTGGTTTCCTCTGGAGTGGATAGCTGCTTACTGGAAAAGACCAGCCAGAAGGTTGCTGGATTCTGGTTCATCATTGTGGGTGTTTGAGGATGCCCAGAAATCTCCTATATAGGCAAGTGGTCTCCTAATTAAACCTCCGAATTTCAGCCACCTCCATGAAGCTGTGTAATGGTCTTGCCTAATTCAGCTTCACGGGAAGCAGACAGCTGAGTGATAGAAAACAAAGTCCCAGGGTGGCATAGGAGTGGGAGGATTTGGCCAAGGGGCTGGCTGGGTGGCAGTGTTCGTGCGGCTCCATTCCCAGCCATCCCTTTGCTGAGGCTGTGTCAGAAAGCTCTCTGGGAACCCACTGGGGAGAGCCTGCAGAGATGTTCCTGCATGAAATGCTGCTACTGGCTGTCGCTTGGGCTCAGTGCTGAATAAACAGCTTCATAGCGTATTTAGTGCAACCAAGGGGCAAAAGGAATCCCAGGAGAGGGGGATTGGATCTGTGACCTGAAATTTAAATGGCAATTCACAGAAGAAAAACATGTCTGTGAAAAACACAAATCACTGAAGATGGGGAGCGAGAGAGAAAATGTTCCAAGTGAGCAGGAGGGAGAGAATCATGGCCTACAGTTGTGGAAGTCATGCTGTCTGATGAATTTCAGCCTTTAAGTGTCCACCTGGCACTAGTGCAGTCCCGTGTTCCTGCTTGGATGGCCAATGCCTGCAAACAGTTCTTTATCAAGGGATGTGACCCATGAGACCTCTGTGATGCATCTGTATTTCTCTGAGACACGTTCCTGAGGCTATGTATGAGAAGCAAAATGTCTCCTTCCAGGTTTGCCATGCAGGAGAGCTTTGGCTTTCCAGGAGGGATCACAGAAATGAAAGAATTAATTAAAAATTCTCTTTTTAACTAAAAGAAAGGCATCAAGGATGAAACAGAGAGGAATTTTTGCCCATGCTGGAGATTCCTAACAAGGAATAGCCACACAGGCTTGCTGTTCAGCAAAGAAGTCCCAACAGCATGTCTCATTTCAACTCTTTATACATTTTTAAACTTCAAGTCCAAATAAACTGCTGGTTTTCTATCCTTCTCATTCCATTTACTTCACTTCCATTTGATGAGCTGTTCCATATAAGAACTATTTTTAACCAGTCTTGGTTGATTAGAAACATAGAGAAGTGGAGGCTGCAGATTTCATTTTAGCATTACTGGTATGAGCAAGAAAAGGGAAGGACTGTGTCTTTTTCCTTTGAAATTTCACAAGTGAAACATTGCTTTAATAATATGTTAACTGTTAATTTTACAGTATTCTCACTTCTTCCGATTTTTGGTGGAGAAGGGCTTTAGAAATTCTCTTCAATATATACTGCAGGCAATTATTTTCTTGTTTTGCAGAATTTAAAAATAGCTACAAATACTGGATTTCTGTTTCATTGTGTGTCACTCCAATAGCTCTCTGAAACCCTGTTTGCAATTTAAAAAGTTTCACTCTGGGGAAAAAATGTTTTTTTTTTTTTTTTTTTTTTTTTTTTTTCTCTCTTTCTTGTCATAAATTTGCAAATGGGACAAATGCATAGTGCAATCTGCAAAGAATTTACACTACAATAGAAGAATCCCTCTTTATGAGTGTCTGACATCTGTACAGGTTTTTTTTCCTCTCCCTCTCTTTCACTCTTTTAAAAACAAAGAGTGAATAATTACCTTAGAAAAAGAATTCATTAAAATCACTTGTGTCATATTCAGCCTTGTTATAGGCTATTTCACTGTGGTCAAATTGCCTTTGTTAGAATGGCATTTCCTTATGTTGTGTGTGATTTTGGCCATAATACCTTAATTGACTGCTCTGGAAAGCTCCTGGACTCTTCTTGAGAAATCCCTGCTTTAGGAAATATCCTGTCCAAGGTCTTGCTTACACAGAGCCCTTTGTATCTATGTAAGAGTTGTGGTGCTTTTGAAAAATGAGTTAAATTTTGTCAGCTTTACAGTAAACCTGGAAAGAAGAAAATAAAAAGAAATGTAACTCAGACCTGTCTTGACTTAATGAGATTATTATGAAATAGACTGAATCTTTTACGATATCCTGAGGGGGGGGAAAAAAAAAAAAACAGGAAAAAATAGAAAAAAAAATGTAGTGTCTATCAAGTTAAGAGTATGTTTAAAAATTATACATGACGAGTCCAGAGTCTGCCTCAGATACAGTAGTTGCCTCATACTCTACAGTGGTAACGTGACTGATCATCCTTCCTTGCTTCCTCTTGGAAAGGGAGAGGAAAGAGAGAGCGGTAATATATCTTCTGTTGCTAATACTGATATGTGATCTAAAGGGATTTGAGCCAACTTGGAGAGCTCTTTGAAACCAGCAGTAAAATTAATTAAGAATGTTTGAGAGGGCTATGGATGGAAGGGATAATACAGAGAGGATTTCTTTTAGCTTTGAAGAAGAGTCCTTCCTAAGCAAGTGTTTCACATTTGGGAGGAGGGCTGGGGGAGGACGGAATTGCAAAATAATCCCTTTTTCTTTACATTTATTTTGGTTGCTCTAGATTGTTTAACACATAAGTGAATTGTGGGGGAAGGTCTCACAAACGCAAATCATAGTGTTATCTAGAGAGAATGATGGATTTTCTTCACTTAAAAGACAATCCTCTTGCACCTCCTTAAATATCCTGGGAAGAGTAGGCAGCATGTTGAGGGATGCTCCCAGATGAATTGTTCTTCATCCTCGTTTTACTTCTTCTGTTTCATTTATGTCTAAAGAAGAAACTATGTCATGCTTATGCCAAACCACTTAGGCCTTACACTGCCTCTCCTAGGATACCTCTCTTGCTAATGCCACCTACGGATCATCTGGCACTTGGAAGGTGGTGGCCATCCTCAACCTCTGAAAATCTCTAGTAAACTTTCCTTCCCTGAAAAGCAGAGTAGACTTCCGAGTAGATCTGGCTTGTTTTCCACTTTGCATAAGCCATAATTATTGCAGGGGAAGACAGTTTGCACTTGCAGATTACCATCTGGACAACCTTATTGTATGATTTAGGGGTCTTGGCAGAAATGGAAGTCCCCAAACTGAGAATAACCTCTTTATCTAATCTTCTCAAAATACAATATCTTGCAAATCCTGACCAGGATTTAAAGGTGTGCAGGATTTGACAGAGTTATGCTGACACTTGCAAAAAAATCAAGCCTATCTTTTGCTGCAATCTGAATATTCATGAGAGAAAAAGCATTTTCTCCTAAAGAAATAATGAGCTTATTTTGAAAATAACATCCCCATAGAGTCTTTGAACCAAAGAAAATGGAGTTGCCTGTCAGACTCCGCTGATATTATTTTTAAAATAGCAGCTTAATTTCAGTCAAAATAACTTTTTTTTTTTAAATTAATGCGTGATTGATCAGGAATATTAAACATAGCCAGTAACAGAAGTACTTGTTGCCAACAGAAAAAAAAAAAAAGGAAGTGTATAGCAATGGTTATCCTAATATCAATTCAACTTGGAGACAGAATTGCAGAGACCTCATGCAGGCTCAGTTGGCTCCTCTTGCCTTCTTTAGTCCTCTGTTTCTATCATCTGTTGCTATTTTTAAACCTATCTGCAAAAATATGTTTTTGCCAAAGAGCAAAGGCAGGGTAACTTCTGGAAAGTATGTAAGCAAACAAAGAAATCACAAAGCTTACAGGACAGTCACATGTGTGGTTTTGTCAAGCTGCTTCCCATTCATTCCCCTGACTTTGTCTCTGTGTTATCTTTCTAGATTATAAAGCTATTCAGGCAAGAACTTGGTCTTTTGGCTTCTTTGTGTATGCTTAAGTCCCATAGCACACGGTTTATACACGTGTAAGTATATTACTTACTCTTTCAGCAGCAGATCTGCACTTCCCCACTTCAAGGAAAATGGGGAAACTTTTGTTGTGTCCTTTAGCAACAGTGCTTTGTACATACACCTGCAGTGGATATTGGCAGTTTCAAGTTCTCAGCTCACGGTCTGACCTTTCTGGAATACATCACCTCGGGCACAGTACTGTGCTAAGAGATCAGCGTGGCCAGCCATGGGTGATCTCTTCTCTCTAACCCACTTAAAATGTGAAATGAGGAGAATTGTCAGCACCTTCCTGTGCAACCATGCTGGAGAAGTCTTACTGTCACTGAAATGCCTGGGGTAAGTCTGAGAACATTCTGAAGCACCATCAGCAGGCAATGGAGAACAGCTGCCATTATGGGTAGGACACTGGTTACTCAGCATGGGCATTTTCTGTGCTGCTGGGTAGCCCACCTGGCTGCTAGTTGGTGTGCCAGAAAGGTGTGAGTCTCTGATGGAAAATCTTTTATCATGTCAGGAATATCTTGAATATAATGATGGAAGCATCCTGGACATTTACAGTGTCTCAGGTGGCAAGGGCTAGTGCCATGTTTGTGAATTTTACTCAGAGGGTCTTCTTAGCTAGTGTGGTCCATTCTTCCAGCTCTAATTTGCTCTAAATGGTCATTTGGAAGATAGTTTGTCTTGAATTGCTGATGGTTAGCAGCTGACATATAGTTGTCATGCATACATTTGTTCCTGGTCTGGTTATACATAACTATCCTTGAGCAACATTTTCTTTTGGCTTGCAGTTCTCTGACAGGCAATCTGAACACCACAGAGCTCATCTGTCATGTAGGGTAAAGCCTAGGAGGTCTTCTCTGTGTGTGTGTGGTGAGTGAGCCATAGGGCTTCATCTACTGTCTATAATAACAGTGCTATGTATGTGATTAAAAGCACAACAATTACTAGATTAAATACCTGAAAAGGAAGAATAACATGCTAGCTGTGTGAGCTAGAAGGCTGTTTTCTTTGTTGTTGTTGTTGTTTGTTTTCTTGAATTCTGTAGAGAATTTTGCTTTGTGTTTGTTTATTTTTTGTTTTTATTTTTCTCTCTCTCTATGGTAACCCCAGGAGCTACATGCAGTATAGAATCTCTTAATTTAAGTAAATATCTATTCACAGAGGTGGAGCAGTCAGGTGAAAAGTTCCTGGAGCGGAAGTGAAAGCCTTCCTCATCCCATGAGGAACAGGCCATGGAAACCAGTGGCTTTGTATGTCTGATCAGACGTAACACGTGTAGCACCAGTGACATGCTAATAAAACTGTCAGGTCTCAGGATCAGTAATTTACACCCTTGTTTTTAGATTTTCTGTAAGAAAAAAAGAAACTCTCCTTGTGGATGAAAAATGATGTGTGAATCCATAAGGCTGGGCTGAAAAGAAGCAGATGCTGACATTTCTAGAGTTAATATTTTTGCCTTAAAAACACATCTGTCATCAGCCTCCACTTATAAGAGCACAGGAGCACTTATCTAAATAAACATGGCAGCTATTTTATATGATGGCTCTGCTTTTTAAATAATAAAAAATACTGTATCATTTTGAAAGGTAGTGTTCCATTCCATTAGTGTTAACTTATAATAGTAGGTTGGAGCCTTTAGCTATTCTCTGTTTTAAAAATATTTCACATTATCAAAAAAAACTCCCTGAAAGATCAGCACGAGTAGAATGAAAGTTAGTAACTGGAGTTGTATGCAGCTGAGAACATTGCAAATGCTGAAAACTTGCTGAGGAGAGTTGTGGTTTGTAATCTCAGGAGCATGTTAAAAAGAGGAGAGCCGGGGAAATAGAAGGAAGAATGTTTGGAGAACTAAACTGTAAAAGTTCTCAGCCTGTGGAGAAGAATTACTATGTAAATGATACACATTTTTTGAAATGTATTTTTCTGTTAATTTACTTCTTTACAGTAGTTCGACAAATCCCATGGATAAAAACGTATGATTTTGTTTCCTATGGGAATCTTCAGTGAACCACTTTACTTTGATTGTAAGATCATTTTGCATCATCAGACAAGTAAAAAGGAGACTTAACATGGCTGAGAGACCTACACTTGCAACCCCAACCAAATTTTATTTGCTTGCTTATTATCTTTTAGGATTACTGATGACCTTTGATGATGAGGCAGTAAGCCAAGTATAAGTAAGTGTTGTAATTTGTATTTGCAATTGCACATGGTGTGACTCCCCGTTCTTAGTCTTAATGCAATGTGTTTTCTGAAATGCAAAATGCAGAAAGACCTTCCTGTGTGAGAAGTCCCAGAATATAAAAAAACTCTACCTTTGGGGTGTGCATCCTCTTCATTAGGCTCCAGAAACATAATCCTTCTTTCTGTAAAACCTAGTGGTTTTGGATAAATCTTTTCATTTTTGACTGCTTGGTGGTATTGCTTTATCAAGAAGATCATGGAGTGCCTCAAGTTGAGTCTCTATCCTGAAGTGCTGTAGTTAGTGGATGTTACTGGAAAGGTACATAAGTATATCTCCAGCTCCTCTGACGGTGTTTTGCAATGAAGTTGGCTATGGTTATTGTGCTGTGCCCTGAACATACTCTGCATGGCATTGCAAAGTGGTTAGATATGAGATTATCCAGCCTGTGAATGTCACATGAACTTAGCTCGGAGAAAAGTGCCAGGCCGCTTGGCTTGTTGTACTGGTGCTGACCCCAGAGCAAGAAGAGCAGCAGACCTTTAGGCAGGTGTGAGAAATGGCCTGGCCAAAATACAGCCAGCCCTGGAGTGCTAGATGCCTAACTGGTTAAACCCATATTTATGCAGGTTCTACATCATGCCTAAACTGTCCTTGAGGAAGCTATGTTCTTTATAGATCTGGGCATCAGCCTTTTACAGGTGCATTGCTGCCAATGAGAAGTCAGTAATTAGCAACAGGATCCCACCCATAAACCAACAGTAGCTGGATATGAACTTATTGGGACAAAATTGGAAGAGAAGACAGGGGAGACCTGATTTTATGTCATGGTCCATGCAGAGGTGTAAAGGAAGAGGGGACGTAGGGTTTCATCCACACTCCCTGTGCATGTGCAGATGGTTTGCAAGCTAGGAAGGAGGGAAGAACTGTGATTCCCCTACCAGTCTTGCTAGCCAGGTCTGGTAAATGTCAGGATTTGCTGTAGATGCTTCTGTAAATCATTACCCCTGGAGGAAGGAGGAAGGGGTAGAGGAACTGTGACTTGTAAATGGTTCCTAATCAAAGAGCTTCCCAAGGCTGTTCCTGGAGACCTGCAGATTCCTCAGCACACCTTGCTCAGGCTTGGGTTTAAGACTATAATATATTCTTTTGCCTTAATCACTCTGGCATAAAGCCAAGCTATGCCTCTGTAGAGGAACGTCTCTGGTTTAGTACACACCATTGGTGGAAATTGGTGCACTGTGATAGGAATGTTACAATACATGAGTCTCACTGACCTATGGTGAGTCTAATCCCACACCACCTTAGGTAGATTGAAGCTATTCCTGTGACTGTTTCACTGTTTCATAACCCACAGGTTTCATAAAGGTGGCATAGTTTTCCTGAAATTAATTTCCAAGAAATCCTCTGAATGAGCTGCAGTTTAGCACTTTCTCCTTCTGGTCTGTGTAACACTTTAAAGTATATTTTTCAACTCTCTTTGCTAAGTGCTTGGAACAAACAGGATCTCGTGGTAATAAAAAGCTTTGATGGATGCATTAAGGAAGCAGTGCATATGTAATCCTATATTTCCTGAAGTTACCTCAGCAGTACACATGAAGCACAACATTTAAGGAGTGTATGTGCACGTATAAAGGTCTTCTAAAATGCCAGAACTAGTGCCCTTACTATTACTACAACAGTGTGATTTATTTTACCGTGGATGTCCTACAGATATCAGTGTCCTTTATCATCAAACCTTCAGGCAAGGGCATCCATAAATTGTAGAAACAGCCAGCAAAGGATTAAATTTCAGCCTCTTCAGTACCTCGTTGCCCTGAATCACTGAAGGACATTTGTTCTCTTTGCTTGCGAATGGAGCAGGGACTCAGTGTGGTTTATTCTGGCAGTTTTTGACCTAGTAACAATGTTACCACATTCAGGGGTGTAGGCACCTTCTTCTAAATTGTGGAATTTTTTCCTCTTTCAAGTACAACCCTGGTTGGTTTTATTCATGACCTTATTTAGACATTTGAACCTCCAAAAATGAGTCTTCAAGCCATGCAGCAAAATGAACTTCGTATTGTCTACAAGGAAGTATACACACTGCTAAATATAAAGCCTTTATTTTGTGTCAAAATGTCAGATGTCAAAACTTGGACATTTTGGGATATAATTCACTCTAATCTTGCAACTCGGTTCTGCAGATAACTGAAGGTGAATTATTTAAAACTAGTGCTCTAAGGCAAAGCTGTGTGGATACATCTGTAGAGTTTCTTTTAGTGACCAAGTATTTTAAAGAATGATGATGAAGTGAGAGTCAGAGTTGTCACCTTTCTCAGGACCACAATGGTACTAGTATTCAGCGTGTGCAAGGAACACGCACAGGACGCTGGAGGGATTTAATAACTGAGCATCTCTGCAAACAGATTGTGCTGAAGGAAAAGCTGTTCTCAGAGTCGAGGCCAGTGTTGTGCTGAAATGTGGGAATTGGAAGTGGGGGCTGAAAGTAGTAGTGATAGCTGCCAAAGTGTGGGGCTTACAGCAGCACCATTTTCTGTAGGACATAGCAAGAACAGCTTATAAGGCAGTATCACAAAGCTTATGCTGCACACACACAAAACAAAGGAAAACCTTTGTGCAAATTCATCTTAGGAACAGCAAGTGCTATTTATTTAAATACATTGTGGCAGTGAATATCATTTTGCAAGCATCGGCTTAGGACTTCGAAACATGATGCAAATACAGCAATGGTGTATACACAACTGCACGCCCACTGGACTGTGCTTCATGTATTCTTGGTGCCAATGAAAACAAAGCAGCCTCCAGCTGATTCAGGGGAAAAGTCATGGCTGCAAGAAGCCAGGACCTGGTTTACAGAGCTACTGCTCTGCTTCTAATAACTGAAGTTAGGAAAGTCCCTTGGATTTAACCTTAACTTTCTTATTATCTGCAATGGGAGGTGAATAAGCTGAAAAAGCTTGTTAGTGGGTTTTAATAGTTTCTCCGGCCTTTCCAGTATAATGTGTTTTATTGCAATTTTTCATAGAAACAGTTATTTTCAGAAAATAAATAATCATGTGGCTCACAGCAAAGATTCCGTATTCACTGGAGACCTCTGGTGTAACAGCTGAATTAATCACAAATAGCTGAACTCTCTCCTGCAGTGGCATGCCAGAATTGTTTCTTTGGTTCCCCTCTGCTGTCCCCACAAAGCTGCTGCTCTCTGCCCCCAAGGTGCTGCACAGCTCTGCCCCTTTCTGCAGCATGGGCTTGCGCCCCTGGCCCATTGCTGCTGAAGTTGTTATCTTGTCTCATTTTTCAGCATTTCCCCATGCCATGCGCTGTCATTTGAAAAGGACTGAAAATCAGTGGAAAGACTCCCACTGATTTTTATGGTTTTTGGTTCAGTCCTTGCCCACATTGCGCCTTAAAATCCACCTCCTGCACTATAGAAAGGCATGCTGCTGTAGGGAGTGTTATGCGGTACAGCATCCCTAGCCCCCATTTTCTCTAGCAGCATTCAGAGAGATGACTGCACTGTTTGAATGTGTCCTATGCAGCAACTGGGAGGGAGTTTTAAGGATGAAGCACAGCCTGTGGAAAAATGTATGGTTCACAGGAAACACCAAGACATGCTAGGAGAGTGTGTGAAGTGGTACCTGTGGTTGTGGCATTTATATTAAGTCACTCTATAAATGAAAAGCTGGTTTCAATTTCACAGGTCTGAAGCCTTTTGACACTACTACCCAGCATGGGATATATAAGGTGCAGTGACAGCTATCAGTTTAATGAGACCTGCAGCAAAGGCAGATCATCTCAGTGCTGGAAGCAAACACTGACCTGCTATGTAGAACTAAGCATTGTGGGAAGAGTTGAGAAAAGGTTTGATAACTTTTTAGGTGCTCACTGGGAAAAAAGTTCTGAGAAGTAAGTTATAACTGTTGCTTGGAGTAATGCCTGGGATAACTAAACGTCCCACAGAAGTATTTGAGGTGCACTGTGAATCCAGATATCTCTGAGCTGTAGAAAGATAATGAGTTGATTTTTTATTAACTTACTATCAACCAGCAGCAGAAGGAATAGGCGTTTATATTACAGAGTTGAAAGCTCTGGCTTCTGCATGTAACTGTAGAGACATTAAAGAGTACCTAATAAAAGACAGAATCATTTGTGGGACACAGCATTTCAGCTTGCAAGACAGATTCGTTGAGAAAAACAGACCTACCCCTGGAAAAAGACTGCTGAACTGTTGAGGAGAAGGATCAATAGAAAAACAGATCCCTAAGCAGAGTGAGTGTATGGGTTCCAGTTGGAAGGGTCCAGAGCTCAGGGTAGTTGCAGGCCAGCCTGGAACACAGGTATCATGAATCTAAGTAGGTACTGGAGAAAAAAGAGGAAAGTAAGGAAGAAAAATATCTCACCTCATGGGAATGGTGCAGGAGGTATGGGACACAGACCCTTCTTATGTCCCATTGCCCCTGTTAACCTAGAAATTGAGATGTTTTTCTAGGAGCAGAAGTAACGAAGCTCTGTCTGTAGATGTGTAGCCCTTTCTCATCTGTCTGCCCCAATTGCAATAACCTGAAGTCTCCTCCAGTATGTCTTCACTCAGAGGGTGGTGAGGCACTGGAACAGGCTGCCCAGAGAAGCTGTGGCTGCCCCATCCCTGGAAGTGTTCACATCCAGGCTGGATGGGGCTTTGGACAACCTGGTCTGGTGGGAGGTGTCCCTGCCCATGGCAGGGGGGTTGGAACTGGATGGTCTTTAAGGTCCCTTCCATCCCAAGCCGTTCTGTGATTCTGTGATTTCTCAGATCTTCATGACATGAGGACCAAGCAAAAGGCATCGGGTCTGGGAGATGCTGTCTGGATGGATAGCTGCCACCTAGCAATATGGAGTGCTTTTTTGTGTCCTTTCTGGAAAGGAACTGGAGGTTCAGTACTCTCTGCAGCTATCTGTTTATAACAAAACTTTTAGGATTTTAATGTCTTTGAGATTTTAATGTCTTTCAGATTTTTGCTGCTTTATTTCTATCTACCTTTTCCAGAGGAGTTTGTGGTTGGAGCTGATCAGGGATTCACAAGCTACAGGTGTGCATGGTTTGTGCCTGCATAAACTTTCTTTCCTTTGGAAATCAGGCTGAAAGGGGAAAAGTACAAACCATGATTAAACCTTTCAAGGCTTCCAAGTGAAGAGGGGCTATTTACAACATTACTTTAAACAGAGCCAAAACCCCTCAATGTTTAAACCCTGGAGGGGAGAGGGCTGCTGGCTGCTCAGCTGCTAGGCTCTGCAGCGATGTTGTTGGGTCAGTGAACGATTTGATTTCAGCCAGATTGTGAAGCCAGATGCAATTTAATCACAGAAACACTTCTTCACAGCACTATTAGATTGGAGAAATATGACCGAGTGCTGGCTGTGCTGAGTCCCCAGGCCAAGAGCAGGGTGCTGAGGGACTCTCCCCAAGGAGCCCTTCAGCAGTTCCAGGAACTGTGAAATTTTACTAGCCGTGTCTCTGCCTGTGTATGCTTAAAGAAAGCTACTGTGCAAACCAAGATATCATTCTCCAGAATGTTCCCATTTCACCCAAGGCAGTAGACACCCTGGTCCTCCACCTCCTTAGACAGGATGCGTCAGTGCAAATTGTGCTTTGAAACTTGTAAGCCAGATTTCGAAGTGAAGAGCTGTACCCCAGGACAGCATACTTCACCCTGTAAGAGGATGCTATGATATATCAAATATGTATTTGCAAACAAACACAGCACACCACTTCCCTCTGAAAAAGATTTTTTTTTTCTTTTCTTTGTCTAAGCAATCCCAGGAAATGTGTCTCTCAAGTAGATAACAAGACTGGATTGGCTTGGCACTTACACGAGTCACTTTGTACATATGGTATTTGGTTGATGGAAAGCATGACAGTATTTTAGAGGCTTCACCCTGCCCTAAATTACTTACTAATGGATAATTTAGATAATTCCTCAGCAGCTGGATAGAACCCCATGCACATTCATTTCCAAAAGAGGAAAGCTTTTCAGTTCCAGGTTTTAGGTCAAGATGTTGCAACTCTGTGACACTTTGCAATCGCACTTGCAATTCACTTGGAGTTTGAGGACCTGAGTTTAAATTAGTTGGAAACAACTAATTGAACTTTATAATTAATACAGCTTATGATGCCACAGGCAATACAGCTAACTGCTTGTATCATAAGGCTGCACATAAAGGGAGAGGTGGTAGAAATCCATGGAGCTCTCTAGGCTTCTCTTGGCTAAGTCGAGGAATGCCCTTGCATCAGATTCAGAGAAACCAGGCAGTGAGGATAGTTTAAGAATTGTGCTTTTACTTTGTCCAATAATTTGTCCTAGCAATTTATTCATAGGAATCTTTCATCTTGCCATTTCTAATCTGTATGGATTTTAGCTAATTATGTAATTTAAGAAAATATTTAATATTTCAACACTCTGGTGCATGATCTGGTACTAAAAGGAAAGAGCTCTCTAGAGCACTTGCTGCACATGGCGTTCTTAGGACACTGCTTTAGACTGTCACTAGAACCATTTTCTAAAGCCTTCCTATAGCAGTGATGCCACAGAAAATAGGGTTTTAACATCTAGATCCAGTTTTAAAATCTAGCACACACAAGGCAGTATAAATACCTTTTGTTCTGAAATGAAGGTCAAGATCTCCCTGTTCTGAATTTTATCCAACACTTTCTAAAGAGGTATTTTTAAAATCCTTGTCTAGACAACATATCAAGCTGCAGGGATGTGGGAAGCTCTGTCTGTTTGCTGGACTGATTGATGTGCCGTTTGCTTTTGTGCTGTACTAAGAACTGTTTTGCTACTTCGTACATTTCCAAAATAGTTTCCCCCTCCAGTGACCTTTCCAGAGAATTGTTGCTGTGCACAACATGGCTGTTGCAGGGACCCTCAAGTACTGTGTAAGGATGTGGGTGCTCCCAGAGGCTGTCCACCACTCACTGCACCAGCGCTCTTATAAGAATAGCAGTGTCATTTGATTTGGGTGACAACACCTATTTCATTTCCAAATAAAAGCTACACTCCTCTCAATTCTGTGCCTGAAGGCTACCGATGTGACACATCAGGGGCTGTAGACCTGATTGTAAACCCAAGGCAGGGGTTCACAAGTGTGTAATTCCAGGGGTGTTTTGAAGACATTTGCATAATACATGTTCCTGACCTGTTTCATGTATTTAGTGCACATTTGAGTGGTAGTGGAAGTCTTTGTAATCACACAGTAGTTAATACATCAGACAGAGGTCCTGTCTGTAGTATATGGACTGTATGCAAGCCAATACGTTATCCAATTCAAGTAGGAGGGTTTATATACATCAGCAACTAGGACCTGGTGAAATAGTACTGTTCTTTTTTTTTTTTTTTTTTTTTTTTACCAGAATGGTAATGCTAATCATTATCTGGATCTCAAACCGTATACCTATCTCTTTATCAGCAGATTTCTATTCTTTGCTTTAATGCCACAGATGTCACAAAAATGATAGTGTCTCTTACAGTGGCTATTCATGGTGGCTATAGTCACGAACACACAATGGTGGAATGGTTGAAGGCAGTCATCCAGTTGTGTGCTTATTTGGCTTCTCTTTCCAATGGCATGGGGCAGATGTGTTCAGTGCTGACTCTGCTGAACTTCCAAAGGTATTTTTCATGTGGTGGAGTAAAATCTTTATTCAAAGCTGGAGACAGCCTTGAACATCTGCCTTAGTTCTTATGCCAACCCTTGTTGAGACATCTGACCTTGCTTTAAATATCTGGAATATGTGTCTTGAATTTGAAAGAAATGTAATTTTGGTATTTCTTTATAAATTATTTCTTTTATTTTATAAGGATAGCCTCACTGGTGGCAGGTGAAACCATTCACAATTCTAAAATGACAGTGAAGAATAAATGTCTTACAATCCACTTTGGGTTGAATCCTAGTGCCAGGACACAGACCCAGTCTTCTGCAAAATCAATGGAAATTTTCCTCCTGTTGGAAAATTTGCAGAGTCTTTCAAGCACAAGGTAATGACAGGGCAAAACTAGGGAGGAACATTTTTCAGATGATTTATAGCTTCACTGTTACACAGAGATAAAACCTGAAAATGAAATGGAAAATTATATACCCACAAGAAACATGTCTCTTGATAATACTAAAGTCAACATTTAATATTAAATAACATTTATATAAAATATTATTAAGTTTAGACATGCTTGTTATTAGTGACAAACAGACTGGTAGTTGTCATGACCTCTGTCATGAGAAAGCCTCTGTCCTCCTGATATTTTGTGAGTGCTTTCAAAATCTGAAGGGCAGCTCTGCTAACAGAACAGAATATCCTGAAGTGGAAGGTGCCCACAAGGATTATTCACATCAATTCCTGGCTCTACACAGGACTACCTAAAATTAACCCATATCTCTGAGATTGTTGTCCAAAGTGGTGGTTACTGTTCTTGCCCTCATTGTAGGCGAAGCCCAAGGCACTTGGAGATTAATGGCAGCAGGCTCTTCAATTTTGGAGAGTTTTTGAACAGTTTTTTCTGCAGACATTTCTCTCTGTCATTCCTAGCACACAGGCTACATATGCACCATGCACTAGGCATGTGTGCAGCCTGCCCAGAAACTGCACTGTCTCCTTCATCCTGTGTGACCACCAAAGTCAGCTGCAGCCTGGGTGCGTGCATCTCGGCTCCACCAAGTTTCTTGTGTCCTTACTGAACAGCGAACAACCACAGTCAAGGTTGAGGGCTAGGAGAAGCAGACGGAAGGATAGCTAGACTAGCTCCATGCTCCATGTTTTTTGTTGTTGTTGTTTTTTTTAGGAAAGACTAAGGCAGTTGTCTCTCTCAAAGGGGTCTCTCTTGGGAGAATTACAAAGTGCTGGTCCATTTTTCCCTCTTTCCAATGTCTGTGAGAAAGCTGCTGAGGCAAGACAATACTTCAGCCCATACTGCCCTCCAAGCTGATTCCAGGGATCATATTTCTTTGTTTTGCAGATATGAGATGGCAGCAGGGGTTATAGTGGTTCCACTTTGGAAAGTGAACCTTTTCACCGAAGACTGCAGATTTCTTAGGAAATCTGTTGTCTCCAGAGGACTGTGAGCTGCAGCATCATCCCTCGACTGAGGCTTCATCTAACTACCACTCAAGAATTTATTTGCCTAGCTCTTGAAAAGCATTTCTCACAGAAAGCAGATGTCACTTGTACTTTATTGGTCTGCAATGGCTTCCAGTTCAGGTTTGGTTTTACTGGAAGGTGTTGCTTCAGGCCTGAAATATTCTGGCTGCCTGGGAGATGTTACACTTAGTAGGGAAACGTGAGCTAAAAGCTGTAGGTATAACTGAGAGGTGGAGGAGGCAAGGCGTTTACTACACAGTTCCCAATCTGGTTTAGGTCATCCAGAGTCAATCTTTTTACTCTCAGGAGTTATTTTTTCCCTTGCATTTTTCTTGAACTTCTGTTATACTGTGTTTTCTACATGGTTTTATTTCATGCAATGTAGAGCACTGGCAACATTATGTAATCCTGCTTTGAAAGCTAGCATTCTGAATACTTTGTGGGTTTTGAACTGTGATAACTGAAGTTATATGCTTCGAAGAAAATAGAGTTTGATAGAAATATTGTGTCAGTTTTGACATTTCCTCATAGTGTTGTGTGTCAATGAGCTATCTCTCTAAGCTCTGTAGGGCAAGAGAATTGTTCTTTCTTTAAGTGAAACAGGCTGTTTTGTTTCAGACTCTTTTTGAACATGTACCCTATGATGATTTTTGAACCTGGAAGAGCCTATTTGGGATAGCACTGAGCTAGAAAGCAGTTTTGCTATTAAAATTCTAGCAGCATTACAACTGGAATCAGGTGTAACCGTGGAGTAAAAATAGAGATGCAACTAGACTTAGACAAAAGTGCATAGGAGGCACTTGTGCAAAGGGTAGCAAAAAGGAGCTGTAAATAAAAGGCCGAAATTAAAAAAAAAAAAGTTCATATTTTTAATTCACTGGTTATCCAGGGCATTTTGTATATAGGTATATAATAAAAATAATCTATGCAGCAAGCTGTGAAGGCAATGTCTTGATTTGTGCTAAGGCTGAGCTTTGATTCAGACCTTCAGAGAAGCAAGAGTCCGGAACAGTTATGTAGAGGCATAAGATATGTGACTGTCAAATACAGCAGCAAGGTTTCAAGAGAGGATCTGCGATCACCATGTGTCGGAGCATTGCTTTGTCTTCTGTGGTTGTATCCTTGAGCCTGTCACCAGGCTGGCTGAGGCCTCTGTGCCCTCCTTCGCCATTCACTGAATTATCACAAAAGTTTGAACTTTATCTTGGCTTTTTTCCCTGGGCAGAATGACAGGAGAGACCTTCTTTGATATTTATTCTCTCATTCTGCACCTGTGTCTCTTCTCACACAGCTATTCCCAGAGCATCGTAAGGAACATCAGCGAGGAATTCATTTCATTTTGTCAAGTTCCTGGTCTGACCCTTAATTTAGAGCAGCCATTTCAGTCTACAATAACCTCTGTGTTCCTGCATGCTGATGTGTAAGAATTATGAGCAGTGCTTAGCCATGTGCATTCAGGATGCTTTGGTAGCCCCACGGGACAGGTAGACTCCAGTGCCTGAAAATGTATTACAGAATGGGGGTACAGTTGGTATGTTATTTCTGTATAATAGTGTATATGTGGGTCTGCCCATATGTAAAAGCTTTTACAGGATTCAGTGAGGCTATTAGGAGTGGAATGGCATATCATCATTTCAGGCACAGAGCGCTTCAAAATGAACAGTTTTTTCCATCTTTCCCCAGGGAGCCTCAAGAGGCATCCAGCGTGTACGTGGGAGGAGACTGTTCATAAGCCTTCCATTGCAGCATCCACTAACACAAAGCTGATTGTTAGGACGAGTGCAACTCTAAGTGGTAAATGAGGCAAGGTAGTTAGATGAAAAGGACTGCCTTCCCTTGCTAAGGCAAAGGTGGGCTGATTTTTAAGTATAACAACCTGGACATCTCACAAGAGCATATGGAGCACATTTTGGTAAAAGGTCCAGAGTTAAATGCAGTATTCTGTAAGCACGGTGAAGTATTCATGCAACAGGGCAGAATGAGAACAAAGATCTCTTTTCCCTAACTGCAGTTAGTCTTATGCATACACTCTGTGCTTTTGTCTTTGCTGTTCTTTTTGCCTTTCTCTTTTCCTTGATACTTATTGGTTCATGAAGACATATCCAGTCCTGTTTTTTGCTTGTTTGATTGTTTTTTCACATCAATTCTGAAAATTTCATATACACTCTTGATTTTCAGTCCTCTGAAGAAAGCAGACCTTCTGGGTTTGCAAAGTTGGATTGGGAGGCTAACAAAAATGTGCTTTCTTAAATGATTTTGGCTTATTTGGCTTCTGAGGGCATGGACATAGTGGAAGAACACCTGCTCTCATCTTGCTTCAGCACTTAATCCCTGTCCCAGACTAGCCTTGAAGGGCATGGCACAGGAGGTGAAGAATAATGTAAAAAATTGCTCAATAACTTCTTTGAACATCAGGAAGGGTTCACAGATATTGATTTTATTCTCCCTATTTTTTTTTTCATATCCACACCAAGAAATAAGATAGCAAGACACTGTTTCTTCAACTATTGCTTTCATTGCTTGAGAGAATGAAAAAATATGAATAATCCAAGGACTCCGCACACAGTGTAAAAAGTGTTGAAGGACAGTTATACAAGTTTTGCGTATGCCTGATGCAAGAAGAAATTTCTGTTGGCAAAACTGGTTTGGCTAAGGCTTTTTGAGCCTCGTTACCAGTCTGTGTGGGTGTGTGTATGTCTACTTCATATACATATATATATATATATATATTTTTTTTTTTTTCCCTAACTGAGCCTGTTTTCCTTCAGGATGGCAGGACACAGTGCATCCAGGAAGTCTGCCCCATTCTCTCATGTCCCCAGCACCTCAGTCACATTCCTGCTGGACAGTGTTGCCCCAAATGCGTAGGTGAGTGTTTGCCTTATTGGGAATTTTGTAACTACTGTAATTTATTTCTGCACAGCATATCTTATATTTCACAATACTGGTAAATTCTGAGAGGTGAAATAAACAGTTTTGCTCAGTGGAGTGTCTAATTTACAGTTTTAAAGAGGTACTCAGGGTCCGTGTGTAGGGTTGTGACGGATGGTAGCAAGCAGCTGTAGAAGAGCATTTGAGCACAGGCCAGTTGGCTTGCTTACAGAGACAACATAGAGATGTTTCCCCCTTCATTACGCATGTTTTTTGAAGGAGGTTGAGGTGGGAGGAAATGTTTCATTGGAATTTGCCACAAAAGAAAAGACCTCACCCTCTCAGATTTTTATTTGAATGTGCATTTGCATTCTTGGTTTTGACGAAATGCAGGTCAAAGAAAACTTCTATACTGGAGTTGCATTCTTAGAAGTTGTTGTCAGAGGGGCCAGGGACCTAAGTCTACCTCACTGTTGCCTTCTTAAGGTGGAATCACAGTTTCAGCCAGAGTATTTTCAATTACATCTTTCCAACACATTTCATAAGAGTAAGTCGGAGGCCTCTGAGCAGGGCTAGATCTTCCAAGTCATGCCAGTAAGTGCAGCGACTTCTGAGAGTCCCTGTTTTGCTTGCATCATTTCCACCGATCCACAGGTTAACGTTCCTCAGCATGTGACCCTCTAGTTCATAAACAAGGATCACTTACATTTTACCACATAAATTAGGTTTAATCTGGCGTTTGAGGTTATAAGTGTTTTTTATTTTTGCAGATTTTTAGAACTGATAGTTCCCTGTTCTTCAACAGATACTTTTTGTCATTTTGGCTATATACTCACTACCATCTGAAGTCTGTTTCTGGGTCTGGATTAGGGGTACAGGGAGCTCTGGCCTTGAAGGCAGTGAGCCACAGAGAGTTCCAGTTTCTCAGAATACCAAACATTTTTGACTGCTTGAAACAAACCTTTCTGATCTGAGCATTCAAAAGCCAGCTTTGATTTTTGACTGCTTCATGGGGATTTTTCTACAGATTCTTTTTCCTCACTTAGAAACACCTATAAATGAATTCACTAATAACAATCATTTCCATTTTATGCAGTCATAACTCTAAAGCATGTCAGATACCTGTGAGTAGATAATGTCTATTCACAGTGAAGTGTTGAAAGTTCTGGAGCCAAGGTAGAGCCAAGGGATGCATAGCAAATGTCACAGCAGTAGGGAAGGAGAAACGTTTTCATGGATGCTGAGGCATGGTTTTTAAAGTATCGTGTGGAGGACCTCCCTGCAATTGAATTCCTGATACTCAGCATATATAGCTTAGAAGAATGCAGTTGACTCCACTGGGACTTGAATTATTAGTTTAGCTAGCGGTTATGAGCCAGCAAAGCTGACCATTAAGCCAATATCTGCACCACCACATCTTTTTAAGGGGTAGGTCCTTTCTCATTGGTTTTTTACCAACTATTTGAACTTGGTTGGCCACCCAGAATTGCTTTGGGTGGTTTGTAAGGCATGGCAAGACAATGTGAGAGAGAGCTGGACTTTTGTTCTCCTGGTGTTCTAAGTTATGTGATGGAAGTCTTCACCCCACATAAAGCATCAGAATTGTTGTTACAGATGGGGGTATGGCTCAGATTTGCCTATAAGTGGTGCATGGATGTGGAACAGTTCCTTTTAGGGCTACTAACCACCCTCAACTGATTTCATGTGTTAGTCCTAAAAGAAAAATTAAGCCTTTGCAAAAGGATGCACGTTCACTAAAAGAAAGGTTGGTTGTACAAGCGCAGATTAGTTCATGGTAAATAATTTACAACCAAGATATGTTTAGATTGTGTCTAGCTGAACAACAGCAATTATTTCTTAACTTTTTCTTTAATAGTCATTTTCACATTAAGATTTGTAAAATCTCAAGGGTAATCCAATGGATTTTGCTGTGTGCTTCTTCTGTTCACTTATTTCTTGGAGGGAACTGGAAGCCTTTTCTTTTAAGCTGTTCTACTTTTATCAAGACTTATTGAAAAAGGAAGGGATTACAAATTGGAACACAGGAACAAACTTCAGTGATCCCAGCTGCCAAGACTTGGCGGTTTGAGAGCTAAACTATTGGCCTAGTATAGTACTTAGTGACTTGTATGTACTTATAGTGCCCATTCACTACCTTGAAACTGATGCCTATTTAACATCAGACCTCAGAAATGATAAGCTGGAAGACTAGCAGCCACTTGTAAAAGAACTTATTAGTTAGCTTCCACCAGAACTAAGCAGAGGAAGGTATTCAAACACAGAAAGATAAGTAAAGTGATTTTGTACAGTTTTTGTAAAGATCTCATGTTTCTGTATCATAATGGTCACTTCTTTAAAGTAACTTATTTGGAAAGAAGCTGAGGAATAGGAGAAACTTGTAGAACCACAGAATGTTCTGCAACTTTGATTTCAAAGAGCTTGCAGAATTGAAGCGAAGTGCAAGGTCCTGCATCTGGGTTGGGGCAATCCCAAGCACACATAGAGGTTGGGCAGAGAATGGATTAAAAGCAGCCCTAGGGAGAAGGACCTGGGGGTATTGGATAATGAGATGCTCACCATGAGTTGGCAATGTGCACCTGCAGCCCAGAAAGCCAACCATATCCTGGGCTGTATCAAAAGAAGAGTGGCCAGCAGGTGGAGGGAGGTGATTGTCCTCCTCTGCTCCACTTTTATGAGACGCCACTTGGAGTACAACATTCAGCTCTGGGGCCCACAGCACAAGAAGGACATGGAAGTATTAGAACAAGTCCAGGGGAGGGCCATGAAGATGATCAAGAGGCTGGAGAACCTTTCCTATGAAGAGAGGCTGAGAGAGTTGGGGTTGTTCAGCCTGGAGAAGAGAAGGCTCCAGGGAGAACTTCAAGTACCTAAAGGGGCAGGGTACTCAAAGATACAGGAAAGATGGGGAGAGACTCTGTCAGAGAGTGTGGTGATAGGACAACGGGTAATGGCTTTAAACTAAAAGAGGGTAAATTTAGGTTAGATATAAGGAGGAAATTCTTTACTATGGGGATGGTGAGGCACTGGCACAGGTTGCCCAGAGAAGCTGTGGATGTCCCCTCCCTGGAAGTGTTCAAGTCCAGGTTGTATGGGGCTTTGGGCAACCTGATTTACTGGGTGGCATCCCTGCCCATGGCAGGGAAATTGGAACTAGATGATTTTTAAGGTCATTTCCAACCCAAACCATTCTATGATTCTATGATTTCAGGACTTTGGGAAGGATTTGATACTGATGCTACCTCCCTTGTATAGTGCTCTAAACCTTGCTTCACTCTCATGTAGCCCAATTTTTTCATAGATTATGGAATACAAATATTTTGTGCTGCCCTATTCTGCCTGTAAACTGTGCAAATGTCTGTATTTTTTGCAACTATGTCCCAACATGGTACACCAAGCTTTTGTAATGAGACTGGACAATACATATGATTTTTTGCACCAGGGTCGCTGAATTGGTTTAGTTTGGCTGCTGTGAACCCGTGAGAAAGATATGGTAAAACCAGTTTAGGCTGCTTTATTTGATAAGTTATTACATTAAGTTAAAGACTGTTTAAATGAGTTTAAGTGTACCTTAAGAGTTTTCAGTGCTTACTTTTTATTCGTGTAGCAGCACTGTGTGCTTTATGATGAGAAGGAGAAGAAAGATTTTTCCAGTATAAACATGCCATAAATCATATTTATATTCCCTCACAGTAAAATCTGTACAGATGAACGTGTGCTAGAAGAACAGTGAACTGTTAAAAGTACATATTTTTTCACACCAAAATGGAAACACATAGCAAATGACACATTGCAGATGAGTTTGGTCTGGTGACAATAAGCTCTGCTATTTTTGTTGACAATATGGCATCTTTTCAACCACATTCTGTTTCTATTATTGTTTATTTATATTCAGGACAGAGGAAAGTGTTTGACCTCCCATTTGGAAGCTGCCTCTTTCACAGCAACGTGTATGATAATGGGTCCTCATTTATTTATGACAACTGCACAATGTGTACATGCAAGGTAGGTCCATAGTCCTTTAGTATTGTGTGCTGCTGGTTGTCTGGCTTGACAGTAATTTGTAGGGTTGTGAAACTGTAAACCTAGATACTGTTCTACTTTGGCATCTTGTGTGGTCCTTGAGAGTTAGGTCCGAAGGGCACTTGCAGTTTTGCTAGGAAAGTACAGAAAGCTACTGACTACCTCAGCTGATACATAATATCTGGCTGCGTGATGCAAAATGAAGTTACTCAGATTATGTGACCCTCTTTGAATTCGCATTATGCTGGAAGAGGAGTTAACTCAGTACATGGTGAGTTAACACATTGCTGTTGAGTGGCAGTGGTTATTTTAATTGCTCTAGCATGACTGTGATCATATGCACATTTGCACCTTTTGCACAGAAAATGTAAAGTGTCACAAAGTTCAGATTTTGCAGGCAAGGAGAGTGCAAGCTGGGCTTTAGTTTAACAGACTGTGAAAGATTCCCTTAATCCATTAAATTATTTTTATTTTCTCTGAGCTGACTTGTTCAAAGCAGTTTGGTCTAACTTGGTTGGATGCAATGACTGAGCAAGCAGAAATGTTATGATAAGGATACATAGGAGCAGAAACACCTTGGTGGTGACTTCATGATTTACTTTTGTCCTTTTACCCAGGATTCAACAGTGATATGTAAGAAGAGGTGCTTACTTCCTGGAGAATGCAATAAAAACAAAGACCATTGCTGCAAGGAATGTATCTCCTATATCTTTCCTGAGGAAGAGAAAGTGTGCAAGTTTGGTAATAAAATATTCCAGGTAAAGTTTCAGGTGTGGCTCAAGAATAGATGGCATTGTAACATCTGTACAACATGTTTACTGTAAATTAGTGTTGTGGCTTGCTTCTTAGCAGAATCCTCACCATCCTGGTTGATGATGGAACAACTCAGAAGCAAAGCACAGCAAAATTTGCCATTTGCTATTTTTTTTTTCTGAGTCTCTGTAAATTTTGTGGATACACAGCAGTTAAGATTAGTTTCTCCTTGATGTGATGTGGTGTCTTTCTCTCTATACATGGAGATTCAAGCTGCTGTTTACATCTCTTACTGAAAATGCATTACTGACAAGTAATGCATTCTTAGTAAGAGAGAGTTATGCTCTGCTTTCTCAAGGAAATGCTGATATTTTTGAGTGTAGATATTTTAAGGTATTTTTGAGTGGTATGTGAGCTCTATCTGCTGAGCCAAAGAGTCTCTCTCTTCCACAGCTGAGCAACAGGAGCTATGCAAAGTTCATGTTGGCTGAAAGTTACTCATCTAGATTTACTACATTTAACAGCTCTGCTAAGGACAGCACCCCTGACATCTCATATTGGGATGTAATAACTGTTACCTACTGCACTCTCACCCAATGTTTCCAAATCACAAGGGATTTCCTGCAAAACACTTCTCACATTGCTGAGACCCTGTATGTTTTTTCAAGTGGTGCAGTTTTTTTTAACGCTGTGTCAGAAAAAGATTCTGTCACCTTATGGGCCATCTGTGAGTTAAGAGACCCTTGAATCAGATCAAATGTTAAATCCCATGTGAATACTTGGTTTGCTCAGCCAGAATTGCTTCCCATTTATTCCATCTTTTGTGTACATAGCTGAAGTGTTTATTCTGGAAATTGCATGCAAACTTACTGTATGCTGAGAATATACTGAATCTGATTGGAACCTTCACACTGGTGCTATTGTGCTTCAGGAACAAATGCCAGCTTCTTAGGCACCCAAATAAAATATTCTGCTACTTGTGAAGATTTTATTATATTACTAAGCACTATATAGAGTAAGAAAAAATAGAGTGAGTACATCCATTTCTGGCCTCATGTACAAAAAGGTAAATCCAGTGTAGCTCTGTTGAAGTTAATGGTCTAATACTGATAGAATGGGCACAGGTTCATTGAGAATCTGGGCAGTTTTCCTTTTAGACCAGAGCTATGTCCTCTCCTGTACAAAAAATGTCTGTGAAACAAAAATCAGGGCAGCTACATGCAGTTAGTGGTGATATATTTTGGTAACATAGCAGATGCTTGTAAAGTGGTTATTAGAGGTTCACAAGAATGCATGCTGCCTCAGAAACGCCAGGCAATCTTAGCATGGTGGGGACACAAAGGTTGGGGGAAAGACAGCCTTTAACTGTGCATGCTGAACTGAATAAGTTAGGCTCCTTGGCATTTCAGTTATAGTCTGTTTTTCTCTCTGGTCAGAACATGGTGTTGAGGTGGCCGCATAATTGTTCACAGCTGTCTGGTTGGACTGCCTGTTCTCTGTTCCTGTCAGGTCTATCCTCACCCTTCCTTCACAGCAGGACGGTAAACAGGCTCTACACAGGCTAGCGTAAGACTGTAAGTGGGTGAGACAGAATGTTTTAGGAACGACACTTGGCAAATGCAACACTGTAGAAATGAGCCAGGGCAATTCCACAAGTAGTCTTTCCCAAGCATGTGGGGCTAAGACCATATTTTGCTCTGCACTTAATACTTCAAGAGTCATAGACTGTCTTACCTGCTATGCTTTTGAGGAGTTCAGCACTGTATCTCTTCTAAACATTTTCAGATGTTTAGCAGATCAAGTGTCTGTGAAAGTGCTGTAAGTAATCTAAATTAGAATTCATTATTCAACCATTCCTGCCCTAAGCCAAAATGATGCTGCATCTGGGAATAAATTCACTATATGCTGACATCTTAATCAAATGCTTTCACGTGCAACAACTTAAAGATGTCACTCAACCCAATGAATCAGGTTTTTCTAATTATGTCAGCTTAAATGAAAATTTGTGATAGGTGTGATCACATCTCAGACACATACTGAAGAGAAAATAATGCAAATGATCAGGACACTAATGGAAAATGTAAATGTGATTTGGTTAGCTTTGGAAAAATGAATTTTTTGACCTGGAGGGCTGAAGGGAACAAAACCCCACTGAATTTGATCTTTGTCTTTAATACAACTGGGCGTGGCTAGACACCTCAAAATAATTTAGACTAAACAATGACACAATGCCAACAGGGAAAGCTATCCTTTCTTGTGCAATAATACATTACTGAAATAGCTTCCTGTTGCCACCCCAGCTGATACTATATCATGTTGCCTCTTGCAGGATGGAGAGATGTGGTCCTCTGTGAACTGCACCATCTGTGCTTGTGTGAAAGGCAAGACAGAGTGTCGCAAGAAGCAGTGCATTCCAGTCAGCAGCTGTCCTCAAGTGAGTTTTTTAAAAAATGGCTTTCTTCTCTTTTTTTTTTTTTCACCACCATTATCTTTTTCAGTGTTTCTTAGAAGGGTGTGCATTGCAGTGGAGCATGCAGATTGGAAAGGAGGGATCCTTTGGCATGTTAATTTAGGCTGGTGGTTTCCAAGTGTGCTATTGCTACTATGAATAAAGCCTTTTTGCCTCTGTCCTTGCTCAGCAAACTCTATGCTCCTTTTCTCCTCCTTTCTCTTCCTCTGTCCCAAGTTATCTGCACTGGAACATCTCTTTCAGATATATTTAAAAGTTTTGTAGAGTGGTGAGATGACTATGTTAATATATGAAAAGCATGCAGATTGTTAAGGCAAGCCACAAGAGGTTGTTGTGCTTGCTTTTCTCAGTGCATGTGAGGCATGATACTTGGTTAGACGTGTAAATTAGGCAAGGCAAAGCAAAGCAAATGATTTCAATCAAACTATGCAGTTTCCTCTGAGATTGCAGCCTAAGTATTTTTTATTTGAAAATCTGAAGTGAACCCAGAGCGTGGTGTAATTATAACTTAATTGCTTCAAAAATTAGTATTACTTGAAACCTTGAGCTAAAGTCAGCTTTTGTTTCTTGGATTTCCATCGCTGACAAATTACTTTGTTTTAATGGACCAAGCTTTCAGAAGAGGGAGCTCTAAATAGCACCTCATGTAGGGGCAGATCTTTGAACAGAGCTGCAGAAGAGAGAGCCAAGTCGTTAGCATTACACCTTCTCAGTGTTTCCTTCTCCATCCTGGAAGCCAGCAGGGAAAATATGAGTCACAGACACCTAGGTATAAAATTTTAAATGACAAACTCTAGTTTGTAAAATTTTATATGCGTGAACTTTTGACAGCCAGAAGCTGCAACAGAATAGAGAGCCTGTACCTTGGTGCTCCTGTTTCTGCTGTGCCAGTGGGCTGCAGGAATTATGTTTGCATCCTCAGAAGACAGGACAGCCTTTTCCTGTCATTCTGGCATTCACTGCAGAGGGCAGTTTTGTTAATAGGCCTCATATAAGATGTTGTACAGATCGTCGGAAGTGTGAAAAAAGGAGCTCTTCTTCTGGGAACCTGTTGAAGCCCATGGTAATCAGGCTTGCTCGCTTTGAGCCATTCTCAGGATAAGCAGGAGGTGAGAGCTTGTACCCTTCAGGTCTTCTCAAATTCTTTGTAGTTGAACCTGGCACACACTGCATCTCATTTATATTTTCCCCATGCCGATGCATTTCAAACAATTAAGATGCCTCTGAGATGAAATAACTAATTTGGCTTAATGTAATTCTTAAGTGAAATACACCACTTCAGCCTTACCCACATATATATATAAATTTAAGCATTGAGGTGATCAATTGAAGTGGCTTCTGTAAATAAATGAACTGCCTTACTGTTCATGGCCAGTCAGTGAAAATAGTGGTGGATAAAAATTTACTGTCTGCAGTCCTGTGGGACTGTAGCTGACTGATGTACAAACTGACTGATGTACCAGCTGACTGGCTGTTACATGATCTGCTCAAAAGTTAATACAAATTTCTGAACTGCCCTAAACCTCTGAGTTGAGTCCTCAGACGAGGTCCAGCTCCTCAGGGCTGAAAAGACCAGCTTTGTTATCCTGCAGCACCCTTTCCTCTAGCATCTAACCAGGCAGCCTGCTCTCTGTCTTAAAATGGAGTCCATAGCTAGCTACATGTGAGCCCACCCTCCTCCACAGGTACAAGCAATGTTTCTGCTCTTTCAAGCTACATTGGAAAGACAAGTAGGAGAAGGAATGTAAACTCTAGAATGAGATTTATTTTCCTATTCCAAGTGGGTACCACCTTCAGTAATTTTAAAGCAAATAATATATGCTAATGGATTTAAATCTTTCACTTTTCATCTGTGCTGCACTCTCTTTGATAAGATATTCTGTCACAAATCTATAAACATTAATTAAACACACCACATTATTCAAGATAAAGATATATTAGTGATTCTGATACTGAAAGTCTGGATATCACACTGCTGTCTCTGAAAACTGTAGGTGTGTGAACTCCATTTTTTTTCTCTCTTCCTGAGATTTCTGGTAGTATGCACTCTCTATTGTCTATTGAAGTCTGCTGTGGAATAAAATGCTGTTTACTGTCCCTTGGGGTGCCAGGCCACATAACACAATTCTAATGAGATAACTTTATGATACACAATTGAATGTGAAAGTATTGAAGATTCAATAACAACTTACAATATCGTTCCTTAAGTGCTTTACTATGTAGTCTTAATACACTTTGCATGATGTTTTTTTTTTTTCTGTGATGGAATATTATTTAATTTATCAATACAGATTTTAGCCAATTATTTCTAGAAAGGATAAGTTTCAAAGTGGCTGTTGTGCAAAAATTTCCAATACTGTGCAACCATTCCTATTATCCAATCTATTGGTGGCAGGCTGCCATACTTTCAGAGACTGTTTCTGCCATTTCTTTCATTTTCTTTGTAGGGCTAGGCACATTTTTCCATTCCTTTTATTTTTCTCTTTTGGAGCTTCTTTTTTGGAGTTTAATTCTGTATCAGTAATTACAGGAAGTGTCTTTCTTAGCTTCCTTTCATCTGCAGTGAGAGCAATATATCTCTGGCAAATTCAATCCCTTCTGTCATATTTATAGTAAAATCAGTCCTTCTTGAGCTTCTAGTGAGCCCTGTGGCTTGTGGTTCCTGTTTTTGGCTCTTCGACAATTGGCTCCACATTGGTATTCCCTTTCTGTTACCTGGAGCATCAGCCTTCAAGGTGCAGTACATGCTGGCTCCCATCCAGCAATGCTATTAAGCATGTGTCCAGTCCTGCTGAAGACCCTCCATATCTGCTTTGAACACATGCTTGAATACTTTGTAGAAAGGGAGTAATCTCAACACTTGGCAAGACTGAATTTCAGAGGTTCTTTAGACTTTTTCTTACCTAATTTGCTATTCACTTGTCCTACCCCTGCTCCAGCCTCCTTCTTTCCTTGTGCCATCTCCCTTACAATTATCCATCATTAACATTTTCCTTCTTGCCTCTTCTCCTTATGCATTTGCATTCCCCACTAGTAATGCCAGCCTGTGGTAATGGTCACTGGTCACGGACATCTCTTTTTGTACTTCTAAAGGAAAGCCTGGTGAATTTTACACCACATAGCCTTTTCTGAGCTCCAAAGCTGCAAAAGTTAATAGAATTAAATTCATGGCATGTGAAGACATTTGCAGAGTTTGATTTTGTGGGTAAATTTTGAACCCGTGAACTTAAAGTGAGTTGAAAATTTATTCAGAACACGTTCTCCCATCTCTAGCAGAGACAGCATTTAATGTTATACACATCTGTTATTATTACAAACAAAAAGTTGCTGTTTTTACTCTTGTGCCAAATGAGGCACAAAAAAACAACAGCTGTTGCTATTGCACAACCAAACAACCCCCTCAATCAGTCTCGCCTTAAAAAAAAAAGAAAAAAGGCAACAAAAACCAACAACAAAAAAACAAAGCCTCAGACATAAAATTGAAAACCTCATAAAAAAAAAAGAAGAAAAATCCCAGAAAATAAATAGACTCAAATGTGGTCTGCTTATAAATATTCGTAGGGAAAAATGGGATCACATCACTTAGCCCACTCCTAAGGGAACCCTCAATGCTAACGAACTCTTGCAGCACATGTTAGCAATAATGGGTTTCCTTATTCTACAAGACAAAAACAGGATCTCGGGCCAACATGGTGGCTCAAGTAACCAGTCTCAGCAGGCTGCCTTGGAGATTCCAATTTCACTTGAATTCTTGCCACTTCCAGCTTAGCTGATTTCAACTCCTTTATTGAAACAGAGAGGTAAGACCATGGTGTGCAGTGTGTGGCATTCAGCTGCATGTCTTCCATTAGTGCATACAAGTGCTGCCCAGCTCCTGTGCAGTTCTGTGCAGTTTTAACAGTTCTTCCTTAGAGGGGGGTTGTCCTAGCAGGTGCTTGACAGGTCTTTTTGTTGCAGCCTGGTCCTCAGTTCTCTTTGCTCTGAGACCTGGTGGTTACACGAATGTCTAAGCATTGCCTGTATGCCAGTGAAACTCAAATCCAACTCCTTTAGCAAGTCCAGAGATACCTCAAATTTATTCTCTTCATGTGCAGTTGTACATTCAAGGCCAAGCTTACACTGAACTCCTGTGCCCTCACAACGATGCCCTCAAGCACACTCATCACTGGGAGTTAATTTCTCCCCATGTATAAAATCAAAGCTTGGGAGCGGTGTTGGCAGGAAGCAACGCAGTAAGGCATGTTGTCTATGCCCACTTCCCGCTCTCCACACAGACCAGCCACCCCTTCCTTGCCTGTCTTCATGAGCTTTTCTCCACAACTGAGTGTGTTTGGAGCAAAGAATATCACAGCTTCATTTGCTCACTCTTTCTGGCCACTCCTTGTTCGCCTGCTTGGTGGAGAACAGGAGCAGTGGTCACACAAAGGGGACTTTCTCTGTGTTCAACTGCTATTGGACTGAAGAGTTGGTGCCGGGGAGCATTGCAGCTCCATATGCTTCTTCCTTCCCCGTACGGGAATGTGGGTGAGCTCCAATATCACCATAAGTTCTGTTATAACCCCTGCCAGTTTTTGCTTGGAAAAACACATCGTTCAGCCTGAAATTTTCCAGGCCTATCCTCTGACTTGATGGTTAGCTTTTGGGAGTGTAAGTAAAATCAGAGAGAACATCTTTTAATTTGAGGAAGACTGAAAAGGAGCATGAATGTATGTACACAGAGGCATGATTCCTACTTCTAGCCAGCCTTGTGTAAGACACAATTATAAATAAAATTGGCTTGTGCACAGTGGTAAATAAAAACTCGAGATTTTTGTCCATGTTACTATGATTAGACTAAATTGTTTGCTTTTAGATTTGCATGTCCTTGGATTTATGCCCATTTGCTTCATCAGGGAACTCGGTCCATGATTGGTAATATGATCTGGTAAGAGGTACCACATGATTTAGCCAAGAAAGAAATCTGGCCAAACTGGGTCTCTACCATTGCCTCCTTCCTTCCTTTATTTCTGTAGAAAGATGGATGATCTCAGGGCATGGGAGAGTGTGGATGTGTGTGGGGTGCAGATTGCCTAAGCGTGGAGGATGTGCATAGGAAATGTTTGTAATTTGGGAAGTGGGGGAAAAGGTAGTGATCTTGGTAAGCAAATGACTAGTCTGCTTTTAGATATCTGTGAATATGAGTCCAAAGTTCTCTCACACTCTCTAAAGAGAAAAGTGGTAACAGAGAATCCTTTTAGTATTTCGTTTCTTATAAGATTGCCAGGAAGCTCTTTGAATAGTTGTCTGTTTTTAGCACCTGATATTTGAAGCTGTAACCAGGGCATTGAGTTCAAACACAACTTGAACTATTTTCAAAGGCTTATCCAGCCTTACAACATAACACAGTCATTCCTCCAAAAACTCTTTCATTAAATGAGCCTGTCTTTCTCCCAATTAGGGTAAAATCCTGAACAGAAAAGGATGCTGTCCTATTTGCACTGAAAGTAAGTTCTTTCTTCACATTTTTTAAATTCTTTTTTCATGCTTTCAGAGAAAATGAATATCTTAGAAATAAGTTTGCTTTTCTGCCTTCTTTTAGATGTGGCTAAAGGACAGGTGGCTATTACTGGCTACAGAGTTTGTGTCCTATAAATCTGTGAATTTTAAATAAAATGCCCCAAAAAAGGACTTAATTTCATTTTTCTCCCAAATGACACTATTTGTACAAAATCTGAAGTGTTGCTCTTTGAAGGACATAGTTAGCCTGTAAAATCTGTAGGTAAAAAGCAGTGTGTATAGAGTTATAATTTTTAGGACCGAGTGACTTTTATACCTGTAAATAACAGCCTAGCTATGCAAAAGAGGAGAAAGAGGAAGCATAATCCAAGAGTATATACAATACAAAACTTCTGTGGGTGATTTGTAAGAGGTTTGTTGTTGTTGTTTTTGTTGTTGTTTGTTTTTAAAAAAAGGCAGTCTGGGGCAGCAATGGAAAGAACAGTAGGAAGCTGGCCTTCTGTCTGTGTAATGTTTAGCTCCACTATCACCTTTTTATTCCTTTACTCTTCACTTCAGGAATGATCATTTTACAATCAGCAAAGCACTTACGCAAGCAGTTATCTTTAAGCTTATTCTATTTAAGTCAACAGGGAGACCTGTCTTCACTGAAGTTATCAGGATACATTTATGTATTTCCTTCAGGACACATTTAAGTATTTTACGAAGTAGGGACAGACTGCTAAAATGGGGCTTTATGATTTATAAGAAAGCTTCTAAAAAAAGGAATAGGTTTTTAAGGACAATGTTTCCTATTCTTTTGTCTAAAGTCAAATTGTTTTTGCTCATCAGGTCAATTGGATTGCACAAATCATCTCTTAGGTCGCACAAATTTTATATACTAAATACTTTTTTTCCATTCTGCTCCTCAATTATTTCTGAATGTATAATTTGTATTAAAATAAATCTAGTTTGCAAGACTTCAGTATCAAAATGAAATGAAATCCAAATATATCAGAAATGCTTGAAATAAAGAATACCAAGCAGAGGGAGAAATGAAAGAGGATTCAACTGACTAGCAGTTGATTTTATGTATGCTTAGTTTCAAGGGTGATGAAATTGTCATAGACCTCTGCTTGAACATGACATGTCATTAGTATCACGAATTTATTGATCACTGTCTTGCGTCTGTTCTTATGTTTCAAACCATTTAGCCTTTCTCATGTGTTCTTTTGTAACATGAGTAGTTTACTGTGAGAGTGAGGTAAATAGTGAGGATGGCTCTTCCCTCAAAGCTCCTCTACTGTAAGGGGTTAAAAAGAAGAGAGTAAGATGATTCCTTCAGAAATGCTGCTAGAGAATGATAACTTGTGATAACTTTTCTTAAGGGGGAAAGGGGCAAAAACTACATTCGTTCAAAGTAAAAACAACTAATCTAGGAACCAGGTAACCTTAGAGTCAGAACTTCTTGATGATATAAGAAGAGAATGGTCATGATTGTAAGACATTTGAAATTAAGGGCAGAGTGTCAACTGCCAGCAGAATATGTGAAATTTGCATACCTGCTATGAATGAAATGGCAGGTGTTTGATCTTACTTAAAGAGCAGTTGTTTTTGCCATGGACAAGTGTGTAAAGAGAGAGAAATCTTAGGGAAAGCATAGGAATTTGGACTCTGATTCAGCAGCCATAAGCACACCTCTACCATTCACTTGCATGGATACAGGCTGTGTGAGGAAACAGTAATCCTTCCTGATATTTGGGAATCTAAGTACAGAGAAATGGACATGGCTGTAGTTTCAAGGAGTCTTGATAGTTGGAGGTCTGCAGGCCAACCTCCTGCTCAAAATGGTGTCAGCACTGGATTCAGACCATGATGCTCAGCCAGGTTTTTAGAATTTCCAAGAATGGAGATGCCACAACCTCTCTGGGCATCCTGTTCCAAAGTTTGACCATCTCACTGTATAATTTTATTCTTTATGTCAAGTTCCTTTTTTCCAAATTACAACCATTGTTGCTTGTCCTTCTGCCATGCAGCTCCACAAGGAGTCTGGCTTTCTCATCTCAGTAACTTCCTTGTAGGTACCGACAGACTACTCTTAGGTCTCCCAAAACTTTCAGGCTACTAAACAACACTGCTCCCTTAGGCCCTCCTTATGGGTCTTGTCTACGTCACACTGGCTCTGTGTAAAACTGGGAGGCACATTGCACTGTCCTGCAGTGGCATGCTCCTCTGTTGTGCATGAAATTTATCTTTTTTTTGGAGAGGCGTCTCTCTATGGAGTCATTAGTGTTTGGAGGAAGACTAATGCTGAACTGATTCTAAGATTTTATCATTAAAAGGTAATTCCCAGCTTTTATCAGGTAATGTAACCAAAAAAGCTTAAATATCCAGTGTAATAGAGCCGTGGTAGTCGATAGTGTTATTAGAGTTGCCATTTGCAAGGAACTAATTCCACCTTTGTGCCAGAAGTGCTGTAAATCTCATCACAACATTTTGACAGGCAAAAGGTAAAATCATAAGTATTTCAGTGATGATCACCATCTCAGTCCACACATTTGAACCTTTGCCAATTGAGCCCATTTCTGATAAGATGCACATGCATAGCCCTTTTCCTCACCCACCCACTCAGCTGATTCTCTCTCCACATATTAACACACCAGACATTTTTGGCGGTCCAGCAGATATTAATTTTCCAAAGTAAAAACAACATAGGAGGTACAAGAACATACTGTACACAGGAGAGCTTTGAGTACAGTTTAAATGCAGCCAATTTCTATGAAGTGGGTCAAAAACAGTCACGTTGTTAAAGGATACACTTTAAACTGAAAAAGAAAAAAAAAAAATCAAAGGATTATTTTTCAAAGCAGTTTGTTGCAGAGAGAAAAAGTACCTTGTCTCCTAAAAGGCTAGAGAGTCCCTTTTGTCTACTGTTGCTGAAGTTAACTATGGTTAGTTTTGGCATGTTGCTGTTTAAGCTCCATGGCTGGTGTACAGTTATCACTAATTAAACACAGTGGTCATACCAGTGGAAAATTCAACACTTTAGTTTATCCTGCTGTAAAAATGTAATGAAATGTACTCTTTTGGGCTTGATCTAGAAAAATCACCACTGACGTCAATTCCATAAATTAGTAATCCTGTGTTAGACCAAGGTCATTTTCATATTAAAAAAAGAAAACATTAAACCTGAGTTCAAATAATATTAGCAGATGGCTCTCAACTCTAGACAAAGATGGGAATTTGCAGCAAAGACTAAATCTTTGTTCTTGACAATGAAGAATTGACAGCCTTTGCTGAAATTACAGCGTGCAGTATGAAAGCTTCCTACTGTGATCACGTAGATATATTTTAATTATGATCATTAATCCTGACGCAGTCATACCTAAGTCATTGTGAAGTTTAAAGAAAAGTTTTTTTTCAAAGTGTACTGCAGTCATACAGGTCTAGCAGTACGTATGACTGATTTTGCAGTAAACACCTTTTTTGGGGGCAGAAACTTTTGTGCATTAGTAATCATTCAGCAGCTTTTTTAATTGACAAAATGTTGTATGGAGCTAAACCAAACTCAAGAGCATTTGGACCCAGCCAACCAGCCTTAGGACTAAAATGTTGGTTGTTTCACCTTTTCCCACAAGCATATCAATATTTTGTTTTATTTTATATTTCATTTCATATTTTATTTTATTATTTATCTTATAGAAATACTAAAAAATTGATGACTTCTCTAAACAACAATTAAAAAGGTTAAAAAAAAGAAGATGAGGTTATGCTTTGTAGGTACCTATGAAAGTAGGGATCAGGACTAATGGACATGCAGGTCTGTGTAGGGCCTGTTTCTTGTGTTAATTCCTTGCTATGGAGAAATACATCAACAAAAAGACTGCAGTTGTTTATTCATATTGGAATGCAGTTCGTAAATTTACCTCCTCAGCCATTTCAGCTGTGACAGTCTACTGTATAAATATGTATTTGGACAAATTGGGATAGCTATTTTATTTATTAAATAGAACATAAAGGCTCCTGTGGAATTTTTGACACCACACCTTGTAATGTGTATTATATCAAGCTGCACTATGTAGCAGTTATGAGGAAAGTACTCCATGGTTTTGCCTTTTTTTTTAAAGAAAAGCTAATGAAATTCTATTATGCATGTTCTGTAGCTAGTTTTCAAAAGTTAATAGGGTGTTCTGTTTGATTTAGGGCTTAATTCAACATATGGGCTAATTGCATTCAAAGTTTCATTTTATTTTTAAAGAGCTGGGTTCCTTTTGAATTATAGATGTGCAACCAGAACACCCATAACTGGTAAACTTCTATTTTTTCCTCCCTCTCCTTACTTAGAAAGTGTCCAAAACAATTTTAGTTATGATTTAAAGTGTATTTTTCTTGGCCACTCTTAACTAGCTACAAGCCCAGAAGAGTGTGACCAGACATCTGGACATCTTGGACTTCAGTTGACTGCTCTGATGTCCTGAAAAAATAAAACAAGCTATTCTACGAGCATCAGAGCTAACAGAGCCTGGTTTCCTATGGATTTGTGTCCCATTTCCTTTATATCCCAACAAATAATAACCCCAGCTAGAAACAACATCCTGTGGCTTCTCTGGAGCTACAAGTGTGCTAATTGGCCAGCCAACATGCTCATGCTCTTTGGCTGGTTGGGATGTGGGTGCTGACTGTCTGTCTGGCGTCCACCAAACAGTATGTATATTTAGCCGTTCTATAAAGGCTAAATACTGTTTTGGGGGTGGGGGCTTTGACTTGAAGGTATAAAGGTACTTTCTGGCAACCACTTATTTCAATAAGTGATTCTTGCCTTTACTTAGCATACTACTTACTTGCACTTCGTTGTCTTTATCCCTCTGGCAGATTTGGTTCAAACTGGCCAAACAGGTTGTGATTTCTTGCACTTGTTTTTCTCTTTAAGAGAGCATGTTAAAACTCGAGGAGTGCTAAAATGATCTTTTCCTTGCTGTTGCTTTGTCAGCTTCCTGTTTTGTACAGGAAAAATATGTTTTCAAACCCTGTGCTCCTTGTCTACAGTTACCTTCCCAGTTACGTTTTCTAATGAAAGTCAGTATTTCATTGAATTGGGCACATGTAGTATGCAAGAAGAGCTGGCTAAGAGTTCCACAGTATTCACTTTAGCACCTAAATAATATTATTATGAATTTGCAAGTAAGCTATAGATCCTTAGGTGGGAACTAAGCAAGCTGCATGACTCACACAAGAAGACTCAAAAGGAAAAGCGTGAAGTCCATATTTAGTTATTTAAAAAACAAATGTGAAAACTGCCTTGTTCCTAGAAGTTTTTACAAAAGCCAGAAGCTTTGAAAACTGGTTTGGGAGCCTAAATATGGGATTTCTAAAAGCAGTTTAGAGGTGTTTGCAGGCAGCTACCAATAATGTTTAATCACAGTTGAGTGACTTAACTGCCTAAGGTGCTTTGGAAATCACAGCCTTCTAAACATAGCTCTGGGACTCTCCTTTTAAAAATCTCTTATCTTACAGGGACAGAGAGGAAACATGGGTATATTTGCCTTCATACAAAAGTGTAATGTGTAGATGAGCAAAAGAAGGCATCAAAGACAATAAATGCCAGGTTCAAAACAATCAAGAGGCAGTGGCTTTTCATGTATTTTGCTCAAGGATGTTGTGGATGCTAAAAATACTTCTGGGTTCAAGGGGAGACTGGATAAATTCATGGAGAAAAAATCTATCAAATGTTACTAAATAAAGACAAACCAAGTCTAGCTCAGAAAGTCCCTAAGCTGAAAATAGTTGGAGGCTGGCAGAGTCTTAGGGGAAAGCATCACATATAATTGCCCTCTTCTAACTCTGCCCTCAACAGCTGATAGAGACATGAGTATCTGCAATAAAATGGCAAGAATTTACTGTAGGAAAAGAGGGAAGGATATGCACCCACAACCCTCTGCCTCATTAGCACAAGCTAGCAAAACACACTCTACTGTGTTGGGGAGCTTAGCTTTGGAGATGCAGTGATACCTCTCCATCCATTACATCTCAACAGAGGAGCAAGTTACACATAATACTAACTACAGAAGTGGTGCTTCCAATAGATTTCAAAAACAGCCAAGCAGAAAGGCTGGTTTGTTTCAAAAGAAAAAAAAGGGGGGGGGGAAGGGGGGGGGGAAGCAAACCATAAAACATGATGTGATTGAAACCTTCCCAGAAGGAAATAAACAACAACCCAAAACCTAAAAATGGCTGGAATGCTTTTTACGTTGCCTGACTTTTGCAGTCTTGTTACACCCTGTATTTAAGGTTTCTTTCAAGGCCAGACAGTTCTTCTTACTGGCAGTGCCTGAGTTATCACACACACTCTTGCAGGATGTGGAATTTTTTTAGAAACTCACAATTTTGGTAAACTTTTCAAGAATGTTTTACACAGAGATATCAGAAAATCAATTATTCGGGCTGTTTTGGTAAATTTTCCCTCCTCTGCTTTCTTGTCTATTAAAGAAAACAGCAATGCTTGGATCAGACATTCAGCTATCCAATCCAAAATACATTCTTTTTTATTTTAACTGCACTGCATCAAGTTGACATATGATGTGACACGATGTAACATAACATAAAACAACATTACTCTGCATAACACGTTGGAAATTAAAAATAAATATTTCCTTTGGATCCCACTGGTACTATCAATTTTACTTGCACATCTCTAAATTATGTTTGCTCCTCTCATGTCTTGCCTCTTAGCCACTTTCTTAGGTGAAGAACTGCCGTCCCTCTCCCAGCATGTTGGGTAATAACGTGTATAACATCTCCACGTTCTTGGCCTGTAGAAATGCAGACAAAAAGCAGTTCTTGTCTCTGAAATTTTCACTGGCGTTTGGGCTGATTTTCTGTTGATAGTTTCCTTGTTTTCAGAAAAGTTTTTGTTATGTTTAAGGCAAAATTAAAACCTCAAAAAAAACGAAATAGGAGCTGAGCGGGTAATAAAGAGTATCTTAATATTTATCATGCAGGTAATTACATGATTACATAAGGAAATCAGAAACATATTCGTATGATTTAGTGGCAGTGAAGTCAGATGGTCTGTATATAGAATCTAGATTTCTTTTTCTTGTTGGTAAAAATTACATTGGTGATTAAAAACTCTGTGGTTCCTTTCATTGGAAGCTTCAAATTTATGGAGAAATATCAATCAATTAATTGTTTTATGGACTTTGGAAAGCAGTTATTAATATTCTCATTAGTAACGATGGGAAAAGGAGACCCACAAAACGGCACATTTTTAAAAGCACTCTCTTATCTAAGCATTTTGATTTTCTGGCTCTGTTTTAAGTCCTTAGGCCCTGGTTTCCAGGGGTGTTGGTCAAATGTGGTTCATTTTGAGTTGGAGCTGTCAGCATGACGTCTTTGAAAAATCGCAACTCTTTTTCCCTTGTAGCCAAACATAGTAATGAGGCATAGTAATGATGCCAAGAATAGTTGTTGGCTTAACTGAAGACTTAATGAGAAAGCAGTGATGTGGCAAGTTAGGGATAAGGTACAAATCTTATTCAGGTACCAGCTCTGTGATGGTACTGTACTGTGCAGTGAGGAAGACTGGGGTTAGACTTTAAGACCTTACAGTAAAAGCAACTAAGAGTTGCAGGAGGTGGCTGTGGAGTTTCTGTTACGACTGCTCTATAAAAGCAGGTTAGATAAACGTCTATCAGGAACAACATAGGTATAGTTGATTCTGTATTACAGCTGGTAAAGGGAAAGGTGCTATCTCCTGGGGGCCCCTTCAGCCCCATCTTCTGTAGGTATCCCTGGATGGCCTCTAGTTGAAGCTAGTGAAAATGCCAGAAATGTTACAGCTGCTTTAGCATAGCACTTTGCCTAGACTAAACAGACCTGCTGAGAAAGGTGTATTGCTTAGTCAGAGCCATGTTACACTCCATCACAGAAATCCTCTCTCTTCTCCATAACATCCATGCCTCCGCCTTTTTTTTTTTTCGTAGACTTGAATTTGCCTTTTTAAACCTGCCTTTTCAGAGGAGTCATTGTTAGTCGGATTTTTTTTTTTCAGCTAACAAATATTATTCCTTGTTACTCTCCACTCCTTTAGGTTGTTAGGTTTTTTAGTTTAGTTTAGTTTTGTTTGTTTTTGATTGGTGCTGTTCTCGGCTCTCTGATTACTGAGTCAAATTTTGTTATTGCATCAAGCTCTCCCCCTAAAACATGCATCATCTTTCAAAAGCAGCCTAAGCCCATGGGTATTCAGCTGGCAGCAGCAGTGTACAGTTTGTCATGAGATGACTTCTTCCAGGAACAGCAGCGATGAGGTGTGGTTAGGACCCATTGTTATACCCAAAGGCTGAAATGCAAATAAATTTGCTGCTCTTCTTGATTGCTAAGCAATTCAGTCAATTGCTGGGTAAATGCAGGGTAACTCAGCATCTTTGACATGAGTGTGGACAAGTTCTGCCTTTAGGAACTGTGGCTTCTCTGATCAGTATACAGCTGCAAACATCACTAAGACATCTCCCTCTATTTGTAACAATGCAAATGACTAGTAGAGACACCATGCCCTTAGATAGTCATTGCATCATGCTATTCATGTATGACTGGCTTTTAGTTGGTAATATGAGAACAATAACTACTGAAAGTCAGCTGTGTATGAACAGCATACATGATAGTCTGTAATATTTTAAAAGGATGTGTAGTAAATGATGATCACATTTCATTGGTGATAGGGTTTTCAGCTACTTAATGCTGGTACTACAAAGAATTTGGGAAAATTATATATGTACAATGTTACATGTAATATGTTAATATGTAATATATGTACACTATTCATATGTGTGCCTGTGTAAAATATGGACAGAGCAAGGTCCTGCTGAAATGGTTTGATTGATCTTAATTTGGGGGAATCACCCTTGCCTATCTGGGGACGTTCAAACTAAACCTGAAAAATACACATATGATGTTTTGAATTTTGCTTCTGTGAATGAAAACTTTGCTCCCACAACAAAACTTAAGGTTGGGAGTTCATTCCAGGTGAATTTAACCGTCTGAGAGGAGTGCCTTTAGTCTGAGCTATTTGTCTGAGCTCCCAGAGCAGGCAGGAGAAAGAGACAGGCTCCTCCAGAGAGCAACTCCCCAGATATTAAAAGAGATGTCTAAAACTGGTGAGGTGAAAGACTTTCCAGTTGTGTCTGCTTCTCTCTGTCAGTGAGAGGGAGGTTGGATGAATTGCTTAGAGAAGATGCTTCATGCTTGGAAAGCTGAGTGAGGTTGGAAGGTTCCTATCACACATGTCCAGAGATATGTGGACTCAGCAAGGTCCAGGGCTCTGCCTGCTCTGACATCATGAATCAGGCTTGCATTTTCTAGAAATGAAATAATTTGAACAATCTCACAGGCATTTTAACAACCTTAGCTGTTTGGGTGGCATGTTGTGTTTAAGAGATGGACACATAGGTTGGAAGATTTGTTTTTGGTACCTACCTACAGGTTAGCCTTCCCATGCTGACCCAAGGATTGATTGGCATTTAGTTCCCACCTGCCTTGGGAAATGCTTCTACTAAAACCAAGAAGTTTCTGTTCTTCAGAAAAATATATTCCTATGGGTTCTCAGCAAAATCTGCCCTGTAGGGCAGGCAGATTAGGTGAGAGCAACATCCACTAAGTTCTTATCAACTGCTTTTTTCAGACTTTGATCCTGATATGGTGCTTTTGTTTCTCACTCACCTGCAGAGCCTGGAGTTTGCACTGTGTTTGGAGACCCTCACTACAACACTTTTGATGGACGGACATTTAACTTTCAGGGAACATGTCAGTACGTTTTGACAAAAGACTGCTCCTCCTCTGCCTCGCCCTTCCAGGTGCTGGTAAAAAACGATGCCCGTCGGACCCGTTCTTTCTCCTGGACAAAGTCAGTGGACCTTGTGTTGGGCAGAAGTACTATCAGCCTCCAGCAGCACCTCACAGTGAAGTGGAATGGGACCCGCATCTCACTACCTTGCGAGACACCTCAATTTCAAATCGATTTGGATGGTTATTTGCTGAAAGTGACAACCAAAGCAGGTAGGGCAAGTGTTTATGTGTGTGCCTTCTCCCTGAAGAAGTTCTCAAGTGCAATGTGAACGGCGTTCAGTATAAAAGCATGACAGTGACAATAAATATATTTCATAATTCTTTAGAAATGTGAGGAACCCAAGTACTTGATAACTTTTTCAAAACCTCTGCAGTCTTCAAGCAGACAGAGATCCAACTGTGAGTTTGAAATCTTTGTGGAACAATTCCTGGACTATGTTTCATTCTGCAGCCAACAAATAACTTGCTGCATGGACAATTGTGCCATGATTTTCACTTCCAGTAACTAGAGTGGTTTGTTCAGGGTCATCATTTGATACTTACGGATAAGAACAGAGATGAAATCAGTTCTTAAACATTCATTTTTTTCCCCAGTTGCAGCAACATAACTTACAGTCTAAGTGGGCAATATGTGTAAAATCATAGTTATTGATGGCTGTAATGGGTTTAGGTTGTCAAATTATGGAAACATTTCACTGAGGCTATCCAGCAAAATGGATGTCATGGTTTAAAAACTAAGGCTTAATTTGCTGTTTAATGTCATCTTTTTGTGTTTGCTTTATGTTCGAGTAAGAGTTTGTCTGTGTAGAACAGAGTCCACAGCACCAGAAACAAAAGGAAATCAGAAACTTCAGAGAATCTGGCACCTTTTCTTGTAGAAAAAGGGAGGGGAGATAGCAGATTCTCAGATATTCAGAGTCCTAGAACATTCATTAATTGTCAAAATGCTAAACCGGAGGACTTACATTTATTTTGAAAAACTGTTTTAAGACTATAGTATGCTTGCATAGATAAATATTGAGTGTAAGCTAAGAATTTTCTCGTTAGCATGTGTTAGGTACCACTGTAGTCCAGGGAGATTTCACTTGCACAGTGAAGCACTGTTCCAGCAAGAATAGTCTTTACTGTTAATTCAATTAAATGCCAAGTTGCAGTTAAATCAATCTTTCTTATGAAGTGATATGATCACAGGCGTGAAGCATAGTCATACTCATTATCTAGCATCTTTTTTTTGTTGTTGTTGTTGTTTCTAAGGGGGACACTAGCACCCACTGTTGAACTGAGAATTTAGACACCTGTTCATATATCCTCTGGAAATGTAAGTCTGTATAAAGTGGATCCCAGCTCTGGGCTCATTCCTGAAAGTGGCAATGTAGATTTTTGTGGCTGTCTGTAAAATGCACACAAGTTGACCATTATTCACAACTTCTAATTAAAAGCATCTTGAGGGTTTCTCTTTGCAGCCAGCTGAATGCTATGAATTCTGGCGATGTGGATTTCATTAGCCAACCACAGGCCAAGGAAAGGTTTTCAGTTGAAGATGAATGACAGCCAATCCTGCTGCTATTCCATTTGTCTCTGGTGCAAGCCTAATAAATGACTACACACATCCTCGTCCATGTGTTGGCAGAGGGAGTGCAAACATGGCATATGACAACATACCAAACAGTGTGTAATCACTGCAAATTATAGTCTAAATAATTCCTCCCCTTAACAGAGAAGGATTAGGTTTCTCTTGCTGAAGGCAGCACGGTAGGCCAAGTCTTCCATTCCTCAGCACAGAAGGCCTGGAAAGCAGCAGAGAACAACATGACTCCATTTTGCTGGGACAGGATAAGCAGCAGAGAGGCTGTAGAGAGGAAGAATGTGCTGAGTAGAACTGGTTTAAAGACAAAATTTCTGTTCCACAGGAAATTCTGAATGCCAAGGGGGAAAAACTTGAGAATTTTATGTTTCAGAAGATAATGTGGATTTTTTTTTTAAATTTATACTTTCCCAGTGTGTGGGGGGGAAAGAGGTGAAGGGAGGAAATAATGAAAAATAAGGAAAGTCACTGAACTAGAAGCAAAATTCAAAGTAAAATTGGGCTGGGAAGAGCAGAGTCTGGTGCTTAAAGCTCAGCTAGCATTCTCATGGCTTTTGGTTTTCCCTTTGCAAAACTGGGAGCTAAATCTTGGATGAATTAGGGGATCCCAAAGCTTCAGGAAGTGTTGTGGCCTCTCATTACAAGGCAATCTGCATGGCAGAGCTGCCCTGGAGCTGCATATCCTGAGAGTCCAGGCTTCCAGACAGCCCACCAGGCGAGCTGGCAGGAAACCAGCTTGGAGCCCTGCCTGGGTTGTGCTGCAAGTTCATTGAATCTGATATGCCTCCCTGAAGCATTTCAGTTCTGATGAATTGGCATTTTCCAGTGAAAACCTGTTTTGTGGCTGAACGCCTCACCAGCTGTAGCCCCAGATGCCATGCAGCAGCAATTCTGGCACCCTGCACTGGCAGGTACTTCTGGTACTGGCTGGGATGGTGTTGAGTCCTTGTGTAAAATTTGCATGTTAAGAAGACAAGAGAGCTAAGGGTCACAGGGCTGGTGTTGTTTCATCTGTCCATCTAGTGCAAGAGGGCTTTTTGTTTATTTTCTGTCCTGATCTTTTGCATGTATCTGCTTTGCTGAGGTTTGCTATACCACGTTGGCCCTAAATCTTTAGGGAAGAGTGCTCTGCCAGTTCTTGAGGATGCCTTTAACGTGAAAAATCATGCAGAACAATTGATGGGAGTTCCCAGCATGTAAAACTCAGTGTGTGATGTGCATAAATCCAGAAGGATTTCTTTTAAATGCAGTAGAGCACGTAGTGTGCCAAGTTAAGAAATAGAGTAACAAGTTGGTTAAGCATCCTTCAAAGCAAGAGGAAAATTGGAAAACCCTAAAAAGTAACTCCTAGAACGTTCCTTTTCTGCACATCCCCAGATGGGACAGATGCTGCATCCTTTGGCTTCAAGTCTCACCAATTACTTGGATTCTGATTCTTGTCCAAGTGAATGGGAAACTCATCCATTGGGGGAGAAAGGGGGAGGAAAGGAGAGAAGAGGGGGTTACAGGCACCAAGAAACTCTTCCAAACAATTTGTCTGCCAAAGAGACCATTTCAAATGTTGCTCCATAGCATAAACCCATCTGTCACAGCTCTAGCTGGTTTACAGAAACCGACTGAATTTTCTGCATGTGAGCAAACAAAATGGCACACACTGCATGGTCCAGCACTTACAAAATTATGCATCTTAGATTATTTTAGATTAAATGCCCTTCCTTGTAACCCCAAAATGGTTGGACCAGATGATCTTGTAACCAGATGGTCCTGTGACTAGCGGTGTTCCCCAGGGATTGGTGCTGGGTCTGGTCCTGTTCAACACTGTCATTGACGACCTTGATGAGGGAATAGTGTACACCCTCAACAAGTACGCCAATGATACAAAGCTGGGAGGAGTGGCTGACATGCCAGAAGGCCGTGCTGCCATTCAGCAAGACCTGGATAGGCTGGAAAGCTGGGCAGGAAGAAACCAAATGAAGTTTAACAAGAGCAAGTGTAGAGTCCTGCACCTGGGAAGGAACAACCGCATGTATCAGTACAGGCTGGGGGGAGACCTGTTGGCAAGGAGCTCTGAGGAGAAGGACCTGGGGGTCCTGGTGGACGACAGGTTGATCATGAGCCAGCAGTGTGCCCTGGTGGCCAAGAGGGCCAATGGGATCCTGGCGTGCATTAAAAGGAGCGTGGCCAGCAGGTCAAGGGAGGTGATCCTCCCCCTCTACTCTGCCCTGGTCAGGCCTCACCTGGAGTACTGTGTCCAGTTCTGGGCTCCCTGTTACAAAAAGGACAGGGATCTCCTGGAAAGAGTCCAGCAGAGGGCCATAAAGATGATATGGGGCCTGGAGCATCTTCCCTATGAGGAAAGGCTGCGAGACCTGGGTCTGTTCAGCCTGGAGAAGAGAAGACTGAGAGGGGATCTTATCAATGTGTATAAATACCTGAGGTGTGGGAGACAGAGGGATTTGGCCAACCTCTTCTCAGTGGTTTGTGGGGATAGGACAAGGGGCAATGGCCATAAGATAGAGCACAGGAAGTTCCGCACCAACATGCGAAAGATCTTCTTCACAGTGAGGGTGATGGAGCACTAGAAGAGGCTGCCCAGGGAGGTTGTGGAGTCATCTTCTCTGGAGATATTCAAGGCCCGTCTGGACGCCTACCTGGGCAACCTGCTCTAGGGAACCTGCTTTGGCAGAAGGGTTGGACCCAATGATCTCTTAAGGTCCCTTCCAACCCCTACAATTCTGTGATTCTGTGATCTTGGAAGTCTTTTCCAACCTTTATGATTCTATGAAATGGAAGAAGCTTTGCTATGGACAGAAACCTCTAGGCTGTTCATCAAAGCTAGAAATCTTGTTAGTAAAGCTAAGGGCAACATTGCACTATGAAGTTACAAAATTGTACTTGCATCTGAGCAATTGCAGCAGGATAAAGAGTAACTAAATAATTTCCAGCTAGAGGAAAGTACATCCACTTGTTGTAGCTAAACTGTAAATCTCTTGAATCAAAATGAGTAATCAAAGCAGGAATCTCTAGATTTAATGGTGTGTTTTTATATGTTGAGGCAAAAAATCAGAATTGTATGTTATTCTTGTCTGCATATCTAGAGTTCACAGAGCAATGCGTAACAAGAAGTTTAATTTACCTGTCACCAAGGACACAAAAGTATTCAGGATAATTTTAGAGTTAGCCTTTTGTAATGAGCATGAGTAGCTTCACTGAAAGTCAGTAAGTCGTAACTTGAAAAAGAAAAAATAAAGGAAAATTAGGATTAAATACTAACCTGTTGTGACTCTGCTTAAAGTCAGCAGTTTCTGAGGGAGCTCATTTGGGGAACAAGTTGAACACTACCTTAAAGAATTGAGTAATTTTCTGAAGAGAACTGTCTGAGGACTTGGATCTGGATACTTCAAACTTTGAGAAAGTTTATATGATTCTCAAGTCTGAAATAATCTTAGTTTATAAGTTAATGGCAAGTTTTTTTCTAAATGCCAGCACAGCAGTATTAGTCAGGTGTCTGCAAATCAAGCTGTTTTGTTTTGTTCAATGTTGTCAGAAGCAAAGACAGCTGGAATTTGAATTTGTCCAGCAGTGGTAATGTATGAAGCAGATTAAAATACAGCTTTCCTCCTTGCCACTGTGCTGGCCTCATTAACAGTTGTAGTCGTGCACAATTTCTCAGTTGTCTGGGTGTAAAATGCCTTTGGAGTAGGCAACAGTGGCCCTTTCCATGCTGGGTTTATGCGACAATCTGAAACTGCTTTAAGGCGTAGCTGTAGTACATATTAGTATTATCATTGCATACCTATAATGATAAGAAAACACGATGAAATAGACTGTGGTGACCATCTGACACAGAATAATTGGCAAAAGCTTGTGGGATAAATCTTCCCCCAAACACTTGGTGATGGTGTAAATCACTCAAGGGCAGCACGGTGCATACTGATGGCAAAGCTCCCCTTCTATATCCTTCACTGCCATTTACGCCTTACCCTGTTCCTCTGTGGTGTGGGTAGGAATTGTCACAAGAGACAATGGGATGTGCTGCCAAAGGAAGGGTTCCAGCTTTGAACTGAGTCACTGGTATGTTAATTACTTGCATGAGCACAGGGCAGGATTTGGATCGCGGCATGACAAGCACTGATTTACAAGAGGAAAGGGTGGTGCTAAGCCAGCCCACACAGCAAATGTAGAAGGCTGGAGCAAAGCCTTGGTCCTGTACCGTGAAGTGGTGCTGTTTGGTGTTCTTGGCCCGGCAGCGAGAAGAGGGTAAATTCTGGACTACCCTTTTTAAAAGCAAGTTGCTGTGTTTATCCTTAACTAACCACCGCACATGGTGGTTTATTATTCATTTTACAGGAATAAATTAACATCAGCAAAGTGGTTTGTGATCTTCAGATGGAGGGCACTGCAAAGATGTGAAGTATTAGCATTCATGAGACATATGAAATAATTAAAAGAAAGGCCATTTTTTTGGATGGAAGTTAAGCAGCAGTGATTCTTGGTGTTGTTTTTATCCCTATGATTCAAAAATTGCATTCCTTTATGAGATGTATATTTACTCCTCAGAAGATGGAATTGATTTAATATAAATTCACCCAGGTAAAAAACTAGTTTAGTCTCTGCCTGATCTCCGTGTCCTCTATAGTATCACTGGAAACAGAAAGGCATTCATAAGGTAGTTTATGTCCTCTGCATTAGGCACCCATGTTGTGATCCCTGAGCTGTCTATTTCTGTCCGTCAAAGAGAGGGACCAGGCAGCTGACTTAAGCTAGACATCTAGCTTTTAGGTGAATAAAGACACAAAATAGATTTCACCGACAGAAAGCAATTTTGATTTTGATGCACTGGAATTACGAAACCTTACTGTAAAAGATTGTAGCAGAGCACTTACATCCTGGCCTCTAGATAAACGTTCCATGTCTACCATCATTCCTCAGTGCTGCTGACTTGTGATGACAACTTCAAAAGGATAAAAAGGATAGCAATTAACACCTTTTGAATGAACCGTTTGAATCCTTTTCAGAATGCCTTCTTACAGCGGTTTTACCTATCTGGCATCTCCTTGCTCTCATCTTTTTATCTCTTTTTTATCGGCACAGAGTACTGTTTTTGGAACAGCTGTATTTTCCCAAATAAGTTAACACCTCTTTAGGCAAGAAAAAGAAGGATGTTTTCTAGGCAGTAGTCACTGGCAAAGTCCCATGGAGCATGGACACCTTTGTATGCCCATGACTTGTACAATGGGTGACAGAGGCTGAAATTCTGGCTCTTCTGAAGTCTGTTAGAAATTTGCTGTAGCTAATTCAATTTGCAGAATTTCACAAAAGCCCTCTTTCAGTGTTGAGAGTAGTTCTGCCATGGATACAGACTGGACACTGGAGTTTTTTAGGATAACCATATTCAATAGCAAGGAGGAACAAAAGTAAACAGAGACAGGCTTGCATATGTTGTAATCAAGTGTGGTTTAAGAAACTCTATACTTGCCAGAGGTATTTACTGGGAGGTATATAGAAATCTAACAGCATTGTCAGGAGGAAAACTGTAGCTTTGTTTAGTTTCCCATGAAACGCTGTTTCACAAATGTAAGGCACAATTTGTGATCCTCGATTTCTTCTCTCTCTTTTTTTAATATGTATTTTTGTCTCATCTCTTTCTTTTTTTAGGCTTGGAAATCTCATGGGATGGAGACAGTTTTGTGGAAGTCACGGCCGCACCACATCTGAAGGGCAAACTCTGTGGTCTGTGTGGCAACTACAATGGGCACAAGCGAGATGACCTAATTGGGGGGGATGGGAATTTTAAATTTGACGTGGATGACTTTGCTGAATCCTGGCGTGTGGAGTCCAATGAGTTCTGCAATCGTCCACAGAGGAAACCTGTGTCTGAGCTCTGCCATGGGACAGTCAGAGTGAAACTCCGGGCTCACCGGGAATGCCAGAAGCTCAAAGCCTGGGAGTTTCAGGGCTGTCATTCAACGGTGGATTATACAACTTTTTACCGGTAAGTGTGGCTTGCTGAGGAGGGAGAAAAAAAAAGTTACTGTACAAGGGGAAAAAACACACAGAACTGGCCCAATTTCAGCGGTGTTGGAGTGCATGCTTTGAGCTACTTTTGCTAAGAATTAATATACAGGCTTAGAGTTAGGCCTAATAAGTTATGAAGTACTTTCCTGAGTTGGGGATAAGCTAATTAATACAGACCTGAGCAGCTAACAGGGAGAAAGGCAGGGTTATGATCATCTAGAGAAAAAAAAAAAAAAAAAAAAAAAGTCGTTTTGGAGACTGAGAGTGAAAAGATAACAAAAGATTTCAAAACATTTTGGTAAGCTCTTTCTAATTTCAAAGTAATCTGTAAAGCTCTGGCTGACTTTAATTGCTATTGCTTGACTTCCTGAAAGGTTTTTAAAAATGACTTTATTAAAGCAGGGATATCAAGTGCTACTTCTGCCTCTTGGATGGTGTAGTTTGTCAGTGTGAGAGTTTGAAAGGGTAGAGTTAACAAACGTTCAGTGCATGTTCATCTTGCCCTGGGAACAAAGGAAGGCAGGAGAGAATTCTAGAAGCCTTTTCTGAGTGAATTATTTGAGATTTTTTGTCTTTAAAAAGCTTCCAGTCTAAACCACAGAGACAACATTTCTGTTCTTTAATTGGCATGAGTTTATTTGACCCTCACTTAGTAAATAAAATTGGCTTTTCATTTGATTGTCTGACATAAAAGATAAAAGCGAGGCGAGTCACAGTCGTGTGATGGCGGATGGAGCTGCCTGCTCTCTGCGCTCCCAGCTTTCCCCACTCGCACACATCTGCTGAACTATTGGGCTTATTAGGAAAAGCTTTCTAAAATGATTCCATTTCCCTTATGAATTGTCTTTCCTCTTTTTTTATAATGAGGCAGAAAGACTTTTATCTACCCCACCAGAATATGGCTGGGTACTGGGAAATGCTAAAAGAAGACTCATGGTTTGGCTTGTAGTCTCTGTGCTTCTGTATTTAGTTTCCAGTAGTGTATCCCAGGCTAGGAGCCTGGCAAAGAGTGAAAATTGTACTGTGAGAAGGTTATAATACTTTATCTTTTCCAATGGCTGGGGGCACAGCAAAGTCTGCTAGAGATGCTAACACGTGCACACAGGGTCTGTTGAATCCATTTCAGTGGCATTCCCATCTCACTTCCATCAACCTCTAAAGGTAAGTGATGACAATGCAAATGGAAAACAGGCTCAGAGAGATTTGTTTCATTTTGCAATTGATTTTTTTTTGTCCCTTCTTAGAAGTAGTTTGTCATTAATTTACTGCAATACACTTCCTGACACCACAGCAGAAAATGATTTATATTTTGGCTAGAGCAGCCAGAAAAAAAAAATCTCTACATGCTTGCACTCAAGAATTACCATAAAGCATTTCTGTTTCTTTACAATCTTGTCTCCTATTTGTCCTGGAAAGACAACAACATCAAGCAAGTATTTAATTAGATATGTACTTTTGGAGAAAAGTTTATTTTTCCCTAAGGAAACTTTACTTTGAAATGACCATCATATACTGTCAGAAATAGCTGTTCATTTGCTTGTTTAGATATCACCAGTTAGAATGCTCAGATAAAAATATGGCAGCCATAGATAAAATAAAAGTGTAAAATAATTAATGGGATTTAGTACGATGCTGCTGCTTTTTAGAAACGGACAGTGTTGTAGCAAAGTATTTATTCAATGATCATGGCCATTTTTCATAGCAGGAAATTCCTGTAAGCAGGTAAGGATTATGGTAAACACATTCAAGAAAGCTCAGGGAATCTTTCTAATATAAATCTTTACTTATATATACATATATATGTGTGTGTGTATATATTTATAAAATATGACTACTTATGAGATCTGCATTTTTTATGAATATTTTTCAAGGAGACCAATGTTGGTGACATATTTCTGCAGAAAATCTTAATTACATTTGAAAGAAATTTAAATTAACACTTACAAATTTTTACTGAGATCTTTTAGAAGAGCATACATAATCAATATATTTTAATTTCAGGTTAGGTTTAGCTAATTTTTTTTCCAGTTCTTCTTTCCTGACTGTGAACAAGTTTCTAACAATAAAGGCAGTGAAAAAGGCATAAAATTAGAGTCTTTTTTATTATTTATTTTTATTTTTCTTCTCTCTGAATTGAATGGCTTCTCAGTTTTTATTCTCCAACATTACATATTATGGAATTTTTCTATTTGAAATACTGCCTTTTCAAGAGTTAATCTTTCTTAATGATTCTTGCCTATATTATCAACATTGCCTCATTTTCACTATGCTGCTCTGTTAGTGACCTGCTGCTAATAAGAATTCTCAGAAATAGAAATAAACTCAGAACGTTATGAATTACGGTGTGTTTTCTGCAAATACCAAAAAAGGCAGTGAGCAATGTATTGCAAACATTTGTCTGACATTGTGTTACTGATGAGATTTCTGTGAAGACATCTCAAATTCATTTTAAGTCTCATTCTTTTTACAGCTGTTGTTTCTCCTTTTGTTGGACATCCAAAAAACATATACAGCAAGATTACCATGATTGCTAGGTGAAAAGGACATGGTTAATGTTTAAAAGAGTAAAGATCAAGTTGCATGGTTAAGGGGTGAAGAACAGCTAAGTCCTGAGTTTCACCTTGATAGATCTTTGACACCTTAAAAGAAATAGTTGTGCACCTTGCCCTTCACCTTTTTTTGATATCGTAACTTTGGTGACTTGTGTCTCTGCAAAGTATGTGGAAGAGTAAAGCAAAATGTAAGCATAAAAGAAAGGATTTTGAAATAGTCTGGACTGCAAGCTAACAGTTTTAACATCTAATTTTACACCACTCTTTTAATTCTTTGTTTTGTAACTAGACACGTTTTTATGGGCTTTTAATTGCGGTTTGTTTTGTTTAGTTTGGGGTTGGTATTTTTTTGTTTGTTTTTAATGCATTGCTAGTTGTTCAGTACTTATGAGCAATACTCTAAAAATAACCCTTAGGGCTGAACTTTATGGAGGCAAGCTCATTTATACAGGCAAAAAAAACCTGAATTTCCAGGAGATTTTGGTAAAGTCTGAGTAAAGATATGAAGAGATTAATCAGTGACAGTCATCACCATTGCCTCTTGTCTATTTTGATAAATATGGCTAAACAACCTAGATTACTCCTTGCCGGGCGGGAGGGGGTGGGGTGGAGTGGGGGGTGGGGAAATGTTACCAAGGTTACTCAGTATAAGGTTTTTTAGAGGGGAATATTTTGTTCATGTATGCAATAAACTTGCACTCAGACATTGAAGCTGCTATTTAGTATAAGCAGCACAAATAATAAGTGACACCATCTGAACTTTTCATGCTGCTGTTACCAGAAAATACTCTTATCACATTATTAAGAATTATTATGGTACTCTTTAAGGTCTTGGATGAGGACCTAGGGCTTGGGGGATTTGAGGAAGGAGAAGAGGTCTTTCTGTGCTCACTGACCCCTATCTATCCCATGTCTAATCTTGTTCTGCGTCTTTGAGCTGTGCTGCAGCAGGGGCAGGAAGATGGCTCTAGTCCTGGTGAGGCTGGGGAACACCATGGCATTGGGAGCAGCTGCCCGGCATGCCCCAACCACAGCTGATGCGTCTTGGGAGCAGGCAGCACCCAACAGAGGGTGCAGGGTTGGGAGTGACAGAGGCACAGCAGCACTGCTTGGAGCAGGTTGGGCTGCAGGAAGCAGCATGAAGGGAGATAATACCCCTGGTAATATCTGCCCTCATTAGCATTTTTAATTCTAGTAGATTTTTTTAACAGTTTGGTATCACTGGTAGACTTGGAATGTGACATCAACACGGTATCAGTGTATCACTCATCTCTCATATGCATACACAGCAGCTGAGTTCATAAATGACTAGCTAGACATTGCTTAAGACTCCCTCTACAGCCATAACTTTGGAAAAATATTTAATGTCTTGTTTTTGTCATGCAGTAGATTTCCCTATTTGAGATTGTGAAAATTGTGCTTGAGACAAGTGTTTTTATTATTATTACTTATCCTGCTAGTTATATTTTTGTTATTGTTGTTATTGTTATTATATTTTTAACAGTCAGTAGCACACCAAAAAATTAGTTGCTCTTTTTCTCTTTTGTAGTTGTTGTAAGAGGTGGGTTTTTTTTCTCTCAAACACCTAAATTTAATCATATTAATTATTTTATGATGAGCTTCATAATAATAGCATCATTTGCTTGAATCACTTAATCAAATGCATTCAGGAATTGCAAGTCTACTCTACTGCAATTCTTGTCTTAAATATTCCTTGTGATTGTGGCTGATCTTAGTCCAGCTTAGCTCTTGGTTATTCAGTTAATGAGTTTCTTTTCCAGTTAACTAATTAACTTTTCACAGTTAACTTTTCAGTCTTGCAGTTTTTCTCAAAATTTCCATTTAACTAGAGAAAATGTTATTGTTTAGCATCAGTACGTAAGTTGCAATTCTGTGTAATCCATCAGCTCCCTGTTACTCAGTTTGACAGATATGTCGTGAATAGTTGCAGAGAACATGCAAGCTGCAGCATCGCAAAGTTAATTATGAGCTCTATTTAAAAGATGGAGACTAAGGGTTTGTGGCTTTGAAGCAGAAGGTTTTAAGTTTTTTTTCTCCTGTTAACAATGATGTCCTACAGCTGTAAAATTCATGTAGTTATGCCCCTATGTTCACTCAGCGGGACGGTGCAAAAGAAATGTCGTCTGAAGAATGACTTCAGACAGGCCCGCTTCAAGTGTTCAAGGAGTGGGTGGAATTAGGAGCTCTGTAGCCCTCTGCTTTCTGCCAAGGGTTCATACTGCAAAATTCTCCCTGTGAGATTTTCTGGTTCTGGCTGTGCATGTGGGCACAGCAGTTGCCTGTGCTGCTCCAGCTGGGGTCAGGCTGCTCTGGGGCTTGTCTGTGGTGTAACCGAAGGGTGACTGTAGCTCTGGCTGCTCATGAGGGCTGCTCTTGCCCCTGTTCCTGCTCCTGCTCCTGCACCTGCACCAGCCTCCAAATCTGTATCTCCACCCACAGTGTCAGAACTGGCCTGTCTCCCCTTCAAGACAGGCTAGTGGTGTTGGCTCAAATGAAGGATCGATGGCATGAAGCTTTGGATGGCCCCTGTGCAGTCCCAGTGCAGTGCAAGTTTTCTTGCTCCCACTCACTCTTGTGCTAAGGTAATGATGTTCCTGCTCCTGTCTAACCACCTTTCTAAAGCTGGCCTTGAGTCTGGGTACTAACAGCAGTGTAACCACAGCAAAGGGGAGCTCAGGATGACACAATTTACTCAGCTTCCTGGGCAAATTGTCACTAAGCAGCTGTGCAGCCCAGGGAGCTTCTGGTTTGGAAGGAATTTAAAAATATTTGAAATTATAATTGTATTTTTTTTAAGCAAATCTTCACCAGGACTTGAGTTTCCCATGAGCTAGATGCTCCCTTTCTCAGTCTGCTCTGTTCAGCATCTTTAAGTCTTTCATCCATTTGAAGTTACCCACTAGAGCTTTAGCTGCTTGCATTAGAAAGTGCTTAATAATTCAGATTTTCTGTACAGAAATACTCTGCTTTATGTCACTTTACTTACACAAGGCGATCCTTTGCAGATCAGCATTGGAGTAGAGTGCAAAGGACTAAGCCTGAAGGCATAGGCCATAGGAGAGCTGGTGTTCCCAGGCCTTACTAGAGTACTTGTGCTTGGGAATGCATTCTCCACACAAATCTGGCTGGGCTGCCTTTACTTTGTGCCCTTATAAGAACTGACATTACTCCTGAAACCACTTCTAAATGTCAGCCATCGAGTCACACCTGTGCATCTTGTGTAACACTGTGCTGAGCTCACTGACATGCAGGTAAAAGGCATCATGACTTACAGTGCTAGTGACTGGCAGTGCTAACAAGTGGGAGAAAACAGTCTTTGCGGTGTCTGATGCACTTTGGGATATATAGCAGCAAGTATCAAACTTTGCTACCCATATGCTGACAGTAAGGGGTGCTGCAAAAATACCACAGTATGTATAAATAAATAAATATATATATATAAAGGTATAGATCACCACTGTTCTAAGCCTCCTCCTTGAAGTATTTTTCATTTGAAGTAGCCAAAAGTGAGTGCAAGCTGCCAAAAAAATACTGCTTAGTTTTAAGGATTCGAAGCTTGGACTTGGACAAATAGGTTGAGTGGTCAGGAAAGATAAATCTGAACCCGAGTTGAGCTCACTTATCTGCAGATCATGATTCCTCTTCATCTTTCCCCCACGCCCCTGCCCCTGGTGGGGTATTTTTCTCGTAACCAAGCCCTGTTCACTTGTGTCTGTTTAGAAAAGTACCTCGGGAATATGGGGCTAGAAAACATTCTTCTCTTTGTATCAGTGGTTATTACAGCTGTGAAACGTTGAAGCAGTGCCAGTGGATTCACAGATGTCTCCTTTCCTGTTGAGGTATTGGGAGAGGGCAGGGGGGGAGGATGAGGGTGGAGAGGGCTCCAAAATCTAACAAGACTGTGGTGTTGGACAGACACTGTTCACCTGGGACCATCTATGGCTTGCTTCCAACCAAGAAATGCATGCTTCCCTGATGACCCACTTTGTGTTTCCCTATATGGAAAGTTAATGATTTTTTTTTTTTAAACAAGGAAAGATTTTTATAGGAAAACCAGATGAAGCAACATATTATTCTGTGATTAAAACTCAGAGGTTTCCTTTACTTCAAAGATGGCATGTTTAAAATGTGTTTGTTTTGCTTACCTAATTACATGATCACAACCCTACCTGATGTTGTCCTTTTACACTGAATGAAATGTTACTTTCTACTGGTTCCAAGTGCAATATGAGGCTTCTTTCTGCTCTTTGCCAGGAAAGAGCTCAATTTGTGATTATTGTGCATGCAGATATATAGACACTTATTACAAAAACCTGCTTCTGCCTAGTAAAACTTCATTTGTTTTTGGTTTATTACCTGGCCCAATGAAATTCAAGTCAGGTGTTTCATAACAAAATGCTGTCTTCTACATTGCCCTCTGTCCGACAGATGTGAGACTATATGTGAAAATGTAAGGTCAATTTGACTATGACAGAAGAGATCCTGAAGGATGGTAGGAAGTATGGGGAAGGAAGGAGAGGGAGATACATATAACAGTACAAGCACGGTGCCATAAATGCACTTCTCATTTGTCAATGTAGATTGCATTTTCAGAACTTGTTCCTGGGTTACTTTTAATACAGTTTTGGCCATTTTGTAGCATTTGTTTGTTTGTTTGTTTGTTTGTTTTAGTTGTTATTTTATTTGTTGTTTTGTTGTTACTCTTTGGCCCACAGTGCCTTGGAGTTGTGGGATAAAATCCTGGTTCATTGAAACCAGTGGGAATTTTGCTATATTTGAGGGACAAGATGTCATCGTTGTGACCATCCTTGTCCCATGCACGTATATAATGCTGATCTATGCATTAGTAGTCCTGAGTTAGTCTTTCCACCATCTGCTGTTCTACAGACGATTTAAGATTCAGCTGGTTCGGAGACAGAGGGTCCTTTTTTTTTTACTGGAGTAAATGAAGTGAAATGCATTCATATTGGGGTACCCAGATCCTGTCTGCCTGCCACTTTTTTTTGCAGAGTGAAGTCTAAGGGGTGGCTTTGCAAAGCAGACAACATAATTTGGCTGACCCCAGGCAACTGAGGGATCTCTCTTAATTTGAGGTTCTTTCTTCTTGGCTGTAAGATGTTCACAGAAAAACTCTGCAACTCTTGGGCCTGCCATCCTTCACATTTTTCAAAGCTTATCTGATAGGCTTTTAAACACATCCCAGGCAAAACTTCTTTAATACAAAGTTCCCCATCCCCAATGTCCTTATTAGAACTGCAATTTTAAAATGCCACTATATCACAGTAAGCATGAGTGTGCCCTAGGACTATTACTTTTTTTCTGGCAAAACACAAGCATATCCCTATTGCATAAATATTTTTGGAAAGAGTCCTTTCACTTTCTGAAAAATATGCTTGGTGTCTCAGTAATAGAATAAAATGCATGATTTTTAAAAAGAAAAGGAGAGCAGGTGTGGGGAGGAACTGGTAGAAAAGCAGTGTGATATCCTCCCTTGTGAAAATGTTTTAAAAGACTCCACCTGCCAGTTAGTGCAATTTGATCCATTCCCAAAACAAAAATACTTGCTACTCTGAAGTATTCTTTTCAAATGTGATAATAAATCTCACATTTGGAGGGATGCTATGCAGAAAAGTTGTCAGCATCATCAGAGGAAATCACTGTCTCTCTCTCAGATACCACAGAATTTTAACTACAGCTGCTACAAAGTACAAGACCTCTGTTCGATCTCATTTTAATTAGCTTCTGAGACATGTTCACAGCAAAGCTTTCTTTGCTAGCTGGATTTTATTTAATTTTAGCTTTTTATGTTTTAAGTTTAGTGCAGTATTGATTTTAAATAAAATATAAAGGTGCTATTTCCGTGAATAAATAATTCAGGAAACTAACCCATCACATCTTATATTCTGCCTCAGGCAGAAGCTAGTAATTTTTTTGAGGAAGACGAAACCCACCCATACTGTAGCTGGCCAACTGTACCATGTCGTATATGGAGGAGAAATCCAATTCAGGCCCCTGAGATGATCGGTTTACATCTCATAGCATGAAATTTTAATTACCTTTCCTTTAACATGCATAACTGCGAAGCTACTATATTTCAGCTCCTATTTTAAGCCACCTGCAGTATATCCTGCCTAATTAGACACAGCAAAGATGAATGAGGGTGTTTATAAGCAGGTAAATGAGGTGAATTTGTGGGAAATTTTTAAAAAATAAGCTTAACCTAATCCTCCTGTTATTCATATTAGTTCATTTATGCTTCTGGCAGGATAACCAGACAAAGCAGGACATGAGCCGTGACCAACACAAAAAAAACTTTTCTGTAGAAAGTTTGCCTTAGGAAGGTTTTGACAACCCAGAGCAGCTTATCGTGCCTGTTTTTGCTGTGGTGGAGAGCTGAATTGCCACTTGTGAGGGGGCTGTTCTGGAGACTTTATACAGGTTAACTGAAACTTAACTGAAAGCTTTCTGGTGGTTGTTTTTCAGTAGTAGCTGAAGGTTTTTCCTTCAGTTTTGCTGTTGTTTCCTAAATCCTGCAGGGCATCCAAGAAATCTGTTCCCAGTCTTAGAGATCTCTGGGGACCTTTGTGTTATGTGAGCATTTTAGTAGCCCTCTATGTTATGAAGTAACAATCTGTAGTGAAGATCTCACTGTCCATTCCCCTAAGAGCTCAGAATCACAGAATGGCTCAGGTGGGAAGGGACCTCTGGAGGTCACCTGGTCCAACCCCCCTATCCAAGCAAGGCCACCTTGAGCGGGTTGCCCAGGACCACATCCAGGTGGCTTTTGAAGATCTCCAAGGAGGAGACTCCACAACCTCTCTGGGCAACCTGTGCCAGTGCTTCGTCACCTGCATAGAACAGAAGAACTTCCTGGTGTTCAGATGGAACCTCCTGTGCTCCAGTTTGTGCATATTGCCTCCTGAATTGCCTCGCTGTATTGATAGGTGTGTGAAGGTTCCATATTTGCTCTCTCACATATACATAGTGCTAGCATGTAAAGTAATTAACTTCTGTTAATTGCTCAAGCTTCATTTGTCCTTCAGTCTTTGCAGCAAATGAAGGAACCACAATCTCACATTTCTGGTGATGTTTACAGCCTCACAAACAAGCACAGTACAAGCTGTTTTGGGAGGCCTCTGCTGCTGTCATTCCACCTGCAAAATGTTGGCTACTTTGACAGTGGAATACTGAGAGCAAATGCAGATTGAGTGCCAGGCACTGGGATCTTGATGAGAGGCAGATGCAGCCCCCATTTAACCCCAAGCACATGGGCCTAGCAGAACCAGTGCTGATGAGGGCTTGGGATCCCCACATCTTGGCACCAGAGGGTTATTGTACTCTATAGAGCATCACAGCTGCCGAGTAAAGGGCAGACTTGTAGGAAGTAAGGCAAGATAGGTGGAGGTACTTGTGTTTGTACAGGAATATGTATTTATCCATCTCAAATATTTACCATTAGAATGCCTAAGGTTCTGGTAAGGTATGGGGAACAAACTGCATGCGCATGTATTTGTTTCAGGTTCAATCACCTTTTAAACTTCTGAGACACCATGTAGAAGTGTGCATGCATGGCTCTGCTCTCATAATTAACTGTGCCTCTGGTGGACTCATCAGAGCAGGCGTAGACTTATGATAGTACAATGAGAGGTCTCAGGAGTAGAGCTTGACTGTGCTATCCTGGAGCAGGGGAGGAACTAAAATGACACCAGATCCAAAATATACTATAATCGGTACCTTCTTCACCCAAAGGGAGCAAGAGGAATCTTTTTTTCACCCAAATGGAGGGCTTCACATATGTGAGAGCAGGTGCTGTGATTTCACATCTTCATCAAGGTATAAAGAGGGTGAGAGCTTTTAAGTTTCTGCCTGAATCCCCCATTTAAGTCAGCTGAAATTAAAATTGGTGGGGAATGTGCTGGAAATACTGAAGGGAGTTGGAGCCATATGTTTTCTTGCATTCCTGGGTACTCCTACAACTAACATTCTGTTTATATAATATTCCTGAAACATAAAAGCTAAAATAAATTCAGCATGTGAAAATTAATAACAAGTCATTTCTCTTATGATCAGTCCAGAGGAAGCTGTCGTAAGTGTTAAGGTATTCAGACAGCTGATTTTTGTACATCAGCTCTCAAGTGAGGTATGTAGTTTACAGAGAGTGAGTGCTTAAGCTTATGTACTCTATGAATACATGAAGTAAGAGGCTGTTGAGGATGGTGGATACCATGGTAGCAAGGAAAAAGTTTACAAAGTTCATTTCCTAAGTGTTCCTTCTTAGCACTTTACATTTTCAAATTGCAGTGTAAACATTTAATTCTCACTGCACCTTGGTTTAAAGTTGTTGAAATGAAGAAAGAGTCCTTTGCTGTGCAGGAAGCCAAGTGTAGATTTGAGATTAAAATGTGAAAGTGCCTGGTTCCTTGCCTGAAGCTCGAGTCCTTCTGATGGTATTTAAGAGGTTTTCACATGCACAAGAAGTGTATTGTCTTATTCTGGTCAAAATGCACATTCTTCTAAAACTTTCAGAAGAAAGCGTTACTGCTCTTCAAGGAGCTAAATCGTCTCTGCTCTTTTAAGGCCCAGTTAAATGACAGCCTGGTAATACTCCATGTAGTAATGTGTCTTTGGTAAGTGAAAACCTAATGCAAAATCAAAACTTAGTAATGGATTGAGGCATGAACTACAGATGGCTTGCTTTTGGAGCAGGAAGTGTCAATGCACGGGGAAAAAAAAAACATACTATGTTCTCATATATCGAGGACTAGGCTGACTTTTGAAAGCCCATTTTATTCTGCTCACCTGTGTGTCTACAGGCTTTTTCTCTGCTGTACTGATTTGTCAGGCCACTCTTCATGGAGAAAAAAAAAAAAAAATTGCATGCTCTCAGGAGGAATATTTTTCATCATGGCAAGGTGATGACTTAGATCATAGATGTCCTCAGAGGGTGACAGAAACTTTCAATGGTTTCAGGATTTGCTGTGGGTACACAAAACCTTTTCAAAAAAGGATTATAGACTACATGGCTTGAGTAATGCATGTCTTGCCCTTGTTTCCAAAGGCAATGACCGCTTGCTGACAATATGGGGAAGGGTCACCAAAATATCAGCTGAAGGGGTTGAAAGTCATATTGTAATCAGAGAAAAGATCCCACAGACAGGTGACTATTTTATTTGCCACTGGCGTTGTAAATGCCCTCCAATCCTATATAGTAATTAGGCTGTGTTTAGTCAACATCTGAAATATGCAGTTGCTACCATTTGCATCACAATTCTTCAGTTTATAGAAGGCCCAGATCTTCACTGCAACCATTAGCAGCAAATCTGATTTCAAACAAACAAAACCTACCAACCAATCAAACACAAAACCCACTATGAGAGCACAAAATTGAGGTACAGTACAGAGACATTTCAGCCCATTAGTGATGTGACATGTGGTTCATTTTCCAGCTCTCCTTTTACTCACCTGCACTGATCTGGATAGTTTCCCTCTGGTTACTTTGATCTCTAGAAAGTCTTTTCAAACTGATGTCTACCTATCCCCTGCACATGAGGAATGTGGTTAGCATGACTTGGCTAGATCACACAAAACACGGAGGCATGGAGACAATGAGAGAACAACCTTCTCCGGCAGGTATTGTCTCATAAGACCATACTCTCTCATAAGATATCTAGACTGCTGTCTGAATTGACATAATCTATTCCATAGTTGCAGCCTGTGTTACAGGGTAGCCAGACATTGTCTCTGGCCAGGATTCCCATCTGGTTTTTGAGGCTAGGAATTCACTTTACGTGCTTCTCTTATCAGCTGCATGCAAACTGTGCTGTCTAGTAGTCCTGAGATTTTCCTTCACCTGTCTCTTTTATTTCTTTGTCTCTTGTTGCTATTCATATACTCTCTTTCCAACTGATAAAGTACTTGGCCAGGAGTGTTTTCTAGTTATGGAATAGTATAGGTTTTTTTCCTCAACATTCCACATATTTGAAACTTGCAGTTTTATATAGACAGAAGAAATTTAACTATGGGACTGGAATTAATAACTCTTGTGACATAAAAAGATGCTATTTATTATCATAACTGTCCTCACTATCCTTGGAGCAGATGCAGATACTGTGTTCAAAGTCGTACCCAAAGTTAAAGATCCCACGTACATGCTCAAAGCATTGTTGTTGGAATATGTTTTGGTTCCATAACCGTGATGGGCCTGATAGACAGTGGTATATGCAAAATGTTTAAAAGCTTTTCCATATGGTTAGGAAGTCAGGATTTGAAAAATTTCCTCAGTGTTTATAATTAAAACCCAGAAGATATTAAACAGTTACTGGTTTCTGTTGTGGTCAATATTATGATTTACTGAGCTGAGAACCAATATTGACTGAGGGGAAACGAAGCTTGATTTTTCCCCTAAGGCCTACTAAGTCTGGATGCTGACTGAAAACAGAAGTTTGCATGGTATAGACATCCAATAACAAGCTTTTACAAGGATAAGAATTTGTTTGTCTTTCAAACAAAATTTATAACAAAATTTGTTATTATATGTGTTATAATGCTTTATATAAAATATCATTACAGTGTTTCTTTAAAGAGCCCTTTAATTGTGGATATGCCCCTTTGAGACAGAATTGATGGGGTTATACAGAGTACATGAAAAATGCTGGATTGGTAGCCTAAGAGGGGAGTGTCTACAATATGAACAGCAGTAATTTGAGCATTTTACAGTATCCTACTGTTATGTTTCTATCTCAAGCTGTGATAGCACAGGTTGCTGAAGTCCACAGTTGGTATGATCCTCTTATCTATCCAGTCCTTGACTGTGTCTCCATTACTGCAGACAGTCTGGTGATCTTTGTGACACGGCCTCCTCCATGCTGGGAAGCAAGAAAACGCAGCTGAACTCATTCCAGGTCTCAATTGCTCTTGCTTTTGTGTTAGAAGTTTTATCATTTAAAAACATCAGGTGTCTGAATACAAGAGAATTTGAGCCAGGAAAATCAGAGATCAGAGCCTGATCTCATAATCCAACATATTACACGACTATCACTTGTACATATACAGAATATGTACTTTTGCCTGCTTCTGACTATTGCCCGAATTATATACATTGCTAAACATCTGAACACTGCTATTTTTTAACAGTCTCCATGAAATTAATCTCCTGCAGATGCTGGCTCATGGCTGGCAGCATCCTTCATTTTTAAGCTTAAGATACTAATAAAATTCTGAAGTCCGCTTTCCATTCAGATGTGAGAAAGCCCTCCAGTTTGACACGAACCAGCTCTTTGATCCATCTTTTGTCAAGTGGTGAGAGTGAGACTAGGTCAGCTCTTGGGGCTCTAGACAGAATTGTATTTCATGAAGTAGCGTGAAGCTTATAATTAGAGCAGAAGCAGTAGTTTTCCCAGGAGTTTTTGACATGTCCCTTCCCTGGCAGCCTGGAGCCTGTTAAATTACATGGTCAGACTGGATTCAAGCTTCTTGGTGGTTCAGCAAAAGGACTGTGTTGTGAACTGAGTGTGGAACAAACAAGAGAGGATTATTTTTTGTACGTGCAATAGGAACAGAAACAATTTTTTTTGATATTGAGCGTCAACTGCAACAACACCAGCTGTAGCTGAAGAGTAATGGTATTGCTGAAAGCCAACAAAGAGATTCATGGTGTAGTTTTCAAGGCTCTTGCTGGTTTTATCTTTGTCTTTTGTAGCATACATTGCCTGCTTTGGAGAGGAATGTTCTTCAAGAGCAGTGATGCCTTACTTTTCCTTTTGGCTCAGGAAAACACATTATGTCCTGGTAGCTAGTGGTTCCAGAAAAGAGTAATAACTTATTACAGAGTCTACCAGAAGCCAGTTGCCTTAACTTTAAAAATGTTTAGTGTTCCCCAATATATCTTGTAAAAATGAATGTTCTCTTTTTGCTCCAGATTATCGGGCTGTGCAGCAACCCAAATGAAGGTGTGTGAAAGAATATCTTTTTTTCCTTTGACCCTTTGTTTTTCCCTTTTGCAGTACAGGTGTGACAGTGACGGAGGAACATATTTACAGGTCTGTGGGGCTGCTGGAAAAAACAGTCCCTCCCAGGGCTGTTCACAAAGTGAATCATTAGCCTGACTGCAACAATAAATACCACCACAGAGAACATGTGAGGATTTATCCAAAGGTCACATTCACCCAGAAGGTTTCTCTGCTGAAAGAAGTTTGCAGCTGTGTTAAGATTAAAGAGTGTCAGAGAACCATAGTGTGTGTGATTTTTTCACTCTAAGTAAAATATGAGCTGTTTGTCTAACAGACCCAGCTGAGGGATGCTAGTGTCAGGCTGCCTTGGGGCTGTCATATATATTTCCAGTGGGCTTTTAGCATTCAGGAATAATCTCCTCTTCGATGCATTTATCTGACACATCCTAAGCTCCAGCAATGCCTAGGAGGAGATCTTCCTCCTGCCATTGTGAGAACTTTGATAATCACTCAGAAAAGGGAGACATAATGGGATCAGCTCAGACAAATGACTGAGGTCAAAGTCATGTCCTAAAAATGAAAATAACATAAACGAATCACTCGCCTTCTCACTTAAATGTGCTTAACAGACAGTGGGCCAGACTGCAATGTGATAAGCATTTTATCTACAGCAACTGGCAGCCACTTGGCTAAATAGTTGCTGATTGGCTTCAGCGAAAACCCTTGCATGAGTTTTTGTGCATGCCTATAAGGTCACAGTCATGTTTAGGGTCTGTATGGAAACATTTCTAATACTAATCTGTTAACCTGCTTCTCCTTTCACTGATAATATTTTTAGATTAGGAATAGTAGCATGAATTTAATACTGATATAAACAGAAAAAGATGAGTTTTGCCTTTAGTGGCACAGGGTGCATTGTAGCCTATGGTTGCATGGTGTGTCTCTTGGTCTTTTTCTGGTAGATAGCATGTGTTTTTTTTCTCCCATACTCTTAGCAGGCCTGGATCTCAGGGCCCAGGAAGGATGCCTTGTGGTTTCAGGACCACACGCTGGTCTTCCCAGCTATGGCAGTCCCCAGGAGATGCAGTAGAAAAATGCTGTGGTGGTAGAAGGGGACCTGCAGTGTTGCTGTACTGAATGTTCTTTGGGAAGCAGTTGTGGTTATCATTACATCTGTGCACAGTAAACAAATTAATCTTCTGACATTTGTATTGCAGGAAACACCAGAGAAAAGCAATGAGAAAGTTTAATATAATTTTAATTGCCCTTTGTCATTTCCTACCCACAAGCCATTTAATTCTTTATCAGAGGATTCTGCACTCGAAATGCACTCATGGTGGCCATGGAGGAGAGAAGATGTGCTGGTCTCTCCTCCGGGATTTCCACTGTGAGTTGACTTTTCTCAAAACATTCAGTCTTGTGTTTTTGCTTTGTACCTTAGAGAAGTTTCAAGTGATCACCTCATGAGAAGTATAGTCCCCAGTAGGGTCCACAACAGCTTGTAGGCAAATACTTTGACAGCCAACCAAGAACTCTTTAGCAGCCAGTTAGCAGATTATGTATTTACAGTTAGTGGGATTAGAGGTGACCTTCAGACTGTCAGCTTTCTCAGCAGTGTAGCCATGGTGCTTGCTTGGATCATCTCTGAAACTGCTTTCTGTCATTGTGATTCCACAGAGTTCTTCTGTAGGATTGATCTGGATAGCCACATAAATGATTGTGGGTTGTTTTAAGAGATGAGTTTCCATGTGGGATAGCCTTCAAATATGGAAAACTGCCATGAAGCACAACATGAGAGAAGAAAACACCTGGGGCTAAACTGGTGTCATATTTCTGTTTTATTTCCGAAAAACCCAAGTCTACATCCAAATTGCATGAGACAAAATACCTTAAATCTGCTGTTTTAGCTTGTGCAGAGTTCCTAGAGGACCTTAGTCCAAGCAGAACAGACAGTTTCTGGCATAAAACCCAAGGTTGTTTTATTTTCCTTGCTTAATACAAAGGTGATCCAATCCTAATGAAAGAGGAAGCACCCACTTAAATGTAATACTTCTCTGTGTTGTTACAATAATAAATAGAAAACCTGCAAGCAGTGTGGTTATATACCCAACTGTAGCCCATTTAGAGACAGGAGAGGAGAAAAGTCCCATTGCAAGGAAGCAAGCCCTTGTCTCCAGGTTCCCAAAGCTTTCCTTTTGAATCTCCAAAGCTTTAGATGAAATGTAAATTTTTTTGACAAGGCCTTCATATGGTGGCTGGTCTTTTGGAGATGGATGCATGGGTGGGTCTGAGGCTCGGTCCCAGCTCTGCCACATATTACCTATAAGCCAGCCCAGTGATACCTCAATCAAAGCCTTACAATGTGAATATGCAAGATAAAGCCTCCAAATTCAGAGTGAACCCTCTGGATGGTTGTCAGGGAGCTCCAAGTTGTCTGTCCAGCTCCCCCAGCCTTATGTTGAAAGTGGGTTATCAGCTGTGCAGAACATGGGCGGCCACTTAAACTACTTTCGTGCCTGTCAGTGTGGAGTTTTGCAGATGCACAGAATGTACCAAAGGCTGAAAATATGTGCCTGAACCACCCAGGCAAAAAGTACTTTCAAATTTATTTTGGATCTTCTTTATACATCCACCCTTCTTCTCTGTCTGTCTCTGGTACTCTAGCTCTATTGATGTATGCATGCAAAAGGAAAACCATAACAAAATCTCTCTTTAGAAAGAGATTCTGAAGCAGTGACCTTCTTTTGAACTTTACATCATGGTTTCCGTTGGCTGTCATGCTTAAAGCAGTTTGAAATTTCCTGGCGGCTTATCCATTGGCTCAGCACCGGGGATTTTACTTTGTCTTCGTTGCCCAGTTAGTGGGCAGAGAGCAGAAATGTGGTTGTGGAGGGGCTTGCTGTGATGCGTTGATGTCTTCTATGAACCCAACAGCTTTACTAATATCAGTGTTCTCTATTGAGCTCATGGCAGCATTGCTGGGGAGCAAGTTTTAAGGAAGGGAGGTTGGAAATGCAGACTGTAGAAAGAATTGACACCTGCAATGACTGCAAATGACTGCAGCATTGAGGTCAGACCAGATTTCAGAGTCTCTCTGAGATGGGGAGACAGTCCAGTGTTGAGGACAACAGCAGGGTGCTTGATCTGCACCTGACAAGTGAAATGTATTTGCCATTTAGCTGATCTCTAGTGTCTGTGTTTTCTGACTTACATGCTGTGTGACTCCTGTGGTGGCTGGAAACAGCAATAAATGTGGATTTAGAATGAAAGGTTCAGTTCTACCATGTGGTCTTTTAGAGTGCCATGGGTTTTCCTACGTAGGTTTCTGGGAAAAGGGCTGCTCCAGGGGCCAGGGGTGTTTGCTTAGTGTGGTAGGAATTTGCACTCTAACCAGAATAAAAAGTGTTTGGAAATTCCCTGGAGATAAGACAGCAAGTGTGAGTGACAATGCAATGGGATATCTAGATGGAGAAATTTATTTTTACTTTTGCTTTTAAATGGATGTCTTAATATGGATTGTTCCTTTGTGTTGCAGTACGTGAGAAGAGAGCAAGGACCACATAATGCCAGTTGTTACTGGCTTCAGGGAATGAAAGAAGGGCTTTATCTTCATACTCAGTACAAGCCTGTGGCCTGGCAATTTCTATACAGCTCTCCTGCCCTTTACATCAGCTCAGGGTCAGACTTCAATGGCAAAATTTTCATCTGTCTCACTCCAGGTGAGATGATTTGCTTGAGGCCACCCCAGGAAGTTGTATGTGCAGGTTCACACATCTTTTCAGGATTAAGAGAGAAGTGTGTTTTAAGCCTAGCCTAGAGTACTGTACAACTGCATGCAATGAATCATGGGGCCTGCAACTTCAGCTGCATAAAACAATAGAGCTATTTCTTTTGATGATACAATAATAATAACAATAATCATAGACAATTATAACAGTAAAGAAGAATTGCTCCTAGCCGAGCTCTTCTTTTCAGCCTTTAACCTCACATTTCCTCATTTGTTTTACGAATGGAAAAACCTCTCTGGGTCTCTTTATTGCACAGAAAACAGGAAAAAGAAAATACATGCTGGGATTGTCATCATGACCGATGTGTCTAGTCAGTTTTTTACAAATTTATTGGAAAACTGGTGCTGTGTTATTTCAGATTAAAATGTGGGGCAGCACTTGTTTCTTCTGTTGTCAAGACAAACTCTCCATTTTGAATGTTACCCCTCATGACCTCACTTTTGACCTGGATAGCTAAGCCCTGATTAGTCTGAAATAATGTAGCCAAGACCTTGGGCCAGGACAGTGCATGTCTAGAAAATCTGGAAAATACTGGACAAGCAATGTGATGATAGTGACGAGTCAGGGACATCTTCCACTGCTGCGTATGTTCCCTGCTGCCTTTGGAAGTCAGATGCAGAAGGCTGTGTGTTAGGCATGCCCTTGTAGAGGGCTGGGATTTGGAGAGGATGGATAGCACATGTATGCGGTGCTTCAGGCAGCATCAGAGGAAACCCTAGGAAGCATGTGCATCCCAGAAACATGATTTAGATATCACTCTGTGGTCACAGGGTGTGATCTGTACATTTTGTTCATCCTCAGGAATGCACTGCAAGTAAAAACAAAAAATAAAGAGAGGCTCTGCCAGTGTCCACAGTCCAATGTGTATGCTCTGTAGTAATGAAGTGCCTTGCAAGGCAGAGTGATGGGAAGGAAGGAAGATGGGGACAGAGCCAATTCTCCACCTGCTGAAGAAATGACTTGCGTGTAATGTGGGAAAAATCACTTCCCCACATTGTCACCATTCCTGTGCCTTCCCGTACCCACTTCCTGAGGGGAAGGTAGGGCTTCCTTGGTTGGATCTGCCCATTGCCTTCAGCTTGTGAAGAACAAAATGAAGGCTTGGTGCCATTTCTCTCTTCCATCCCCACAGATGTGAGGTGTGATCATCAATGCAAATAATTTTACAACTACCTCTGGTTTGAGCTGAGCCTGGGGTGGAAAGCTGTTTCCATTCAGTGAGCAGTATGCAAGTTGCATTTAAGTGAGATGATGACTTCCCTCTGTTATTCGACATTTACATAAGCAATTTGCAGCTCACCAAGCACCATCCTCAGCAGAAGATACATAAAGATTCTGGGAATCTTTCCCCACCTGTCCAGTGGGATGATTGTCAATACTCTGTGGCAAATACATTACTTCTTCTTAAATAAGAGATTTTAATGCCAAGGATCTCAACCTGCCAGTGCCTCATAAATATGATATTTAGGATATTTCACAAGGTTAAAAGTATACAAACTGAACAGGCTTAGCAGGAAACATACAAGGGGAAATGGGATTTCAAGCTACTTTGACTTTTAATAGCATTCATGTATTAGCACGTGAATGTAGTTATGCTTGGGTCTATAAAAATTTTTACACTGCATTGACTTATACTATGCATTGACTTTTGGGACTCCAAATTGCCCACGTACTTGAGTGTGAAATGAAGTCTGAAAATGGACCATGGCAAAATGAAATGCTTCTGAAGCTCATGTGCTGATTTCAGGCATACAGGACTGCTTGATAACACTGCAGCTTCCGATTGGCATTAAAAACATCAAGTGGGTTAGCTATTACCCTCACATAGTTCACAGTGCAAAACAGATGTGTAAATGGGTGACCAGCCACCTCCCTGCTTCATGATTTTCAGTCTTTGGAGTGTGTTAGCAATGTATTTCTATTTTCCTTAAATTTCAGACTCTATTTGAATGGAAAGAGAAGGGAGAAGAGCACTTTCTGAGCCTGGGTATCAAAGGACTGAGTCTGGTTAATAGGTCCATCAGACTCATGGTCTCCAGTGTCCCTGGAGCAGAGACTCAGCCTTGCTGCCCTTCCCAGCAATTCATGTTCTTGCTACTGTATTTCTAAACCAGGGGGTTCAAAGCAGAGTTAGGAAAAGACATGGTTTTAAAGCTATTTCTGAAGATATATAGCTCAGTGAAGGACCAGATGGAGGAGGGTTAAGGGCAACGATCTCATAAATTGTCCCTGGTGAGACTATGAATGTATGCAGTATTATTCCACTGCTGAAAACAAATATAATGTATTGCTGCAGAGCCAGATTTTGGGCTAGGAAAGTTGGGTAGAGATCTTTGCCTGGAGCTCTCTACGAATCTCCTTTCTTTCTAGTGAAACTGGACTGATTTATGATTGTGTCTGGAAACTAGCAGTGGCCCAACATGGATCCAGATCCAGAGGCAAATGTCCTTAAAATTGAGTGTTCCATTGTGTGTATGTGTGGATATGCTTATGGGGGATGGAGAATGAGTTTAGTTTGTTACTAAATTGGAACAGATGTAGGGTCTGGAATTGAAGATTTTGCTTCTCCTTGTCTTGTGGAAACAATGCAATGCTATCATTTCAACTGGTGAGTTAGAGCTGGTGTGTGGCTTAGGTCTCAGCTTTTTTCTGAGGTTTATCCAAACTGAAATGCAAAATATAATTCGAAAGTTATGGTGTCAAAAAAACAAAATGGAAGTAAATGTTGGTAAGAAATTTTAATATTCCAAGGGACAGAAACCTTTCAAAGTCTCTAGTTCTTTAGTGCTGTTGTTCTGAGTTGGTGAGGCTGTGGACATGTTGAGATCATGTATCAAAAAGTAGATAACTGCTTATCCTATGTATGATAGAACTGAAAAGGATATACTTTATTTTTTTAAGACTTAATCTTCCTATTCACTATTTTGAAATTTGGCTAAGGAAAATCATATCTGAAACAAACATACAAAACCAGCATACAAGAGAAAAAATAATGAACATATAGACTGAAAGGGAACATTTTATTCTCCCCAAGTAATTCATGCCATTTTATGGTTTATTTAAAATGAAGTAGTCGGTCCTGGCGGGATAGTGAGTAACTTGGCACAGGTGTTCAGTTGCATCCATGGAGAAAAGAAACAGCTCTTTTTGGAGGCAAGTCAGGATGTGAGTATGAGAGAACTTTTTCAGAGCTGGTCGTGTGGGATGAGACGTCAAAAGCAGCTGGTGCTGGCCAACCTTACCTGGCATTATAGACAAAAAAATTTTACCCTGTGCTTCAGCAGGGACAGAGTTCTACCAACACCCAGTGTTTCTGGAAAATTTTAATCATGAAAGAACCTTCTTTTCTCAAGCCAGGCAGTGTCCTCTTATAACCAACTTCTTAGAAGAAGGGAAAAGTTGGTCTGAGGTTAACCACCACATGCCCAGCTGGGACCAACTCAGAGATGATCAATGTGGAAATGTTTACAATATATCCCCTTAGCTGAAGCTAGAGCTTTTTGCTTAATATCTGAATATCATTAACAATGTCTTAAAAATTCACTTAGCCATTTGCAAGTCCAAGCTACAATTTTTATTTAACAGTAGCATCAAAAAGCCTTCCTCACAGGTTAACATCTTAGGGTGTTAGTGTCAAGCAAGGATAAGAATCTTATTGATACCCTCGAAAGGTTTACATTTTAAAGATGTATATTTCTTTATTTTTGAAGAATTTGGAATGGTTTCTCCCATATAGAACAATTATATGTTGTTCTGTCAGTAGAGAACTTCATTGCATAATGAAGTAGTCTTCTTTGTTGCTATAACTTACCCATCAAACCACTTCTTCCACTAACATTTCCATTGGATTGAAAAGTGGTCGTATTAAGCAAAGAGAAGAAATGATAATGGGTTGTCTGTAATATTTCCTATCTGCAAGTATCATGTTCTCCAGCCTTTCTCCTTGTTCTTGAGGAATGTACAGTCAGATAGCACAAACCCAGCAGAAATCAGGACAGAACTGCTTACACAGAGTACCTTGTGGAGCTGATAGCACACACAGCAAGAAATTTGTTTTAGGACTTACTAGATGGCATGCTGCCTTGGAGGCAGTGCTCTAGTATAATCATCAGGATGCCTTATAAAAACAGATCTGAAGGAGTACAAAGGAAAGCTATTTGCAATGCACAGCAATACATTTTATTAAGTATACACAACGAGGAAAGGTATGTTCTGTACTTCTGAGCACATCTGTAGACACCCCTACAAGTATATACCCAAGGAAGTATTCTCTTCCCAATGTGAAATAAAGACCAAAGAGTAACAGCATGTGGGCATAAAACTTAACGTGACATTTTGCATAAAAAGTAAAGTGGGGTAATACTCTTTTTTCATTTTCCTAACATTTAATTTTGACCACCTCAAGTCTTCCTGCACTTTAACTTAACTACAGGCTTTTCATCACTTCCCGTCATGTAAATTCTACATTTCTGTGCGATGATAAACAGGTGTTAGTTTTCATTCTGGCGGCAATGGCATTTTGGTGCAGGATGAAATAATCCTACCATTAAATAAGAAGCTCACAGTGGTGTTGTGAAGCTTAATTTGTTTGGAAAATGCTTTGCAGTATTCAGATGAAAGGCACTCTGGATATTCAAAGTATTATTACTGCACAGCTGGTGGTCTACATACTGCAGATGTTTCTTCCATGCTGTTGCATGGTTACTTAAGTGGCTTCTCTGTGCAGATGTTCAACAGTGAGCATGCACAACCTCCTCTGTCTGTGTTTTTTGACACGGATTTTATTGCTGCTTGACTTTTGATCTTAAAAAGACTATTCCTTCACTGGTGAGGCTGTTTTTTTCCCTCTTTTTTTTTCTTTTTTTTTTTTTTTTTCCAAAGCTAGTAGGTGCTATGTGAGTGTGTGACTATGTCCTTGTTGGTTCAGCCCCTGTTGCAAATGACAGCATCTGTAGATATTTACTGTGTGCCTTTCCCTTTAGCCTCCATTTCCTTCCGTGGCTTTTACTCATTCCCACAGTGTTTGACTCCGGGGGCTCTGCCTCTTCTGTTAATATTCCATCACCATCACTCTCTTCATGCAGACGTGATGATTCCCTTTGTACTCTTTGCCCAGATGGGATCAAGGACTTTGTTGCCTCCTGATTCTTTCTTTCCATGGCTGCTGCTACTGTTACATAAAGGGATCTCTAAGAACCACTGGGCTTGACATTCACATAACATAATCTCTGTAAGTAGATCTTATGCATTTAGAATTTCTCCATATCTTAAATGGTGCTATTCTTTACTTGTAAGTGGAGAGAGGTATGGTCTGACAACAGTTGATATTCACATGGAGTGTGCTGAAGATGCACAAATCTCCATGGAGATGCTATATGATTTCATTAATCTATTTGGTGAGGGAGACAGTGTTAAAATTTATGATCTTCTTGTTGTGCTATAATTTTAGCAAATGGCAAGATATTAAATGCAACATAAGGGTGACTGAGTAAACAAGACCTTGTTTAACCTGAAGTCCAATAGACAGCCTGTTGCATTACTGACCTAGGACTAGAACAGGATCAAATCTGTGTATACACACATGCACTCTGGAGAGTTTCTTCTGAATTATTTTGAAAAATAGTTCTCTCTGGACAACATGTTCAAGAGCCACCATGTTGCACCTCAGAGGAATGAGTCCTGGCCACATATCTCTGGGAGAGACTCTGAGAAAGCAGAGGCTCAAAGTTGTTTGCATCCAGACAAATAACTTCAGAGAGCAAGGACAAAACACTTCACTTTTTGTAGCATTTTCTGCAAAATTTATCATGAATCAAAGCAGAAAGTGCAGTCTTTACCCAGGAAAGGTAAGTCTGAAGATGAGACACCTGGTGAAGACAAGACTTGCTACATTGTAAGGCTAATTGTGTCTTAAAGATGGTCATTTTCCCTGATTTTTAAGTGTGTAACAATTTGCCAATGCTCATTAAATCTCCTAAATGGCATCTCTGGAGACCACAGCTACTTTTTATACACAGACTGATATGACATATGTATAAATATGTAAGTTTCTTTAGACTCCTATGATCCTACCAAAGTGCTTCATCCTTCTTCTGGTTTCATTTTGGTAGGTACAGTTTTCATTCTGTCTCTCTAATGTCTCTGAACTGTAAGAATTGCTATTGATACGTGTAATAGCATCTTCCATGCCCTTGCATGCTCCCAGGGGACAGACTGATGATACTGCCCCATCTTTTTTGTTTTCTCCTGGACTACTGGTACTGCCGTTATTCCTCTTCTTTCAATGCAGCTATTCCTAATAGTCATATGGCCTGCATTACTGAAATGGGAGATGGAAGAAGGAAAGGAAGGAAGGTTGGAGGGAAGGATGAGCTTCTAGTATCCTCTCATTACTCAGTTCATCTCCCCTGATTCATAACCAGTGCCTCCTCCCTTCTTCTGATATATTCCTTTGCTCATTCTCATTAAGTATCTCAGCTGAAATCTAGTGATCATATGGGTAACATTTGGGTGCATATCATCTTGTTCATTATGATGTGATCCTGATTTACTTATTGCTTGGTAATAAAAGTTTCTTCTGCACATGATAAAAATTATGTTAAATTACTGGCACCAGAATAGTGGCTGAAAATCAATCAGGCAGGAGGGGTTTTTACTCCTGCCACTTTGGCTTGAGATTGAAATGTTTCATACAGTAGCTCTGCTAGGAATAAGCCAGGCTTCCTTACTAACATAATAAAATGCAGACCATCCTGAGGGGATGAGGGAGTTGCATTCCAAAACTTGCACTGCAAGCGACCAAAGCTGAATGGAAAACTTTGAAAAGATTCTATTAAAAAACAATTTTCCTTCTATATATCATATGCTCTATTTTATGCTTTCCCTGCTCCCTCCTTTTTTTCCTTACTGGCACAAAAACAGGATCTTTGTTTTGACAGAGCTAATCCACTCATGCTTTCATACGGGCCCTCGGGCTCCCCACCTGTGGAAAGATCCATGGGAGCAGAAAAACTACCGAGCGGGTGCCACATGCTCACCTCAAAGAGAAGAAATCTGTGGCCTCCCAGAGGTATGGACTCTAAACATTGTGGTTCCCAAGGACCCATGGAGAACATAACTATGAAGCCTGTGTAACCTCCAGCAACAGCTTTTCCTTCCTTACTGCCTTCTGGGATTTCCCTCTGCTGTCAGCTGGGCTTCTTTAAGAGAGATGCTGCACTGGCTGCTTTGCCACAGCTGAGCTGTTTCCCTGTTTCTGAAGGTGGAAAGGAGTAGCCAGTGCTGACAATTTCTACCCACAAACTTCGCTGGTGAGAAAGGTTGAGAGTAGCTTGCAACCACTGCCAAGTTTGACAGCAAGCTTCATAACAAATTGGTACCGCACCGAGATCTTTCTGCTGTTTCTGTGGGGAGTCCAGGGAAGATTTTATGGAGTGAAAAGTGATGGAGAGAGAATGAATTGCTTTATGGCTCCATCAGGCAGCATGGTCGCAGTGGCTAACACCAGGCACAAATCTGCTTGGTAGAGACTCCGCTTAGCCAACAAAAAGAAGCAAAGTCAAATTCAGATACTTAGGACTTTTTATACAAGACAAACCCCAGAAGTAATCTTAGCACGTTACCTTCACCACTGGGCATCACCAAGAGAGTAGCAGGAAAATAACTCAGAAGTGTGGACCTAATGAGGTCGTGATCATTTTGTGATAGGGAGGGTTTGCTCATGGTCATGGCCAACATTTCACTTTAAAGACTGCTGATTCGCATCAGAGCTCTCTTTGTATTTAGCCGAGTAAAGTACTGTGCCCGAGCCAACACACTGAAAGGTAAGTTTGTCATGAAGGAGAACAAACCTTGGCTCTGTGTCCTTGCATCATCTCATTCCACCTCACCCAGAATTAGGTCATTCTGACTTTATAATATCCTTGTGGGTTCCTGTGGCTCCTGGGCAAGGCCAATATGTCGTGGAGTCACTATGTCTAGTACAGGAAACTTTAATTCATAGCATTTTAATTCAGGAAGATTGAATTTAATGTATAACCGTGCCCTGAAAGCATCTGGATCCTTCAAAGCCTTGAAGTACAGCAAAAAAAGCTGATGATGGTTCTGAATCTTGGCTCCTGTGTTGTCAGTAGGAAAATTACCATTGATTTCACTGGAGCCAGCATTTCAAGCACAGTATTTTCAGGCTCTGTATGGTGTTTTACTGTTGAGATCTTGCACTAAGGTTAAAGAACTGTGGTAGCATGCAGAGCATCGCTTATCTACAGTTTTCTTTATGTGAAGTGCAGACTAAGCCAAAACTGACCATAGATCAGAGACTAGAAGCCAGGTCCCTTACTCCTGGCTGAGGGTTGGGCCACTGTCGAACTGTTATGTTCACTCTCTGGTCTGTTGAAACTGGAACAGGACTATGACAGCACTGCCACTCTTTTAAGACAGCCTGGCTCTGTGGGTGAGAGGCCCTCGTGGTTGAGATGCCGGTCGAGCTTATCCCTGCCAATGACCATGCAGCCTTGGGAACATGTAGAGTAAAAGCAGATGTGTCTGAAGAAATGTAAAAGCAGGTACTAAGTCTTCAGCATTGCCAGGATGCATTGACAGGGTCAGGGCAACCAAGCCAGGACCACAGCTTTGGATTCAGGTGTATGAACTCTGCCTAAATCATACTTTAATGTGCCTACATCTTCCTATCGGTCTGGGCCAAGACCACACAGGAAGTCATAAAACTGGGAAGAGAGTGTTTTTTGAACGTTTCAGTTCAGGTAAGTTGGCTCTTGCGCCATTTTTTGCAATTCCTCTTTTTAGCCCATTATCTTTGATGATGAGCAAAGAGTGAAACTTCTGAGATGAAATGCAATGTGTGTGCATGACAGTGGTAGTGTGACATGCTCATTGCAAATCTAACTTTGCTGAAATAGGATTTTGGCTTCTGCTTTGTAAAGGAAGCAAGATGAGGAGGAAGGCTGCTTTCTAAGTAACGGTCTCCTGTCTACTTTTTCCCTTACTCTCTCTCTTTCATATTCCATCTGGAGCCAGCAACTTTTTAAATGCTCTGCAGCCACCTAGAGGAAAAATATGCATGATCAAAGTTAATTTCATACTGGTTAAGCCACAGAGTGGGCTCTGCAGAGTTTAAGAATGAGAGTTTCTAAACTAGCCAGCCTGTTTGTTATTATATCACAAGACCTCCTTGGATATATATACAGTGAATCACCATCAAAAGCTGACGATAACTTCAGTTTATGTTTACACTTTGGAAATATTTCCTGTGTCGTGTTCTCATTGTGCTCATTATTGGATATGGCATATTTTTATGATAGATAGCATAGCAGAACCACAATATATTTAGTTGGTAGAGAGAAGGAGATGACCTGCTTTGAATTTTTGTTTTAGAAGATTTAAATCTTGTGGTATTTTATATGACTATTTCATGACTATGGCAATATCTAGATGGTTTGTATTTCTCTAGGGTCATGACTTTAGAACCTCTAAATAATTTTTGATGTTCTATCTAGGAAGTTTATGAACTCCTGACAAACCTCTGGCTTTTCTTGGATGAGGACTGTCACACAGAATACACTAATGGGCTCTCTGTCTACTACAGTGAAAGTTTATGAAAGTTAGTTTAATATTAGATTCGTTTGCCATGTTCATTTGCACTGCATGAAACATAAAAAACAAAATTAAACTGTTGATTGAAAACACCACTTGAATGCTATGAATTTAAATATTAAAACATTTTTTTCTTTCTTTCTTTCTTTCTTTCTTTCTTTCTTTCTTTTTTTTTTTTTTTTCTTTTTCCTGGATTGCAATGACTGTTGTTTTCTCTCTCTAGATAAGATATGACAGTTCAGTCTCCACTTGAAGAACTGGAGACTGGGTGGAATCTTCTTTAAAAATAGAGTCTAGACACAGAGAAAAAGATAAAATTTTATGTCAATTATATAACACCAAAGGTGCAAAATAAGATGCGTTTTCCATGGTAGCTATGCCAGAGGACACTGCAAATTCCCTCAGCATGGATTAACTCAGTTGCAAGGCAAATTCACATTAGCAGTGTAAGTGCTAGGCTAAGCACATTTCTCACATAGTGAGAAAAACGGAAGTGTAAAAGTATTAGTATGGATATTCAGAAGGTCCACTAGGACATTGTCCCTATCTTTTCCTCTCATAAGGAAAACTTGATTACACATCTGAAATGCCAGTGGTCAGTTGAAGTAGCTTGAATACTGATGTGTGATTTCAGAACACGATAAATAATAAGGAATCCTATTGGCTTAAGAAATCCAAAACAGAAGATTGTGAAATTTGGGAATTTGTCTAGGTTGTGGCTTCTGAGGAGAGACGATGGATGCAGAAAGTAGGTCAGTGTGGCCCAAACACTACAGCAGTGTTTACAGCCACAGCCATAGGAAATCAGTGACGAGCAAATACGCTGCAGACCTTAGGCCACTGGGGCTATGAAAGATGGGATTTTTGTTAGAAAATCCCTTAGGAGGTGACTTTCTTTCTGAATATTAAGGCCTCAGGGCACCAAGACTGGTTGCCAGACAGCTTTGGACAAATGCATGATCAGCTGTATTGGGTAGCATAATTTTTACCAGTTATGTGATGCACATTTGCAAGTGGATGACTGTGGATATAAACTGAAGAAATACGTGTCCTCGGAAACCAGATTCCAGTTTTTGAACCACCAGTGTCATGTTCCAGGTGATACTTCTAACTATGCATCTGTATCTTTTTGTTGGTCCAAACTTTTTTATTGCAGTTGGCCTCTTTATAATTATTTTGGAAACTGTTCTATAGCAGTTATTATGGTCCTTGTTTTTTCCAACCAGATATACAAGCTATTGAGCATACAATATACAGGCAGCCAAATGTTTTTTTGTTTTTTGTTTTCTTTCAGTAATCCCACCAAAGAAAGTGGAACAACTTGCATGCATACTGCTTGAGTAAGCAAGTAAAAGAAGGCAATTATTGACAGGCATGTTTCAGTGTGGTATTGGGCACATGTTTGAAATGCTGTATGTCTTCTTTATTCCAGTAATTCTGGATGCAAAATGCTAATCTTGTGTGCACAGGGAAGTTGTTTTTAACAGTTTCACTTTGAGGTATATGCTATGTGTGAACTCAGACTCAGACCAAAGTGGTTGAGTTCTCATACATACAGCTGTTTCTTTCAAATGTCGTTACTTTAAAAGTTACACTCTGTGTGGCCCAGCAAAACTGAAACAGAATAGCAGGGGAAAACCCTTTTTCACTTTCTGAAAGAGTACAAGGGGTCAGCTCTTCCAGGGTTGTGTGTGGATGGCATTTCTCTATTCTACTGGAGATTTTTAGCAAAAATCCACTCCCAGTAAAGGTGGCAAGTCAGCTGCTCAACTGTATTATAACCTTCAGCTCTAGGAAATATTCTGAGTCATACCAGATGCTTCTTGGAGCCCAGTGTGGGACTTCATTGTCTTCCTCAGTCATGGCTCAGCTATTTCCCCATGGTGGGATTTTATCCATCCTTTCCATTCTCAGGACCAGAAAGAACATTTAAACCCACAAATGCCTGTAAGGTCCAAGCACTAGATAGAAAAAGCCTATTTGAGACACTGGGGGGAAATATGAAGAAAGAAGTAGGGAAGGTTGCTCTTCTGTTTTGCTCTTTATTTGGTTCTTCCCCCTTCCCTCCTTTTAAATAGCTTTACCACTGCTACTACATAGTCAGGGAAGATTATAAATATGATGTCAGAGTAGTGCTGTCTTGAGAACTTTAATTTGATGCAGTTTTAGAAAATGTTCCAGAATGTTTCATTGTTCATTTTACTATATTCTTGTGGGTAATGTTGGTTAAGGCAATAAAATGCAAATCTGGCACAGTATACTCTTTTTTATAAAGGTTAAAAATACACATAGAACACTCTTTCTGGCATTTTCCAAAGGCTTGTGGATAATACTTTTAGCAGTATGTAGTATAGGCTTATGGTGATATTGTGCAGCACAGTATGCATTTTCAGAAGTTTGCATGTACCTTCACTTATTCAGTGTCACTGGAAAATATCGTTTTTGCTTACACTTTGTGAAGAAAGCATGGGTTCTGACTGCTTTTAAAGGAGCTGGATATGCAAAGAAATCAAAATTGAATTACTGTCTGTCTGTGCTATGTTGGAAATTACCAACAATAATTATCACTTTCATTTAAAGCATCCTTTTCCCAAGTTGACTGAACTCCTCTAAATATCTACTTTGGAAGGGTGCCTTGGCATGGCAGGGATGGGTGTGGATATCTTGTGTAATTCTGTTTAATTGACTCTGAGTGCCAAGTCTATCTCTGGAGCAGGAACAATGGTAGTAAGTTAAATTAGGACTCTCCAGTGTGAGTGTAAAAGTGACTGCTGTGCCCAAGAAATCTTAAGTCACATATAGCTCTATCTCTTTTGTGGAGATGTGTGTTTTACCATTTCTTTCTGCTGGGCTCCTTGTGGCAATACTGTCCATGGTTGACTCAAATTTGCACAAAAATCAGTGACTGGGATGAAATTCGAACACGATTCAAATGCCCACTGCTGCAAACTCCTCCTCTGCAACCTACCAAAAATAACTGTGATACTCTCAAGCATTCTCAAGCCAATAGTCTCTTTATAGGAATGAGATTTCCCTATGGAAAGTATATACCTGCAGTAGATTTTCTCTGCACTGCTCACAGAAGATGTGCTATGAGTTCCTTTTCTGCTCCCACATTTTTAGAGCTTTTTGATCCAGATCTTACCAGAAAAAATGTGATGGAGTGTTGTTAATATTGTTATGGATGCCTTTAATAGACCCTCAATTTAAGGAAATGTTACCATTGTTCTAATGTGTAGGAAATGCACGGAGGATGCAGGTATACTTACCTAGTCTTGGAAGAAATGCTTTATGAAAATGACTGCCTTTGCTGCAAGAAACAGTCTGTCCCCCAGGCAAGTACTTGAATGAATGCTCAATTGATGTAAGGACTTTTGTATTTCTGCAGCCTCCAAAATTACCTCCCTCATGAGTTATTTGCTGCTTCTGTATTAAAATTAGTAAATTCTGGAGAAAGCGAGAATGATCTCAAGGCTCTGATCTCAAGCCTCTCAGCCATAAAAAGACTCCAGCTCTAAATAGCAAGCTTCAGTACTTCAGTAAGATTAGACATGCACATACAGACAAAATACAGTTTACAACAGGAACAGCATGAGCCTTTGCATTATATATTGGAGCATAGCTCATCTTCTCATTTTCTTACCTTGTAAAATAAGTTCTCTGGTGGGGGCCATAAATAATGGCAACTCCTTGAAACTTTATGGGAAAAACAGCCCATACAAACTTTCTTCTAATAATGGAGCTACTGACGGAAGCCATTGGTTTTTATTTTTCCTATGAAAGAGGAAAATGGAGGTCTAATTTTGGATCAGGAAAAATGAATCCTGAGTTTTGCTGCTAAATTGTGAGTACTCCAGTGTGATTATAGGAATCCAGCCTCACTGTTGTGTAGATTTTGGCTATTTTCATAACCGGTGCTAAAATAGGCCAACATTGTACCAAAACTCCAATGTGGCATACTGGTAAGTTCTCCTGGTGAGTCTGTCTCACAGGTTGGTGGGACCGAACATTAATCCTCCTCCCTAGGCCAATGACCCTTCAGTCAGTGGAGTTTGTAAGCATACAGCTTATGCCCAGTATGGAGGACAAGCCCTTTCACAGCCTGATGTCTGAGTTTTCACATATGTAAAATGGGGATGGTGATGCACCAACTCCAAGAGCTTCTGTAAAGTCTGCTGAGACCTAGTGGTGAAATGGTGAAGGGGAGGATGTTAGTGTTTTCTGTCTACAGAAAGCCACTTCCTGAAAGTACTAAAAGGTCTGAAAAGTGCCCTGCATCCCATTCCTGTTCAGAAATGAGATTTCATATATATATATATTTAATGCAAAAAGGCACAGTCCTTCCTGATATGACTGTGTTTGGATTTGTGTGCACTGCAAAGTGAAATGAGGGACTGCTGACGTTTCTGAAATGACACTGAACATCTGCAATTTCAATTCCGCGTGGCACAGACTGAAGCTGTGGGATTCACTGCTGATCTTTCCTCCTCCTTTTTCATAGAACATGTAGCACAGGACTCAATTCTTTGCCCTTTGTGAGACTTGGAGACTTTCCACGGTTTAATGTGAAAAAAGGGCTGTTGCTGAAGGAGCATACTCATCCAGTTCACTTTGAAGTTGTGGAAGCAGTGTGTGTATGTGTGTCTCCTGCAAGGGTGTGTCCCCCAGCTGCCGGATGCCTTCACTTTCATGGATTTCCCTCTGCAACAGTTTGTGATTATACACACCCAATTAGCGCCATCTCTAACACACACCCTGCAGGCAGCACAGGCATCATCAAAAGGAATCACAGTGAGGCACTTAGTGCCAGTGGAGGATTGAGAGGTTCAGCTGTGCTTGGGTACTTATATGGAGCTGGGGCTCATAACTGGTGCTAAATTAGGCCAACACTGGAGCTGGGGCTCCAAATAAAGTGTTTTTGAGAAGGAGGGCTCACAGGAAGAACAGTACTTCTTCCCTAGCTGGACAGGAACAGGTTTCAAAGCCTTTTATTCATTGTGTTCTTAAGGGAAGCTGTTCATGGGAAGCTGTGACTGAGTTTAAAGGATGAGTAATAGAGGGAAACAACATTTCTCACTGTCCACTTGGACCTTCCTTGGATAGACTCTGGGGCTATTTCACTGTTACACAAGTGTCTGTGATTTGAGAGAGAGGACTTAACACTTATGTGTATGCATAAATAATTATGTCAGTTTACCTAAGATCAAAATTCCTGTCTTTTTTAATCATCATGCTGTCCTGTTCCGAAAATATGATTCTGGGAGCCATTACCTTACATTTGGTGGTGATAAGATTTTCTCTACAATTTAAGATGATGAAAAAATAGGACACCATCACAGCCAAATATTTTTTAGAAATCTAAATAGGTCCTTAAAAGAAATTTATTTTGGACTGCAACATCATTGCATTTTGATATGATTTCACTGAGGGCAGAGTTAAGGCTGATTAAAGTATTCTGGGTGTATTTCCATAGCTGGTAAAACAGATTAATTTTATCAGTGACTTCCACTGCAGTCTTCCTATGGGATTCTTTCTGTATGACTCTAATGGTTTGATGTTTAAGTTTCTGGAATGTATTTTCACTTTTAGTTCACTTAAGCAAATGTTTTAGTCTTGGAAAAATCACAATACCCCGGAAGACCTAAAGTCTCCTTCAGTGGGCAGTATGGTAACTTGACAGTACGGCTTCATTGTTGATATAACTCCAAAATTTTAGTAAAAGAGTATTTTTATGTTGTTTGAACAGTCAGTTTAGAGTACAGATAAGCCCAAAGCCTCTGCGTACATGCATTTAGAGTCACAGAATCTAACAAAGAAGTTTGAATTGTGTCAGTCACTGGGGAAGGTGAAAAAAAGCCATAGGTATACTGAAGATTTTTGAAAGGGGAATGGGTGAGGACTGCACACAAGAATAGGATTGTAAATTTATATCATGAAGCATTCCCTAATGACTCTCTAATATAACTGTAACAATAACTCTGAGAAATATAATTAAATACAAGGATTCATAGTTGGAAAAAAAAAATTACAGAACCAGTGCCAAAGTTTGCCCATGGGACAGTGCCAACACTCTCTCAGTAGCCACCCCCTAACAAAAGGGGGGTCCTTTCCCAGAACTGCCCTTTGACTGTCATGGTGACTTGGCACGGAGTTTCCCGCAGGGTGCACTGAAGGGAAGCAATGACTCTGTTGGCTATCAAGCAGACCACATACTTGCTCCCTGCTAATTTGAGAATTGATATAAAAAGACTCCTTCCTCCCTACCCAACTGCCAATCCATCTAACTACAATTAATATTAACATTAATGCCTTAAACTTGCCACTAAGAAATTTCATAAGGAAAAAAAAAGGTTTTATTTTGATTGACTAGGCTGGGCAGTTGTGGATATAGTTTCCTTTACTATCATCTTTCATAATTATTTAAACATAAAAATAATTAGAAATTGTAATTCATTAATAGAGCATCTGCAGTCTGATGACTGGTCCTCAGCCAAGCCTAGGGAGTGAGCCAGCAGCTGTCACCAGGATAAAACACTTCAGGAAAATAAAAATTATACAAGAAATTAGGTGTGTAATGAATCAGAGTATTGTTTGTTTTGAATGTGGCGTGCTACCTTTTGCAGTGAACACACATGCTGAACACCGTAGCAGATAATGGTGATCCCAGCCAAACTGCACGTTTCATTCTGGAGCCTGCCTGGATGCCTACGGCCATTCCAATGCTAAGGGCTAATGGTGTAGCATCATGTAGCACATGCATATAGCAGCTAAACTCAAACAGCGTGCTTGCCCTGGTGCCATCCTGCAGGCCGGGAACACTGCCCTTGCCTCCCTAATCCCCGAAACCATGCCCGGGCTTGGTCATGAAGAGTGCCATGAACATGGTATTAATTAGAAAGACTGAGTGACTGATGGAGAGCCTTGAGATTTCCTGACCTGATGCAAGCACCTGAGTTAGCTGTCACTGCACTGACTCACTGTAGAAGGTGGCATCCCCCTCTGAGTGATGCTAAGAACTGCAGTTATGCTTCAAAAGCAGAAGAAGTACCTCAGGCTTAGGGGTTTATAATTTCTAAGGCAGAAAGTCAGTGAACACACAACCGACCTGGCACTGGAAAGCATTCCTAAGCACCTTGGGCATTAAAACTAAATCTTAGTGGGCAGCAGTAAAACACTACTAGCTAGCACAGAAATGATAAGATGATCGAATGGTATTTTGATAACTGACTCTATCTGTGGAGATAGTTACAGACCTTCTTTGTGATGATAATCTGCTGCAATAGCAAACAAGCATCTATTTCCCTGTAAAATGAGAAATACATATCCCAAATGGCACTGGGGATATGAAGTGGTTCCTGCTATGGGTGGGAAAGAATGCTAGCAGGAGATCACAGGCACATTGTGGCCAAAGGAAACAGTGTGAAGTTATTTACTGTGTCATGTAAAAAGGTTACCCTTTGTGCTTACACAAGGTCTTTTATCAGCTAACAATGTCAAACAAGGCCAAAGACATAGTGCTGATTTGTTCCTTACAGCCTATCAGCTGTTACACCCAAGCAGCAACATCTGTTACTGGAAAGGATGTAAAGGGACCCACCACAGAACTCAAGTGAAGTAAAGTTACATTGCCCATGGAAAGTAAAGTTGTTTCAAATGAAAACCACTGGTCTGTAAATGTGAACATTTTACATATATTTGATCCAAAGCAATTCTGTTTATGCATATTATGTATATATTGATAAATGCAGGACAGGTAACCTTTTTACATTAACACTTATATTGCTTATTTGTCACATTGACTTTTTAGGTAATTTCACGATGGGGATTCACTGAGAGTAAAAATAAATAAACGCTGATGGAAATGTCAAGCAGAACTGTCAGGCATAACCATACAAAAGGTCACTGAAACAGCCAGTAATTCTGACAAGGGGAAATACTCCTCTTAAAGGAGTGTTGTTGGATAGGCAGAAACAAGTTTGTCCATGTTTGATGGGCCACTAATCCTCTCACCTAGTTTTGAATAGATCTCCCAGTGACTCCAAAGCATCCTACAGGCATTAGGACTCCAGATTAATTTGCTGAGATGCTTGCTCCTTTTCCAGACACTAGCTATGGGGAAAGTTTCTGGAAAAGGAGGCCCATATCCATCTTTTTCCTAAAGACAGTTGAATTTTTGATCCACAGCAAGAGCAGTTAATATGGAGAGTTCATTTGTGACTTTAGCCCTCGGTCCTTCTGGAGGACTTGTGCCTCTCACAAGTGTTGCCTTGATCATTCAGGAATGGAGAGGACACTAGGGTGCAAGGTACTCTTGCCCATTGACCCCCAAGGTCCATGCATGGAGCCGTCTCTGGAAAGCAGAGGAACTGAGGCCCTGATTGTGTCTTCCTCACATGGGCTGTATGTCTTCCTCACACCTTGTCCCTCCCTTCACTTGGAGCAGCAGATACTTGGCAATTCTTAATTTGCATTTCTGTGTTTGCAGAAGTGTTTAAGCATTTTGCATATGCAGAAACTGTCAACTGCAAATATGCTGTCTCTTGTCAGTTGTACTTTAGATTTGTGCCAAATGGGCACACATTTTGGATTAGCTAACTTGAAATATAGTGGTGACAAACACAATAGCAGTATTTTTTAGGGCCATGTTAGCAGCTTTGCTCCCTGCCATGTTTTGTGGTGATTCCATCTTATGCGATGGAAGAAGATGGTGCTATTAACAAGTGCCTGGGGGGTATCCTAGCATAAGAACTGCTCAGCTATGCTGCATCAGCCTGTCTCCATTTAATCTGGCATTTAGTAGTGTTGCTGCTGAGAAAATAAACAAATAGCTGCTTTGGGGCCTTCAAAGTGGGGGGAAGCTGGAGGTGACCTGGAGAGAAGTTCTCATTCCTTGCATTGAAGGACATGTGCTCATTTCCTGCAGAAGTCACCCATTTAACACTGCTGCTTTGTTATTAATAGTATTATTACACTATAACTTTCCAGGAATGGGAAAGAAGCCTTTATCTTGTGTTGGTGCAAATCATTTTGGAGTTTGCTTCCTAGCACTGTGGTCTTGGTCGTCTCTGCCTGACCCCTCTTGGTTCTTATTCTCACGTCCCTGTTCCCATGTGGTTCTCTCCTTGGTGCTCTTAAGCCTTCTCTGCATTAGAACAGCGCATCAAAAAAGAGACGTGAGGTTACGTTTGGCAGCAGAAAAGCGGCGAGTGTTTAAGTTTCTTGCTGCTTAGCATAATTTGCTGTGGCATCAAACTCTGTGTGACTGGAGAGTAAATGATTCCAAACCTTGGTGAGATAATTGCTAAATCTTTCCTTGCTTATTTGTTCTGGGGCTTTGTTCTGCAGGTCCTGTGTGACAGACATGTGCGAGTGTCCAGTTCATAAAAACTGCTATTGTGAGTCATTCCTGGCCTATGCCCGAGCCTGTCAGCGAGAAGGGTTGAAAGTCCAGTGGGTACCTGAGCAGCACTGTGCAGGTAAGCATTTTAGGATGGCATCTTTGTAACCCGGTGCTTAGGTTAATAGGCTCTTATCCTTTTACTGGTGGAGGAGGATCAGAAATGAACTGGCTAGAACTGGAGTTACATCAGCAGTGAAGTTATGTGCTGAGGTATGGAGAGGGACCTTACCAGGAACGATTCTGAATCATCAAATACTAGAGATGTTTATTTAGTTACAAAACTTGTCACTTCTAATGTTAGCTAGCATAATTTTATGTACTTTCTGGAAGAAGCGCATGCCTTTTTCTTTCAGGTTATGTCCACATTTGATTGCAGATAATATTTAAACTCCTTTGACCTCCTGTTAAAGCACAGTTGTATTTCCTGAGACAAAATATATATATGATTGCAGAAGGTTCAACAAGGGAAAAAGAATGTCTTTAATGGGAATATCAAAATGCAGACATGCATTAATTCTGGCTCTTGGACCAAATTCTGCATGTGATTAGGACTGCATTAATTGCAAGTAATTGTGAGTAATTGTTTCCATGAGAAGCGGTGGCCTGTGGTCATAGTCACTTGAAGTAAAATGCAATATTGCAGATTAATATTTCCCCTGATGATGGTCTCATTAATTTAGGACACTCTATAAGGGCCTCGGTTTGCCTGGAAATGTATTCAGATTTATGTAAAGCCATTGACAGTAGTTGGAAAAAAACGAGACGAAGATACTCAGTGCTGGTCAAAGAGCTATTGCTCTGTGGTCTATTTTGGTGATTGTGTGTGGCTCAGGGTCTACTCTCTCAACTTCAATTTCCTTTTCTGTTGTAGGCACAATAGCAGGAATGGGTGAGTGACAGAGCAAATTACATTTGATTGACTGTTCCCAAAAGGCTTATTTTTTTCTTATGAAGGAACAGAACAATCCAAACACGGTGTCAGTAAGTGAAAGCACTGTTCAAGGATGTGGTATCAGCACTAATAACATATACAATTTTAATTTATCGATCCAATAGCAGATCCATGAGGAAACTGAAATAAGCAGCCTGAATTTTTTTATTTTTATTTTTTTGACCAAAGCTCTTCAGACCAAGACCCCACTATACGAGATGCCATAAAATGAATAAAAACTCCAGTACTTGCCTTAAGGAGTTTATACAACTGTTGGCATATCACGAGTTCACTAATTGAGGCTTCTTTTCACATTTTTTGTCATTTTACCAAGGGCAAGAACATTTTCTAAGGAAAAAAAAGTCCTTGAGTGAACATTATGAAGGAATTTAAACACACATATTCCATTAAAGCTAATGAAAGAAGTTCTTAAATCCACCTGAGTTTTTTAACCTCAGTTCAGACTTCTAGAGGGGAAGGGGAAATCTTGTTAAGCAGAAAATATAGATAAACTGTACGTGGTCAAGTACCCTCAAAACACTTTAGCATACAGTGTTAAATAAGTAGCACGATCTTCTATCGTGAGTTATACGGTAAGCATTAAAGTGCATCCACTGCATCTGTAACGTGTCCATATGCTACCAGTGGCCAGCACCAAGATTTTATTCTTTAACTTACTTTTTTCTTCCAAAACTCATAGTTACAATTATTGTGTCTTAATTATGGATAAAAGTTTCTGGGTATGAAACAATATATCTGTAATAAAACCTTAGTGTTCTGTGACTTTCATTTCCTGTTTGACATTTCATAGCTGGTGGGATACTTGGAAGAGCTGTGTTCTGATGGAAAAGGAGTATACTTAATAGTGTAGTCAGGTTTTAATTATTCTTTTGTGTGTTATAAAACCAGATCTTGTGTGGTTGCCAGCTCCTCTACCCTGACTGCTGTACACTTAACTCATTTTTATAATCTTTAGAAAGCTTGTGTTGTCTGGACAGCCAGCCAAACAGGATGCTCAGAAGGCTGAATTATATGTCCTGTTCCCTACATGCTCCTCCTTCCCCCTCAGTGCAGCAATGTATCCTCCTCTAAGTCCTCTGCGAAATACTACAGCGCAAGGCTTGTTGTCCTTTGAGGCTGTCTCAGTAAAGGGAGTATCATTTAACAGGAGGGGTGAAGAGAAGAAGCTAATGAGTAGGGAAAAGGGCTAGGGATGGTTGGTGAGATCTGCATGGGAACTGATAGGGTTTGGAAAGGAATTCAGGTTTGCATGAGGAGTGAGACTTGTTAGGATGGACATACGAAAAATATGATGTATTAACAAGGCAAACAAACAAAAACAGGAGTGTCAGGGAGAAAGAATGAAGAAATAAGAGAATATGATGGAGAGGGAAATGAAGGGATAGAAATGGAAGGAAGAGGCTTTGAAAAGGAGATAGAAAACATATATATATATTTTAAGCCCAAGAAATGATAAAGAAGCGATTTTAAAAGTGTGATTAAGTAAACCGAGGATGGTGAAAGGCCTTGGGCCATAGCAATTTAACACTGAATTTTTAAGGTCACTGAGGGAAAGAAGACTCTAGGATGGCAGATGTCAATAACTCCCTGCCATGGACATACCTACACAGAAAAAGCAGATAGGGAATATAATAGAGTGCAAAGTGCACATGGTAGCATTGATGTGCTGGCATGCTCCAACAACTTCATAAAAGCTGAACAATTTTCTCCTTTCATCCCTTTATGATCAGTCAGGCTAGACGATGACCAGTCAAACTAGAGGAAGATGAGCCTGTATCTGATTTTCACTCTTCTCTGCTGGGTCCCCTCATCTCTGCTGTGGAATTTTCTGGCCAAAGTCACTCTTTTTACCTGCTATATCTTGGTTTTCTTTAATCTTTCTAATTCTCTGTGAATATGCATGAGAAGGGGGGAAGGCTACTTCTCAGTGGAAACTTATTAAAAACTGAAAGTTTGAAGGATAAACAGAACTGTATCATGATAAGAGCAGTGCTCAGATTTATTGCCTTCTACTGCTCTGTGTTAAAAGGACATTTTGTGAATTGCAAGCTCCACAAGTGACACCTAATTTGAAAGTCCTTCAAAACACCTTGAAAGCCCAATCTGTGCAACACCAGCACAAGAAGCTGCATGATGCACTGATGCACAAATACTAGCTCAGAAATTTCTGTGGAACCAGATTTACCAGATATCATACTACAAGGGGAGTCTTCAGCAGTTCCATGTTAGGTACTTTGACTTTTATATTGGGGAACAAAAATTCCTCCTAAAAAATTACAGCTACATCTACAAAGACGGGTGCTGACAGATACAAGCCTTCTCTGTGAAAGTGCCAAACTGGCTGGAATAAGCCAGCTCTGGTCTGAAAACTGTATAGCCTTATTAGGCAGGGTTTATTAGCTCAGGCACAGTGCTGTGTTTATGTGACTATATGGCTTCTGGACTGGAGCTGGCTATCGTCCCGCCAGCTCAGAAAGCGGTCTGAGGAAGCTCACATCTGTCATGCCAAACACATGTTCTAGAAGAAGAGTGGAAAAATCCTGTTGGGACTGGTAATGTTGCAAAATGCGGTATTATTAGTAACTTTTGTGCTTTTTTTTTTTTTTTGCTAGTGGACTAAGTTATTACTAACAGAACTTAGTTCTATAAGAGAGGAATTTGCCTCAAAAGATGGGTGCAAAGGCATCACTTCTGTTTTCCATGTTTACAAGGTACTGATTCATTTCAGCAGTCCCTGGGAAGCCTACTGCAGAATGTCTTTATTTTTACTTTTTAAACTGTTGATGAAGTGGAATGTTCTGGATCAATCACACCACATGTTAACAACTGAAGCACTCAACAATAAAAACCATCCGGGGAACTTAAACAGCAACTATTGTACTTTTCTGATTTTTCCCTTGGCAGTAAGTTAATAGCCCCATTACGGACTGACTACAGCAGAAATTAAAGCCGTCATGTCTTCTCCATGGGATCATCTCAAGGAGAAGGAGGTATCTGGACATGCAAGAGGGCATCTATCCTTATGTGGTAGAGTAGAGCTGGGGAGAACTTATGGGTACCACAGCTGCTGAAGGCAGCCTGTAATATATTCTCATTTACTCTGGGGCAGACATGAGGAAGTGGAAAGGAGACCTTGAGCCAACTTTCCTCAAAACCACCAGCTAAGGCACCAAACAGAGCTCAGGTGGAATAAATGGGCTGGCTATTACTGCCATAAAGCTTTGTGGAATGAAACCTACACAGGCTAAAAACTTAAGGTCACAGCCTCTTTAAGATAACTCATGTTGTGCTTTGAGCATCTCAATCTACTTTTATAGACAATTAATACATTTGCAAAATATATTAATATGTTTGAAAGCTCCTGGAAACTCTGCACGTTTTTCTTTCCACTCTAAGGATTCTATCTCTATTCTTAACACATTGTGTAAGTGCAATTTGTAGTGAATCTAGTGTATTACTGTATGCTTAATATTGCTTGCATGTTTTTTCCACCCTCTAAATTTCCCATTTCCCTTTTAAATTTCATTTAAATTATTCCTTTTGTTTATTCCCTTCTTCAGTGTGCACAGAAGTTATGCAGAGGAAGATAGAAATGTAAAGCTTGAAAAAAAGTCCTCAAATGTAGGATAAGCCTATCATCTCAAACATTTCTGAAAGATAATTTTCCCAACTTATTCTAAAATGATGTTCAATAAAAGATGTCTCACAGAGCTCAAGTAGCTTGTTCTAGTGCTTTTTCATGCTTAGAGCTAGAAAACATTATTTTCTAATATCTACCTTATATCTAATATCTATCTAATATTTATATGTTGATTCTCTGTAACTCCAGGGTTGTTTTCTGCTGTACTAGCCAGTTTTTTGTTTGCACATTTAATACCTGTGTCTTGAGAACTTTCCAGAATTCCTTCCTTCTTCAGTGCTGCTTTTGCATTTGCATAGATGCTTTAAAATGTGTAAGAAGTAAAACTTGCAAGAAGCTGATGCTGGTTTGAAGATCACTTTGTTACTGTAGAAGAACCCCTTAAATTTATGATGCCTTAGCACTAAGACTTCCATCGTTCCTGTAACTCTCTTAAAGACTTTAGTGCTTTAATCAGTTTATTTCTGCATATATTATCTTTATGAATAACAGCAACACTGTAGTGACACTCTGAGGCTAGTCCACACAACAAAACAGTACTTTCTGTCCCTAACAGTACTCTTTTTTAACAAAATCTGCACCTTCAATCTCTCTCAAAATGGAAGAAACCTTTTATAATTCAGCCACCTCTCTGTAAATAGCAAGATATGTTTCTGGATGCTTGAGAGTCTGTTACCATCTATAAACTATTTTATCAGTACTTGTTTTTGCCATCAGCACAGCTGTTAGAAAGAGTAACAGGCTTTTATTTTCTATTGAACCATGGATTATTGTCCATACTAAGAAGGCAGGATATAAAATGTTAAGAGTTTAAATATTGATCTGGTGGGCTTATAGTGCTTTTAGCTGAGCCCTCAGTAGTCTTTATGTTGGAAACCCATTGAACTGCCAACTACATAAATCATTGAATAGATACTGGAATCATCAAGTACGAGAATCCTCATTCTCAGTGATCACTTGATAAAATAGCACAAAGGATAGAAATCATTGATTTTTTTTTTTTTATAAAAGAACTGGTGCTGCTGAATTAACAACATTGTTTTGGTTTGCTGCAATATGCAATATTGAAAGTATAATCTTAGAAGTAGAAAACCTGTTGTGGTGAATGACTGTCTTTTCTTTCTGTAATAGTGGAATTGGTAATAACTGTCTGTCCATGTAAATGTTTCAGGAATTTTTGATAAAAGACAAGTAAGTAAAAAATGCTAGTCATTAAATACAAGGCACAGATCTGCTTGTAGACAGGGACTTTGACAAAGGTTTATAGACTGTCAGTTTTGTTAAAATTCTCAAAATGTTCAAGACTATTAGGAACTTGATACCTTTTTGGTTAGGAATGTTGCTACCTTTACATTTGTCATGTAAAGTCATGTTGCATTTCATGCAGTGGAACTTCTTTACAATTAGCTTTTTCTTCTAGATGATCATAGTACCAAAATGTACCTTTTGATATTTGCAATAGAAAGCAGTCAACAAGATATGTAAATTTCCTTGCATGTCCTTACCTGGTTTTGTGTAACACCCATCTTCTGTTCCTTTTGATTGTCTTTCAGCAACCCAGTGTAAACACGGTGCAGTTTATGATACCTGTGGTCCAGGATGTGTCAAAACATGTGACAACTGGAATGAGATTGGACCATGCAACAAGCCCTGCATTGCAGGGTGCCACTGTCCAGCAAATCTAGTTCTTCACAAAGGAAGATGCATCAAGCCAGTCCTATGCCCACAGCGATGACATTTGTTCTCTCTCAGCGGACACTAACGTGGGTGTCACTGACCCCCCTGATGCTCACAGCCAGTGAAGGACTACAGCTGTTTGTGTGCAGATTCTGCAATGTACACATCTACTCACAGAGTGTAAATATGGTCCTGTGTGTGTATTTATGTGTGTTTATGTATACACACATGGCACCGACAAAGATAAATAAATGTATACTGTGTGTATGTAGATACACATATCTATACACAAGTGCCCTAAGCATAATTACAAACCATATATTTATATATATGTACACACACACAAATATACATCATTTCTATATATCACAGAAGGATGAAATATTATATGTATATTTTTTGCTATAAAGTTTATGTATTATTATTTCTAAAACCCTAATCTGTAAGTCATTGTATAAATAAACCAGGTGTTTTTAATATAATATAGTGGCATGAAAAGATTGGTTGACTTTGCCATTGCATGAGTTTGTCGTTTCCAAGGAAACTTTTCTAGGGCCACAGCATTGCCAGACTGGATTAGTTTCAACACAGAACCTGGATTTACAGTTGTACAGGGAACACATTTCTCTGGGGATGGAGGATTTATCTAGGAATATTTAATGCGTATCTTAGAGCTGCATAGTGATTGGTGACAGTGCTTAATCACACAGAGAAAGCTAGGGATCGGCTTTTATGCTTTACTGAAATAACTGTGCAAAAGGATTTCCAAAGCTGATTGGCCAAGTGCCAGCAGAGAGAGATTTCTTTCTGGAATGCCACCAAGAGTCAAGGGCCAGATTTTCAAAAGTGTTCGACACCCAGCAGCCTGCTTTGAAAATTTGACCACTTCCCATTTCATATCCTAATACCCCGTCTATGTTGTCGTGCTTGGCAGTAGCTGTGAATACACAATAAGGAGCTTGAAGAAAATATTCATGCATGTTTTATCCCCTTTAGCGTGTTCTAAATTGCTGGGTTTGTTTCGTATTCCACCGTGAATTGGAGTTTTTGATTTCAGTGTGCCTTAAAACATGAAATAATGCTAGGTTTAGTAACTCATTTATTCTATCAGCATGGTTAAGAAAAAAGACAAATTCTCCCTTTCAAAAAAACATTATAGAATGTCAGATGCTAATTGGAGAACTGCAATTTATTTCCTTACTGGTCTTTTGCTTGAGGTTTACGAACATATGGGCTCTGTGAAGTTTGCATGACTTTTGAAGTCTCCCAGGGGAGAAGCAGTAATATGGGATTTCATTAGAAACTGTTAAAAAAGCCATACAATTTTCTCAAGCCTGAAGGGGGGGGGGGGGGGGGGGGAGCAGAGAGCAATTTTTCTTCCACTGGAAAACCTCTTGTAGAGCCTGATGGAATGTTCTCTTGAGATGATAGAAATCTTCGGGCATCCGATTGAGGTTTATAATGAAGTAATATCCTCCCACACAGCTACTTTCATTATGCCTTACATTGAAATTGCACATTGTAATGCTTTGAACAATTTTCCCCTTTAATTCTTCACCCTCCAGGAAGCTTTACAGGGTCTGAGTTTGCAGTGAGTGTGTGGGTACAACATGTTTTGGGTTATACAGCCTGTCTGCGATCCTGTCTTGGAGGAAGATGCTGAGTGAGCATGGGTACCGTAGGCACCACGCTGTTTAAAATGCTGTACCACCACAGTGTTAAAAAGAGCTGGGCAAATAATGCCAGGAGCATTCCACAGATGTTTGTCCAAATCTTGAATAAACTCAGCTTGCTCTTTTTATGTCCCTTTTGTGTTCATTTTCTCGGAACAATCAAATAATTCAGTTTTACTGGCAGAGCAGGTTTCAAAGCCACATACACAAGTGCGCTGGGAAGCAGAATTGCAAATGTGCAGATCCTGTCAGAGCAGGAAACTGAGAGGGTTTTATGCGGCTCATATGATAATTGAATAGCAAAGCTGAAATTTAGAACAATTGCAATTGGTCCATGGAGTTAAAACATGAAATAGCAGTCATTAAAATAATCTAAAGCATCAGTTATACCACAGAACATTTCAGCCTGTGAGTTTTCAGTGCTGTGATATGGCATCTAAACTATTAGAAAGGTTATTTGCCCAGCTCTAGGTTAGGATAGATTTTCATTACTGATTGATTTTAATTACTTACTGTGTTTCCAAAATAAAATAAATAAATAAATCAGTGAATTGCATAGATGAACAGTGTATAGAGGTGTCCTTCTCTTTTCTTCTCCTGTTAGATGAAGGTGAGTGAAAGGTGAAGGGAGAGCCCTCCAGCTCCCTCAGGCCACTGATTGCATTCAAGCAATGCTTAATTGCTGCCAGGTGAAGAGGTGACACAGATTGTCTGTAGGATGGGTTCTTTATTTTTTAAGTCCTAAAATGGTTCAGTTTGAAACCTGACCTACAGGTTACTGCAAAATGACTCATTCCTCAGTTTAGCTTTTCTACATCTGCCTAATTAAGGGCAGCCCCCTGCTTTAGTGATGTGGACTGAGGAATAAAGTGGTTTTACCTCTAAGCTGTCTGATTGTGCCCTAGAGCTGTGTTGTAGAGATTTTTCCTCTAAATGCTGCAGTTATCAAGGCCATGGTGGAGCTATCATCTGCCCAGTTCTTGTGTATAGTCTAAAGTAAAGGAGTTCTGCTTTTCTAGAGACTACCCCCACATTTCAACTTTGCATGGGTTTTATATCCTTATCTGTGGCTACCCTGTGCTATTCATTGTATGGTTACAACTGAGCTATTCAGACCAGATCAGTTCCAGTTAGGGTTGTCTCACTCCTCTCTGCTGTTTGCCCTTCTTTTTCCAGACTATTCAAAAGTCAAAAGTCTAGCCCAATAACATCAATAACAACATTACCATCAGCCTCAGAGAGTTTGGTTTGCAGCCCATCTTCCTTCTTAGTGCAGCATTCTTTCTAATTCTGCTGTCTTGGCTCATGAAATATTACCCCTAGGATGCTAGAGCTGGAAATCCAAATGCTAGAGCTGGAGGGATCCAAAAGGAAACTCTGAGTCGCAGTGTTGCAATCCATCGGATAGACTCAAGGAAAGACTTGGATCAATAGATTCGCTGTTAACCTGCTACGCATAAGCAGGGTTGCATAACCCTGGCAAGTCATTTAACACTCTGTACGTCAGTGGGGAAATGAAGCATTTGTGTTTATGCATCTTTTTTTTTTACGTTTGTAGATTGAAACTGTTCTGAAATGCTACACCTCACTGAGGGGAATGTCAGCTGGTATTTTACCAATCTACCTAGGTCTGCTTTGGATCAGGTTTTCCATATCTCCCATATCACTGTCACTTCAAAGTCAGCTTTCAGTTGGCATATGTGGAGGTAGAATACATTTACTTCCCCCTCATTTACTTTCAACTGAGTCTATTTTTATCATATATGTTGAAGTTTATAAACCATGGAGTCAAACCACAGCCAAGCAGAGCAATTTAAGTTGTAGCCCAAGACCCTGTAGGTACTCCTACATCTTCCAAGAACACCTTTCTTCCATGGAGTTAGTTATGCACTTGGAGAAAAAAAAAAAAAAAGATTCCTATACCCTACCCAAATGTGAACCTATCCTTAAATCACACAAATAGATTCTGGTAGATGACCTAAAGAAGTAATTTCTTCTCATCAGGAGCTTCTCTGCTTTGTTTGAACATAGGATTCAAATACAGTGTGACACTGCTTAGCTTCTTACTGACAGAAGCTGACATTTGCAAAGGATGGGCTGATCCTGATCGACAGCCTAGAGTTACATTTTTTTTTCCCCTTCATCAACAGCGGACAAGGTAACACCAGAGATAAGAGATATAAGAATAATAGCCCATGCATTTGCGGATGGACAGGGTGGAGAAGGAGATGCAGACAATTAGGGACTGAAGTGATGAGATGTTTCAGGAATTTCAGGAACAGTCCCAACTAAGGGGGCATTATGCCGAGATTTCAGTATTTGACAAACAAGAACTTTATGCTATATGTGCTCATCAAATGCTTGTGCTGCTATCCCTGATGTTTACCATTTTAGTAACCTCTGTGGTGAGAGAGACATTTCTGCCTCGTTACAAAAACCTTTGCAGAACCACTGCAGAGTTTAAGAACAAAAGCCTAACTGCACTGCCATTACAGAATTCTTTCTCTCCCTATGTAAAGGTTGTCACACATATTACTATTTCTAGTTCAATCATCACTGTGATACCTGAGCACCAAGCAGAGACTGTAACAACAGAATAGGGTTCTCCTATGAAGGCAAGGTAACTCTTGACTCCTGAAATGGCCAGGTGCTGTGCTTTGCTTGAATGAAGATGGTACAATAACGTGAGGACATAAACAGGAAGGATGGCAGAATAAGGTTAGAGGCAAGTAATAAGGGAAAAAGAAGTAATATGATTTTTAGTGTTTGTTTTTTGTTTTTTTTTCCTATGTGGGTATTTTCTCTCTACATGGTAAGAACCAAACTGTGAACGTGTTCCCTGACAAAGGCAAAGTATGCCCGCACTCCTCAAGCAAAAACAAAACTAAAAAGCCAAACCAACCATGGCGGAATCACATGTTGAGATCTGAACAGAACAGATACATTTTGGCAGGTATATAAAACCATAATTAAAATAAAATTATGAGTTTCTATTCTAACTTTTACTCACAACCCCTAAATCACAGTAGAAAAAGTCACCTCAGTTAAGGAAAGGGACCTTATTTCCTGGGCAGGCAAACATCTGCAGAATATGGTTCTCTTGCTTCCATGAGCATAACAAATGTGATTTGGTTTCATGAGAAGGTTTGACATATATGTCAGGTTTGACATATATGAGAGGTTTGACATATACTTTAATGAGCACACAGCTATTTCCCAGTCTACAACAGTCAGAACAAAGGCTACAAATGCACTTTTATAACTAGTCTTGCTCCTGGCTTTAAGATAGGATTACAAGTTCTATTCAATATTAAGAGGGCACAACTCTTCTTTTTAACAACAATGTTTTTGCTAGGCAGCAATGTTGCCCAGCATCAAGCAGTATTTTAGAAAATCTAAACAATGCTAAAAACAAAATGTGGCATTTGTTATCTGCATGATTTTACCCTTTTCATTGCAAATTATGAGTTATACTAGGCCTGCATACAGGAGGAAGTTGGATTTAATGGAGTTAGTGCACATGGGATGCAGTGGGTAGCATTGTATAACTACCATTGTCTTTGATAGTGGAATGCGTTTCCCCACGTGATGCTTGTACCTGGGCATCAGTGTAATTTGGTTTTGCACATGAAAGTGAAATGATGGGAAAGGAGTAATTTCCTTCCCACAAAGACCCACATTTTTTTCTTATCCACTGGTGAGGAAATGCTTCAAAGTGTGCTTCAGAGAGTGGTATGTGAGCCTCATAATGGACAGCTAAGTAACCACCTGTACATAGCAGTAATTTAGCCTTATACTCTGGCAGTAAGTGGTTGGTACTCTAATGACCCAATCTTTCAAAGCACATAACTATGTGCTAACTTTAAATAACCACATTTGTTTCAACAGGGCAACATGCACGCTGACTTCTAACCACATGCTTAAATGGTTTGCTGGGTCAGGGCCAGAGAGTTCAGCATCTGGCAGGATAAAATCTTAAACCTTGTAGCATGACATTTTATCTTTCTTCATCGTTTCTATATATAGATCTGTTTTATGTTCATGCTGATATCTACTCTTAGAACATCATAGAAGTCGGTGCTTTTTGGAGACTTTTTTATTGAGACTTTAGAAGATTGAAGTTTTTTTATTTTATTTTATTTTTCCACTGATTTCTGATGTCAATGCCTAATTTCTTATGTTCTAATTTCCTACCCCATTTCTTTCTTTCTTTTGTTAAAAGAAAGAGAGATACCCGACTTGATTTCTTTTTCATTTTGCACAGCTGAAAGGAGGGAACAATTTCAGTGAGTTAACTGTTGCTAGCTATACTAGTTTTAAACTGGTTGAGATCATACTATCACCACCCTAGTTTTATTATTGTGGAAGTAATCCACAATCCTGGTGTGGCTGCTTTCAATTATTACATTTCTAATTGCTTCTAATTGCTTCTAGCTGTAGTTCAATATCAATCTCTGATAGCACTGTGTTAGAACATAATCATCTATGGCCCAAATCAGTATAAATATTTTGCTGCAAGAATTCTTATTTTGTAGATTATGTTAAATAGTACTAATAAGGAAAAAGGAAGAGTGAATATAGAAACTGTTGAAAAAAAGAGGATTTCAAAACATTTTTTTTAATTTCATTCAAGTATTCATCTTCCTTAATGCGTATCAAGTGGCTTTCAAAACCTATAGAAAAAAATTGATTGTTTATTCTAAAGGATGTGGATCAAAACCCAGAAGCAGGTATGTACTACTGCAGTTTTACAGCTAAGATTTCATAATGCCTTGAACTGAGAGAAATAAACAAGCAGTGTTTTGGAAGAAATTATTTCTTCTATCTTAGATACCTGAATGTTTGGGATGTAAATACACGGGTATTTGAACCCCACTCTTTGTTGTACAGTCCTGAGTTTCTTCATACAGATGTGCATCAAGAATAACCCTAGAACCCATAGAATAATACTTCTGTCAAAAGAGAAGGTTTTCTTTTGCTTGTTTATTTTTATTGGGGATAGGTTTTTTGTTGTTGTTGGTTGGGGTAGGGTTTACTTATTTATTTATTTTTAATTATTATGTTTTGTTTTGTTTTTGACCTCTTGTTCATTATAACTGTTACCCTGCAAACGATCAAGGGAGGAGAAGCTGCAGGGAAAATTTCAGTGTGTATCACGTTATATTAAATGCTTGAAGCCATTAATGTTTGGACTGGTTACTTGAAATGTTTCATATGGAATTTGTGGAGAATGTTCTGTCATGTCAAGAGCATCACTGCAGAATGTTTACATTCTAATACTTAGAATTGCTTTGCTTACTCATGCTGAGTTTTTAAAAGGTTTCACCTGAGGTGCATTCATGGAACTAAGAAATCTATTTAAGATTTTACTAAATTTCTGAGTTTGGTACATCTCGGTTTATACCTTTTGAAATTAAAATTATTATGTAGTTTAATGCATCTTCCAGAACTGCAAAATGGCAACTTTGAGATGTTTTCTTTGAGTGTCTATACCCTCTTTGCAAGAATGTTGTACTAATATAACTTTGTAAGAGTAGGATTGTGATGAGTATGCTTGCAAAGACTTTATTCCCTTATAAACTTAATATTTATTATCTTTATGCAGATAAAAATGGATGCCTGATAATTTCATAGCCATCAGTGAAAACAGCTGTCCTGATTTGCAAGGTCTGACTCAGAAAAACAACAGCTTCCACATAATGACTGTGTTCTCTAAGACCTAATCTTAAGTACTGTAACTTCCTGGGAGGGGAGGGAAGAGGGGAGAGCCATGCAGAGAGTTTGTCTGCGGTTCCACCTGTGATTTGGGAACTGGTAATTTGGGACCATTTGCTCTGGTGATGACTGGCTTATGTAATATCACTCAGCCAAGTTCCTTTACTGCTACTTGCCTCTGTTTTCCCTCTGGTTGAACAGAAACGATAATGGCTTACAAAATCACTTTGACTTTAGGAGCAATGAATTTCTTAGAAATCTACTGATCCATACTTGGGCAAGGCTTCTGTTGATGTTCATTGGTCTCCAGATCAGTCCTCACAGTTATGAAGTATTTTTATTTCTTGCAGAGAGGAGCCTGCCCTACTTTAGAATGAGTAAGTAACTTATGAACCAAAAGGTCAGGGCTGAGAGCAGGCCTGGCTGTGGGCTGAGTGAAAAGATGACCTTCTTTGGTGGATTTCTCTCTTCTCTCTCCTGGATTGAGATGGGGAGAGCACAGAAGGTAAGAGATCTAGGAGCTTGCTTGATTTTAAATTATAGGACTACTGGTGCTGTGTAGTCCCCTGCATAGCTGCGGGACTCCCTGCTTAGTTTGTACTAAGTATTGATGTGAAGGACAAGAAAGGAGCAGAATTTGCTCCAGCAGGGCACTTCTGAGAGTTAGGCTTCTCCAACTCTGCTTTGTTTGGTCAGCCTTTGCCTTGCACATCATGGTTGCAATCTTTCCCTTCGTGCTCTTGTGCAAATCATTCTGAATGCAACAGCTTCTGACACTCCTTCCTTCCTGCTCAGAGAGAACGTCTTCTGCTAAAAAGCAGGGAAGAAAGGCCAAACACAGAAGCTGACGGAAAAAATGTCTAGTGGCTGTTTTTCATTTAAATGTTCTCCAGGTTTATTTACTCCTTTCAGGCTTTTCACTCAGTTCAGTCTAATAATTGGAGTTCTTTTCTCCATTGCCTGCAGTTCACTGTCAAAAGAGTTGTGATGGCTGGGAGTATTAGTGATAACTGATCTGATAATTAAACAATATTGAAAAGCTAATATTGCCCATTTAGGATTTTCAACTGATGTGTAGCTTTTGTTTTTGTCATTGAGTCCTGCAGTCACTGCACATTGAATTTGTCCTTGAAAGACAGTGCTTTGTCTCTGGCTGCATTCATCCTCTTTTATTTAGTACACCTGGAATTCAGGCTTAACATAGATATTTTCTTGACTCCTTCCACTGTCCTATTCTAGGACATGATGTTTATTACAAAATACAGTTGTTAACTGTAATACAGTTCCTCTCCCAAGAGAAACTTGTGTTCTATCTCTAACTGTAGATAGATAATGCAATTGGAGAACTATATAAATGCAGTTTAAACATTCTGGAGCTGACATACTATATTTCATAGTAGACAGCATTTAAATAACTTTAATTTTATTAAGAAGCTGGAAAGAGATGAGCAGTTCTAGTTGCTATTTTCTGAATGTACAGCAGATGGTGCTTAACAAATGTTTTAAAGCCAAAGTATGAAAACAGCCAAGACCAGCAATCTGAATTTTAATCATGCTTTGTGGTCTTTTTAATTGAAAAAGCAGCAATTTGAATGGAAAGCCCCCAACAGGATTGACTTACTTCAATACACACGATGTACACAACGTATGAAGGATGGGGATAAAACAATTCTTCCAAAATGGCAGGATTGTTTCTCTTGATTGTTGCTCTTTCCCTCCAGGCTCATCAAGGCTTACTTAACTAATGGGAAAGATCCAAGCTCCCAAGTACTACTTGTCACATGGACAAAAGAAAGTGAAGAAAATTGTGATGGGACCCAGCCTGATGCTCCTGATTTCTCACTGAGGGAGTATTTCTTCATACACGTCAGTGAAATAATTTAGTTTTGTTTTCTCTGCTGGCACCAACAGATTAGCCTGTGCTGTGGCTGCGGGCAATCCTTTCCAAGTGTGGGTGGCACCTGTCTCATGACTAACCCAGAACTTGCGTCATTGTTTCTCCTCTTGGTATCTCATTAGCAAGATAAGCAAGGTTCTGCAACTCCAAGGTGCTATTTATGTTCTGCAGTGTTAAAACTTCAAGATGTATCTCTAATAAGGCAGCTGTCATTACATATGAGTATAAGCTACCTTGAGCCAAGAGAATAATATAACAGCTTGCAATGAGTCAGGGTGCTAAAGAGAATTTACTGACATGCTTAGTAAGTTTTAACTAAGGTTTACTCTTTTTGAGGCCTCTTTTTCTTTTTCCAAAAGTTCAATTTCTTATTACAAAAAAAAGCATCTTTCTGTTTTCTGATGAAAGGGCTCACAACGGAGAGGGAAATTAGCTGTGCACAAATGCTGATAATCTACATTAAGAGTAGAAATACAAACATGTACACCAGTCATTACTAGTTAGTTGTGTATCAATCCCAACATTGTCTGATCTCTTCTTAACCTGAAGGGCACTTAGTCAGCTTACAGCAGACTGTGAACTGCAGAATGGCCATATAAAACTCACTAAGAAGACCTTTTAAACCCACATTATTGGCCTAAAATCTCTGGATTTGCACTGATGTGAAAAGAGTTGAATGTTTTTTAGATGCTCTACTTGGCTGCAAAATAGCTGGTCATACTATAGAGCTGCCACAAATTCAGGGTCAAAACTTGTCTCAGCGCTAATAGGGAATCAATTAGCTATTTCTGGAAGCCCCAGGAGCAGAGAAGATGGGGTACCCATACGTCTTAAGATCATCTGTCCTCATCCTTGCATGTGGCACTTTTAAAGGCAAGCCAGCCTGATGCAGCTGCAGGCCTAGTGCTGGCGCTAAGACTCCTTTAAGGAACTGAACATATGAATTGGATGCTTTTCCACCACATCTGCATGGGGATGCACATGATGACCTGCCAGTTGGACTTGGATGCAGGAGTCTCACATCTGTAGTAGACTTACTAGGATTCAAGAACTGAGTGACTTGAAATACGGGCCTGATCAGATTAACTTTGAAAACACACAGTGCCATGAGATGTTATGAATCATATCTACTAGCCCAGATAGGGGGGGAAAAAAACATCAGCTTTGCTGATTAAGCAAAGCCAGAGTTCAGGTTTGAGAGCAGAGGTGACTGGACCATTAATGATTCAGAGCCCCTGAGATGCGAGTGGAAAGCCTGCCACCAATTCAGCAAAGACGCTGAGGATCCAGTAGGACCATATGTGCAAAGGGTCCCTTGTTTCTTGCTCTGGAGCTGAAGAAGGACTGCTGCTGCTAGCATCTCTGTGGCATATGACGGCATGATTGTTCACAGGCAGTGGGAAATGATGTGAATTTTTCTGAGATGTAGCCAAACAGAAATGGCAAAATTCTCTCTGAAACCACTGTAAAAGCAGACAATTAAAGGAGCCTCTGTTCAATGATCCTAAGGATGGTTCTAGAAGTAAGCAATTACAGCCAAGGTTGTTTGGAGCCTGTGTGCAAGCGTCAGTTTAGCCACCATCTGCAGCTGCTGGCCCACTTTCTCCCTTTGTTTAACTTTCTATTCTCCACAGGCTGCTGTGAGCAGACCACAGCGCTGCTGAGGCAATAATCAATACTCCTCTAATTTCAACTCACTTGACACTGAGAAAGCCAAGTTTGATCTTGAACTTGTTGAAACAATCCAGGGCAACAGACTGGTTTAAGTTGCAGATCCATTATGATCATAAAGCAGTAATAAAAAGATTCATTGTCCATTTTAAGGGTGAAGGTTATTTCTCCTTTCCCCCTAAAATCAGCATATCCCTTTCTGGTGTGGAGAATAATAGCGTTTCTCTACCTTGAGTCTTCCCAAGGTAATAACTCTCACCTCAAGCCAAATTCCTCCTGCCTACTTCTGTCCCTACCACAGCCTACAGCAAGCTGAACGGAAGCACAGACCTGGTTCTCCACAGACCTGCTTTAAGGGATGGGGAGACTGAAGTAGCATTAGAAGGATCGCCGAGTGAAGCCCTGATTAATCTGAAAGGAGCAAGCCTTACTGCTGTGTGCACCAGTAGCTGGTTAGAACCTGTGCTTTGAAATTTTCAGATTTGGGAAATCTGAAAGCCACCATCAAGGGATGCTTATTCAGTGTCACAGTTTCCAACGGAGGGGAAAAAATAATGAAAAGTTGAAAGTTAAACTAAGCTACCTTGCAGCAATGCTTGTTGTCTAAATTATGTCTCCTTTGCATGTCTGAGAAAGCAGGACACACACTGTGAGATGGGAACCTGCCTGGCTTCAGGCTAACTTGGAGCTGGAGATAATAGGGTGTTCCTGGGAGCAGATGGTATTGGGATACATCATTTAAAGATGTATGAGTTGTTATTTTCTTTACCTTTGGGTTTATCCCTACCACTGTGAACTGCAACAACCAAGCTGAATGAAAGTGACTTACGTTGGTGAAGTTAAACAACTATAAGTGCCTGCTGGCTTGGAGACATAGTATAAAAAGAAACTCTTACATCAACCACTTTGACCATTGAACTGGCTCTTGAGGTGTCCTTCAAGGCTGTGGGTGGCTGCTATTCAGTCTGCATCCAAGCTCAGCTCTCACTGAAACTGACAGGTGTGTCACACAGTTATTCAGAGAGAACAGAAAGGCAATTACACATCTTGTTTTTTATTATTGTTGTCAATTGGATCAACAGAAATCACCTTCTCAAGGCACGGAGCAGGATGACTAAAGTCTGAGCAGGAACTCTACAGTGAAATGGCAGCAAAGATGGAGCGGGGGCATTGATTTCATTGAAGCTGTGTGTGAAAGGAATCAAAAAGCAGGCAAACAGCAGGACAAGGTATTGTGAAAGTGAGACTGGAAGGGGATAAGAAAAGCTTGTGGTACACAGGGCTTCTTGGAAGGAAGACTTTATCCATGCACAACTGTGTTTATAAAAGCCATACTTTCCCCTGTCTTTGTACATAAACAAGACTACTGTATCGAAAACAGTAAGTCCTTACTGCAGCCAAACAAACATGACCTACATAATAAATTTCTAAGAAACAAAGTTTCATGTTGTGCCTAATTGCTTAAGGATTAACACTTAAGGAAAAAAAAGCAGGTGTTTGGACTGGATGCTCAGTAGCCTAAGTTTATGGAATTTATTTGTGGTGTAGTTTCAGAGCAATACTAGAAGCCATACCAGCTGGTGTAACATGACATAGTTGTTCAGTTCCTTTCATTATAAACCAGCAAACCTTTTAGGGCACTGTCTACACCTCGTAAATACACCTGACCTGTTGAAACAATCACCTTCTCCCTGCAGGAGCACACTATGATCAGAAGTGATTAGAAGAACAACATTTACGGAGCTCCGATGGTCCACACCTAGCTCGGCAGTCCTTGCAAGCACAGGGTTTCCTTTCACAGGCCCTAATGCTCACCTTCTTTTGTATGGTCTCTCATCACCTACCACTGCTGTGGCCTTCTATTTGGGGTTTAATGGCTGTGGCTCAGCTTGAGAGGATGAACATGGAAGACTTGCCAGGTAGCTCACAGTTCAGCCTCAGGTCAATGCTACAGAACTGTGTCTGCTGTAAGGTAGAGATGACAGCTTTACACCAGTGCTTTATGAAAAGACTATGAAGAAACTTTTCCAGACCCTCTCCTTCATGATTATCTATCAGTATGGCAGTGAACAGGGTGCTCATTAAAACCTTTATTTTTAAATAGAAAAGGCCTTCCCTTCGTGCATTTTTTTTTTTTTTTTTTTTTTAGAAAAAACAGTTATTAGCCAAATAACCTGTTTGCTTAAATCAGTATTACTTCCGTAGATCTGTATCAACTCCCCTTGACATATCCTAGGTTAGGAGAAGCATTCATTCAGAGGTAAGCAGATATGAATTTCTCTTTAAACTAGCCCAAAAAGCAGAGCCAGATCTGAATGCTGGTCTGATGAGAACTCAATGGGAAAATCCAGCTTAGACTGCAGCAGGATTGACTCTGCACAGTCTTAATAGGCAGCTCTGGATCAGAAACAGGAACTGTAGATCCAGCTCCAAAGCTTGCACTTCTTTCTAATGCCTGGCTGCTATTACCACGGACAAGCAAAGCACAGACCCAGATTTGGCTGATCTCTTTATTAACTTATCAGTTGTAAACAAGTAGATTCTACGAGTTCTTCTTGTGTTGTGATACTTCCCAGCAGCCACACTCATCTATTCTAACTTGTTAGCTTGTTCCAGATAGTCTAGAAAGCAAATCAGCCTCTACTGAAAGATGGGACAACCAGCTTTTCACAATTAGGGGTGAATCCATGACAAGACATTTCTAAAGTTTGTTACAAGCAATGACTGAATGCTATGACAACCCCGAATGTTCATCTCCATATTGGAATGAATAATGATTATATTATCAGGGTGATGTGAAATATTGACTACAAATGCATTATAAATGCTTTCCCCTCTGTAATTGCATGGGCAAGATTAACTGAAACTCTATAGGCTGCTATAATTTTTGTGATAGTTTGTAACTATACTTTATGGAACTTGTAATAAATTACCTATACTGGCAGGAAATAAATCAGAACAAATTTTATTTGGACTGTTAAGAAGCCAATAGTACATTTCTAAAAAGCTATATACACTGTTTATGGCATTTAAAACAAGTAAAAATATTGTTTTGGTTATTTTGAAGGTAAGTAGCAACTCTGCAGTCATTCTTTGCAAATTGTTTTCATTAGCTGTAAGCAATCTACATAGATTTTCACACCTGTACATTTAATTGTAAAGAAAGTTTGAACAGAGTAGATCAAAAGTGCATTTTTAGAAAACTGTTATGGCATGAATTTTGCTTTAAGGATACTTATACCATTAGCTAAAAAAAAAAAAAAAAGAAAAAAGATTCACATGGGTAACTTTGAAGACTGTATTTATGTGAACTGCCTTCACTAGCCGTAAATAACTACAGACTTTGCTCTGAATGATAAAAAGGCGATTTGAATTCTTTGTAAACCAGTTAGTTCTCACAAAGTAGTAATGGTCAAGGGGGGAGAAACTGTAAAACTTATTAACAGATTAAACCGTAACTTTTGTTTTGTTTTGTGGAGGTCTTTGTTGACAAGAAATGAGTAAACAACGGATTTGGCTTGGAAGGTATTAAGGTTGGGATCTGTTTTGGAGTTTGTACCCGTAGCTATAAAAGGAGTGTAAACCTCTTTTCTTTGAGGACTGTCTGGCAAAGACAGCCACATCTCAAGCAGCAGCGCTTCTCAGTTTGGCAGACATTTCACTTCAGGCTTTTCTCCCAGCAGAATGGCGAACACTACATGCAACACAGCAAGCCAGAACCACGCTCCTCCTTGGCACTCATCAGGCCGTGACTACAAACACAGGCAGACGGTGCAGTCACGTCCCTATAACCTCTGATGGGGCGTGCAGGTTTTCATCTCTTTGACGTAGCTGGTGCCCGAGTCCACGAGCTTCATGCTGTTGCACTCTGAGCCCCGTGCTTCTTCAGCCAGCTTTCCTTGGGGTGCCATCCTGGCAGGCAAGCGAGGCACTGGCCGCAACAGGTAAGGTTTCATCGAATGCTCTGTGCAGTGAGGCTTCAGTATGGTTCCAAGGCAGCCAACACCCTGAAGCGTCCAGCCAAGCCGGACCCGGGTCACCCCCCGGCTGATGCCAAGCGTGCCAAGGGCTCTCATCGCGAGTGCTGCAGGGCGAAGGCACACTTCTTGTAGGCGGCGTACAGCAACAGGATGGCGCGCAGCATCCTGCGGCACATGGCGGCGGCCAGTCGGGCCTCGGTCTCCCGCAGCCCGCCAGGCCCCGGCTGCCGCGGGGCCACCACCCGGCAGAAGGCCGAGCGCTCCGACACCCGCAGCGAGCCGCTCCAGCGCGGCGGCTGCGCCGTCACCGGCCGCCCGAAAACGGCGTCGAGGCCCCGCAGCCTCACGGCCTGCGGCCGCCGCCGCGCGGCCCCGCAGCCCGCCCGCCGCCGCCGCCAGCGGCGGCAGGCAGGCCCCGCGGAAGGGGTGCGCCGAAATGGCGGCGGCCTGCGGAGCGGGCGGCGGGGCGCCCCGCAGCCAGCGCAGCGCCTCGTCCAGGGGCGAGCGGGGCGCCCACAGCTGGTAACCGCCCGCCATCCGCCGCCCGCGGGGCCCGGGCTCGGGCCGGGGGCTGCCCGCAGAGCCGCGGCCGTTAGCTGGGACCGGCTGGGGGCGCCCGGCGGCGGCCTGCCCGCATGCCGCTGTCCCTTTGCGCAGAACCGCTGCCGCTTCCCCTGGACGGTGGTTGGTGTGTTCCCCCTCACACACACCTGTCCCCACAGCTCTTCATTTTCTCTCGCTGTTGCGCTGTGGTCTCCGTCAAAAATGACTACCAGACTCACCTTCACCTCGTGATCTGATAATAATTCCTCACTGCTTGCTTAAAATCCCTCCATCATGTTAAGTTTAAACACCTTTATTTGAAGGCCCTTTTAAGAAAATAGCAAAGCCTTCTTTACCCAAATTTTCAGTCACAGTGAATGTCTTAAAAATTCAGAGTACACCAAATAACATTCAGCCTCCTCCCTCAATCAATAGGATACCATTTCCCATGTATTTACTGTCCTAACAGTCCGATTTTCCAGCTGTCTCTGCTGTCATCGGGGTTTGAAATTCTCAGTTTAAGCAGGAGCTGCACAGGGGAAAGGACTGAGCTTCTTTCTAGACAAACAATTTACTTGCAATTTTAGTTCTGGAGTGCTTTCACCAACAGTTGTAAATCTGCCTGTTACAGCACGTTTTCATTTTACTTCAGCTTGGAGTCACTGCAAATCTATATCGCGATGCAAGTTGCAGGATGTGCTTCTCCTTGAGGGGGAAAAGGTTGAGTTTTACAGATGGACAAATTTTGCCTAAGTGCTTCTGTACTGACGGAGAAATGTTACAGCATTTCAATAAGACCAATTTTATTTTCAGTCAAAAGCCTCCAGCAAGGAGGGCTGAAGAATGCTATGAACAGCAAGGTGGCTGAAATAGAAAAAGCTTGCCTTGAGTGTCAACTAAACTCACACAGAATAACAAAATAAACTTCTCAGTGGTAAATTGCTGAACTTCGCTGTAGTTAGCTTAGTGTTTCGAGTCGTGGCTGACTTGCCTATCATTGTAAACAAAATATTCCTTATAAATGGTTCCAATTTGATACAAAACGGTTGGAAGGCATACATATTAAGTACAGTGGAAAATATAACAAGTGTTCCTTAGAAATACCAAAGAAAATACATATCAAAACAGTCATCACAGTTACAAGAACACAAGAAATTCACAATCTGGAATTGCAGTTTGTTTTATTTGTGATCAGCAAAGAAGGATCCAGCATGGCCCATTTAACTTAGTGCAGCATAAGTTTTCATTTTGGATTAATTTCTCTGGGAATAGTTTTTTTTTTTTTTTTTTTTAATTCACTCTAGCATCTGTGATTTGCATTAATATATGCAAAGCATTGTAACAGCCATACTCCTTCCAAAAGCAAATATCTTCAAAATTAAATGCTCAGTTTTTCTAAAGGGAATTATCTTTTGTTTAAAAAAATCCCTAAACATCAAACTTTTTTTTTTTTTAAACTCGCATACTGAGAGCACAGTGCTCTAGTTTTCACAGCAAAATGCACAAAGTGTTTAGGCATAACGATTTAAAGGGTTTAATTTTGCCTGTTATTAAACTGCTAAATTCCTTCACAATATACGCATATATGCTGGTTACACTGGAGTGTCTCCATTCAGTACTAAAAGCACTCTCATGAGTGTGTGTATATGTGCATACCATATATACACACACACACATAAGTACATACATGTTTTCTACCTACTCTGTGTAGGAGGCAGATTGTGATATTATTTCCTTTAATGAATCAGATTTTCAATCCTGAGTTTACTCCTCAGGCCTTTTATTTAGCACAATTTGCTACTGATTCAGTGAGAGCTTTGCTTCGTTACAGTCTGAATAGAAAATTGATGAAATCTTCACCTTTTGTTTCTGAGTTAATTCTGGGTGACTGTGATTTGTTTCTTACAGGCATCAGGGTCCTGGAAGTCCATGTTCTGTCTCACTATTGTTGATATCCAGAAATCTTTTCGTCCTGTGTCCTGTTTGTTTGGAAACCCTTCCAGGTCACCTTTTTTTAGATGTCAGCATACAGTCGGATTGTACCTTGCTGAAAATTCCCAAATCATGGGGAATTAAAAAGTAATAAATCAAAGATCTGGTGGAAACTGTGCCTCACTTCCATTTTGTCTCTTTGGATTTTTTTTCATATCTTGAATGTGTCTTAATTGTATAGGTATCTTTAAATGGTCAGTAGAATGGCCATTTGGAAAGACAAAAAACTATATTTGAGGCTGTATCACTTTTCTTTACATCCTTCTGATTGTTCAGATACTTTGTTTTCTGTGACTCAAGGCCTCAGGTTTATCATCATAGCATTTCCCACACTTTGCTTCATAAAAGAACCCCATGGCCTGTAATTAATGAGAGATGCTATAATTGTAACAACTTTGCTCATGAAACTGCTCTATTTTTACTTGGCTCTTGACATTCAGACTTGTTAACACGCTGACGTGTATTTTACACCATTTTACTAACTTAGCATCTTAACCATGCAGGCTAAATAGCATGTGCATTTCCCTAGCTTGGATGAATGCTGTTTAGGGGAAAAAAATCTTAATTGTCTTTCAGGTTTTCTTTGTTATTAGGTTACTGGGGCTTTTTTCAGTCAGTTTGACTGGAAGTTTAAATATATTGCTCTTTTGGCATCGCTGTTGCTGGCACTCCGTGGCAGCAACAAGGCTGATTCTTCACCCCAGTTTCCCAGGTGAGCACAGCGGTGCCTCCCTCATAGAGGTGAGAGTGACCCTGCAAAGACAGAACCATGCCATGATTCCAGAGCTGAAAGATCCCAAACCAGTGATTTCTCTCATTCCTGGCTCAAAGTTACAGGATTTGAAAAGCACTAGTACAAAAGGGCAACGGTTTTCATGTCTTTCAGCAATGAATTGTAGCTCTTGAAAAGTAATCAAAACTCAGAGCTGGGTGTTACGGTAATTGTCTGATGACTAATGAAGGACAAATGCCTCGATAATTAGGATAATTAAAGACTGAAAGGCTCTGGGTTAGATTTTAGAAACATCATTCATTCCTGTGCTTTTTTTCCTTCTGTTTGCTTACTCAATTTATCTTTTAATGGTTTATTTTAACCTCTGTTTTGCCATTTTACCTATAGTTTTTATATAACATAAACATGCATAGCAATTTTCTTCAACAGTTTATGGTAAGTTGTCTCTTCCTCTTGTATGCTTGACTGTTTGCTGTGTAGGCTTATCAGCTTTCAAAAACTGAAATTTTATGTTTTTACATATTAATTTTGGTATCTTCCAATTTTTCGTGATCAGATAAACTGGACAGTCTTTTCTCTCGGGGTGGCTGGAAAAAAAAGAGATTGTGTTTGAAATTGTAGCTGAGACAGCCACGTTATCAGCTGACTTGGAATGAAGATAATACCTGTATTTGGAGTTTTGTCATCTCATTTTTTTAAAAAAGGAAGTGTGATGGAGCTTTGTAAGCAAAGACTGCAGCAGCAGCCGCCCGGAGAAAATGAGATTGTTTCCTGATCAGCTATTTCAGAGACATTTTTTTGTTCTCAAAATTTTAAGAGATCTGTCTAAAGATATTAGGGTCACATAAACATAAACTTCTTCAGCATGTTGCTTCAGTTTAAAGTGAGTGTAGTGGGTTTACATGGCAAGGTTTTGGTAGCAGGGGCCATAGGGGTGGCTTCTGTGAGAAGAACCTAGAAGCTGCCCCATGTTTGGTAAGGGCCCCACTGCTGACCAGAGCCGAGCCAATAAGCGACGTTGTTTTGCGCCTCTGTGAGAGCATATTTAAGACAGGGGAAAAAAAACAAAAACGCTGTGCCACACAGCAGCTGGGAGAGTGACAGGAGCGAGGAACAGCCTTGCAGGCGCCAAGGTCAGTGAAGGAGGGGGAGAGGTGCTCCAGGCGCCGGAGCAGAAGTCCCCTGCAGTCTGTGGTGAGGACCATGGTGAAGCAGGCTGTCCCCCTGCAGCCCATGGAGTACCACAGTGGAGCAGGGTTCCACCCTGCAGCCCGTGGAGGAGACCACGGTGGAGCAGGTGGACCTGCACTGACGGAGGCTGCGGCCTGTGGAAGACCCCTGCTGGAGCAGATTCCGGGCCGGACCTGTAGCCCGTGGAGAGGAGACCACGCAGGAGGAGGTGACCTGGCAGGAGCTGCTGCCCGTGGGGGATCCAGGTTGGAGCAGTTTGCTCCTGAGGGATGGACCTCGTGGTATGGACCCGTATCTGGAGCAGTTCTTGAAGAGCTGCTGCTTGTGGGAAGCCCACACCGGATCAGTTCACCAAGGACTGCATCCCGTGGGAGGGACCCCACAGCACAGGGGATGAGAGTGACCGAGAAGGAGTGGCAGAGAAGCTGCGCTATAGACTGACCATAACCCCCATTCCCCCGTTCCCCTGCGCCGCTCGGGGGGAGGAGGTGGAAGAGGGTGGATGGGGGGGAAGGTGCTTTTGGTTTCTTTCCTTTGTTTCTCACTTTTCTAGCTTGTTAGTAATTAGCAATAAATCTTACTATCTCCCTATGCTGTGCTAACACTGAAACATAGACAGTCATGGGTATGTTCTTAACATGGTTATTTTTTTTAAAAAACAGCCTGTAATTTTTCCTGTTCTAAAAGCATGTCCTGAACCCTGTTAAACTGAGCATCTTTTCGAGATGTCATTACAAACTATTCAATCAGCTTGAAGTGTTTTCAGCAGAACTTTGGTGTAAGCCATAGTTTTACAAAACACAGGAAGAATGCAAAATATTCATTAATAACTGTTTTCCATTGCTTCATCTGGTAGTGATTTATATGCAAAAGTCTCTGTTCATGGCATGCTTTTCTAATTCTTTTTCCATTTGGAGAGGGGAGAATAGTTTAAATGCTGATGCAGTTAGAAGGTGTTTAAAATGACCATACAAATCAGTACTGTTAGGAGTTTTAGTTTTGTGTCGGTTTTGTTTCATTTTGCTTCATTTGCTTCAATTAGGACACCCACTAGAGGGAGTAGTGATAATGTTTTAAGGCTGAAGAAGCTGAACAAATAGTGCTAGTAGTATTTGGGTGGGTCTGGGGCACTGGCCCTGGGTTCCTGCCTCTCTTGAATGCCCTATTCCCCGCTAAGCGATGAGCCAAGTATTCCACAAGACGCGCCTCGCAGTGCTCTGGAAACACTCTGGATAAATAGTTTTGAAGAAAGGCTGGTGCTTCCTTTCTAACTTGCATAACAGCATTGTTGAAAGACTACTGAAGAGCATTTTAAATGATAAAATGAACCTCAGCAGCTTTTTTTTCTTCGTGGATAAAATTAATATGCAATCATATTGTCCTTCTGATCATCAGAAGCAATATTTTAAGCTGAACTTTGCATTTAAAATTATGTTGGCTGTTTTATTTATTTATTTTCTCCAGGAGTAAAAGAATTTGTAGTTGGGAGGAATAAAATATATTTAAGGAAAAATATTTATTTTCTTTTGAACTGAATTTTCTATCATACAGCTAGATGTTACTATGCTGTAGATAAAAGAAAAGCTGGGAAGCTTAAAAAGATTTTGTAGACTGATGAAGGGACATAGGTGTTACAATGCTCGAGTATTTATGATGGTTACCTGTGCATCCAGCCCTGTGTTAAAACTGATGGTCCATTGTGGGGTACCTACACTCGATTAGAAATGACCAAACAGGAGCTGTAACATCTAGGGCACTGAATAGGAAACACTTAGCAGAGGCAGTGCTGGTGGGACAGCATGTAAGTAGCTGTCACAATGCTTCTCTCTATTTTTTATTTTTTTTTTGTCAAAAGCCTCATTAGTGAACGTCTTTGAGAAAAGTTGTTTTTACATACCAAATTTTATTTCACTCCTCCACTTCCTTCCACTCCCTCCATCTTTTGGTAGTTGTGTGAAGTACGAACATTATGTACCCACATCAATTGGAGTATTTTCTGCTCTGTTTTTCTCTTTTTTATAATTCCTCCCCTCTGAAATATGATTTTATTTGTATATTGCTGAGCTTGAGTAATAGCGATAAATGATTTTGCAGGACAGATGTTTATACCTCTTTTGGCTTTTCTTCTACAGCTAGCAGACAGGGGGAACTGTAAGTAGTGATTTACTAATGTGGAACAATCTCTTTAACCTGTTTAAATCATTACTTTAGCATCTTGTCTTCTGATAGCCTTCAAAAGGAGATAGGCACTTCAAAGAGGCTGGTCATTTCAAAGCATGCACGAGAATATTATGTATAAACATGTAGCTGACTTTTTTTTTTTTTTGAAAAAGATAGAAATGGTTATTTGTTTTAGTAGCTGGTTGATTTTCTTACACAGGAAATGATCAAATCTTCAAAAGCCTTCAGTTCAAGCTTAAACGAGCTGCTAAAAGTTTGAATAGTTACCTCAGTTCTTCTTGTCCTTTCTCCTATTTCATCTGTCCCATTCTTCATTGCCATCTTCTAATTTAGTGCTTTGCAGAGAATCCTGTTTTGTAACCTGTTCAAAAGCCAAAATACTCCCTTTTTTTTTTTCCTACACTTTTGTAATGGATAAATATGGACTAGTCAGATGGCCTGCACAGCATTGCAGCGTCATATAAAAGCCCATATTGGGAGGGACCTCTGCAGATTGTGTGGCCCAAGCTTTTGTTGAAAGCAGGGCCTTAAATCACATTATCCAAGGCCCTATAAATTCTTGATACTTCCATCAATGGATATCCCATAGGACAACCTATTCAAAAAAAAAATTTTTTTCTAATGGTACAGTATTTTTCCTTGTCTGTGTTGACTTTCTTCTGAAGCCATTTGCACCCATTGCTCCTTTTCTGTCTCCTTGCCTCCTTGTGAAGGGAGTTCCCGCATCTCCACTGTAATTATGTTTTAGATACTGCAAAACTCTGGTGAGATCCCCTTTAGCCTTGACTTTTTTAGGCTAAAAAAAAAAAATAATAAAAATCCAGTTCTTTTCATCTTTCTTCATCTGTAAAGTTCTCCAAACCTCTCTGCTTGCCCTCCGAGTGGGTCCTCTCCAGTTTTTTCAGTGTCTCCCTCAAACTGGGGAGACCAGAGGTAGACCCAGTATTACAGGTGTGGCCTAATGAGTGCTAAATGACTGGCATAATCACAGCCCCTGCTCTGCTGGCTTTGCTCTTGTGAGCACTTGCCAGCACTTAGGCATAGTTATAATTTGAAGACATGGGGGAAAAAAAAAATCACCGACAGGAATTGATTATGCACCTGGAACAGTCCTGGTAAGTGAAAACTGAATTTAAAAAAAGGATCTCATAACTGAACATATGCTTTTGCAACCAAATCTAAATTTTGACACAAAAAGTGAGGTGTTCTAGAATTAAATGGCATAATTGTGTTAAAACGGAAGTGTTACTTTTGGCACAGCTCTTAAAGGGGAACAAAAGAAATTGAATTTATATCACCAAGCCTGCTTTTGTCAGTAACTGTTCCCTTACTGTAAATTCAGTCTGGGTTGAAGGGCCTGTAATGTGTGTCAGCTCTGTATTTTGTCAGAATTACTGTATCTGTTTTTTGTGGGGGGAGTAAATCTGGTGTGTCCTCGTTACAGGCCTTGTCAAGCTGAATGAATGGTACATGTACCAAAAATATAGGCTGCTGTTAAAGTATGGCATCTTGAAATATCTACCATTTAAATTGCAGCTAGATAGCCTAGCTATTCTCAAATTTCTTTTAGTCTGGCTGATGCGTGTAGGCAGCAAGCAGGCTGTGGTATGGCCAGATGGCATCTGACTCCCTGGTTTGTTATCAGTAGAAGAAGACTGTAACTTTGTTAGATGAAAGAAACTGAAAGAGTTATTCTGTATTTGGAGCACTAAACCAAGATTAAATACAGTACAACCATGCCATAATTATTGAACTAATGGTGCAGTAAAATCTCTCTGAGATCTGTCTGTTGAGTCTTTGGTGTGGGAGAAGAGGGAGTTTCTAGTAGGTCAGAATTTTCATACTGAATGAAAATCACTAATATATAGTAATTGTTCTGCAGCCATCTGTGCATAAACTATATATTTTTTTAAATGAATTTATTTGCTGTGGAACTAGTCATGCACAAAAACACTCCCTGTCATCTATTTTCAGAACAAAACCATGAGACTTATCGAATGCTTAACACTGATGCTTTGTGCTTAAGCTAAAAATTCCTGTTGTTGCTTTCTTCTTTCCCAGCAGATTTATTTGCTGCTTTCCACTTCTCCTTCTGGAAGAAGGGTTAAAAGGATTTTGGTTTCTCTAAGAGGCTTGCTGTTTTAACAATATAGCTTATTAGTCATGGTCTCCTTGAAGTTCAAAATGCTTTTGAATAAGAATAGAGTTGAAGCTGGTATAAGATGAAAAACTCTTGCTAAACGTAAGCATTTTGGTGAGGAAAAAGTGCGGTCTGAATTACTGAATGTATTAGTGAATGTTCAAATAGTGTAGCAGCTTGCAAAATTTTCTTCATTCATCCTCACAGGCACAAAAGTGACCACTCTTTTATCCTCCCCCAGATTTTTCTCCAGCCCTTCCTAATTCTTCTTTGCATTGACTGGATCTTTGTGAAGACTTTTTAAAACCATCTTGCCTGAGCAGGAGACAGACCTGTGCCGCAGAGTCACTGTGGCATCTCTGCTTGGGGATGTGTACACGTTTGTCTTTCCCATAAAAATGCAGCATCTTTAACACTGCAATTTCTTTCTAGAAGGACCTCAGAGGCCTGCTTCTCATCTCATGCAAGATAATACATTTGAAATAAATCTTTTAAGGACACTGGTACCAATCTGTTATGCCATGGGACTCCAGTTTTGAGTTTATAGAATACAACAGTATTCTGCTAAATACTGACTGGCATTTATAATCTGTCTTAATTCAAGAATAAACCATTTTTAAAAACAGCAAAATGTCTCACAGACAGTAGTGAAATGCATAAGCTGCACTCTGTGTGGTAGTGATGCAGGGGTTGCATGTAGCACAGTCCTTCATGAGCAAAGTATCTATACAGCTAAGGCTTGATTATGCAAAAAGAAAGTCTCTGAGAGGGTGTGTTCACTTATAGACAGTAGTGGATATGGACTGCAGTATGTACTGTGTACAGCCACCTATCTTCCTCACATGCTAGGCCTTTATTTCCTTTTGCCTACAACACTACTTTAAATAATGCTAACAAAGCGCAAAAGTGAAATTTCCCAGAGAGGCACTAAAAAATCTAAATTGTCAAATTGACAACATCTAGAATTCTTAGATTACTGTTGCTTCATACTGGAAGAAGAAACCCCAAAGTTAATCAGTAGAAGTTGAGCTTTGACAGTCATTCAGTGAGAATATGCTTAGTTCTGTACAGCCTCTTCAGTCAGAGAATCACATTCTCAATCAGTTCCCATGTGGGAAGAAAAAAGAAATAATATCACAGGCTCTGGAGCACTCCGGACCATTCCCGAAGCTGATTTAACTTCAGGAGGACTTTTCAAACTGTTTTTGGATGACCTTCCTCTGCCTAAACAGGCTGAACTGATTTGGTGAATGGTTGGATGAGCCAGTGGATATACAGTTGTATAGATCAGCTCAGACAATATTCAGTAACTTTCTGATCAACTGCCAAGCCCAAATCTCAGGCTTAAGACTCCAGATTTGTGTTGCTTTTGAATAACATTTCTTGTCTGACGTTTCGGCTCTAAGAAGATAATGATAAGAAAAGGTGTGCTGAAGGAGCACATTTCTCAAGCACTTATTCATGCTGCTTTTCAAGCAGTTTCAGGGTGACTTCTTTTGTTTCTGGTGGAGGACAAGGGCGATGGTCTGTGCTATAAGTCTTATACAGAACTGCAGCTTTCAGAAGAGGCTGGTGACTATCATTCCCTGAGCAACACTGGGAAAGGTATTGTTGCACAAGGAGAGAAGAAAGTAATCTTTAATCTCTCAGCCATGATACAAAGTTCACAAAGAAGAATGGATTTTCTACCAGAAAGACTTCAGTGATCATGCATTTATATTCTCAATTTCCTAATCTCAAGAGGTTAAGTAATTACAGTGTTATTTCTATGAGTAAAGAAAAAAACTCAATTAGATTTAAAACCAATGAGATGAGTATTAGGGGTACTACAGTTACTCTTTACCAGCTGATTCTCTTGCACTGAATAACAATATATAACACAGGGAAGGAATGCAGTTTTCTTCTTCTTAATTTACTGTCAATAGTTCAGTCCCAGCTGCTTAGTAGAAAAACATTTACCAGAGTAAAGGAAGTGCTTTACAAATTGGATGTATATATGACCAGGTCTAGATGTTTATTACTTTTTTGTTGGTGATGGGTGTTTGTCTTTTTTTTATTTTTCCTTCTATGGAGAGTAATAGAAAAACTGTATAAATAGCCATGTTTAAAGGGGAAAAGTTGCTGGGTTTTTATGTGTACAAAGAGAATTTTAATATGTGATTTTGCAGCCCACCTGTACTGTTTCGTGCTCCAAGACTTGATGTCTCCATGTAATTTCAAAAGCCGAACACAAACACTTATCTTTTTCCTAACACAAAGTTTATGCATGTGCAACTTAAATGGTTTTGGTGGTTACTCTTGACACACATGGGTGTGAATCAGGGGATGGTTAATATAATTGTTTTTGCGCAGGGGTTTCTGTGTGCTAATAGTATAAATATTTGTATGCAAATAGAGAGGAGCAAGCAGAAACAGACTGTCTGGCTTTTAGCATTGCACTTGGAAAGGGGTTTGTCCATAGCACCAGCATGTCTGGCTCTGGCTTACTGCTTGTGAATACTTGGGATACAATTAGGACTGATAGCATAAGCACAATTGAATTTTTCTGCACAGCACTGCCCCCGGCTCATACGTTTAGTTTATGATTGATAACTTGGCTGCAAAAACAAATTCAGTTATCTAGGAGGAGTTTGCTGGCTGTACTTGTGGCTGGATCAGCATATTCCAAATGTGGAGGGTTCATAGTTTATCATTCTGTTAGGACTGCACTGGTTCATCGCTGGAGTGGAGATAGCTCAATCCTGCAAGGTTGTTAATGAGCTTGGACTGAGAAAGGGTGGAAGTGAAGATTTCTGGGTTTCCGTAGTTTTAGATGCTAAGTAAAGAGGAATTCTGAAGTCCGTCCAGAAGACAAAATGGCTTACCAGAGACTAAATAACCTACCTACAGTAAAACTGGGGTATTGCCATATACTCGTTGGAAACATAAAAATCTTGTCTTTATTCACTGAATTCATCCATTGTTGTCATCTTACCTGAATAGTGTCATGGATAAGAGAATTAGCTATTAAAAGAGGGAAAGGAAAGGAAAGGAAAAGATTACAACACTACCTCTCGTGTTTTCTGTTGCACCCATTTGAGGAGGAGGGAAAGATGTTAACAGTTAAGTAGATCAGTGGATGGTATATTCTAATATGGACCTTTGGCAATTAAAGGAGTGAGATATCTCCTTTCAGAGAAGGTGAAGACATGCCACAGATTTACTGCCCTCTCCTCTCTGAGCTGAAGTTGGGGTTCCCATTACATGTCTTTTAAATGCCATAGTGAAGAGCTGCTGTCTCCTGCTGCATGGAATCACAGCTGTTTGGTCCCTTAGTAGAAGATTGGATGTGGATCAGAGAAGGATTAAGACCTGCTGGACATGGAAATAGACTTCCTAGTGTGAGAGCCATCAACTATCTCAAGGCTTTGTAGCTGCTGACATCTGAGATTTGTATTAGGAAGGAGTAAACGGTATTGTGACAGGGGCTTTCAAAGGTTTTGACGGGTTGGATAGCACCCAACCCCACCTGAACACTTAGCTCAACTTGGACATCAAGCTGTGGGAGAAGCCCTCTCCAGAGCATGGCATAAACCTGCTGTCAGCTTAGCCAATTCCTCGTTAATAGAGCAGATCAGGAAAACTTGCTCTAAGGAGGGGCTAAAACTTCCTCTATATTATCAAGTCTTACTGAAAGAAATAAGGTAAAGTCTATTTTATAAAATATTGATAAAATTCATGCAGATGACTTTTTACCCTGTATTCAACAGCACGATGAACATGCTTTTTGGAGACATTAATTAACTGAAAGAGCCCTTTAGTTAAAGCTGCGGCAGAGTCTATACTAATACATCTGAAACTGATGGTCATGTCTTCTAAAATAAATATCACATCTCTCCCAGGAGCTGAATGAGTAGTTCAGATACTGATTATGCAGGCAAGAGAACAGTTACCAGTACATGGTGCCAGGGATTATTCCTGGGTACTGTAAATGGATTGTGGTACTGTTAAACACTTAGGGAGGTCTATGACAGTTATTTATCGCAAGTAATGCTCTCCCAAAATTCCTGAGCAGGGCCCAGAAATCAGCGTGGGCCAGGGGCCACTCTCAGTAGGCAGTCTGGTATGGGCTATGTTGCTTTGGAGGGTAGGAGAGGGCAGGAGTACAAATGCAGACTGCTGTGTGTTAGTTGACTTTGTTGCCAGGGGGTGCTCCAGTGCACATTTGATGTCATAATATTCAGAAAGAGCTGACATTCTGCCAGTTTTCCTTGCACAACGCCACAGTCTTCATTGGATTTTGCTGACTTGGAAGAGGCAAGTGTCTCTTATGAGAAGATGTTGGAGCAATGAAAAGTGTATTCACATTTATCTCAGAGAATATTTTAATTATTGCTATCATTAAGCAACACAAATAAGCCATAATATATTTTCTCATTAAATTATTATTCATTAAGGTTCTCCTGTTAAACTTATGAAATACTTCAATAAATGCTATTTCTAACCACAAAACTCTCCATTTCTTATTTCTTTGCACTTTACTGGAGTCTGTAGGGAATTGATTCCTCCCATTGAGAAATTTATAATTAAAATGCTGTATTGTGTCTTCAAAAATATTGCAGTAATTGGGTTAATTGCCGTTTATCAGAGAATAGTTTTGCTACCAGAGATTTGCAGGGATTTGTTGTCCCATTCACTGACAGCTGGTTTGACAGCGTGAAGCATTAGCATTTCTCTGCATGAACAATGTTGATTTTTTATTTTTATGCTTTAATTTCCCTTTATAGAGATTATGCCTGTGATTCGACACACAAAAATTCTGAAGGAAAGTGAAGTCTTTAACTGCTTTTGCCATTTGGTGTTTCTGCAGAAAAGAGATGTAAATCATGTGCTCTTCTAGTATCCTTGTAACCGTACCATATACTTGCTTTCTTTTAGCTGATGAATGAAAAACAGGAGGAAAGACTTGTTGAAAGAAGAATTTTAAATGTTCAGAAGTTCTGATCAGCTTAAGTATTTTTAAATTCTGTAGTGGTAAAAGTTTATGTATGTTTTGCTGAACTTTCAATAGCCCAACTGCCTGTAATATATCAGCATTTTGTATTTGGAAATCAATGTAACGGAGGCTATCTGTAGGAAACACTGGGTTTTAACTTCAATGCTGCATGGATTTCCTTCTGACTTTTGAGTGAATTCTTTGTTCTTCCTGAAATTTCCATATGCTTTATTTTCGTTGCATGTTTTTTATTGTTGTTGTTTTTTTTGTTTTGTTTTTCTTCTCTGGCACCTTATTTCTGCTCTGAAGGCACCTTATTATGTAATACAAGACACCTTGTATTTAGGAAGAATTTCTTCACCAGGAGGGTAGTCAGGCCTTGGAAGGGGCTGCCCAGAGAAGTGGTGGGGTCCCCACTCCTGGAGGTATTTAAGAGATAAGTGGACACAGCACTAAGGGTCATGGTTTGGTGATGAGACTCAGTAGGTCAGGTTAGTGGTTGGACTTGGTGATCTGGAAGGTCTTTTCTAATCCTATTGATTCTATGATTTGTGAGGATTAAATAGATTGTAGAGTGCCTTCACAATGAAAGTGTCGTGCAGATGGTTATTAATTGCCAGTTAAGGTGGTGATAACTTCTAGTATGCCTGGCTAGACTTGTATGCCTGACTGATGTTCTTTGACATAATGTATGATGTGAAAGCTATTCTACATATTTTCCATGTCTTCTTGTTTGTACAATTTGGAAGTTAGCTGAGAAGCAGAAAGGAACAATAATAATATCCAGGCAAGAAGGATATATGCACGGAATTAATAGATACTATGATCTTTTTAGGTAAGAAAATACTGCTTAGCAGAGCTGTTAACATTTTTTATAGCAAGACCATTTCTACCTACTGCTCGCTTTATTTTCAGAACACTGTATAAAATTCCTTTTTCATCTTTCCTTCTCATCCATAATCTCTGCTAAATCTCATGCCTCCTGCTGTTGGTTCTGGAACATAGAAAGAAAATCTCTGTCAAACCATGCCAAAGGTCTAGCTCAGACTGCTGAAAGGTTTCCATGCCAAAGATGATAAGCCAAGTAATTTCACTGTGTTTCCACAAATACCTTAGTCCATTCAGCATAGACCAAGTAGGCAGCTGGCTCCAGGCATCTCCCAGGCAGTGGGAGCAGCAAGCCTTGCAGCATCTGGATCATCTAGAACTAGTATCCTTCAATCAACTACTTCAGTGTTTTATGTTATTATACATGAAGTGGGTGATCAGTGCATATAAACGTGTACTCTGAGTAGCAAAACTGTAACAATAATTATTGCTTTCATAGATCTGTGATTTCTGTAATTGGTTATTTCATCTGAAATATAAGAAGCCCTAAACTGTAGAAAGTCTGTGCCTACTTGGGAGGCAGGCACTGGGAGAGGAGGAAGGATGTTGTAGCTGTTGAACTATATTCCTTCCTTCCATCCTACCCACTGCTACTGTAGCACATTAAGAAAAAAAAATAAAATTATATAGGAAAAAAATCTGATGGGTTTGGATGGATTTTTCACAACTGACAACAGAAATTTGGCAGTTGACAGCATGCAGGCATTTTTAATTGATCTCCAAGCACCAGGTGCACAGCCTCCAGTTGACAAGTTGAATGGTTGCCAAGAACTACAGCTGGAAGGTACCTGCAGTTACAGTGCTGCAAGTGCAGAACCAGATGGGGACATGTGCTTTTTGGAAGTGAGTGTCTCCAAGCCCACTCATCATATACAGCTAGCCACTACAGGCAGTTTCTGGGTGGTATCTCACTTTTTGGAAGTCAGCCTACTGCCAATTTCACTCTTTTCTTCTTGGCGTTGGTGTCTTGATTGCCTGTTGCCTGTCAAATTCAATCAGGAGATGAGTGAGACTCGCCCTTTTTAAGACTCAGGTTCTTGACAAAATGGGACACTTCTGAGAAAAAAAATGTCATCCATCCATATTTTGCTATCATTTGACTTTTCCAGAAAGCCCCAAGGCATCTCTGTTTATCACCTGCAAAATCCTAATTACAGGGCTTTTAATACTCGCTGACTATCCTAACAGTGTACACGTTCACCAAACGTTTAATTAGAATTGTTACGTGCAAATCCTTTGTTCATAAAAGAATCCTAATGATCCTTAGCCAATTGAAAAGAAAAACAAACAAAAACTATTGTGTATGGCAACGTAACTGAAGTCCCTTGTAGAAATGCAACAGAAAAGGTCCATGTAGATTTTATTATGGTATATGAATTTTAGCATATAATATTGTTTTACCATCAAATTTTAACTTGAGAAACGGTTAATAAAATTCGGTTTTGTAGAGTGTTAATTCTGGATGCTGCCAAGCTTTGAAAGCAGTTATATGAAGTGCAAGTTTAGATTTTTCCATTCTACTCACCTCAAAACACATCCAAAAACGTTTTAGACCCCACAGTCAGTGTCTGTGCATTTTACTATCATTATTACCTTGCTTGTATTTGCTGTGTTAAAGTGCCTGACATGACTCTTGGACTTTTGGGGTTGGATGAGGAAACTCCTTGACTTTCATGAAATAACTTTGCGATGCTATTTCAACACAAAGTGATGCTATGCAGGGATTCAATAAGCAGATCCAGGCTGGTATTATTCAGCATTTTTGTGATTTGAACCAAGTGTGTCAGTTTACTTGCGCTTCTATTTCATTTTATATAGCTGTATCTTTTTAATTGTCATAGTGGTCTAGTACATTATGTAAAGTTGGCAGATGAAGACATTAATAACTGATAATCCATTATTCAGATTATGTTTAGGTTGGGGTTTAATTTTCAAACATGAAGGGTTTAATCCATTTTGGAAGAGAAATATGTCTATCTGTGAATATGTATGTATGTCTATGTGCATATGACTGTAAGTGTGGATACAGATACAGGTGTCTCAATACTTTGTCTTGATGTTAAGTCTTTTGTTCCTACTATGACAATGTGAAATACTTGTACACTTCTCTATGCCTAGTTAGTGTGGGTCCACCATCAATTTAGCTCCCGCTAACATGATGCCCCACAGAAATGTTCCATAGAGAGGTCTCTTCTAAGACAGTAAACCTACAAAGCAATGTCTCCCACTAACTCACAGATGCAAAAGGAGGAAACAAAAAGAAATCTACACCAGGTAGAGGCAGGGTTATCAAGGGCAGGCTGCTTTTCTCACGTACCTCTCATGGGGACCCCAACTTCCACTTGCAGCCCAGATGGGAAGACAGTAAAGTCCATGGATTCCTGCTGAACTTCTTGCTCACCCAGTGACAGCTCTCTCCTTTGGTTAGTGTTGGTTTTCCTTGGGATTCACAGCTTCCAAAACAGGCAGGTGTTTGGAAGGACTGGATTGTGAAGGAGGCTGAGATACAGACTTAGTGTTGAATTCAAAAAGGACTAGTTTGGGCCTAGTACTTTTTATTTTTCCATCTAGAAAGTAAGGCTGTATCCCTCTCTAGCTTTCGCTCTTTTTTGGTGCTTATTTTAAGGAGATTTATAAATTCTTACAAAATTATGTGCCCTTTTTTTTTTTTTAATTTTATTTTTATTTTTTATTTGAGGAACATGCAGCTGCCTCCCTGCATAAGTAGAGTTGTATGACTCAGAAGAAGTCCCTGAAGTCCCAGTTCAGGACTTTGCTGTTCCATGACTGCATTACATCTCACTGCCTTCACCTCCAGGGACCTTTCAAACACATGGCTAATGGCCCCAGAATCTTCCACACTTTCTACAGGGCAAGGTCCATGGCAAACCTTGGGATGAAAGGAAACATGCAACCTGTTACCTCCAATATCTTTTTGGAGGGGGGCTGTGCAGTCCTTGGCAGTTCCCTGCTGTAGTCCTGCAAGGTGCTAAGCACCTTTTGATTCTCTTGAGGCTGGTAGATGCTGAGAGCACTCGGGAGCACTGAGACATGGATGGCATCAAGTCAGATCCACTTCATGAAGCCTACGGAAAGGAGGCCAACCCATCACAGGCTCTGTTCACATAATCCCAGCTTTGATTGCTGCAGATGCAGACCTGAATGAGGCTTTTTTCACTTTGAATTTCTTTCCAGTTTTCAATTTAAATTGAACAATCAGCACTTCAGGAGAAGCTCCAAGTTTCTCATGCCTTTGACATTGGCACAATAAGCTGGCTTAGGCTCCGAGTCCTGCAAAGGGTCCCATAGGAAATTCCAGTCTGGTGCACAGCCAAAGGAGGTAAGGACTGCCAGTCTGTGGACATAATTTTTGCACAGCAGGAGTCAAAATACAACTGTTTAGAAATAAAGCAGTGAAGTCATTACCAGGAACTGTGATAATCATACTCACTCTGGTGGTTTGCATCTAAGCATTTAAATTTGGATGAAATTAGTGGGGACCCTACCATGTTGTTGGTGATGTTTTAAAATGCTACCTTCATCTGCAGTCCTTGCCTGAGCCTGGTTCCTGTAGCATTAGGATTTGCACAAAGATAATACGGTGTTTAAATACTGGGTTTACATCGCTTGTCAGTCGAAATCATAACCCCTGTCAGTCCCTCTTTGTACTGATCTGTGCCCCCAGAGTTAATTGCAGAACACCCCATCAGGGGCTCACTGGCACAGAATAAGAGTGACAAAATGATCTCTGGCTGCCGCCAGACCATGGCATGTTCAAAAACCTTCCCATTTTCCAATATATCTTCCAGTTCCTAGTGCTTGTGACTGTGTGGGATGGGATATGAGTGGTGGCAATGTGTTTTTTTGTTTTGATTTGTTTTCCTCCTGGTTGTTTTCTTCTGGACTATTGAGATGAATCAGGTTGCTGAGCATACCCCTGGGAAGTCCTGAATTTGCCCATGGAAGGGCATGCAGAGAGGTAGAGCTGTGGCTGGGGAGCATACAGGACTCTTTGGGCAGGCACAAAGGAGTGATGGGGATGCACCATCTTCCCCTTTGGGCAGCAGCTGTGTCTTGAAGGGGTGCAGCGAGTGCCTGAGCCACTGCCAGGGAAATATGAAGGCCAAAGTGGGAAGTGAAGACACTTTCCAACAACAGTGGGTATCTAACAGCATTCATTCATTCAGCCAGTGGCCTGGAACTTCCTCCAAATTCTCTACAGGCTCAAAATATGCCATTATCCTAAACAAAGCTGATCTGCAACCACTCTGAGCTCAGCTCCAATGAGCAGCTCACTCTGTTTTCCATAGCAGGGAATATGTGTCCCTTGTTTCTAATATGTGTATATACATAGCATAGACATCTGTCAACTGTGTATTCATTATCTCACTGTGTCACATCTGTCAGGCAGATTCAATTAAGTGAACATCCTTCCAGCTCCAGTGAGACTTTCTGTGCATGTGAAATGCATCAAACCTCAAATAAAGCAGGGCTTGGCAATCAGGAAATTGAGTAAAATGAACTAAGGGGAAAGTGGGTAGGTAAACAGTGTTTGCGGATATTTCCAGGTTTGCTGCCCTAAAGAGTGCAGCTCCATGTTCTTGGAAGTGCTTGCAAATATCGAGTTTTATATGTTAGGCAAAGAGAGGATGATGGGGACTAGGGGGACAGTTGGAAACATTTCACTACTTATTATCTGTGATTTCCTTCTTTGGGTAATTCTTTCAAGAAATGAAGTTTAATCTCAGAAGTTTCCTCTTTTAATCATTAAATGCTCTCCGTCTTTTTGAAACCTGGAAGTGCAAGGCATGGTTTTGCATGCACATGTGTGTTTGTTTTTACAGTTCATAGTTCAGTGCTCTGACAAACCATCATTAATGTACAAGGTCATGCTCAGTCTCCAGAAGCCTTTTGCAGATGTCATGACAGAGCAAACAACCTTTGCTACCTCACAAGAAAATATACTGCAGGAAGAAGGCCCTCTTCCTTTGAGTCACATTTGAAAACATGGCACTAGCCAGTTTAGCATCTGCATGAGCCATAATCACCCGAGGACCGCCCAGTGAGTATGATGGAGACATGTCATCATGCACATGGGCAGCAGTGCAGCTGTGGTGGGCTCTCAGCAACTTCAGCAAGCTCCTTCTGCCTGAGGTGGCCCTTGTGCAGGTCAGCACAGTTTGTGACTCCTCTAGCTTGTCACAGGTAGGTCCTGTCATGCCTTGACTTCTTACCAAGTTAATTTCTTCCTTGAACTCTGAAAAGAAGGAAATGCAGCCCTGAATGTTTGAGGAAGCAGAAGAACTTGCAGGAGCTGAAAGCTCAACTCCCTGGTGGATTTTACCCGATTTGAATATGTGCTTCTGTTCAATGTTATCGCTTTGGACCTTGAATCCTAGCAGTAAAGCAATTCATGGCAACAATCCCTGATAAGGCATGACCCAGACCTGTAGAGAATAGGAAAGCAGACACCAGACTGTTTATATTCAGAGCTTCTGGAGGGCAATTTCATTCTTCATTGTGTTATGTCGTAGACTAATTTAACTCTGCTGAATTTCAACAGTTTGCATAAGTGCAAAAATAATGTAATGGGAAGGATTGGTCCTAATCTGATTTGTATTCATACTGATTTAAGTACCTTCCTTGACTTGGTTTCTATATGACAAGATAAAGGTGCCACATTTAATTAATTTTTACATTAAATTGATTTGAAATGCCAATGGTGGAGATTTTGTGTTGAATAGTCTAACTCAAATACGGACATTCTGAAGATTTGTAAAATTAGGCTTAAAATCTAGAATTGCCAGAAATTTCTGAGTTCAGGAAAAACTACTTTTTGACAGCTCATTATAATACAATCATAATGTCCTTCCTGGACTGGATAATAATTCAGATGTTGGCACAGAAACTTAATTAAACAGATTTTCCTGGTGGATCGGTCTTGGAAAAGTTGCAAATATCCCGCAGAGACATGTCTTCTGAGGAAAATTTTTGTCTGGCACGTTCTTACCAAGAAAATTCTCCAGGGTTGGGGACTGAGAGGCAGAGGGGTCCCCTGGCAATGTACAGTGCTATGACAGCAACCCAGCCAATGTAGCATGTTGTGAACTGACTTGGATCCCTTTTTTCAATCTTTAGTCTTCTTGTATTGGATGTAGTATTTCTTGATGTTAGTTTTAAAGTTCTGGCAGCTGGATTCATGTTGTTACAAGAAAATCACAATCACAGATGAAGTAAAATCCTAATTTTATTTTTAATTTTTTAATTTTATTTAATTTTCTTAAAAAAAAAAATCATTACTTGAACCAGAAGACTGCACTATTTTCACTGATTTTATCATTTCCAAATATTCCCACTTTCCAGAACTCTATGCAGTTTTATGCCAGACAAAGTCTTGATGACTCTGGAAAGATAATTAAGAGGGTTTAGCAGCACTTCTGATTTTATCTTGCCCAAATCACCGTGGGCAGAGTTCTTGCCCCTGCCCTTACCCCTTCACAAATTACCATGGCACAAAGATATTTTCACTGAAATGTCCCAATGACAAAAAGTCCAGAAACATCAAACATCCAAAAGGAAACAAAACAGTAGAACAAGCCTGTCCATTGCCCATGGCCTACTCTTCCCTGTCTTTGCTTGCTACAAGGCTCTTCTAAAAGCCCATGGAGACCTTTAGAAATAACACAATGTCCCTCAGTGGCTCCGTGTATACCAGGACAAGAAGGTGACCCATCTTCAGCTGTGATTTTTAAGTATGCAATATATCATTAGGTAATTTCAGAAGACATTTAACAGGCTCTTGAAATCAGTTTAAGTGGCTGCAACACTTTGAGCTATCAAAGGTGTTTTGATGTCTCTGCTTCTTGTTTGTCTTGATGAGGTTCAAAGGCTTAAAATATGAAACCCAAATGTTTGTTTGTTGTAGGAAAATGCATGTGTTGTACATACACTCGTGCTTTTATGTTTGCAGCTGCAGCCCTATGAAAGTTGCTGTTTCGTGAAATTTGCCATTCATGGTTGTGGCATTAGATTACACATTTCCTTTCTGAAGGGTTAATTAATGTCATCCAAATTTTGAACAGTTAATTTATAGGTAGTCTTAAGACAGCTGCAACATTTATAACCAAGGAAACACTTCTTACTTGAATAAATGGACCTTACACTCTTTTATGTTTTACCAAGTTAACTTGGGAAAAGGAGATGTTTAAGACTCACATACTGTTCTCTTGAATGGAGTTCATCCATCCTACTTAAAACAGGGGGATTATGCTTAACTTGCCAAAATGTGAGATTAAATTCAATGGTACAGGAGGAGATAAGAGAGCCAGTCAACCTCATATTGTTTTTGGCAGAGCTCTTCTCTGATGCTCTTGCAGTAGTCATGGGTAGAAAGGGATCGCGCTATCAGAGCAGGCAAGGAGCACTGACAGCCTTTGTGGGCACCCATAGTGTCTGGGTTTTGCACTTGGATCTCTGTAGCCCCTTCAGTCTAAGGAAGCGGACCCTAAACAGAGACTTCATCTAAGCATCAGTCTTTTTTTTTTTTTTTTTTTTTTCTCTCCATGATTTTAAACCTACCTTTTAGGAGAGAGTTTCCACAGTCCATTTCCTTTGGCAGATAATCTGGTTTGGTAAAACAGCTGCAGCTGCATCATTGCAGGCCAAAGGAAAGGTTAACAGAAATGTGCATTTATTTAATATTTAGATAGACTTAAAGTTTAAAAAGGTATATAAATTTAATTAATTCTGCTTGCGTATAGCCTGACATCAGATTCTTCTCTGTATTTCAACACTCTTCTTTGACAACAGTGAAATACCTTCTCCTCCTCTGTTTTAGCAGACCCCAGTATTTTTTATTTTTTTTTTCTGTCAATATTACCATGGAATAAACAGGAAACCTGGAAGTAACCCAGCTGTAGAATGGCCTTCCTTCCAGCAGGTAGCTTCAGTACCATTTTTTTCTAGGCTTGCAGCTGAGAAGATGTGCCCAGTAACTTATTCCTTTCCTTAGCTGTCCTGGCAGGAATGAGTTGCTGTAACCCAATGAAAAAAAAAAAAACAAAAAAAACCACCACCACCACCAACTACAACAAACTAATTTTCCTTAGCTTAGCTAGATGTCCATTTGGAGTTTTCATCAAGATTCTCTCCTTTGACTAACAAGAAAGGCGGTTTCAAAATTGATCCAAGGCATCCTAGAAGAGATGGAAAGATTTGCTATAAAAATTTCTCTCTCTCTAGTGAAAACCAGCTGTCTGACTATCTTAGTCTAGAGGTTTCACTTTGTATCAGGCTAGCACTAGGCAGGACGAATGTTTGGTCTGCTCAGGGGACAGCATCTTAGGGAACTAGAGATGTGATCCTATTTGATTCCTTCGGTCCTCCAGCGTAGCCCAGAGGTTGTGGTTATTGTGTGAGATCTGTCCTAGCTGAAACTGAAGGAGCTGATATCATTAGTGAAAAAGTAAACATTACATCAAGAATAATAGAACAAGGGAATTTTTATGATTTTCAGTTCAGTTTTCTCTTGGACTTAACACCACTATCTTCATGAGTGCAATAAAAACAGAAATTTATATAAACTCATCAGCACTGTCATCACAAAAATCCTGGTAGCTCAGTGCTGTTAGCCTTGCTCTCTCCTTATGTAAAAAAGGGTTTTAGTGTTCAATTATTACAGCTATATTTTCCATCTGATACTGTTCAACAATGCTTGTACTTTCAAAAACAGACTATTAGAAATGAGAAATGCATAGGGCAAGATTTTATTCTTCTCCAGAATTTTTTTTCACTGTACTATGACAACAATTTCAGGCATTATTGGTGCATTAAAATGCTACTTTAATACAGTGTAAGGACTGGATTTCCTGAGTTGGATACCTGCAAGAAAGTAGGCAATTTAAGGCTAAGAAAAATACTGAAAATAAGCGGTGACAATAGCTGATAGGCTGCTTCACAAAACCCTGGAGTTCTATGCACTTCATCCTGAAGTGCATAGGCCTTAGCAGTGAAGACACAAAAATAAGTAGTTCAGTCAAATGAACAGACTTACACATGATGACACAGAACTATGAGAGAGGAAAACAGGGATGGAATTAAAATAATAATAATAAAAAAAGGCATGTATAGCACTTATTCAGCCCTCATCTCTCTGGCAGCTAAATGTTACTCTCACCACATGCTTTCATGATGGAGGTTTGGGTCCAGGCCACCTCAGAGGTGAAGGGACCTAGTTTCTTTCTGCAGCTCACTTTTTGGATCTCAACATTTGGTTTCAGCTCAAACTTTTTCTCCTAGTAGAGGACACTATAGAGACTAGTAGTTGTATGGCAGTTGTGAAGGTCCTGAGAAAGATTTGGGTTTTCTTTCCTGGTTGGTAGTTGATCAGGTGAAGGAAGAAAAAAAAAAAAAGGACTTGTTTCACTCTCAGAGACACAAATTTTAAGACAAACCATTATCAGAGAAATTACTTTGTGAATAATTTACTTAAGCAGTAGGAGAGCTACGGACATGCGTGGCACTATTGAAGTAGGAGGAGTGTTAACAGTGAAAGAGGGGAAATCTTGAGAGTTATGGCATACTAGAAGAGACTAGGGATTTTTAAGTGTAGATCAGCAGGAGATCAGGTGTGCCGTGGTATTACGAGTAGTTGTGTGATGCTTTGAAGGTCTGCATTTGGTTCCCTGATATGTTGCTTATTTCTTCTGTGTGGCAGAAAAATACTTAATCTCTCTATATGCTGGTCTCCCTTTTGTAAAAGGGGGATAGTTTATTCAGCTCTCTACAATGTGAGAATTTGGACCACTAAAGGCTGTGAGCTATGTGCACTGGAATGCCTTGGGTAGATTTTTTTCTTCTTTTTCTTTTTTTAATCCAAAGTACATGCAGAGGTAGTCAGATGAGCTGCTAAGTCTTTGAAAGGAAGCGTATGCTCATTTTATGTATGTCTTTTTTTCAGAATATGGTGAATTAATGCTTTGTTTTGCATTTCTGTTTATACTGTGGCATATGCTTTACTGATTATGGAAAACAGATCCTGCAAAATTCATTACCTAACCAATAAAGGATATTTGAAACAAAGGCAAGAAAACTGGGAAGAAGGGATTGATACCAGGTTAGTTTAAAATTTATCTGTCTCACTACATGTGTGTTAAATGAATCGGGAAATTCAGAGAAAAAATCATAACCTACTTACTAGTAAATCCACTTCCAAAGGCTGAGATAAGGCTTTTAGTCTGGACTCTTGAAAATCATCGTTGTTGGGTAGTAGAGCTGCTTAAACACTGGAGATGCTTCTAGGCAAAGCTGACTGAGCAGGTCCTTTACCAGCTAGACTATCCTCATCAGTTCTTCAGTGAGAAAGCTAAGGTTTTACCTGGATATGTACACCACCACATCAATATATAGTTTGTAGCTATTCTGAAATAACAATATTTTGGTCATCTGTGTGAACTGTTCTTACATTTGTCAAGGTTTTGAACCACGTGGAATTTTTTGGTGCCGATTTTTTTTGCTTATGAAAAAGGTAGTGCTTTCTTGATGTCAGTGGCAGGGAGGAGAGGGAGAAATTTTTGAGAGCAGGTCAGGAAAGTAAGAAGATGTTTTTTCTAAGACCAGCTCGCTAAAAAATTACAGTGTCTATAGGTCATTATGGCATAGCTGGAGGTGTACAAAGGCAGTACAACATGTCCTGAGAGCAGTAGCTCCCATCTACAGACATCAGCAAATTGAACGCTTGCCTCCTTTTTAAAGAGAGATTAAACCTTTCTTCTCTTTCCTTCCTAAACAACGGGTTTAGCCTATTATCATCATGCAAGCAATTATTCTTTTTCTTAATGAATTTGTATTCAGTGTCTTTTAAAATAAGCTAACGCAAGCCTTGTGTCCTCTTTGCATTCTTCTGGGTCAACTTAGAAAGGTCGGCCTCTAGAAATTAGTGTAGCCCTTGGGGACAAAGTGTGTTATGAACACTTAATCACTACAAACAACCCCATTGAAACCTTCTTGCAGCAAGATGTCTGTTGTTCATTAGAAATAAATGCAACTCTGCCCACTGAAAAAAAAATTCCTCCTCCTTTGTCAAGGCTGTATCCTGGCATAATTAAGCACAAGCAAATTAGAAGTAAACTACCTTTCTCAAATCATCCTTCATTAATTTGATCCAAAAAACTGAACTTACATGTCAGTGACAATAACTAGATACATGGGTGGATTAACAAGACTGTCAGTGGAGTCCAGACAATATATCTGTCCTGGTTCCAGTTAGGACAGAGTTAAGTAGCTCATAGTAGCTGGTAGGGTGCTATGTTTTGGATTAGGATGAGAAGAGCGCTGATAACATGCTGATGTTTTAATTGTTGCAGAGCAGTGTTTACACCAGGCCAAGGACTTTTCGGCTTCTTGCTCTGTCCTGCCAGCGAGCAGGCTGGGGGTGCAGCAGGAGCTGGGAGGGGACAGACCCAGGACAGCTGACCCAAACTGGCCAAAGGGGTATTCCATACCATCTGACGTCATGCTAAACAATATATAGGGGTGGCTGGCCGGGGTGGGGGGGCCGGCTGCTCGGGAATAGGCTGGGCATCGGTCAGCGGGTGGTGAGCAATTGCATTGTGCATCACTTGTTTTCTTACACATTATTATTGTTAATACTATTACCATTATCACTATTATTATTATTATTGTTATTATTATTTTCCTGTCTTAATAAACTGTCTTTATCTCAACTCACAGGCTTCACTTTCCCGTTTCTCTCCCCCATCCCAGAGAGGGAGGGGGGAGGGTGAGCGAACGGCTGTGTGGTGTTTAGCTGCCAGCCGGGTTAAACCACAACACTGTCCCACCCACTTCTGACATCAGCAAGAGACCACCAGTGCAAGCCAGAGGACTTTGGGCTGTGGGTTACAGTTCCGATGACTCCCCAGCATATTGCAGGGCTGCAGCAGGTAGAGCAATGAGGCAGGGGAATGGCCTGATCTCTCTGCTTCTTCCCCGAGTTGTGGCATGCCCAGAGGGCACTGGGCCAGGGCAGGCAGTCATTAGGCAGGTTTTTGGTGCTGCTCTATCCCACCTTCACAGCACTAATTCGGAACTTATTGTTCTTGACACTTGGTCACTGAAAGGACCAGTGGGATCAACAGTAATGGCATTTCAGAGCCACTTTAATTAAAAATAAAAATGATGTTTGGCAGGAGATGTGAATGACTTGTGTTCACCACAGCCCAAATTTTAAAGGTATTTAGGTACTTAAAGACACAGGTAGGTCCTTAACAGATTCTTCCAAAGTAGCTATATGCTCAACTCCAATTATCTTTAATGAGACTTACGTGCCTCCTTATTTCAAAGAACCCTAATAGGAACATATATGAGGCTTTAAGCACAGGAGAGTCTTTACAAATTTGGTACGATGTCACTACTGAACACGAGGCCTCATTATTTAAGCATTACAAAACTGATTTGACATTAAAATGATCTGTAGATTGTGTGAATGCCTTTGAACATTTAGTGGACTTACAGCATTCACGTTGACTAACCAATCTGGGAAAAAAAAAAAAAGAGTATTTTCTAGTTAATCTGAAGGTTAATTATGTGTCACAGTTATGGGCTAGAGTTATGCAACTATGCAAGTGTGAGGGATGAGGAAAGCAAATGCATATTGTAACATTTAAAAGAAAACACCAGAGTTCGCTTTGAGAACATTGCAGAGTCCCCCTGCTCTAATGCTACTGTCAGAGGAGAGGTGGACCTCAGATTTGAAGAATCTCCCAATGGCCTGAAGTTAACACTGAGTGATGTGGCCCAACACATGGGTCATAGGCCTTGGCACCAGGAGAATCAGGGTTCTGCCTTAGCACCTGACCTGGCACAAGACCACAGGTACCCAAATCCTCTTCTCCAGTCCAACATCTCCTCTCCTGGTAGGTATTTTGAGAACTCCTAGTACAACAAGCTAGCAAAGAGTCAACTTAGCATGGCCAGCTGTGCGCAAAAAATGTATGTTCTTAGCTGCGTATGGGTAGTAAGCATGAATGTGTAGTCAGTGGGAATAGACTTGTCAGCAGCCAAAGTGGGCAGAAAGGTCTGGATATCCCCATGAAAAGGGACTGTGAGAAGTTTGCTTGTGCTTACTCATATTTGTGGTTCATTCAACATTCACACTGACACTCACACACACACAGGTACTCACATCCTCTTCTCTCTTTGGGGAGCTGTCTTGCATATGGTATTTCTGCTGCCACAGGGAATAGAACAAATATTGGACTGTAAATACAAATTCAAATGCTAGACAGAAAGCTGTGCTGATAACGATGCCAGTAAACTCTATGGCTTCTTAAAAGCATAAGTGTTTTTTTCAAATCATAAGTGATAAGCAGTTATGGAAGTGGGGAGGTAAGGTAGTTAAAAGGAAACTGTACTGAAAGAAGATTAAAGTGTGAGCATGCATAGGAAATGCTTTGCATTTGTTTGGGTTTAATTCTTTCAGAAGAAAGAGATGGTGAAAGGGAAAGTACTGAAATCTTAAACCAAGGCAAACTCATCGACATTCATCTGAATAATAACACAAATAGTTACAGACAGCATGTTGATAGAGAGAATGAATGAGATGATAATCATGATGGTAATGATTTATTCAATGAATTATGTTGTTCTGATGTGACTCTGAAATCACCTCCAAGGTTTTTGACTTTAAAAATTGTTTTTCCTCAAAACAGAGAGAAGGGACTGAAATATTTTATCACTGTACCTAATTATTTAGTTGCAATAGGTTGCCAAGGATGTAAGATGTGCCCCCGAAAGGATGGTACAATCTGTGACAGTTAGTGAAAAGCACAGAAAGTTAATGAAAAGCACTGTATGTGTCTATATTGAATATGATTTTTGGGGGACAAATAAGTTATTCATTTTTTTAAAAGTGTACTTTCAGGCTACCTGAAAGAATTTTTGCAGAAGCCAATGAATAGTATTATCTAATAAGGGGTGGAAAAAAACAAAAGAAGTGTGGATCTTTTTAAATCAAAGAATTTCAATGCTGTGTTTCAAAATGACATTCTTCTTTAAAGCTAATTTTGCACTTTAAAAGTGGTGATAGACTTCCCCCATTATTGAAACACTTCTTTTTTTTTGTATAAAACAAAATGCGAATAATATTAATATATATTTTGGCTTTTTTGTTGTTTATTTTGACAAAAGCACAGAATTCAGGGCTGTATGTGCCCTGTACATGTATATGCAATAGCTGAATTAAACTAAAATAATAAAGGAAGCAGTTTTGAAAAGGAAGATAGCAAGAGTAGAAGCTTGTGATGGTTGAGCTGATGCCTTTTGTGTTTTGATTCCTTTTTGACATTTACTGTAGACCAAACCTAGCAATTAGCTATTCCTGGTTTGCTCTGTCTGTTATCTCACAGGGACTGCCAATATATCCTTTTGAAATATTATAATGCAGAAAATCATTTTCTAGTTTTTCAGCTTGCTTTTTGTTTTCATGTAATTGGCATTTACAAGAAGGGCAAAACATTTCCATAACAACAGTCCAGTGCATCTTTTTAATTCCAAGCAACGGGGTAGATCTCTTTCCATTTCCAAAACAACTTTGCAACAAATCATTAAAGAAAGATTGTTTATACATACACAAACACATATATGCTATAATTAGTAGTTTTACGTATAGTTAAAAAATGAGAATCTCAACATTTGAAAGCAAGTAAAGCATTAGAAATGAAGTAATCTTCAGACAATATTGCTTCAATGTTCTGTGAGTGCAGGTAGTGTCATAGGTCACTGATCTGGTATGCTCTCATTATTGAGAGGCCAGTCCAAAACCTAGCCCTACATGTGTGATAGTTTCAAGTATATAAAGATAGGCATTTCCAGGTTCACAGGACAGTAGCATAATTCCTAAAGACAGTAATCTCTTCTGCTTGGCATGTTGGAGTAATAAACTGTGTAGGTAAGAGATCTATGATATCTAAAATTAGAGTTGACCCCATGATCATCTATCTATATGCCAAAGAAGGGGGAAGGCAATGACTCTTGAAATCTAGAGACTTAATTTTTTATAATATTGCTGCTCTGACTATCCCTACCACTCATTCAGACAGGAAGCAAAACCACCATCCTTCTCCTGTGAGAGCAGAAAGTTAACTTCTTTTGCACTGGGGTGAATGATCCTCATAACCTTTGTCAATGCTGGGATTTGATGTAGCCCTTATGGAATGAAGTCCTTATGGAAGTTTCTGGCTATATTCCAGCATTGTAGGCAACTATATCTAGCAATTTCCTCTAGAAAATGATTAAATTTCATCTGAAAAATCTGTCTCCTGGGTTCTGCTGGAAACTAGTTACACAGTTCAAACACGCCGATGGTTATAAATCTCTTGTTTTTCCAGATTCTGTTTACTCATTGCCATTTTGTGTCCTTTTGCTCTCATTCCAATACCATCTTTTAGCTTAAAAGCTCTTCTGGTGCAGAATTATGTACCGCTTTCCTCCAGTGTGATTACTGAAAGTAATCTTATTCCCTCACAGCTGTGCCCCTGACAGTCTTCAAATGCTTAAAATCAGGTGTGATTTTCTATATAAAGCACAACCAATAGTCAATGTAATAAATGACAAGAAAAAAAATGTTGGACAGTTCAGTGGAAGAAAAGATATATGGTGCCATTATGACCTAGTTGATTAGTTCTTCAGTTCTTGGCAAAAAGATTTCAAAGTTGGCCAGACTTCTAAGTGGATTCATCCTTTCCATCCTCTCTTTCCTTTACCCTCTCTCCCCAGGTGCAGTGTGTGTCATGGAGTAAGACTGCATTTTGGTAGCATCAGTTAATCACTGAGGGTGCGCTTACATTAATGTTTTGTTTGGACCAGAGTGCAGTTTTGAACTGAACCTCCTGGTTACCCACACTTGCTGTGATTTGTTTTGTGCAGTGGTGTGGTCTCAGAGCTCATGAACTGTGTTGTTTTAAGAGGAAATTAACCTGGAAGACGTGCTGGAGTGCAGCACTTCAGCTGCAAATGACCATCCACACTAGGAGGCCAGACTAGAGTTAGTCTGAAAATAATAACAAACACATTACAGTCTGGAAATTAGGTCCTCAGCACCAAGTGTTCCACCCTACAGGCCTGCCTCCAGTGGTTCACATGGCTTGCTATTGCAGATGCGAATCTTTCCTTTGTCTTTACGGTTATCTTTGCATCCACATGTATCACTTTTAATCTTACATGGAGTGTTTATCCTACGTTTAGGAAAACAGACATAGCTACTCAGGGAAGAGCAGAGTGACTGCTGCTCCTGTGTATGAATGTGATCACACAGAAGCACATCGCTAGTAGTCAAGATTAGGAGACAACAATACATTCACCTCTTTCAAACGGATTCCTATGGGTGCTATCCCTTAGTTACCCACTGACTTATAAATACCCATTTGGGTATAAAAATGACTATTGTATTAGTAAAGCCTATGCTGAGATAGGCAGATTGATATTTAAAGGCTTGAGATAATATGGCAGGTTTAGACCCTGAATTTCCATACATTGAGTTTTCTTTCCTTAGTGCTATAAGCCTAAAGATTTCTGCATTTCAATCTTGCTTATTAGCCCCCAAAATGTCCTTTTAAAACAGAAAGAATACCATGCAAAATCGTTATCTGCTTTTACTAAGGTACATTTACCAGATCTTGGAGTAGGAATTAGTAACCTTTTTGATGGTTGCAAATCTCATTCAAGGTAAACTGTGGTTGCAGTTCCTATATTTGGAGATGTGCAAAACAGGGCTAGTCTGATGGTGGTACTCAGGACATGATCATGAGATTTAGTTGGACGTCACCAAGGTGATGGTTTAAGCTATTGCTTTAAAATCACTGTACTTGAGGTCCTCTGACTTGAAGGAAGGACTACATTTTGAAGGAATATTTGAAAGACAGAATAACTGTATTTGCAGCTCCTGAATTAGTTTAATGGAAGCAGTGTCCTGTGCTTCTAGTTGAGGAAACACTTCTTTACTATGTAGATGATTGAGCACTGGCACAGGTTGCCCAGAAGATGGTGCAGTCTCCCTCCTTGAAGATCTTCAGAAACTAGATATGGTCCTGGACAAGCAGTTCTAGGAGGTCTTCCTTGTGGACCTCCAGAAATCCCTTCCAACCTCAATCATTCTGTCATCTTGTGATTTCTGAGACAGATTTTAAAGGCAGGTTTGAAATCTCTGTGCATGGGTAGGAGTTGGAGTTACTGTAGCAGTAATGGCAGGATTGTTTCTAGTGTTAATACAACAGTGAAGACAAGCCTGAAGCAACAACAATTTGTATTTTGTACAATCTAGCTTCATTACTGAATGGCCACGGCTTCCAATGAAAATGAATCCAAAATGCAGTACATCGTCAGTTGACTGCTAAACCAATTCTCTTTCTTTCCTTTTGTTACATTTATAGACTTGATTATGAGAGGAGAGTGAGTGATTATGGAGAATATAAACAAGCTGAACACCTCCCTGTATACCCCTGTTCATGTAACTCCTGCAAATGTAATTCATCCCTGCATAAAGAGAATGTAAACTGGATAATCATATAGCTGCCTGAAAAGTATCTTAGTTATTATTATTGCCCAAGGTAACATCATAGCTAATTTTTAGACTTATACAACTCTGTTCTCAGACAGAATATGTCATATTTGGCACACTAAATCTTGGCAGATTTTACTGCGCTGTTAAGTACGCTGTACAGGAAGATGAAATACTCTCACTTTCTTGTCATGTTCATAGTGGAGCTTGTATCAAAGGAAGTTATATGTTTTAAGTGCTCTCCTCAAGGTGGGTTAAAAAAATAACGAATCAAACACTGGGAGAGTCTAATTGGTAATCCCTGAGAAACTGCTTCATTCCACTGATTGATATGACGATTAGGTATGGAAACTGCCTTGAGTGAGTGGTTTCACCTTCCATAAATCCTGAAGTGTTTGTGAACTTGAATATGAATGTGAATGCACTGAATGCCATATGGACAGTATTCTACCTTGGCTGATGTTTTGCTACTCAATTTTATACACATCAGTGGTACTGTGCATACTGGAGGAAAAGATGAGAGGTTTAAATTCTGACCTGACTTTTCAGTCTTGATGGGTGCAGGTTTGCTAGAGGAGTTATGTTCCTTCTCATTGACTATGCTCAGGTTGTTGCATTTCTTTCTGGTTGGCCTCCTCTTGTGTGCCACAGAGCTTTTCAGCCATACAGGCGCAAGTTCTGGTGCTGTCCTGGGGAGGAGGGGTGGGAAGAAGAAGCTGGATCACAGTCCTCTTACTCCTACCAGAGGGGGAGGAGGGGTGATGGGAAAGGCACCCTGGTGATGCTCAAGAATTCCCTGGGATGGGTCCCATGGCAAGGGCAGCGTTGGCTGGCATTGCCGTTTGGGAGGATCTCACCTCCTACAGCTCCTGAACATGCAGAGCATCAGTGCTCATTGCTGAGGGGACAGCAAGGGGAAGAGGACACCGATGCCGTCATGCTTCCTCCTCAGCGCCAGGAGTGCATGTTGTAGAGTCCTCTCTTCACTCCCTAGGATTTGTTTAGAGTCTCAACAGATTTTTATCCAGTTGCTGCAAAGCTATGTGCCTTCTGCCTGGTCCTTATCTGGTTGGGAATGGCTTCACAGTAGCTGCACAGGGCTGAGAGCACAGCAGAGACGGGCACGCTTTCCTCAAGATGCAGTTCTGGTTTAAGCTAACTTTCTTTCTTGTGTGCTTTTTAGTGCAGACATTATTAATTTGGAGACAACTCTTTCATGAAATGTTTCTCTTTTTTTCTGTTTAAAGACTCTTTTTCAGCTACTATAATCCTGTCAAGCACTGGCAGTTCAAAGGACAGCTTATTTTCTTGCCTTCAAAATGGACTGATAGATATTTCCTTTTGGGATTCTGCGAGGAGAAAGCTGCGAGCAGGAAGCTGGAGGGTGGTTGGGAGAAGAAAGCCAAGTGACATGTCAAAGACAGCATTTGCGGCAGATCCCAGCTGTCCATGGGGATTCAGCTGGTTCCAGGTTGAGGTTACAGACTTGGAGTGGGGAAAAGAAGTCCCCCCCCCCCCCCTTTTTTTTTTCTTCAGCCAGCCACAGTTGTTTTGATACACAGTAGTTCAGTAATGTCTTCTGATAAGGACCTACCTATAATATATATATATTATATATATATATGTTCTGATTAGAAACGCTAATTATGACAGTAGAACTGTGAAAAGTATTGGATAAATATAGATTTTGTGAAGAAATTAAATATAGGCTAGCTGGGCTTTGCTTCCCAAAAATATGTTCATCTGTTTCACCACTTACCAAGCCTGATTATTTGATCCCAAGGCTATATGCTTTTTTGGAGTATATCCTACTTCAGATTTTGTAGAAAGCTTTGCTTTGTGGCAAATCTTGCGTGCAACATTCTGGCAGGCAACCTTCTTTTTATTCACAATATATACAAATGGACAACCTCTACTGGGTCACTGTTCTGGTAGTGTTATTCAGTGATCCTACCTGTGTCTCACCAAGTACTGGAACTACAAATCGTTGGAAGAGCAGGTTGATTAAATATTGTTCTGTGCTTATTCTGCCTGTTTCTTTTTCCGGTTTGGGCCATTCTCAGCAGAATATGAGGCTAGGTAGACCTTCGGCACAATCTGATGTGGCCACTCTTACATTATTAGCTGACGGAAGATTAGGCATTCATAAGAATTTCACTAAATTAATGGTTCTGCCATTCAGGAAGTAAATTTGCTTGCATACCCTGTGTGTTATTATCATTAAGCTCCCAGGTTAAAAAAAAATGGTATTTTCAGAAATGACCTGTCATTTTTGAATGCTGTGGATTGTATTTAGGGTGACATTTTAAAAGGACCCAATTCTCTGAGAACATTTGGCAGCACTTCTTGGAGAATTAGACTGCTTCCAGGTAGCTCAGGCTGAACAGAGAAAACAGAAGTATTCACTTTCCTACAGATTTCTTGGACTGACATCCAAATTTAGTTTGTGGGAAGCTTTCTTCTCTCCTTATACAAGAACTTCTGAGATGAGTCATTTTTATTTTTTCAGTCCTTTGGATACTTACTTTCATCTGGATGATATTTGGTTAGACCTGGTGCCTTGAATATGACTTATATTTGTATTTGCATTTTCAGTGTTTTGTAAATAAATCCATGCCTTTATTTTTAACCCAGGTATTTTAAGAAAGCTTGTCACATGCTGCACAGAGGAACACATGACCCTGCTGTGCAAGTCATTTTGCAAAAGCTTCCTAACAAGTGCATTTATAGCAGCAGTACTCGTGGAGAACCCTGAGAGAGCTGTGCGAGGAACCAGAAGCCATCCATAAAAACCATTTGAACCATGGGCAGGGGTAGAGGTTGTCCTCGGTAGAGGCCACCAGAGACTGAAAGGGCTGTTCATGCCTTCAGGGCCCTGGCAGCACCTCTAATGTAAGCAACCCTTGCAGAGCAATCAATAGTTTGAGATTTATTGATGTTTGTGGGTAATACACAGGCAGTAAGCAAGGCTGAAATTTTCTAAAGAAGTTGGCCACTATTAATAACTTCCCCAGATCTAATTAATGCATTTCAGGATGATAGCACACAGTTATCTCTCCTTGGAGACCATTCTTGGCAGGGATAGACACACGTAGCCATAGACTGTGCGTGTGTGTGATGGGACAGGATGAAATAATTGTGGTGAGCTGCTTATGTGTGGCTATATTTTTATTCTCTTGCCTAAATGAAAAAGCCCTTACTTTGAATTTGGTACATCGGTGATATTAAAAGTGCCTTTTAATGCCACCTCTCTGAATCCTTCTTCAAAGCATTATCAGGCTGTATACTGCTTGCTTCCAGCTGTTTTTTTGCTGTACACTACTCAGGTGTTGTACTGCTTCACCCCAGAAACTGCTGCACATCCATCTCTGATAGAGGTGCTCCTGTTGTGGTGTTACATCCACCAGTCTGTACATTCATCTCCCTAAGCCTTGTCATCCAAATGTGACACAGAACAACCCAAAAGGGTGCTCAAAGTAGTCCATCATATGTGAATTGACTGATAAAGTGGACACAGCTGTCTCAGCATTTGGAGACTTCATGTTGATCTTTAGCACTTCAAGGCCATATACTTTTCAGTTGGGGCCAGAACAAGAGCAGGCATATGCCTGTCTAACTTCATTGCATATTATGATTCATACCAACCAAAGATTCATGTTTTATTTACTTGATTATTTCTGTTTTTTGGCTTTGTGTTTATTCCTTTTTCTTGCCAGTTTCCAGCCAGCCATGGAAGAAGAATTGCTCAAACTGCAGAAGAATCTGCATGATGGTACCTCCGCAGAAACACCACGTTTCTGGCAAGTAAGTAAATACATACAATATTTTTAGCCCAGTTTTGTCTGCCTCAAGAAGCACAGTTGTGTTTGAAGAAATATCCAATAGCTTTGAGGTGTAGTTGAATTCCAGCTCTGAAACTTCTGAAATTTCACAGCGATGAAACAAAGTCATAGAAGGAGGTGCCTGAGAAGGATGGTATTTGGGTTGACCTGGGTTGTTTGTCTGTATCAGTCAGTGAGAGTAGATCTGTAGAGCACAGCAGTTGGTGCTGAAGACCAAGATTGCACATTTCAGGTGGATTTACTTTGGATTAGTTTAGTCTGCTTCTTGCCATCAGCAACTGGTGTCCTGTAAAGGGACTTGTGGAAAGCTTCTTCCAGGTAAATTTCATTTGAAAGACATCTACCTTGTGTTCTCCTGGACTGCTCAAACATGTGAAGCAAAGCATAGTAAGTGGGGACAATCAGGAGGTTTGGAACTCTTGATCTGAACTAAAATGGTAACATAGACATGCCCATAACCTTTCCCAGTCCATCCTGGACTTCTAGTAAGTAGATTAGGGAGCTGCTCCGCAAAACTGAAAGCTCTACAGAGGTCTCATGTTTATTTCTTATCACAGCACTGGCAAAGGTGACTTTTTTTCCCAATCTAAATGTGCTTCTACGGTTCAAACAGTTTATTTAAATGGTGATAAAAGCCACTGTGTGTGTTGGGCGTTTTGAAAAAGCTGATTTAGTGTAGTCTAGCAGCCCACACAGACAGGCTGCTTGAAAGCAAATACTTTTTTTACTGGAGTATCGTTACAGGCATGTGATAATGGAGGGGATATCTTAAGACACACAGAGAAGAGAATCTGCAATTAATATAGTTTTCCAGAGACAAACATTATGGCTGATGTTTTCCATGGTGCTGTTTCTGCAGTGAAATTGTGAAGAGGGTCTATGGTACTGTGATCCAGAAGCCAAGGGATAAGATTTAATTGTGTTTTCCTGTGAAACAGAAGCACAAGCTCAAGCACCTGCCAGCATTACTTGACTGAAGTGCTCATCTGTTTTATACTTTTCTTCTTTCCTTTTCTTTTCTATTTTTTTTCTAAGCTGAAGGTGAGTAAGTGTGAAGTGCAGCCTTTCAAACATGTAAAAGCTAGGGGAGATGAATGGGATGCAAGAGAGAATGAATGTTTATGTATGGAGCTTGCTGGAGTTTTGTGCATGATTACAGAAGTTATGTGTCATGGCCTGGGCCAAGGAAATAAGCTGAAAACACAGTCCAGGATTCAGAATTTTAAATTGTTTCCCTATTGCAAGTTCAGCAGGGTTTTGGTAAATTCATCCATAAAGCATGCAGAAGGTTTGGATTGTTTTGTCACCCTCTGATGACTTGAAAAAAGCGAACTTAGCTGGGAAAACTACAACTGAGATAATTAACCTAGTTTCAGGAGCAGCATTTTGACAATAACAGGGATGTAGCTTGGGTCATTGGATAATACGATAATACCACGATTTTGTAGTCTATGAGAAAACCAAGAGATCTACACAAGATATCTGATGTATTGTGAGCTGGGGATGTGGAGACTAGAAATGGCCAAATATCAATATCAGCAATCAAAGACACATGGTTTAAGTTGAACACATGCAGCTAGTAATGAGTGAGGCTTAAGTGCATGTTTAAAGAAACTAAACTTTCTAACTAATGGGAAAGTACAGGATGTGGTGATTGAAGATTGATTAAATATTTGCAAACAGGAGCTCTGATCTGGCTTCTTTTCTCTTAGGTACCTACAGCTGGACCCAACTAGATGCTGTTTGATCAACTGACCATGCTAGATGTTGTCCAGATAAGGCTTTAGAGCTATTTGCCACAGTGACTGGATATAGGAACCAGAGCAGTGAAGGTGGTTTTGAGGGAAGACTGTGGTTAAAGCAGACTGAGTGTATAGGAACCCTTTTCAGTGACAGAGGCAGATAATTAGTCTAATAATTGTGGCTAGTGTGTAAATACTTGTAAATAAACTTTACACAACTTCTGTGGCTCCAAGGACTCCAGAACACCACAAGAGACATTGTGGGAAAGACACATTTTAAAAAGATAATTTAACAATAAGGATTTGAATTAAAAAAAAAAAGGATAATAATTTGATAATGTGTTATTTTAATAAGAGTAGATTACTATAAAAGAGCTTTCCCTGCCCCTTGAAATGCTTGTGGTGTTTTGCATTAACCTGCAGTGGAAGGGAATTAAGCTAAATCAATTTGTGCACTATTCACCCAACTTTTGGAAATATTTTGCTAGAGAGGTCACAGGACAGGTTAATACAATCGAGTTAGCACACTATGGCAAGTCATGTTAATAAGTTTTGTGTCATACAGTCAACTGAGAGGATCCTTGCTTGCATCTTAATTTGTGGTAACCTGTGGCTGTGTCTTTACTGGCAAATGCTTCCAGAGAAGAGAGAGAAATAGACCACTGACCTGATACAGGTTGAGAACAGCACAGCTAGTTGAACAGCACTTAAACTCTAAACTGGTGTTTCCAAACAGCTGGAATCAGAAGGTAGCCCAATAACTGCCCGCTCACCCACCTGCTACACTTTGGACTGAAATCTGTACCCCCATGTTGCTGCTGACCATGCAAATAAACAGAACAGCACAGCCTGGCATCAGAAAGGTATGTGGGGTCCTTGCGCCTGTGGGAAACAGTGGGGCTTAGGATCCTGCATAACTTTCTGTATTCATCTTGGGTGTTCATCATCACTGTGAAATACTTCTTGCACTCTGTTTCAGTTACATGTCCTCAAAATCCTATATTAACTCTTAGTGTCTCAAGGGAAGAGTAACTCAAAACAGATGTACCGTGCAGGGTAGGTTGTACAATATTATTCTATGTTGAAGAGGTCTTTCATAAAGTACCATGGAAAGAGTTCAAAAATAACTATTAAAAGCAGGATAATAACTTTTACCTCTGACACTAAGGGAAATACAGTCTAGCATGTTATATTCCTCACAGATAAGATGAGCAATTTAAGCGCAAGACAAACTAATCCAATAAGCATGTTAATGAAAACACTCCTGATTAAAATCGCTCAGTAAAGTGATCATGTGGAAATTTTAACAAGCAACATGACTTGTAAAAAACGAACAAACAGTCACAAAGCTTTTGTCCAATACTGTTTTCAGATGAGTATTGTGCAGGACCTCAACAGATGTAAGCTTGAATTTGATGATGCTGCCCCAGTAGGCCCAGTGCAGCTGTTGGGCTTTGACAATATTAGTATTATATTGCAGTGGTCTTCCGTCTGGGGGATGTTGCCTGGGATGGGGGGCCAGAAGTCCCCTGAGGAAGTGTGTTGCCAGAAGGCTGCTGGAGGAGCCAGCCAGAGAGTAGAGAGAGCAGCTGGAAAATAATCCAGCTGATGAAAAGGCTGGGCTGTGCCAAGAGCCTCCGGTCCAGAAGGAACATTGCAGCAGAGCTGCCAAGTACATCAGTTGGGTTAGGCTTCTGCAAGCTGCCCAAGCCACACGGGGCCTGTGGGATGCTTTGCCTGCTCTTCAGGCTTGCCAAGGACAGGGGGAGACATGGGGATGTGTATTGGTGGGCCCTCAGCAGGGCAAAAAATGGAGTTGTCCCTCTGTTTGTTCAGAGGGTCCTGGGTCCCTTTGGGGAAATGCTGTGCCACAGAGCAAAAGACAGCTCTGCAAGCAGGCTGTGAAACTGAGTCTAGGCTCTCCTTTCTAGGGTGATGAAAATCAAGTGTGTGTAGGTAGCAAACCTGGAAATACAGGGCCAGCAGAGCAGGCAGGGTGTTGCATGGCTTCATGAACAGTGAGTTTGGAGTGCCACAGTTTGTTCAGGCACTGAGGAAGCTGCCTCCAGGGCTCCCATGAGCCTGGGCAGGAGGGCGTTGCTCACCTGAGATAAGCTTGGTAAGGCTGCCGAAATTAAAAAACAGCCCTTTACCCAAGGCTTGGTGAGTCACAGCATTAGAAGTCATCAGCTTTCGTTTGAACCATAGCAGATATAAAAAAATCTAAACCAGAATGAAACTGGTCATCTGTGTGGTTTTGTTGTTGGTGGTGGTGGTGATGGTGCTTTGTTTGTTTGGTTTGTTTGTTTGTTTATGGAAGAATCTCACTAGTGCCCAAAGACCACTGTGCAGCATCTCAGATGCCTTACTGTTACTTTTCAAAAAACCTCACTGCTATTCTTAATTAAATTTTCCTGCCTTTTGCCTAATTCATGAAATGGTACGTGCAATGTACTTGCAGCAACGGTTAGTTTGGAAAGAGCTCTGCAGTCCAGGAGGACATCTTGTCTGCTTCCTTGTCTGCTTCATTGTATATTGTGGACCATTGCGACTTTTCCCTCTGAACACCTGAGACAAATGACTTGCACAACCTGTGGGTCATGTAAGCACAACTGGTTTGTTAGACTGTGGTGGGAGTCAGAATGAAACTCTTCGAAGTCTTGACTCTGGGTTAATCTAGCTGACTAGGGAGCAAAATGTTGGACCAAGAGCAGTAGCTGTTGACTTAATACTGGATGTTGAAATGTTCACAGACCAGCAGACATTTTTGTCACACCTTTTTTTTTTTTTTTATCCATAGTGGGGTGAGAGAAGAAAGAAACAGAGGGGAGAAAACTGGGGGGGATGGGAGCAGTATTCCTAAAGTTGTGTTTACATCTCAAGAGCTTTCTTCAAGATTGACTGTTTGGAGGGGAGCTGGTGACTAAGGGCAATATTTGACTATCAGACTGAATTTGTTACTTGGCAAAAGTAACACGCTTTAACTAAGTGAGCAGCCCATCACCCAGCTGGTCCAGTCCTTTCAATGAGGCATCCCATACCAATGTACATAGTTATCACAATGCATAGTTACCACACCAAGGCTGCTCAGTTGAAGCTTTCTGAATATTACCATTACTCTGTCATTAAAAAAAAACACCTTGCCTCTCATTAGAAACAGGACTGGGCAAACCACTTAAGAAACAAGAAGTCTGGTGACTCAATCTGAGGAATTTACTTCTCAGAGTCTCCTGAGTTTGTCTTTATTTACCCCCAAGATAAGTTTTGTATATCAGTTTAACTTAGAAATTCATTATTTATTTATTTATTACTTTGCAAATAATAAATATTTGCAATTAACTTCTAGGTACTTGACTGTATGAAGATAATTAATAAATCAAATAATGAGTTGTGAAACACTAATTAAAAAAAGAGTCGTCTTTTTCTTTGTTTGTTTCCTCTTTTACCACTATTTGAATCAGGAGCACTGTGAGAAAGAGAGGAGAACTGGAAAGCAAAACACCTCCAAACCCGTGTAACAATAAAAACCTAGCGGACAGCTTCTGAATACGTTCTTAACACAATATGGCTAGTAAAGCAAGCTTTTGTTTGAAAAAAATACTGAAAATGTGTGTTTGGATAGAAGACGTGGGTATTTTTTTGTTTGTTTCTTTGTTGCAGGAAGGTGTTGCTGTATGTGTTTATCTTAAAATTGCTTTCCAGTTCTAAGCTACTGAAGAAACTTATTGAAAGGGACTGGTCAGGAAGACAACTGAAAAAACCTTTTTTCATGAGGTTAGATTTAGATTAAAGTTATGACTAGATAGCTTTTACATTAATGGCAGAAATGCAGTTCTATTTTAAAAATATAATGTCTTTCTGCCAATGCTGTTTTCATTCTGCTCCCTCACTCTCTTTCTGACTTTCCAAAAATGAAAGGAGAATAAAATAGAAATATGGAAGATAAATAGCAGTATGTCTTGTTCTTTGAGAAAGGTAAGTGTGGAAAGTTGTACACTGGCTATAGAGATAGGCAGAGAACAATTGTCAGGAATATGCAAAATCAAACAATTCAAAAAACGCTATAAAAACACTTAAACTTAATAAAATAAAATAAAATGTTTTGCCTGTATGTGATACTTTACATATGGATGTTTGCTTATTATGATGGCAATTGCACATGGATAGAAGACTGCACAATATACTGGTGAAGAAACAGCACTGTTGTGGTTCATGACACATGAAAGTTCTTTGATGAAGAGCACTGCAGCTCCTTCAGTCAGTGTGAGTTCTGGGCACATCAAAATGCTGCTGAAGTTGTCTTTCCCCGGTCAAAAAACTGCACAAGCCTACTTGTACAACTCTTGTGGAAAACTCTCTCTGCTCCCTAGCAACTCTATAATAATTATATTACGGCAGGGCAAAGGTTAGAAGCTAGGACTTTCTGATGTCTATGCCAAGATGTTTCAGTGTGAGATGCAAACACTCAAAGGATAGCGAGTGCCAGTGCAGCAGTAGATGTATATAAATATCTTTAGAGGTCTCAGACAAACCCATGCCAGAAGAAGTGAGGCAGCATGGCAGTCAATAAAGATGCCTTTTACAGCTGTCTGAGTGCAGGAAGAAGATTCACTTTATTGCCAGAGAATGTGGTACCTTAGTGTGCAGTAACTGTACCAGTTGTACCAGGTGGATTATGGAAGCTGTGACTTACATAGTTTTGGGCTTGCTCATGAAGAAAGAGAAAAAACATGGTCACTGTTATAGGCAATACATTAAGTAGCATTAAATAGTGGTTCTAAATATTTTAATGGTTGATTTTGTGTGGTTCTTAGCATGGGAAATTAGTATTTCTCTGCCCAGTGCCTGTTACTGTTTTAAGTTAAAATAATATCTATATGGAGACATGAAGAAGTATATCTATGTATAAAGGCTGGGACTGTTCATTGATACAAACCAATACTAACACTACTGCTGTACTCCTCAAAGATGAAATTATCACCGTACAGAAACTGACAAGAAATTTTCCATAAATTTTAACAGCCTCTTTCATTTTTGTTAGTATTAGGAGTGAATTGTTGTTTTTATTCTAGATCATCCAATCATCCATTAACTGTCAATAAGGAAGAGTAGGCCAAAACCATCCCCAAACCTTACCCATGAAAAGAGCCAGATGATGATTGTGTTGTTCTCTTAAAAATAAAGGACCTAGCTGTTGCCATGGATTAAATGGGCTTTTTTTTTTTTTTTTGAAATAGAGTAAAGGAAGTGGTTGTTAAAGGCAAAGGCATTTGCTGTAGCATAAACAACAGATTGAAAGAAGGAGAGTTTGAGTAGAATTTGTCTTGGATATGAATCTTGAAGTTTGTTCCATTTAGCTGTGATCCAATACATGAATGGAAAAGCTCTAAGCTGAGTAAATTTGAAGTGAATCCCTAAAGAGTGAAGGGGATGGGTGGGTTAGGAAAGCACATTATTTCTGCAAGACAGGAATTTGATAAAGAAGGATCGGTATCCCAGCATGTTGCTTTCAACAAGATTCCCTCTAAAAATGAAGTGCTTCTGTAATGATCTCTAGTATTTCTGTGCTGCTTCTGGGTGAAAAAATCTTAAATATGTGCATAGGTTGAGACATTTAAATAAAACTGAATGACATATACAATGTATCTAGAGATGTAGCTGGGAGAGAATTATGTTTCTTACTGGAAAATAAAACTTTTTTTTTTTTTCATAATGAAAATTAAGATGCATCAGGTATGCCCCACTTGCAGGAAGGTTAACTGCTGAGCACAGTGTTACTTCACCTAGATAATTTCAGTGCTGTTAGGACTGCCAAGCACAGCTCCTTTTTACAGCTTGACATAAATAATAAATGCGTGGTTAAAAGCTTCAGATGAGGGTACAGCAAATCTCATTGTCTTCTCTTTGCAGTGTGTTGTTTTGTGCAGCTGTTCAAAGCATGCAAAGCATGTAAAAATAGTCACCATGTGGTCCTGGCTGTGTTTTACATCACTTCTGTACCATTGATGTAATGGCCTGATCAAAGCTTCAACTGGTGGAAAGAATGTCTGATACTCAAACTGGGGGCTCTTCTGTTCATTGCAAGAGGCCTTCTGAACACTGCATTGGATTAATTCCAAAGTTGCAGACAATGTTCCAGGCATCGATGGCCAAAATCCTACAGATTTCCATGCAGAATCAAGCAAACTTGAGTGAAATAATTTTAAAATTGGGCTGGTTCTGATTGCAGATGGAATTATTTAACTAGGGAAGTACCTGGTATAGAGCAGATGTGCGAAATTGTCCAGTATTTGCTGGTCCTCAGTTATTTGTTCACAGAAAACTGAATACATGCTGAAACTGCAACTAGGTGGTCTTTATTCCTCATTAATATCAATAGTATTAATGGATATTGGAACAGTAGTCTGAAAATCTTCTGAAATTAATTTAGTATGAAGGCAGTGGAAAAGCAGTCAACAGAAACCTTACTTGGATAAACTGTTCTGAAATACACATGTTCATACATCCCTTGGTGTCGTGGGTTGGAGAGGAGAACATTGTTCATGTTAGGTTATTTACACAAAGCAGGATCCACTTTCCTTAATTGCAACCAGAACAGCTAGGTAATTATGAACATTTTCAGGCATGCTTGCAAAGCACATAATTTTTCTTCCCTTTTAAATTTCACTGGATTCAGGGAGTTCACATATGTCTGTGCTTTTCATCTTCTAAGGGATCAGTGGGAGTACTAAGCAAAGGAAAGTTATCAGCGGAGGCTTAAATTTACTGTAGAGGATATACAGCTTCAATGGAAAACTTTTATGGGGTCTTCAAACTGAAAAAGACCAGCAACTTACATCAAAGACTAGAAAACAGTTTTCACCTTCTGGCCATTTCTCATTCATTTCATAAGGTTCTGCTTTATTTCTGTGCAAAGGAGTATATATGCTTGCATTCATTACATAACCGAGTTTGAAATTCATTTTATGACTCATCACTTTGATACCGACCTCTGCAGCTGCTTGGATTCTCTTTATTTAAAGAGAGACTATGAGTCAAATGGCTTTCATTACAAAGACACTGTCATATTACAATAGACTGAAGCTGAAACTAATTTAATGAATGAGGATGCTCTCTGTATCAAAGATTTCTTCTCATAGTCAGATATATTAACTTACATCACCAAAGACCAATAGCAGGACCTAGTTTTGCTAAGTTGAGCATGTATGTATATGAAAATAGGAATTAAGCCTATAGTCCATTCTGAGCAAAGTACAATATTCCACTAAAGGAGACTAGGTGTATTTGTATTTGCATTCGTCTTAATTGGAAATTGACTGGTGGTTGTAGGCTTCCATTAATTTATAAGTGGGAAGACTGCTTCACCCATGGTATTCTATAGACTTTAGGGCATGTAAGTAGCTGATTCCTACTACTGAGGTGATAGAAATGTGTCCATTGTGATGGGATGCCATAACTGTACTAGAACAACATAGCATCTGACTCTTCAGTCTGGAATAGAGAAAACAAAATGATTTCTCCTCCATTTCCCTTTTCTCTAATACTTTCTACTTAGCTTTTACCCTAGACTCAGAAGAAATACAGGTGAACAGCATCTCAGAAATGTCTCCTATCCCTGTGGCAAGAAAAATTTATTCTTAAACTTTTCTTGATGGATGTTAGTTAACCAAACAAGAAACCCCTTGGGATAGGCTTCCACTGCCTCCCCAGGCAATTATCTCTGAGCTTTCCTTTGCCTTACAATTAGAATGTTGTTGTTGTTGTTCCTAATGTCCACCTTAAAATTCTTGCTGCAATTTAGGTCCATCGTGTCTTGTCCTATCCAATGCTGATGGATTTAATAACTGTTTCCATGTCTTTCTTCATTCATCTCCTCTCCTGATTAAAGAGTTCTTCGGTGCCTTTGCATTGGCCATATACCCTGAGCTTTTGATCATTTTACTTACAAAAGTATTTTGCTTTTTAAATCAGTTAAAAGTTAATTATTTGAATAAAATAATTACACTAAATACTGGAAAGACCAAATCTTTATGGCTTGATGAACAGTACTACTTTAATGAAAATTATACATGTAGAGATTTCTTTAGCTAAATGTTTTAAATTGTCATTTAAGATAATACACACATGCATATGTATACATAGTAAAGAATCCCACATGTATGAAAATCATGGGAAGTCTGCAAAGATAGAAACCAAAGATATGAATTCAGTGTTTCATGCATGACTTTCTTGAGTTGTTGCCCTAGTGCTGCATGAATATGATGGGTAAAGGAAAAAGGTTTACCTGTAACAGCTCCAAGAGGTATCTAAGTGTCCTGAAGAAGTTTTTCATGATGAAAAGCTTTTTAGTAGAAATTGAAAAAAGGATATTTACAAGAATACCACTAATTCAATCTCAAATGAATACTAATAGAATTTAATCTGACAGTGGTATTTGTTGTTGACTGAGATGCAGCTATGTGTTTGGCTTCATGAATTGCCCTGAAAACATTATTCATCCTGTAGTCTTGGATGGAAATCATCACATGTCATCCTCCTTTAGCTCCCAATTCGGCAAAGCAGTTAAGTGCATACCTAATTCTGAATAAAAACTTAAATTTAACTGACTTTGGTAAGAAACAAATATGTGCTTAGCATTAAGCACTTTTTAAAGGGTTTTTGTTGCTAATCACAACATTATTTTCAGGTGGCTTCCTTTTCTTTAGTATTCAGCAAATTAGTGCTCTCTGATTTATTGCTTATGGTACAATGCATCTTTCATCACTACCTTTCATGCTCCTTTGTTGTTTGGATGTGTACTGGTGCTATAAATATTACTGTTGTGTGAGTATGAAAGAACAGTTGCCTGTAGCAAATACCATTGTATGTTGTCACTACATTTGTGAAGGTTAAAGATTAATGATTAAATGAGGTCCATAATAATGTTCACATTATATATCGTATATCTTCTATATCGTATATCTTCTATGCATTTGCATTATTTTTCGTCTTGCTTTTGCTAAGGGAAGAAGTGTTATTGAATAAGAGCAGCTGCAATATTATTTGGAAACACTGAAGATGGCAGTTTCTTTAGAGCTGCAAAGGCTTCAGACTTTTAAGGCTTGTGACTTTTACTGAATGAAGGCAATGTGCAATGTGTTTTCTTTGTTCCTGTCTATTGCATAGCCTCTCTGGGTGGAGAACTCAACTTGATATGTGGAAACATTGTGATGCCTACCTGTAACTATAGGAGGGGCTGTGAATTTCAAGCTTCTGGCAGCTGAGAATAGCAAATTTGTAAATGTGGCTGGGTTTTAAGCAACACCACATTTCCTCTTAGTTCAAGTGTTCCGTCATTCTGCTTGTTGACTTGCAGGGTCTGTGCTTTAATCACCTAACTCTTCCAGCACACAGTATATGGAGCCTACCTGCCTAAATCAATGCCATTCGCTTAACTAGTGGGGAATCATGTCTGGTGGTGGTGAACAGAGATGTGAAGTCTAAGTCCTCTTGTGAATTCACGATTGTCCCAATAAGGTTAGTTTATCGCTGCACTGAGTAGAATATATCAATGACCAGATGTTACTGGTAAATCCCTCATTTAGGAGATGATGCTGTTTATGGTTTAGACATGTTATGGACAGTAAAAAGGATCGTTAATGACTAGAAGGCAGAACTTGGAAAAAAAAGCTGCTGGTAAAGTGGAAGGCAGGATTCATTTTTTTATCAAAAGACAGTGATTTATTTGAAATACTGGATCTAACACACCTCAGGCTTATTGTGTTCTGAATCCCAAGCAGTTCCTGCAGAGCTGCATCAGAGTTTGCAGAGTCTCTGTGTTGTGGTTTAACCCGGCCGGCAGTTTAACACCACACAGCCATTCGCTCACCCTCCCCCCTCCCTCTCTGGGATGGGTGAGAGAAACGGGAAAGTGAAGCCTGTGAGTTGAGATAAAGACAGTTTATTAAGACTGGAAAATAATAATAACAATAATAACAACAATAACAATAATAATAATAATAATAATAATAGTACTACTAATAATAATGTGTATGAAACAAGTGATGCACAATGCAATTGCTCACCACCCGCTGACCGATGCTCAGCCTATCTCCGAGCAGCCGGCCCCCCCACCTCGGCTAGCCACCCCTATATATTGTTTGGCATGACGTCAGATGGTATGGAATACCCCTTTGGCCAGTTTGGGTCAGCTGTCGTGGGTCTGTCCCCTCCCAGCTCCTGCTGCACCCCTAGCCTCTGCCTGCTGGCAGAACAGAGCAAGAAGCTGAAAAGTCCTTGGCCTGGTGTAAGCACTACTCTGCAACAATTAAAACATCAGCATGTTATCAGCGCTCTTCTCATCCTAATCCAAAACATAGCATCCTACCAGCTATTAGGGGGAAAATTAACTCTGTCCTAACTGAAACTAGGACACTCTGTTTGAGCTTAAGAAGCCAAAAGATCATGAATTTTTGGCTCTCAACAGACAGCTGCTCCTTTCAGGCCTTCAGATTGTCAGTTTGTGCAAAATGTTGTGAAAGCAAATTGGAACAATAGGGATTGTGGGAGCGAAGGGAAGAAAGTTTCCGTGAGCTAGAAACCCTGCTTTTTAACATCCTCCACTTCAAGACAGAATACTGAAACATGTCTGTGTAGCAGCTGGGAGTACCTGAAGGTGTAGGTATGTTCATGGATATGAGACGGCACAAAATTCAATGATATGGATGAACCGTGCAGTGGCGTGACTAATACCATGGTGAGCTTTATGTAATTTGTCAGTTGTATCCTTCCTCCAACTTTTTGCTGGAACAGTGTGGGCAGGACTGATGTGTCAGTCACCCGTAATCACCTCAAGAAACCCGTCCTGCTGCCTCTGACCACTGCAGGGAATTTTTTGCTCATTCTCGTGGACAGCATGCGGAGCTCCTGTCTCCGGAGGTCTCCAGCAAGCTCCATCATTCGATGAGAAATGCCAGTGAAGCCAGGCTGGCTATTTATATGGGTTAGAAAGAGAGCACGAGCTGAGTATAGTTACAAAAGAATCAAAATGCAACAGTGACAGATGCTTTTAAAGCTCTTTTTTTTTTTTAAGATGGTTTTTAAATATGAATAACGTTAAATCATGTAGGAGATACCTCATGTGTGTACACCAAGAAAAATATTCTGTTGCATTTCGCTATAAAAGATGGTTACCATTTTTTGGCTGAGCCAAAATGACTGGCAGCCAGCCTGAACTTGGGACTACTGGACATATTTTGTGTGGAATTGTGAGATTTGGCTGATAAGTAAGGATTCTATGAGTCTGTGGAGAATACATGAGGACCTATTAATGACAGTGGGGGATGCTGCAGTCCCCTGACAAGGAGCAGGGTGCAAAAGGGTGCTAGTCCTAGGCAGGTAGGTGTGAGATATCCCCCTAAAAACCTCTGGGTAATGATGATGGAAGAGAGACATTGCACACTGAGGTCTGTGTTTTCCCCTACATTAACTCTGAAGGGAGAGGAGCACAGCTTGGTGCATGGGAAATATTCCAGGTCTTCTGAGCAACACAGTTAATAGAGACAGGGAAGGAGAGAAATGATGACAGAAAAATCTCTGTTTTGCTTCATGTTAGCCACATCCCAAGTGGATGCTCAGCAGATCCCTCCCTACCTTAGGTCTGGGCCACACCAGGACTGGTTCACAAGGGTGAAAGTCCTTCATAAAAGTGCAGAGAGCACTGCTACAAGCCAGCATCTTAGGGACAGGATAGCGTGTGGGTGGAGATTGGAGCAGCAGGGCTGAGGGGTGAGGAGTGCTTTGTGATTTTTCTTTGAGTGGCAGTTCTGAAAAAAACAGCCAGTGATTTTCCCATGGACTAAATCCCTGAAATATGAAGTGTGACCCACAGTGGCACAGAGGCCACAGGTTTGGCTAGATGGGTGGTGTTGCTGATTTTTAAACATTAGTGTTGCTAGTTTTCATTTCTTTTTCACTGGTTCCTGCAATAAAAGTCACGGAGAAATATGGCTTCCTCAAGACCATTCCTGCTGTCACTGATGCTCTATCAAGCCCCTATTGTCTTTGAAAGGCAGCCTATAGAAGTTTCACTATATTTTAAATGTTGGGTTGGTCCTCAAACTTAAGTTTAAAAAACAACATGGGATGCCTCACACACAGCAGTAGGCAGCAGCTGATTCCTGACTTCTAAAATCCAGACCCTGTACTGCCAGCTTTATTTTCAGAGAGTGCACAGAATTAAGGTGGTCTTTGAAAAGCTATTTGGGAAAAAAAAAATGTCATGTTACTGCAAAATGCTAGAATCTGATCAGACACTTGCAAGCTGCCATATTGTGGGTTTCTTAAATATTTCAAGGTCTTGTTGCAGACCAGCTTCATCCATCAGTGTATCTGCAGTTTGGTCAGATACAGGAGCTGGAAAATTATCTTTTCTAGAAGCATTACATGTGGTGCAATCTGTCATTTTAAAGTAATGTAATGCTGCCTTTTCCCCACTGCACCAATAAAATAAGTCAGGGTGAGCTTGGCAGTTCAGCCCTGCAAGGTGATTTTGCTCTTACTTGTAAGCTCCCTGTCCTAATAGAGGCATCCCATTAAAGGCAAGTCAAATACAAGTTTGATCATTAGTTTGATCATTAATAAAGCGTTGTTATGGTGGCAAGCACATCGTCATGACATGCTCACTTGGGTACTGCAATCACTGCATAAGCCAACTGCTCTAGCACACATTACCTTAAGGGTGCTCTATGTTGTGAAACGAAGTGTTGTTCACTTCCTTCATTTTAACTGTTGGTGTTGTCAGGTTATCTCTTTCACTTGAAAGGCAGCAGTAAAGGTGCAGAAACCACAGATAGCTGAACACATTATTTATCCACATTACAGCCTTCAGGAGGGAGGGAGGTTCCAGTGTGGTCTAGTGATCTATGCTGGAAAAAAAAAAAAAAAGGATATAAAACCACTGCAGGTGATGGTCAAAGCTTTTACCTACCACCGACTCAAACTACATGTGTAACCCCAAGCGACTGTGCTCCTTTAGCTAGACAAGTTGAACCGCTTGGAGGACACCCTGGACTAGAGGTGATGCAGTGGCACCGGGGAGCCCCTTTACACTATTAGAAAAGGAGCCAAACCCTGATAAGGGAGGAGGGCGGATGCTGCCCTATCCTTATCCAATTCTTCTTACCCGCCAGCTCAGCTGATACCAGGAACAACAGTGAAGAGGAAACATAGTCTGTTTCTATCCTGAGCAGAAGGTTTGTGCTCCTAAATGATGCCACTCTGAAGATCTGGGTCTGAGTGTAGGTAAACCAGTAAGAATCAGTAAGAGGCCAGTCTGGTAGAGCCTTATGGCCTCTTGGTTTCACAAGAGGCATTCTGTTTCTTTGCAGAGAGTTTCATCTAAAATAAAAGGCCAGAGAAATTAGAACTTCAACTTTTTGTTTGTTTGTTTTTGCTGTGGAATATTTTTTGTTTGTTTGTTTTAATATTCAGGAAGTCTTGAAACGTTAATAGCTTTATCTATGCTTAATTAAATTAAAAACAAAAAAATTATCTGGCCTAAAGGAAGGAAGCTGAAATTTTCTATTTTCATTTTGCTGTATCGGTGAGCTGACACTCCCTCTCCTCATCGGTTATTAGCATAGCTCCAAAAAGTAGTGTAGAACAACTGGCATTATAGAAGGTGATATGCATATATAGTGTCAGCTAGGCTGAGCTACAGGTATGCTATGATGTATAATCGTATAAACATTTAGGTTGGAAAAGACCTTCAGGGTCATCAAATCCAACCAGCCACCTAACACTACCAGTCCACCATTAAACCATGCCTCTAAGTGCCACATCCACACGTCTCTTAAATACCTCCAGGGCTGGAAACCCCACCACATGCCTGGGCAGCCCCTTTCAAGGCCTGGCTGCCCTCTCTGTGAGGAAATCCTTCCTGACACCCAGCCCAAAACCCCTCGTGCAGCCTGGGGCTGTCACCTCACGTCCTGTCACTTGTCACCTGAGCAAGGAGAGTGACACGCTGCTCCTGACTGCGGCCTCCTGTCAGGCAGCTGTGGAGAGCGGGGAGCTCTGCCTTCAGCCTCCTCCTCTCCAGACTGAGCAGCCCCAAGGCCCCCAGCTGCTCCTCACACCTCTTGTTTTCTCTTCACTGGTTTTGGTGCTTTTCTCTGCACACGCTCAAGCAACCCAAATCTTTCCTGTGGGGAGCACAGTGCTCAAGGTGCAGCCTCACCAGAGCCAAGTACAGAGGGACAATCTTCCCTAGTCCCACTGGCCACACTATTTCTGATACCAGCCAGAATGCTGTTGGCCTTCTCGGCCATCTGAGCACACTGTTGGTTTATGTTCAGCCCACTGTCAACCAGCACTCCAATCTTGCATTAATTCTGTACAGGTACGTTAGAACTTATTTGTTGTAGTTGATGACCTGTGACTGAGTATCATGGGAGTCTGGGATGAATTAATAAAACATACTTTTTTTTTTTCTTTTTTTTTTTTTTCCAATTACAGAAATGGAATGAGAAGTTGTACATGTATATTATATATATGTATAATTTACTGTTCAGTCTTTGTACTCTTATCTATTTGGCAGTCTGGAACAGTGATTTTAAATTCACCTGTGCCTTATTATTTGATCTTCTCCCTTGACTATCTTAACCTTCTTCAAACAGAAGAGATTTATCTTCAGAGCATATGAAGATTTGAACAGAACAAATTAGATGCTGACATGACTTTTTTTTTTCAACATAATTAAAATGCATGGCAAAGTTACATTTCCATACCTGTAAAAAAGCATTTTATTACATCAAATATTGAATCCAGGACAGTTAATCCATATTTATCTTACAGGACCATGGCCGAGACTGTACCCATCAATCCTTTCTTGAACTGTGGGAAAGATCTATACTAAAATTATGGGCTAAGATTGCCTTATAAAGTTCAGGCAAATAGTCAGAGTTGAGCAGTGTTTAAATCAGTAGTCCAAATCTTCCAATACTCTGCTGCACTCCATCCAGAGAGACATTGGTTGCTCATATGCTAATGACATGGTGACTCCTTGGGTGTGTTTAACAACATGAACGATGCCTGCTTTGCTTTTCTTACTAGTGCCATGCTACAGGGGAGGGATCGCACACACTCAGGCAAGGGATAGCAGTGCCTTTCTGGTGCTCCTCAAACAGGCAGCAAGGACTACAAGCCTCTGCCTCAACCATCTTGCATTTGGAGACTGGAGAAACGAACCAGATGCAGAGCATGAAAATCCAAATGAGGCCACAGGCTTTTACAGGAGGAGCAGTTGTATGTGAAAGTTATTTGCTAGAGACTTCATTCTCAAACATTTGTTTAGATCCTACCCCCAGTTTGCCATCTGTCACCTCTTCCCATTCTGGTATGGGATATGCATTGGCTGTACAGGCTTCTTTCTGGTTTTAAACTGACTGCTTTCGCATGTCCATTTTTTGGGCTTTATATGAATACTCAGGAGGCTCTGAAATTTGGTCTAAGCTACTTAAATGTCTGCCCACCATATCTATACATATATATATATATATATATATATATATACCTAACATAAAGTTATGTATAAAGATTGCCAGATATATCATCAGAAGAGCAGGTACACTTTAAAGTTTGCTGGTGTTGAACTCCTCGAAACATGGTATAGAAAACTATTCTTGTGAAATATCTTTCACAAAAAGGCTTGTTTGGGTTGAGTGAAATTAATTAGTTTGGGGTCAAGTCATTTTGACAAAAAAAAAAAGTTAGGAATAAGAATTTTTTGTCTTGATGGTTTAGGGTGGGTATTTTTAGTTTCCTTTAAAATGCCATAAAATAGCTGTTTCTTTTAAACTTTCAAGTCAGTGCTATAGGGAATTCAGACGTGTCTGCTGGGGTTTTTGTCATGATAATAAGGGATAATTTTCAGCTGTTGTTGATTTATTTTTCACTGCAACTGCTATGGATTGCTGCTTGGTGGAGAGAGAGAACAGAGAAGACCAGGTACCAGCAGGTTTCCTGTGAGATGCTCTAATTTGTGTCACTCCTGACACGAGGTGGTGAAAGCCATTTCAGACTTTCAGACCCTGACACAGGGCCAGATTAGTTGGATTTTTATTCGAGTTCCCTAAAACCACCAGCCATAAGGTCTGCAAGTATAATTTCATACTTTCCCGTGACTTAGCATAGCTTCTCAGATTCACATTTTCATGTAAGTTAAATAGAAGTTGGTGAAAGGCATTGTACCTGAACAGACTTTACTGAAGATCACAGGCTATCTGTAGTGTCTGCTGCTGGCTGTGGTGACAGATGGCTGGTAGCAAGATGACTGATAATGGGGAATATATCTTAGAAAACCCTCCATTAAGATCTTTGAAATGGAAAACTCAGATTACAGAAATAAGGTTTTCCTAATTATTTCTCTATTAGTAGTAAAAAGACTGATCTTTTTTCATTCTTTTGGTCATCCAGTCATTTAAAAAGAAGCAATGTGGACTGCTGAAACTGCACAGAGAGACAATGAGTCAGCACAGAAATTAAAGTCTTGATTTTTTTTTTTCCCATGAGTGTTGCTCCTCTCAGCAGCTTACCAGTGTTTTTTCCTACTTTTTTCATTCCCTTGAATTTTAAGTATTTCAGAGTAAGTGTTGTTTGCACCTGCCTTTGGTTAACTGAGTGAAACACACGTTGGACCACATTCAATTGTGCATTCAGTGCAGCCACAGCAATTTTTCTGATTAGCGACACATATAAAGGGTTTCCAATTAACCTGCAAATAGTGATATAATTCAGCTACAGAGGGTGTGTAAACAGTACTGTGCTAAGACAAATCCTACAGTGAAAATGAGAGGTTGGGTATGATTCCTGTAATTGCTCAGGGCTTTGGCTGGTGGTAAATACATTGTCCTCATACTTAAATATCAATGCACGGACCAAATCCAAACACCAGAAAATGAGCCCTACCTATTTACCATATCTGACTTTGGATGATCCTTTCAGGCAGCTTGCTTAAAAAGTAAATGCAAAAAAACTTAATTTGTCAAAGAAGGGAGACATCAATTCACCTATGAGACATGCTTTAAAATAGATAAAAATAATGTACCCACATTTGAATGAAAGTGCCTGCCTTCCTTCCTTCCTTCCTTCCTTTCTTTCTTTTTCTTTCTCTTTCTTTCTTTCTTTCTTTCTTTCTTTCTTTCTTTCTTTCTTTCTTTCTTTCTTTCTTTCTTTCTTTCTTTCTTTCTTTCTTTCTTTCTTTCTTTCTTTCTTTCTTTCTTTCTTTCTTTCTTTCTTTCTTTCTTTCTTTCTTTCTTTCTTTTCTCTCTTCTCTTCTCTTCTCTTCTCTTCTCTTCTCTTCTCTTCTCTTCTCTTCTCTTCTCTTCTCTTCTCTTCTCTTCTCTTCTCTTCTCTTCTCTTCTCTTCTCTTCTCTTCTCTTCTCTTCTCTTCTCTTCTCTTCTCTTCTCTTCTCTTCTCCTCTTTCTTTCCTTTTCTCTTTCCTTTTCTCTTTCCTTTTCTCTTTCTTTCCTTTTCTCTTTCCTTTTCTTTCCTTTTCTCTTTCTTTCCTTTTCTCTTTCCTTTTCTCTTTCCTTTTCTCTTTCTTTCTCTTTCTCTCTTTCTCTTTCTCTTTCTCTTTCTCTTTCTCTTTCTCTTTCTCTTTCTCTTTCTCTTTCTCTTTCTCTTTCTCTTTCTCTTTCTCTTTCTCTTTCTCTTTCTCTTTCTCTTTCTCTTTCTCTTTCTCTTTCTCTTTCTCTTTCTTTCTCTTTCTCTTTCTCTTTCTCTTTCTCTTTCTCTTTCTCTTTCTCTTTCTCTTTCTCTTTCTCTTTCTCTTTCTCTTTCTCTTTCATTTATTTTTACCCCAGCAAATGTTCCTGTCCTGATATCACAAGTTTCTGTTGTCGATAGGACTTTGAAGGTGCAAGGCACATAAATGAGTTAAATATAGTTAGGTACTACTCATGTTCCAGAGTTTATTGAATATAAGACATTGTTAATCCCACATGTAGTTGCAGGTGAATTGAAATCACAATCCTAAAACATTGCATTGTTCTGATACCGTTGTTCTTACCAGATTCAGCAAATACTCTGATCCGGTGATAACACTTGTGCATTAAGTTGTAGCAGACCAAATTGCACTGGAGTCTGAGAGAATCGAGGAATGGATTATGGATTCCTAGAACTAGCAAGCAAAAAAAAAAAACACACAAAAAAAACCTACTGAAAATTATTTTGATATAGAATTGGAGCTTTGATGAAACAGCTATTTTTCACGGTATATATCCCCTTGACATTTCTGTTAGAAAAACATTACATCATAAAATTTGAGGATTGAAAATCTTTGCCAACAAAAAAGGATTGTGTATGTGTGTGAAGCCTTCAGATGACCGTCAAGGTCTATTATGAAAAGACTATCAAATCTTTTTATGAGATGATCATAGAAAATGTGAAAAACAGTGAGGCCTATCAACTAACCAATAGGTTTCCCAATCAATTCCACTGTTAAGCATATGAAAAATGAAAGAAAAGGACAGATCCTTGGTAATACTTAAACAGTATTTCCTTAGCTTGTAACAACAGATTTTCAAAGTTTTCTAAAGGAGACCCAATGGTTCAATTTTAGCTGACATTTTGGAAGTGTGTTAAAATCCCTTAAGCAACTCCTATGATAATTTTTTAAATGATTCATTTTTTTAAAAAAAAAGAAATTGAAATGAAAAATTATTATACACATTTTATTTCTGTAGAGAAATAAATCAAAGCTCTATGTATTGTTTTGCTCATCACCTTCCCGAAGAGGAGAGAGTTTAATTAATTCTTTCTCTGAGAAAGATATTAAATCCTCATCTAATCCCCAAGCAGCAGTTCATATAAAGTCTTGAATTATTTTGCGTGTTCAGAACCACAGAACACATTATTTTCTCCTAAAGCAAATTGTGCTACAAAAATGATGAATGCTTCAAAGGCAGAGATGGTTTGCTTCTCCTTCATTTAATCTCTCCCTAATTTGATACATATGTGAAAGTATAACAATTTTTTTTTTCAGAGATCCTTTCTGCTCTGAAGAGAAAAACTAAAGAACTCTTCAACAATTTTAGTCTTTTTAGAAGTTCTGAAAACTTGGCTCTGGGAAGCAGGAGCACCACAGCTCATGCTGATTCCAGGTTTGTTTCTAATGACTAACAAATCATGATTTGTGTATGCTATTTTACTCCACCCATACAACTGTTAAGCACTGGAAACTTTTTGAACTCATTTCCTAACTGGTACTTATTGTTTTACTCTGTCTAGCTTTATTACAAGAACAATATGACCTGAATCAGTGGTATGTTCATACACAGACTGGAAATATCTTGCCTAACAAATGGAGACGTTATTTTGTCTATAGAAACAGTAAATAAGCTCTGCTTATACATATAAGCATATAGTCACTAACATATGAAGAAAACAATAGTCTATCCACAAGGAGAGTCAGAAAACCAGATCAGCAGCTCACACACTTGTGCACAGCCTGTGAGATGAAGAGACCGGAGCCCATTTATTTCCGTGAGAATCTGGCACTACCTCTCCATAACTCACTGCAGGTAGAACAGTCGTTCCCAGGGTAGCTAGCAAAGGCTGGCTAGGGGTAGTGTGATCAGTTGGGTAATTATGCCCATTCTGACATTTGTCTGAGCATTTGTGTCATAATACATGTAAAATTGTGAGCAAAGAATCAATACCATAAGATATCCAAATCATTCTGTGCATCTCATTGAAATGCCAGTAAGTCCAGTGGTCTATGAGACACAAAAGTCTATTTAAATGTGGGGCACAACAATACTGCACTGAGTTGATGTGAGCAGTTACAACTTGCTGTATGTCCAGTCACTAGGTGATGTGAGTACTTATATCAAGTATTTCCAAAACGTCATGACAGTTGCTAAATTGTGTATTTTTCTTTAGATAACACTGTTTCTTTGAACAACTTTTCGCTTCCAAATCAGTGTGTGGAGTAGTCCTGTTTTAATCCTCTTTCTTCACAGAATCCAAACCATAATCAAATGGATATATTTGTTCACAAGTGGAAACGATAACAGCATATTTCTTCATTTTCTAAATGAAAATATATTTCTGAATGTGATCAGGAACAAGAATACAATGGCCTTGATATTCTAAACACTTCCTAATAGTATCCAAAGAGGCATTCCTGAAAAGTGTATTAGCAAAAGACTGTAGGATTTTGGAAATAAAATTTTGAATCACACAGGACTGAGTAATTTACACCTCTATTCCAGTCTGCAAAGAACTGGCTTGCAGAAGACTATTTTCAGTGTCATTTGTCTAACACCAGAAACCTATATTGTTGTACTGCCTACCAGATCTGGATTACTGTTTCGGCCAATGTATGTTATTAAACACACTGCTCATGGCAATGTACAGGGGCACCTATATGCATAAACAAAAGAATAAAGACTGCTTCCAGGTGAGGTCTTTGAAGAAGCTGAGACAGTTTCCTCATTGAGTATTTCTTTAGTTCTCTCTGTTCCCTAGCCCTTACCCCTGCTCTGCAATCAAGAGAATTCAAAATAAATGCTGGCACAAAGCTGGTGATAGCTCATCGCTTGTGCTGCCTGAAAATAGACATCCTCTTCCTCTACAGAAATGACCTGGGATTCAATTGTATATTACAGTCAATATTGACTTCTGACCCCCCCATGCCAGTTCTGACATGGGTCATAGTCTACCTGTGAACAGTTGTTTTATTTTTTTCTGTCCACATGATGCTTTTGGAGGGCAGAGCAGTGGATGAAGTACATCTTTCTCTGGAGAGCCTCAAATCCTCAGCTTCAATAATTGAGGAAGTTACACCGTTCAAATTGTCCTTCACATGCCTGTTAGTGGTGGCAGTGCAGTACATTTAGTTTACTCCATCTTAGGCTTTATTAAAGGGAAATTGGGTGTAACCCATTCCCCTTCAGAAGAGTGGTTTGTTTTCTTTCTTTCCACATGTGTGTGTGCATGCAGATGTGAAGGCTGTTAGAAGTATGCCTGCTACTGCAAAGGGTTTTTCCTCTAGCTCTGCATAATTTCTTTGGCCTTTTTGTAAGTGGAATTAAGCCTAAGAGCAGTTAGAATTCAACTGGCTGCTTCTATATTTAATAAATAATAACCCTGCCATGAAATTGTAATTGGCAATAAAAAGTCCTGCAATTCATCTAACAGCTTTCCACCTCCCTTGTAAATCTGCACTTCCACACTGCTGCTCATCGCCAGAAGACAGAGTGTATTCATTACTTCAGATACAACTTCTTCCACAGAAATGAGGACTGGGATACAGGCACTTTAAATTCTTTCCTACCACACTTTCTTTTGTTTTTCTACCTCCCCTTGGGCACAGAAGTCCTCCATTTTTTTTGACCTCCATTGAAGTTTGTGCTGGTCTTTTCCCAAGCTTTTAGTGTTGACGGATTAGCCTGATTTCTCTCAATATCCCTCTTCTCTCTTTGTAGCATCTATAGTACCATTTGATCTGAGATGGGAATTTGTAAAGGAACAAGGAGCTTAATATCTTCCCAGAACTGCAAGCCCATGTCTTAGCCATTAGATTATTCTTCATCCCCTGCAGAGGAAGGGAGAGGTTCATCAGCTCCAGGCATCATCTGAACTCCAATGGGGGAGCAACTCTTAAATTATGTCAGGCTTTAACGATGGATTCAACATCTTGTGTGGCACCACTGGAGGTTGTAGGCAGAACTTGAGGGGTGGGAAGGAAGAAGTACTTCTCTCCCCAAGCAGTCATGGTGTGACATCTGTAAGACATAGTCAAAGATGAACTGAGAATTGGTTGTAGTTCAACTAAAGGTGGACAAACGGAAGAAAAACTCTGTAAAGCAACAATATGAAAACTGTACTGAAAATAATTCCTGGTTTGAAATCACATATGCATTAAAAGCAGTGAAAGGCACCACCATTGGTGGTGGTTGTTTAAAGCACTGCAAGACATCTGCTTGTGGAAACCTGGACCTCAGTTTTCCTCCAACAGCCTTCCTGTATGGTGCTAAACAGGGCTGTGGCCCTGCTAAGACTCTGGTGTTTAGCTCAGGAGACTGTAATGCACAAAAAGATGCTGATGCCAGTTTTAGACAAAATGGGAGCTGCAACTGCACGCCCTCTCTGCCCACTCTCAGCTAGCCTTTGTGCTTGTTTTTGTTACCGGGGCCCTGCAGCAGAAGGAGGGAAGGATGGGACACTCAGACAGCTAGTGTTCTGCTCCCTGTGGTCGCCCCGTGGCCGGACACATGTTCTGTGGGGTGGCTGTGTTGCCTGCTGGCCTGCTGGGGCCAGCCTGGGCTCACCTGCAACCGCACTCCCCGTTTGGCAGCTCAGCTTTGTTTCGGAGCTGCTTTCCCATCCCAGCTACTGCGGGCGTGCCAGCACTTTGAGAAGGGCAGATTTTGAAAGAAAATCTTTCTGGTGACTGGGAGCTGTGAATTCATGCTGTCTACTGAGTGGTATGCCATGCATTACGTTTTGCCAGGACCTGCTGGGATGGGTGCCATACCCATATCCTGGATACCTGCTCAGCTCCTTGAAAGCAGGAGTGCTCCCGTGCTATATAATGAATGATATGATGTTGACTGCCTTGATATTGTATAGGAATGCACATTTATCAGGCTTCTGTTTCAGGTCACGGGGCTTGGCTCTTTTTTTGCTAAAGATAATGTGATTCTGTCCCTGAACAGGAACTATCCTGGGAGAATCAGGCCCTTGTGAAATACATTATTTTCTTCATGGTTGTGCTGCTACAAAGAGAGGAAAGGATTTGAAATTTCAGTGTCTGACACTTCCACTGACATGACATTCATATTTAATGGCATTCTTCTACACACTTTCTTCACCTACATGCTTCTTCTCAAAGACAATTCCTTAAGAATTGCGTATTCTTCTCCAAGAGTTTATTTGCAAATACAGATAAATTCCCATTAATCCGTTCTTTAAAATCGACCACCCTGAAATAATACCACAAGCAGAAATGATGTGAAAAAATTCTCCTTGAAAATTTGATTTTTCTATAGAAGAGGAATAAAGTGCTCATCTTTTATCATTACTATTAGAAAAATGCTCTGTGATTTTTATGACCCTCCTTCTTTACTAATGGTAAAATACAGATTTTTTTGCAAAAGATCTAATCCAAAACTTCAATCAGTAGAAAGAATCCACCCTCTGGCAGTCTGGAGATCTGATTCAGAGCTGGATAGATACTGACTGGTCAGAAATCAGGCTGGACCTGGGCAGAGATTTGTCATCTCATTCTGTGAAGGCTTTAAATATTTCAAATTTGAGTTTGTACAGATTCCGAAAGAAAATCAAACACATATTTCTCTGTATAAGGGAGAGGCTCTTCAGTTCCATCTGCCAGCCTCTAACTTCAGAACTCAGAAATTAACTCATAGAAGATCATTGCTATTTCAGGTCTTAGAGGATTTAGAAACTTGATATTGTCTCTGCCTGGTGAGGCTAAAAAATGTGTAAAATTGTGGGGGAATACTGGGGGAACAGTCACACCCCAGCTAAGGGAGCCTTACGTTGAACCATCAGACCTTCACTGCAAGTCGTGCAGGGGAGCTGGAACGAGGTGCGGATCATGCAAGCCAGAGACCAGCACTAGACGTGAGCCCCACCATAGGGAAGGCACACATGAAGACACACTCCCTGCTGTACATGCAGCGCTGACCTCCAAGAGCCCTGAAATATGGGTATCCCTTCCCAGCGCTGGGGCCACCTGCAGCCTTGGTTGGTCCCACTGCTGTCAGCCTGGTTATCTCCGACCCATGCTGAACAGAACTGCACCCCGCCAAAGGCACAGTGCAAACAGAAAACAACATGCATGCTAAGCAGCTTCAAAATTAAAGGAAAATAAACTGATGTTTCATGCAGTTTTCCATGTCAAACAACAGGGATTGTGTCACTAATGTGTAATTTCTGTGCTGCTCCTGTGCAGCGGGGATGCAGGAAGGCAGCTCTCCAGTGGTCCTCACTGCCAGCATCAGCAGCTGAGCCACTCTGCACTGCCCCAGACAGTCAGCTTTGGGGGAGAAGGACATGGGGAAGAGCAGGCTGACCTTCCTCTTCCAAGGCCACTCTATACAGATTAGACAGATTAAACGTGTTGTTTTTTGTTTGCTTCTTTGTTTTTAATGAAAAGCAATTAACTTGTCATACTATTAGGAGCAAGAAATATCTCATTCTCTTTCTTTCTGAAGCCTGATAGCCTTATTTCTTCTTTGCATTTAATATGATTATGTCTAACTACTCCAGGGTACAGGAAACTACAAACAGCAAGAATGTAAATATTTTTGCAGTTTCCTTCCAATACAGCCTAAATACAGAAAAGCCAACTCTACTGTAAATTCTATACAATAAACACACACACACACACACATATATACATAACCTTGAGCCTCTGCATTTTAGATGTGCCTAATTTTTTAAACTATTAGGTGCATCTGAAGGTTCAGATCAGCTGAATTTGGGGAAATGATCAACATTATGCACAGTAATAATCTCCTGATTTCACTTTTTGTTTCCTCATCTTCCCAGTAAGGAAAATGCATGTTGCAGGTCTCCCCCCTGTGTCTGCTCATGGAAGATGAGCATAAAGCTTTGTTACACACAGCAGCAGCAAAGTGTTCTACTTAGCTTGCACTGGAACCATTTATGCTCTAGTTTTCCAGTCCCTTGGTTCAAAGCTATATTTGAGAAATACAATTTTGTGTAGCTTCTGAGACCAAGGTAAAAAGAATGGCAAATGAAGTAGTCCCTAAAACAAGTCTTCTCTGTTCTTCTTCTGAATATTCCATTCTCTTTGCTTAGAGATTATTTTCAGAATTGCTTAATATTTCCTATATAGGAAGCATGCTTATGCTGTGGTGTAGTACAATAGTGAGACTTAAAAAGAGAAAGAGGTTAGGTTAAGAAAGCAAAAATCACATTTTATTATACATTAGAAAAAAATGTGTTTTTATAAAAAACATAAAGACGTTAAAAAAATAATTCGAGAGCACCTTTTGTAAAAATAGTGTGAAAACTCAATTTCTCTCTATGTAAAACCACCTAAATCTCTTCAAGCACTGAAATTCTCAGAGACTTTTCAAACTCCTGTCTGAGGAAAACAAAGTCGGTTGTAGGAATCAATCAGCTATTCATTATCCACCGAGGAATTGCTGGGATTAGATCTTGCCCACTATAGGCTTTTGAGATTCAATCAGTAAAATCTTTTATTTCACCATTCATTCCAGGGGTATTCAAACAGTTTGCTTAATCTTGGGGATGGTGGAGGGTGGAGGGAGCAAACCCAAACGTCAAATTTCAGATGTTTTTTTAGAGGCTTAAAAAATAAGAAAATAAGTGGTTTGTTTGTTTGTTTGTTTTCCCTAGAGAATTATTTTAATTATAGATATGGTACCACAGACAGCCCATGGCTTAAAATGTTGTGACTAACCACAAAACAAACAAATGAACAAACAAAACAGCATTTCAGCAAAACCAGCCATCAACAAAGCAGGGCAGTGACAGTGACCAAGAAATAATCGAACACAGAAAAGGTAAGAGCAATGGAAAACCTGAATTACCTCTTCTTTTACCTGAATTACCTTTTTAACACCATAAGCATTACTTACAGCAACCAGCTGGCAAAGCCACAAGAAAAGTCACTCTTGGTTTAGTCCTGAGAGCTGTGCAGGATCATGTATGTACTGAAAAGCTTCTTAGCACCTCTAATATGCTTGAGACTACCATCTGTGTGGGAATGAGGGAGCCAAAAAGATCCCCAAAAGACAACATTCAGTGCAGGAAGTTTTAACTTATTCCATAAATATGAGAAAGTAAGGTTAAAAAAAAAAAAAGAAAAAAAGGAAGAATAAACAAGAGGTAGGATGCTTTCAGAAAGCTTGGATGCTACCTGAATACTTTATAGCAGGGGTTCACAGTCAGCCTGCATGATCAGTTGGGAAAAAAAAAAAATCCAGAATATTTCCTCCTCTCTTTCAGATAATATATTAATGAGTGTTTTCCCTGTTGATTTCAGCTAAACATGGTGGTTCTGAGAAATTTCTGTTTATCTGTTCATATTCCAACAGGTGCAACATTTAAGTATTGATCACTGGTGCATATAGATCAGTGCTGGTCCTTTCTCTTCATGAATGGTTCTAATTATCTATATGGGCCAGGACCAACCCTCCTCCTCTGGATGACTTCAGTGTATCTTGGCAAAGCCTGAATATTGCTTGGGCACCCAGAATTTTCTCCAGTCCCTCCAAGCTTCTGTCCTGCAGGTAACAGGAAATGGAGAAATTGAGTTGGTGGGACATGGCTGTGAAAAGAGACTGAGTACTGCTTATGATTGCATAGGTCTCAAGGCAGAGCAACTCCACTAAGCTGAACAAGTTCTGGATGCACTAAATATGAGTTTGTGCCCCAGGTCCGTGCTTTTACAGCTATGCCTGGCTCCAGAGCTGGCAACTGTGGATGCCAGAGAGTCCCAAGCCCGCAAGGCATATGGATGGGTCCACGTGTGCTGACTTTCTTACCAGCTACTGGTCCAGCTGCTGGAAAGAGTATGTGGACAGCTGTTGATAGAGATATGCTGAAAGAGAGCTCAAAGGGCTGGTGCCAGCTTGGCTTTTTTTTTTTTTCCTTTGCTTTTTTATTTTTTTATCACTCAGCTACACTGAAGCCTGATGCCTCTGGTAGCCAGTGGTGGAGCAGTGAGAAGCTGGTTTTGCTGCTTTGCTTTAACAGGAGAGACTTGTCTGCATGAACTCTTAGGAAAACAAGCACCTAGACAATTCAAGCAGAAGCCGGTGATGGAGGTCAGCTCCACAGAAGCCAGCAGCAGGTCCCCAGCTGGCAGCGGCTGGCTGGATTTCACCCTTGTCACCTGCACTGAGACACTGACTTTCACTGAAGTGGTGGAAGAAGAGGAGTGGGGATCCTTTTACTATTCCTTTAAGGTACAGCCAGTGCATTACTTTTCTCACAAGCTTTGGTGCATTTTCAGCACCTCTGCAGGGAGGCAGCTAGGATTATTGAACTTTTTGCCTATATATTTGTGGGTTTTGCCCTCCCAAGACAGGTGACAGCATGTGTGAAACATTTACAGAAAAACAAAAGAGTTACAGGATTTGGAGTTCAGACTTACAGGTCTTAGCCAATTGTCTCCCCTTAGAAGAGGGGGTGGTACTGCTTTTCTAAAGTGACATTGTAATTATACATGCATCTTTAATCAAAAGTGCATATTAGTTTAACGCATATTTTACATAATTTCTTCTAGCCATAGTCTTGACATAAGGGATTTCTTTTCAATTTTCCATCTGTAACAAACATCTGCACACAAGTGAGACAGATTTTTTTGTGTGTGTGTTTGTTTCTTTGTTTTAAAAACAAGGGCAGGTTTTAATTAGTTGGCTGGTTTATTTGTTTCCAACCTGAGAGGGGGATGCAGCATCTCTTTAAGAACATACGGGATGAATGATCCAATAGTGGATGCTGTTGAATGACACGAGTAGTGTATTCATTCATCTCCCAAAATAAACATCACCCTTGCAATATGTGAATGTAGGAAAAAGACGAAAGAGGTGCTGAGTTACATCTTTGCCTCAGCTTTCTGTGCCTATTGTCACTGCTTAATTTCATGCCATGTGTCATGTGTCACTTTACTGTAGTTGTATTAGTAATGTTCAAGCTACTAAAAGGGCTGACAAGAAGTACCCTGCCATTCCCTCTGGAGTTTCACTTTCAGATGGAAAGGTGTAGGCACTCACCTCATTTAAGAATACTGTGGGTTATCAGGGATGCATTCAGATGACTTCTGACTTCCAGGAGATTGATAGTACTCTGGTACAATGCATGTAGAATCAAACGAGTTACCACTGGTTTTCACCTCTGCTAAGGAAAAAGTTGATCTCTAGTCCTACAATTCATTAATTTGGGTCTCATTTAACATTATACTTTTTTACTTTTTTTTTTTTCTTCTTCTTGGTAAGACAGTACTGTCTTATGTGGGATTTCAAGCGTGAAAACTTTCTGTTTTCCCTTTTTATTTTATTTTTCTCTTCATGTTAGACTCCTAAAAGGCTCTTGAAAAAAACAACACAAGTAAGGAGCAAAACCTTTTTTTACTATTTTTTCTTTATCTCCTTCCTTCTCTCCACACTGAGGGCTATAAATCTGAAAAATGTCATGGGAGCAGTATTTTATAATGGTAAAAGTGACAAATTAATTCCATGATTAGAAAGTCCCCAGGCAGAAAAAAATGCTTCTTAATAGGGCAGAATAAGTAAATTACAATAATTAGAATACCATGGATAGTCACGTGTACTCGTCCACTGCTAAAAGAAACTTGATTCAGTTAGCTGAGAGCTTCTCATTAGACTTGCACTCTGCTGCCTGATGTCTAGCTCTGGCAAATATAGCATGAACTTTGCGAGGAGGTTCACTGATTTCACATCAATTACCAGCTGCTGATAAGCACGGAAATATTTTGACTCTGGAGACAACTGACAGCTGGTGTTGCTGCTGCAGGAAAGGAGGAATAAAGCACCTGCTCTGACAACTACTGTGCAAGGAAGGCAGGGCTCCCTGCCAGCAATTTCAGCTCTCAATAAATGCTCACATGTGGAAGGTGCTGCTGATACCTGCTGCCTGGGTTGGCTGTCCTCCACCAGCACTGCCCATGCTCTGGGTGGTGGTCGTGTCCTTACCCCTTCCAGCAAGGGAGACAACTCCTTCCTCTTCACAAGGCTCTGGTTAAACAGCTAAGGAAATAAACGGTCACATTTGAATGGGCTGAATAGATTGAAAACCCGTAGAATTTGAACTTGGTGCTCAAAATATAGCTACAAATGAGGCTTTGGCCATTTATTAGGATTTTCAAACATGTCATAGCCCATCACTAACAGTAAAGGAGACTGGACAAACAGCCACCACACAGGTGCAGGTTAACCACACACTCTGGGTGGCCGTGAAGCAGAAAACTCCAGGATAAGTTGGGCATGGTCTGTGCCTGTGGCATGTGGGGACTTGCCATGTGGCTCTATGTCCAACAGAAAGCAAGCAAGTGCACCTATTTCTCTTTGGGAAATGCAGAGGTGTAATCTACCTTACCAAAGGCATAATAGGAAAACACGATTTAAATGAATAAATGGAGACTAGGGAATGATGCTCACACAGTACCTGCAGCAATTCCTACGTTAATGATTCTTTTAAGGATTTTACCCAATGTCAGTTCTGTAGGGTATCACATACACAGCTTGAACTATGGTATGAAAAGGGAGCACTGTTTTCTGCTTTTCCTCCCATGCTTCAGAAGGACTACCTGTACCCAGCTACTGGTACTGTCTGGGTTACATCATGGTGGCAACATTGCAAAAGTAAAATAATGTGACTCAGAGCTGAACCATGAATGCTTCCCTGCTCCCTCTTTCAGAAACATTTGAATTTCTCTCCACGCCTCTTCAGAGTTTAACAGCTAAATCCTGTGCTGCTTCAGTTTAAAATGCATTTTGCCTGTTCAATTAGATTTCTTCTTTCTTCCTTTATTTATTTATTTGCTGCGAAATTGACCATTTCATCTGCTTGGAGGAATGTGTGCTTCCCTTCTGGTAGTCATTACTGTAGCTGTTTGGCCAGCTGCTAGATGAGGCTTTGCCCCACAAAGCTGCATGTGAGTCTGCTGCCATGCATGATAGCCTTAGAGCTGGGGTGCATTCGCACCCTATGGGGTAGGACCATGCCACAGGGCATGCGAGGTGAACTGGGGCTTCCCACAGCAAAGACAGCAGCTCCTGCCCACCTGCAGGCAGGTCTTGCTGCTGTGTGATGGCAGAGAGTCACTGAAAGCCCAAACGTTATCTCTGCCTGGGTGCCTTTACATGAGGCATGCAGGTAGCTCACTGTCTTGAACCACAAACTCTAGAAGCCCTGTTGGCTGTGCCAGCACCAAATTCAGAACAGATGTGCAAATTGGTATTATTTACAAATCAAACTTCCCAGGCCAAAGGAGAGTTCATTACAACCCTTTACAATCTCCCTCATATGTATTTAATCTATGTGTAAAAAGGCTCTAAGCAAGTGTCAACTGCCCTCTGCCAAATACAGTAAGCTGAAAAGATCAGAGATTATCTGAACACCTGTGACCTCCCTCCACTTTTGGAGTCCCTCGGCTCTACATACCTGACTCTTGGGGACCTGGGACACAAGGTGCAAACTAGAAACCTGCTTGGAGAGCCTGGGGTGAAGCCAAAATCTCCAAATAGGTTCAATGCATCCTGCTGAGAAAGGAGTACCTATGATCAACAGGGCTAGGGGTCTTCATCAAGGCTGGAGGAAGGACCTCCCCAGGCCCCCAGCAGCTCCGAAGCTTAGGCAGTCCTGAGTAGTTTCATTTCATTTAAAAGAAAATCTGTTGGTAAATGGAATGCCATACTTTCATGCAACTGAGTAAAGGTTAGGATGCAGAAAAGTCCCAGTCATTATTTCTTCTTTGGCAGGACTGTGTTCCCGCCACTATCTCCTGCCTTCCACATCTAGTACCTTTCCTTATTTTGTTTCCTGATGTGTAGATCTGAGTCTCCACCTGTGCAGCAAGGCACAAGAGTTTTGCTGTTTTTACACAAGGTTGTCTGGGAATCCCAATACCATGCTGCCAGGTGGGAACCCCAACCACTGGGCCAGAGGTTGGTGCCATGACCCCTGGTCCGTGTGTTGTGCAGCATCACCCCAGCAGGGACACCAAAGGATCAGAGCTCTCAGGAGAAACAGCATGCACATTAAATCCACTACAAATGGTTACAAAGGATTTTTCATGAATAATTAAAATTCCCCTCCTTTTTTTTTTTCTTTTTTTTTTTTTTCAGGAAGGACAGACAGTGATTGGCCTCCCCCACCCCCACCCTCCACCCCAGTAGCATTGCCAGTATCTGCATGTTGCAGCCCAGGTAGCTCAGATATTAAACAGGACTGTAGAGCCATGCCAGTGTAAGCACAAATATAAGACCACGTACTTATCATCCACAGAGAATAATGTTCATTACAAAGTTCAGGGCCTACCACCTTCAGCAAAGAGCTGAGAAGACCAGTGTGCAGAGAGAAAGTTTGCATAGGTGTTGTGGTTTAACCCGGCTGGCAACTAAACACCACACAGCCGTTCGCTCACCCTCCCCCCTCCCTCTCTGGGATGGGGGAGAGAAACGGGAAAGTGAAGCCTGTGAGTTGAGATAAAGACAGTTTATTAAGACAGGAATATAATAATAACAATAATAATAATAGTGATAATGATAATAGTATTAATAATAATAATGTGTAAGAAACAAGTGATGCACAATGCAATTGCTCACCACCCGCTGACCGATGCCCAGCCTATCCCCAAGCAGCCGGCACCCCACCCCGGCCAGCCACCCCTATATATTGTTTAGCATGACATCAGATGGTATGGAATACCCCTTTGGCCAGTTTGCGTCAGCTGTCGTGGGTCTGTCCCCTCCCAGCTCCTGCTGCACCCCCAGCCTGCTCGCTGGCAGGACAGAGCGAGAAGCTGAAAAGTCCTTGACCTGGTGTAAGCACTGCTCTGCAACAATTAAAACATCAGCACGTTATCAGCACTCTTCTCATTCTAATCCAAAACATAGCACCCTACCAGCTACTATGAGGAAAAATTAACTCTGTCCTAACTGGAACCAGGACAATAGGCTAGTTTTTTAAAACTATCAGGTAAGAAGGATGTGGCTCCAGGTGTCCTCAGAGCCTAAGCCAGAATCCAGGGCATTATCATTTCATCCAAATGCTGGAGTCTCTTTATCTCCTGGAAAGCATTCACCTATACTATTGCTCATTCTGATTTTAAAGCAGACTGCACAAAGCACCCCATCCTTGAATACATAAGAGAAAAATATTAATGGGTGCTGTCAAATTTCTGGGGTAATCTCTGCAAATGCAATCATAAGTTTTAGGAAAATGGGCAAACCAAATAATTCGTAAGTGACTTTGCTATCTTTCAGTGGAGGGAGAGGAGGAAAATTAAGCCTATACAAATACAGTGTCAGGAACTCCTTAATACAGCCAGTGAAATATGCTGTGATGAGTGATGCTAGTGCTGGACTGTCACACTGAGAATGCAATAGCTGATCACCTTCTGAAACAAATCTGCAATGCTCTGGGGTGGGCTGGCTTCATCTACTAGCTTAAAGGCAGCACAGAAGTGAACTGACTATATGACAGCCCAGCTTTGTGTAGCTCTGAGACAGACAATTCAAGCAGTTTTATACTACCATCCCTCACACTTCTGATTTCATGGTCCGCACAGCCCATAGGGTTTGTGTCTGCCTCTCCTATAAAATCAGACCTAGAAAATAATAATTTCTTTAGTTTGTGAGGTGTTTTAGTTAGGCACACTTAATCATCTTACCCCTTTTGTGATTAAGAAAGAACAGTGTTTCACAGTTTTTAATATGGCTATCAAGATCATACAATTATGGATGGGCTATTGAGTGACCTAATATTATGTCTTCTTGTTCAAAATATTCTATGAAAAAAATAGATAGATACATCATGATAAATGTATATTTCCTGATGAGATCAAAATTTGCAAAATACATTTATCTTCTGTGGAAGCTCCCTAGAGTACAACTGGTAAAAAACAAAAAAAACAACACCCTATAATAACTGAATAGTACTGTCCCAGTTTATTATCCATGTAACAAAACACAGCAGAATGGTAAATATGAACCATCTGCTAGGAAAATTGAATTATTGTTATATGTTATTGACTGAGAATCTTCCCCTCTACCCAAGTAACATCTATGGAGGATTTGAGGGCAGGCTGGGGATGGCTTGTTTTGCTGTTAGTGGTGCTTAGATCACAGCAATTCACATACATTAAATGTTGCCCACTGAAGTGACCCTGCCTCACCTGCGATGGTGAAGTGAGAGATAAGAAATATATTTTTTAAAATTGGAGATTCACAAATATACATAAATATATATGTATATATTATATTACCAGATTTCAAAAAGGATTGAAAGTAATCTTAGTCACATAATTACCCCTTTGTTTGAGATTGTTTGTTCTGATTTAGTGAATAGGTTTCCTTGCCTAGTCTGTTTCTCCAAGTCTAAAATGTAGAAAATATTTTAGATTTTCCTCTATGTAACACATTGACATTCACAGACTATGAGCGTAATACCATACCAATACCAACTCATGCAAAACTGCTTCTCAAATTTGGCAAAACAGAAAACATGATATTGGGTCCCTTTCTAGCTGTGCCCTTCTTCCAGGCATAAAGTCACATGGAGAAGTGACTGTTGTCAGCATCTCTGACGTACTGTGAAGGCCTCATGTGGCAACACATCACAGGATTGCCAGAATAACCTACAGTCATGTGCTGGGAAGCTAACAGAGCCATCCTGTGAGAAATCATTGCAGTAAAGCAGCGTCTGTGCAGAAGAAGATATGAAAACCATCAGGCATGACCATTGCGTCTGCTGAATTCAAAGCTCATGCCTGACTCAGAGAAATGTGGGATGCAGATTGAGTTTTCTTTGCTAAGCTTGCTTGGGGATATTGGGGTTTGAAGAGAAACCACTTAATTAATAGCCAAGGTCCATCAGAGTCAGGGGTGTTTTTTTGCCGCAGGGCTTAAATGGGAAAGCAGCAGTCCAAGCGACAAACCTGAGGCTGAACTAGCATTTATGCAGTTTGAATCGTGCTCAATTCCAAGCCAAGCTACCAGAAAAAAATCAACTCCTAGAGGGTTTGTTGCCTGCCCAAATGTCTTCCTCTGAAATTCAATCACAGTGGAAGCACCTTTAAAGAGAAAAATATAAAACTTAGCTTTGAACTGACTTTTTTCTCAGTCTTTGCTATCTTCACGAGTTTTCTCAGAGCTTTTTTTTTTTTTTTTTTGTGTCAATCAAATTGCTTTCACAAATTTTTAAGGACCATCTTGTGTGAGTGTTCTATAATGACATCTTCTCATTTTTGACTTGCTAGATGGAAAATGTTCTTTCAGAACAGACTTGTATTATAGGAATGACCAGTACAATTTCTGCTACTTGTGACAACTAGGCCATAAGATTTCAGTGATCTTCCAAGTTGTTTAGTGTGCTTCTTTCTTCTGAGACATGGTCCATCTGCAAATGAATTAAGTGATCCAGCCATTTATTTTGTGGCTTTTCCTTCTCCACAGATGTTCCTTTTTTCTTCTTCTTTTTCTTCTTTTTGGTATTTTATTTATTTTTATTCTTTTTGATATTTCTTGAGAATTAGGAGGTGGTTTGAATTAATCATCTGAACTTTCACGTTCAGATGCTTAATGTTTGGTGTATGAAGATTATTTCTAGCCTAAGTATTCCTGCTGTTCTCTCTCTTTTGGTAGAATTATTGTTGACTCTTATTTTGTTCTCTCTTGACAGTGAGAACTGCTATCTACAACTGAAGTATATGTAACACACCTACAGCTTATTTTCAAACAGATCTCTGTTGTCCTTTTCACAACCTAACTTGTGTTGAAAGTTTCAACACAGGAAGACAGATGGATGTTTCCAGTTGGCACTTTAACCGAGTTTGTTATTTTTTATCTCTTAAAGAACCTTTGTATTGTGTGTAGGTAAACACAACAATAGTTATGGGCACTTTAAAGTCATCACACTTTACTTCTGACAGCTCATTGTTTAAGCTGGTCACACCCTGGCTGAAATTCTTTGTCTCAGACCTCTGCATAAGCTTTAACTAAATGCCACCTAATACTTTTTAAGTTGCTTTCCCTAAGACTAAGATATTTGCGTCCTTCCTGTGCCAATAGCCTTTACAACTGACTTGCAAGGTGACTTTTAATTTACATAGAAATTTCCACAAAGGTCTGAGTTGTTTATGTTTCTATGATACAATAAATAATATAGAACTTGTGCAAAACTATCATCTGAATACCTGCCTGCCTTAAAACACTTTAGTTTTAAGTACATTCCTTAAGAAAATAGGCCTTATGCATATTTGTGTGTGCATAATTCAAGGTGAGAGGGACTTCTGGAGGTCACCAAGGCTGGCCACTCAAAAGATAATTCAAATGATATCAGATTGCTCTGGTGTCCATTCACGTTCCGAATATCTTCAGAGATGGAGATCCCATAGCCTCCCTGTGCTCCAATTCCAGTATTTGACTACTCTCATGTTGAATTTTTTTCCCTAATATTTAATCAAAATGTCTTGTGTTGCATCTCTCATTTATTGCTTCTCATTACGAATTCCATCTTAGAAACAAATATCCCCAGTTGTCTGGCACCCACAAGGATCATTGAGTCCAGCTTCTGTCTCCACACAGCACTACCCCAAAATCAATCCCTATGCCTGAGCGTGTTGGCCAAACATTTCTTGAACTCCGACAAGCTCTATGCCATGACCATTGCCCTGGGTAGCCTGTTCCAGTACCTGACCACTCCCTTGGTGAATAATCTTTTCCTAATATCCAGCCTGAACCTTCCCTGCTGCAGCTTCATTCCATTCCCTTGGGTCCATCTTCTCCTATTAGATAAAAGACAGCAGCAATGAGACAGCCTCACCTCCATCCCATCCAGGCCAAGAGCTCCTCTATGATTCTGCTGTGGAAAATTCCGGCAGTATGGAACAGAGGTTTTCTTTTTAAAAAAAAAAAATATTTTTTATTTTACAAACTATGAATTGTCTCAGAGGTTGTACCAATATCTTTAAGACTCCTTAATGAAATTGAGCCAATTTTTGAGCCAGTCTTTTTTTGATCTCTTTCAATGTTACAGTCAAAAGTACAATTTAGCTTAGAGGTAAACAGATGGTAAATCCCCAAGTGTAATCAGTCAAGATGCATTGCACCCATCTGACTCAGGAAAACTAATTCCCTTCCCTTCCCTTCCCTTCCCTTCCCTTCCCTTCCCTTCCCTTCCCTTCCCTTCCCTTCCCTTCCCTTCCCTTCCCTTCCCTTCCCTTCCCTTCCCTTCCCTTCCCTTCCCTTCCCTTCCCTTCCCTTCCCTTCCCTTCCCTTCCCTTCCCTTCCCTTCCCTTCCCTTCCCTTCCCTTCCCTTCCCTTCCCTTCCCTTCCCTTCCCTTCCCTTCCCTTCCCTTCCCTTCCCTTCCCTTCCCTTCCCTTCCCTTCCCTTCCCTTCCCTTCCCTTCCCCTCCCCTCCCCTCCCCTCCCCTCCCCTCCCCTCCCCTCCCCTCCCCTCCCCTCCCCTCCCCTCCCCTCCCCTCCCCTCCCCTCCCCTTTCCATTTTTTGTTCCACCCTAAATGAAGGCAGCCAAAATAACAAATCTGTCCAATGTATTTTCAGTATTCAAAATTCAGTACTCCAGATCTTCTATAACAGAATCAAAATAATGCAAAACCTAGAGTCATCCATTTGCTTACCTGGTCTGTAATTAAAGTGACTTTTTCAGAGGAGGAGAAAAGATTTTTTTTTTCCTTTAGGAAAGTGCAATGCAATCTACTAGCGGTGAACATCATTTTGAGCATACCAGTTCCCCAATCCCCAATTTAGCAAGCAGATTTACGTGTTCTTTTTACATGTTAAGAGGACGTTCCTTGTGAAATTGCTTGCTTTGCTCCATGATTACATCTCAATTGCTGCAGTAGGTTACATTTGTAACATTATTTTTAAAAAAAACTAAAGGTAAGCAGTCAGGCTGTTTGCATATTCCCAGAACTTAACCAGCTAGCAAGAAAAAGGTGCTCAGACATATAAGTCGCTACCAACCTGTGATAGGAGGGATCAGTGCCTCTTCACCAAACTGACCAAGAACACAGAACAGGAAGGCAGCAGGTCAGGGAGGACTTGAATTTGCTATAAGCATTCTCACCTCACAGTAAAGGACCAGCCAGTCTTGTTAGGAATGGTGTTAAACACTTTCCATTACTACCCCCTACACTACAGTAAGTCAGAGATACAGCACTGAGAGCCCGCAGGCAGATTTCAGAGGTGAATTTTGTCACTGGTACAAGATAAATATAAATCATATTATAATAAAACAAATGCTTACAACCCATACAGATCCCTTCTGCCCTGGGATGGTATATGAACCATGAGTGAGTGACACACAAGGTTCTTAGGGATGGAGTTTGTTGCAAATATAAAGCACAATACACCTCAGGCTAGACTTATTGCAACCTATGAATTCAGAAATTTTCTCGGAGACAAAATAACAAACCACTTCTACAAGCAAAGGAAAATGCACACACTCTTCAGCCAGGTTTTCTGGCTTACATTTCTCCCATGAAGAGGATTGCTTCATTGACTTAAGTTGGTTTTAATCTTAAAGCAAATTAGAAAAACACAAATATGTGCTCCAGATGTCAAGCACTTCTATGCTTCAAACAACAGTTTTGTGGAATAGCAGCATATGCAATTCTTTTAATCAAACCAGGGAAATTCTCTTGACTTTGATTTGTTCTGTGACCTTAATTAGGTCACCAGCATTTTTATTTTTTCTAATCTAAAAGTACTACTTGATGACACCAGTCTCCCTCACAGCATTCTTGTGTAATGTAATTAGTAATGCCCATTGGAAAAGCACCCCTCACTGAAAGCTTTTACACAAAGGACCTGGGAGATGTTATTATCTTTCTTTTTATTCTGAATAACTTTGGTGTCTGAGCAAGATATTATTAAATAATGGTGGTTTTTTGTTTGTTTGTTTGTTTTTGCATTTTTTAAAATCACCTTGCTGAAGGTTGTTACAAAAAGAGAATTTTTGCTTGATGAACAAACATGGCATGAAATGAAACTTCTATAAAACGGAATTATAGAAAATGCAGCTGTACTGAAGTTAGGGATCAATCAGCTGAAACCTAAGGCTTATTTTTAAGGCTTTCATAGATGGAGGTTTCACTGACTCAATCAATCCATACAAGTATATTTGTAAGTCAAAATATTTTAAATTAATTTTGGTTCACTGATTTTGGCCAATAAGCAGTGAATCTGAAGAAGAGATTATGTCCCTCCCCCCCCCCCCCTTTTTTTTTTTAACAGCAGTCTTTTTGTGTCTTCAAGGCTATGCTCATCTTTTCCTGCAGTCAGCTCTTTCCTAGATTAAGCAATTTAATTCAGTCAGTCTTTTTGCCTGGCTATATCCTCTAGAATGCTGTCACCTCATCGCCCTATGCCTCTCTTGAAGCACAGTGCCCTGAAGTGGACACAGTACAGCAGCTGGGTACAGTGGAAGGGTCAGAGCAGAGACAAGTGACACTTGTGTTGGTGTTCTGGTGGTGGTGGTTGTTTTCATGGTAGTGCTCAACTCATGGGGACATTCACCTGATATGTGTTGGGGGGATGATATTTTGAAGGCTCACCCAACCTGGTATTACTGCATCTAGTGCACTGTAGAGTCCTATGCTGCTCCTTTATTGAATGGCATCCTGTTTCTTTCAGTGCCCATTTCCAGTTCTTCAAGATCATTTTGAATTCCAGTCTTAGCTTTCATGAACGCCTTTATCATGGTGGGCATCCCATTAATAACTACAGGAGTTTTCATTCTGCAGGCTAATACAGACTGATAGAGGCTGCAGTGATTGAAATTGCCAATTACAGTACCTCTTTAATCCCCAAGAATGACATCTTTTTCTCTTCTCTCTGAATGGCAGCTACACAAATAGATGAATAGAAACTTTGGCTTTATACCTTTGTCTATGGCCTTTCAGGCTTACCTCTCCTTATTCAGCTTTTGCACCTTTTAGGTTATCTTTGTAGACTGGATTAATTGTACATTTCTGTAGAGCCTAAAGCACTGATTTTTTTTGGCAGGACGGGATTTAAGCTGAACGCACATGCTGCCCCTATATGGGGAGGAAACACCCCTCTAACACAGTCTCTGTTGGTACCTAGGTATTCCTTCTACAAGAATCATGAAAATATTTGTGTCAGAGCCTTGTTCTGTTCTTACCGTTATCAGTATAATGCAGGAATACTGAATTTCTTTCAAGAAAATGCTCTCCTGATTTTATATCACAGAAAATGGGAGCAAGTCTTGTCCCATAGCTTTCTTCACATGTTAAAGATCTGTTCTGAAACAGAAAAGACAAACCAAACCCTGAGGAGAACCTATTGATTTCAAGGGCAAATGTGATATGAAATCTTAGTTTTAGTTTGTTTGATTGCTTGTTTCTGTATTTACCTTCCAAAAAGATACCCCCTTCCAATTTCTATACAAAACAAAGTGTATAAGCATAATTTCACCATTGCTCTGCCAAATGTTTTGAAAGGGACATGCAGACACAAAAAAGGTGAAGGTTTTTTTGTTTGTTTCTTCATCTAAAAGTTAAGCATTCAGCCCACACTGGTTGTCTTATGTAGGTGAGTCTATAACCAGCGGAGACAGGCCATCCCAGGGTAGGTGAGATGGATGGTGACTCATGCCTGCGATACGGCCATTACCCAGACTACAAAAGCAATTTAGAGTAGCTGTCTCTCTTTAGAGCTTTAAAGTTCGGTGAGGTGGCCCTAATGGCAGATTATACCGACAAAAGTTATCATGCTGGGAAAAGTGAAACCATCTAAACACAGCCTTCACTGTGCACTTAGACTAATCCCTGGTTTTAGGGAGCGCAGCCCTGAGTTGCTCATGCACCACATCTTGCATTTCCCTCATGCCCACATACCTCACAGGATACCATCTCCACCTACCTGGAGCAAAGCTGGCTGAGGACCATGGGCCACAGCTTGCTTTCCAGTAAATGAGGGGCTATGGATGATGGCTACTGGTTCTGCTGAGCCATATGTGTATTTTTTCTCTCACTGACTATAATAACAATGTATATATTATTGCTGCTGGATACTTCAGGATTTTTTTTCCTGCATTCCCCTGCTCTGTGCCCTTCAAACTGTTGCTGTGAAAAGTGCTTTCAGAAGAGCAGCAGAACAGCCTTTCTCCATGGCACTACATGCATTACACAAGACAGGTTTTGTAAGTGTGAATTTTGCAGAAATGCAGAGTATTTTCTCCAAGTTGACCCCATGCTTGCCAGACTCAGTGCTTCTCAGAGCTGGCTGGCTGATATGGAGAAAATGAACTTTGCAGTCTCATACAGCTAGAAGAAACCTAGAGAATAGCCACTGGAAAATAACCAATCTGCATTTAGAGAAGACCAAATTATTTTTAGTAGGCCAAAAGGGAGTGAGAAAATTTTGTATGCACTCACACAAAACAAGCAATCGTGCATATGTACACCCTTGTTCTTAGAGCCAGAGGATCCTGATGCTTTGAGAATGTGCATAACTGTTTTTCTTACTTTTCTTTGTGCACACTACCACTAGGGGACGTTTCGTCCTCACGTATTGCTGGCTATGCAATTTTACTTTTCCTTACAGTGGGTCATGCTTGCTTTTCAATCTTGGTGCACATCTAGATCATGGAGTGGATGTCTGAATTTTATAGGGCTTGTGCATGACCCGTACTCACTGGAGCTGTGAAGAAGAGAAGTATTTATTTCCCCCATCTCTCCAAAGGAGCCCATTTATCAATATTCCTTACAAAGGCAGTTGGTTATTTCACAGCTTGTTGGAGCAACACGAGAAAAATGAAGGCTGCCTCTCATTTTGGTGTCCAGTGCAGAACACAAATACTGATAGTGGCTTTGTGAATACAGAAGTAATATGCAGGCACTGCAAATAAAATAATAATATATATATATATACATATATATATATATATAAATTCTTCTTATCTCATTTGTCCTAGGTTAGCTGACTGGCTTAACTGTAGTCACTACCCACTCACCTACCTGTATGATTTTTTTGTCTTCTTTCCAATGCAGACAGAGCAGCTGGTGACTCTTTGGATCCTCTTTATTGTCACAATTGCCGGAAATGCCATTGTGCTCTTCTCTACATGGAGGAGGAAGCGGAAATCTCGAATGACATTCTTTGTTACACAGTTGGCAATCACAGGTAGTGTATGGGAGGGAAAGGGGCATCTGAACTGTGCAGACTCGGTATAAAAATGACAAAAAGGTCTTGTATTAATAAGAATATGCAAGTTGAATGGTAAAGAATTCAGTTGCCATCTAACATCCAGCTGCAGTTTGCCATGAGACAGATGGATAGCTGCTTATCTTAGGGCTCAGTCTGCCTCCGATCTAAAAAGATGTTGCTAGATGTAGTAGTGTCTGTGTCAGACACAGCAGCTGCAACTCGTTGATTTCACTGAATCTTATCTTCCAGTATAAATTTGCATCCACATGTCCCAGAAGTTATGTCCCCAGCTGTTGTCATGGAACTGTTTAGATTAAACTAGTTTAAGATGAATCTCTGGTGTTTTTCTGCTAAAATCCTTTCTAAAGTACTTCATTACAGTGTTACTCCATCAATTATGCACTTGCATTAAAGAGTGAAAAAAACTTCCTGCAGTCTGGTTTAACCAAGTAAGGGAGAAACAAAAATGTAAATGTGGAGAGGAATGCATTTGGGTCATTTTTTTTTTTTCAGTGGGAATAAGGATTCCGATCCAAGAACTTTGTAGTTTTTAAATGAAATGGGGAATGTACAGAAACCTGGTTTGTAAAATGTCAGTCTCAGCAACTAGAAATGGAAACGAGCATAAGCAGAACGTTGTTTCTCTGTGGCCTTGAATTGACTGAATTTATGGGGTTTTAACAGTTTCCCAAGGGAAAATGTGTACTGTTTCTATAACAATGTCCTGCTACTAATCCCTGCTTACAAGACAGCTGTGTTGCTTTGCTTGTGTATATAGGATATATTTAAATATTTTCTGTTTTTTTTTTTTTTTTTTTTTTTTGGTAAAATACGGTAGGAATTATAGCAACATCCACTAAACAGCTATTTAATACATGTTTTCCCAGCAATTCTGAGTCCTCCTTTGATGTCTGTTGTATCTATTTACTCTGGAAAAGAAAAGGACTACACTCCCCAGTTTTTAGCATGTGTTCTTCGCAAGTAAATGAACTCCTGCTCATGGTCTCAACCATGCCTACCCAGGGCCTTGTCTTATTTGAAGAACAGCCCTCACCTGAAATAGTTACACCAAGGCGTGCAAAGTGATGCAAAAGGACTGGCCCATAACTACAGGTGAAGTAAGAATTATTTCAAGATGAGGAGATGAAGGTTTGCAGTGACTCCTCTTCAGAAGAGCTGACGGCTGGTTTTTGTGTTCATCAGTAATAAAAAGTTTCACTTCTTATCTTGGTTGTGACTTCCATGTCACTTCCTTCATGTGCCAGTGGTATTTGCCATCAGATGATATATGTTGACACAGTCTCACAGCACACTTTGAAAGCTGCAGTCACAAATCATGTGTGTCTATATGAGTTTCAAAATAGCCAGTTTCTGCTCCCAATGCCAGGTGAATGTACAGAAAATGGTAAAAAGTAGCCAGACAAGCAGTAACATGGGACAAGAGCAGAAGAGTATCTGAAACCTAAGATGGACACTGTCCACTTTCTAACTGATGACATCAGAGAACACAGTACTGCGGACAATTGTCCTGAAAAAGGTTTTGGAAGTGAGATGGGTGGAAAATGGCCCCATGTGTCCATCACACATAAGGCACAAGGGCCAGTCTCACTGCCAGAGCAAACTCACAGGTCAATGTGGTAATAGGAGATGGTTCTTTATAGGAAGAGCTCAACTAAACAGCAAAGGGCTTTGTCTGAGTAAGAAAACATGTATTTTCTGCAGCAGATGAAGAACCAGCATAACGACACAGGTGTATAGGTCAAAGGAATAATGCAAGAAGCAGACAGAAGTGTCTTGGCCAGGACTAATCAGGAGAAAGCTGGTCTATGTGAGGTGTACCAGGAGGAGGCTACTGTTGTTGCTGTGCTGGGTAAGGGCCTGAGCAGGAGTTTTGGACCCATAGGAAAGGCTAATTTTTTGAGTTAAGTGGAGGTGGATGGAGAGCTATTTACTAGGGATTTGAATACAGTCTGCATGATGGGAGGGGAAGGGATTGCAAGTGCTGTTTTGAGGAAGCTGCAATAACTAATGACAAAGACAAGAAGGCAAATATCCCATTAGATGTGGGCAGCACGTGATGTTGTATAGCTTATGCTACCATATTGACTAAGGTCTGCATGTTAAACTTGCTGGTTCTTCTGACTTAGCCTTTCCTAAAATTATCCCTGGCTTTCAAAATCAGACTTCAACAGTGCCTGAGTTCAATGGTCTGATGCATTTCTTATTATACGAATTCACAGCAGAAAACCCACTTGACATCCACATCTGCAATGTGAAAAGAGTTAACACCACCTGAAGAGCAAGATTCCTTTCAAGCAATGTTGACTTCTTTTTTTGTGGCACAGCAGTCAGACCTCTAATTTATCTTCCCTCACCAAGAGTTCCTGTCAGTATTTTGGCACAAAGAAATGACTTAATTCCTGAAATGGAGCTATTTCACTTTCTTATCTTCAAAAATATTAATAAGAACAAAGCAAGCTGGCAACAGTCATCAGCCTTTCACAACAAGTTATGAGGTAGACACAGAACATTATGAAAATACTGGCTTGTCACATTGCTTTGATATGCCAGGCATATTTAAATCCTACCAACTAAAGCCTAATCTCCTGGCAAACAGTTTCTGCTTACTCAGTCTTACTACTTCCATCTATTTTTGGATTGTTAAAATATTTATTATTTCTGCCCTAGTAGTAAGAGAGAATAATAATGGATATAGCTTTATCAATGCAGGCATTTCAAAGCCATTTAAAAATTTCTTTTCTATTAATCTGTGGCTCGATACTTGAATAACATACTTAATTCTCATGTCTTCCTACTAATATAGTACTAATATAAAATTAAAATATACCCTTTGTGTTAGAATAAACAAGGTATTCAAAGCAAATTATGCATAATACATGAATAGGAAATGAGCACTGTTGTTCTTCTTGACTCATCGCCAAGCCAGATGTAGAAGAGAAGCAACTAACTGATTGAGGCTTCTTTCAATACCACCAGAATTCAATGGTCTCACCCACTTGGCAAATTCACAGATAAGACTCGTATTTATCCCTCACTACACCGCAATTCAACATGGTGCTGGTGGATGCAGGGATCTGTAGGTATATGAGTAATGTCTTCCACCTCAGCATACTTAAAGATATTGCTGAAGTCTGGATTCAGAGAATATTTCATATTAAATATATGCCTATACAATGCCTGTGTCAGTACTGCATTTAAATCTGTGTTTAACTCTCAGATCATGCATAAATCTCTTTAAAATTATCTGGAAATTAAGCACTAGGAAATCAGCTAAGAGTTAACAGCTGAGTTGAACAATAGTACTAATCACTCAGCATCAGCTAATTTAACAAAGAGGAATATTGCCATGTTTGTCTTGTTTTCAGCTTGCTTTTGGGTATACGTCGCTCTCTCCCTCCCCGCCCCCCCCAATGTTTTTCTTAGAAACAAGTTCTTCTGTGAAGATTAAAACTAAAAGTAGGTTTCCTACAGATTTCTATCTCCAAGGCAATTTAGTTTCTCAGAAACTGTAAGCTTTGAAGATTACCCTGTTGGAAGGGTATTTCTAAACACTTTTTCCCAAATAGATTTCTTATGAGTTTAACACAACTTATGCTCATGGCATAGCTATCTCTACTGGCAGGAAACCTCTCATATCTCCCTCTACCTGATGCCATTTCACATACCTTGCAGACCCTTAGTGGCTTTAAGATTTTTGCCCCTGACTGAATTCACCAAGTGGTTCAAGAACAAAGAGTAGGGTCTGACAGACCAACAAGTTCACAGACACTGTGATCGTACTGGAAATTTTCAGGTGAAATAAGGTTGTATTCTATCCAATTAGATCACTTCACCCAGCTCTACCAAAAGAAGGCCTCCTTAACCCTACTCTCAAAATGTAAAAGCAGCTGACAAGAGCATATATATTTTTCTATTAACAACTCAGTTATTTGAGTAACATGAGACAATAATATATTGGCTAAACAGTCTGTTCAATAAAAAAGGTTATTATTTGACGAATTCTAAAACTCATGAAGGCATGCAAAAAACTCTGGTAAAAAAAGTATTTAATTGTTCAATATCCTTCCTCCAACTTCAACTACTAGTGACAGAGGAATGTATTTAATTTCTTTTTAATGACCAAAAGTGTACATGTCTTTGTATAGTTTTTTGGGGGGTTGTTGTGGGGGGGAGGGGGAGGAGGGGAGGAATTGTTTTTTTTTTATTCTGATTTTTTCATTTTTCCCCCCAAGTTAAAATCAGGAAAATTGGAGTTGGCAATGTCATGACCATTAGTTCTGTAAGATTTCTCCAGCCCCATAATTAAGAAGTCAGTACCTTAGGAATGATATTGAATTCTGTTCATTATTGGGGATAAAAATACAAGTAGGCACTTCACCATGTGCTTAACTTTTAAGCCCTAAGCCAATAAACTTGATTGGGAATACATGCTCATTTCGGTATTGTTATGGTTGTAATGAAGAAAGAAAGTAAAAAGAATGTCAGCTAACTTTTATTGTCACATACATATATGCAGAAAAATAAAAGACCCGAAAAAATATTTAGCTAGTCTAAATTGTGGTATAAATACCAAATCCTAAAGGATGACTTGCAAATGACTTTAAAAAAAAAAAAAAAAAGTATTTTTAAAAGTGTCTTCTTACATCACTTCTACATTCTTTGTTTGCTTCCAGGAAATTGGACCACAAAAGGTGGCCTTGGTCCTTAAGAAAATGCACTCATTTTGTTTAGTGTTCAGTAAAAAGGCAGTACACCAAAAATCTGCTACAGGAGGATTACGTGGATATGGACCTTCCTGAAGTAGGAATTATTTTATTTCTGCATTGCTTAGCACTGAATTCTGGAATGGCTTTGGTTAAGACGACTGAAGGCAGAGTCTGCCAACTTACCTACACTAAGTTAGTGTGACTATTATAATGGCTAAACATGAAGAAACCCATTGGCTTCCCCTTCCCCTTCCCCTTCCCCTTCCCCTTCCCCTTCCCCTTCCCCTTCCCCTTCCCCTTCCCCTTCCCCTTCTTTCCCCTTCCCCTTCCCCTTCCCCTTCCCCTTCCCCTTCCCCTTCCCCTTCTCCTTCTCCTTCTCCTTCTCCTTCTCCTTCTCCTTCTCCTTCTCCTTCTCCTTCTCCTTCTCCTTCTCCTTCTCCTTCTCCTTCTCCTTCTCCTTCTCCTTCTCCTTCTCCTTCTCCTTCTCCTCCTTTCTTTTTTTTTTCTAATTTGTCCATCTGCCTTATCTCCAAATATGACCTCCTCATATATGTAATAAAACTACACTAAATCTACTGTGGCACTGGCAACTTTAATGGGCTGTACCTTTTCTCCTTTAGTATTTTTCTTCCTAGTCACTGTGAGTTGAAAGAATGAAGATGACTTGTTACTTCCTGATATGTACAAAAACAATATAATAGCACCATTAGCAAAATTAACGTATAGAACAATGTTAACAGATAATTCTCACAGTCTCAGCTTTTCATCTGGAAAATGGTACTTGTAATATTTCCTCACTTCAGAGAAATCCTGAGTATAAAATCATTAGTTTTACAAGTACCTTAGGTATCACAATGATAATGAATATTGGAAGTTAATTGCACAGAGCCAATTAGTTTCTAACTCAGCAAGTCATATTATTGGAAGTAGACTGTTGGCAGCCAAAGAGCCCATTCAGTTCCCAGTTATACTGGAAAACTTACACTTTGCCAACTGGGTCTTGGCTAGAACTTGCCACTGATTTATGTGATTGCCTAACCAAGATACAGAAACAAAATGCAGAATGATGAACTGAAAGAGAGTTTATTCCAGCAATCCCCAGAATTCTGTGGTTTTCTCCTCTTTTCACACTCCTATTTTCTGCTTATATTTTTGGAAAAACATGAAGACTGAGTAAAAAATAGAGGTGTCTGTTTTTTTTTTTTTTTTTTTTTTTTTTGCTGTTGTTGTTGTTGTTGTCTTTTATGTTAAGAAAGTATTCTACCTGCTGAAAAGAAGATTTGGAAGAAGTTACCCCCCCCAAGCTGAGACATAATGCAGGATAAGATAAATGTGGTGACGTCATCACATGCAAAACCTCATAGCAACACATGGGAAACCATACTGGATATCCATTGCTAGTCCTGGCAATTCAATGCCACCTAGCAAAACCTCATATTCTCATATTCTCCTTTGATTTCTAAATAAGATCTGAAGGCGAGTCATAGTGCCCTAGATCATAATAAGTCATCTTGGGCACTGATGATACACAATTCCAGTTTTACTATACTCTTAGGTTTCTTGTGTGGACAGCCAGGAATATTTATGTATGTGTATCTATTCTGATGTCTCCAAACCCAATCCTGAATTAGATGGGGTAAAAAGTGGAATACCCCCAGAAGTTAGGCAAGGAAACCAAAAGTGAGCTTTAGCACCAAAAGTGAGAGACAGAAAGCAGCTTTGTATGAAGGAGAAGACAGTCTCTTAGGGAGAATATAGACCTTCATTTCACATTGTTTGGTCATACAAAGGAAAATCGTCATGGAAAACAAAGATGATCCCATGTTTCAGAGGTGAAATCATGAGGCTACAGGTCTGGCAGACAGAACTTGGCATCCTGAAAATATACTGCTCTAATCCAGACCAGTAGTGTCGGAAAAACAGTGAAATATATAATAGCATCAAACGGCCTAGTTATACAACTTCCTTACAAGTTTAAAGTAAAAGAAACTGCCTTTGGTGCAGAATGAACTTTCACTGAAAAGATCTTGTGCTCCCTCAAGACAGGTGGAAGAAGGTGACTTTGGATGACTGGCAGTAGTACCGAGGTGCAAGGCAGCTGGATTGCATTTGCCTTCTAAGTAGATGGGTAAGAGAATCAGAGTCAAGGAAGCATGCAAGGAAAGACAAAGAAACAGTGATGGGGCTGCTCTTGACGCAGTAGCCAGAGTTTTGTTCTAGAATATGGCACTCTGAAAAACAGTCTAGTTAATACCCTTCAGGGTGGCTTTTGTAGAGGTGGGACACTCCCTGAGAGTGTAGAAATGTGCTGTAAATTTGCTGAAAACTAATTCTGTTTTTGCTTCCAATTCTGAATCAAACTCAAAGTGTTTTTAACCAGCCCTGGACTAAGCCTGTGGCCTCTAAATTTTGCCTCCTGCTCTCTGACTGTATTTTTAGATATCTTCTTAATTGCTCACTGGAGAGTCCAGGGCTGGAAACAATATGCCCGTTTGCTGTGACTCTGTCAATTGCAGACCACTGCAGTAGGAAAAAGTAGTGCTGGCACAGACGTAAAAAAAGCTGAAGTGTTGTATCCCTGACAGCAGAATGAAATGTCCCTCCCATTAGTGGAAATATAAAGATAATGATCTCTCCAAATTTGCTACTGGAAGCAAGAATGGTCATCCACTTAAAAACCTTGTAATGACTGTTATTTATATAGGCTACTTTAATCTTACAAATGCAGGAACAAGATGTCCGTGATTCATGGTTTATAATTAATGTAATCACAGACCTCTAGGCAGACATCCTTAAACCAGCGTTTTCCAGGCTGTTGTGTCTGAGCAGTGGTCCTCAGATCTGTTCCAGGTAGCAAAAAACACACTGCAGCATAGCTTCAGACAGTGCTCTCAGGTCCTCACAGGCAAGGGTAGCTCATGAACAAACCCTCTTAACCCTTTTCTTAGCCATTTGCTTAATGTACATCATGCATTTCCTGTACTAAAATGTTCCAGGAGGGGACTGTTCCCATATTCATCATCCATAGTTGCTCAGAGTGGGATTTTCAAAGTGTCCACTGATATAAACGGTATCCACTCTGCAAGTGCAAGACAGCAGGCACTCTCCCAGCTGGCCACCAGTTCCAGTACCAATTTCAGGAAAAGATATAGCAATGTGCTGTTTTTTTTTTTTCATGTTGCACATGACCGCCTGGGAGCCTGAAAATTTAGCAATGACGATGAAATGTCTTTGTCTCATCAGCATATCAGATACTATAACACTCTCAGGACAGAAATATCTTTTTTTTTTTTTAACTTTTATTTTGTAGAGCCATAACATATTTTCAGTAAAGGTGGGGATTCCTGTTCAAAGAATGTAAGCCTTTCTGTATATAAACTGTATGTATGTAACAGTCTTTAGTCTACAAAACTCTCTGCCTCTAAAGCACAAAATAAAACTAATGTCAGTATGCCTATACATATTCAATACCAGACAAAGTGATTATTCCTTTGCAGTGGACGTATATGTTTAAAATTACAAGCAGGCACCAAACCTCTGTTCCTAAGTCACCCAGGAATGCCTTTAAATATCATCCCAAAAGCCTGGGCCCTTGGATACTCCCACAATGGAAATAACAAAATTATTGGAACACCGGGCAACAATCCTCTCTCTCAAAATTCACCCCAGATCATACATTTAAACTAAGGTAGACTTGGCCACTCTGATTGCTTTTCCTATGTAATAAGTCATTTCTGAAAGGATTAAAAAATGATGAATGAACCTTAGATGTCCTTTCTTTGTACAAAGACACTGTCTTCTCATTTCAACAGACACACAGCCAAAACCTCATTCCACTACCCCACCTACAGATTTCCATGTAGGAGAGCCACATTTACCATTTATATTATTTTGAAAGGCTCTGGCATTTTTTTCAGAATTTTGCATAAAAATGCTGTTCCTGACTACACCTCTATGTGACTGAAATGAAAGCATTTCCTTTCAGCCAACTTCTGCTAGTAGCTTTTTTTCCCTTTCACCATCAATGTAATTTTGTTAACCCTGTGCTGAGACCTACACTGTGCAGCTAAATTACTGTGTCATCACAGATCTGCTGATACCAGTAGGACTGTCTGGAGATTATAAAGGTTTGCCTGGCCGACTGCAGCACTTTTGAGGGCTGTAAGGCAAAAATGCAATGTGGGATGAGTGTGTATGCTAGAGCAACCATGCAATATTTTAAAGAAATAGCAAGAATAACAATTTTCTGGTCTTAGCAACTTTTCTATTTAGCCTAGTGAAATGTGAATTTGGCAAATATCTTCATATACCTTCTTTCTCTTATAGCCAGATAGTTGATTATTTTGGTGACAACATACATTTTCAGGTCTTTGAGTCAGAGTTTAACCTGTGACCTTTTTCACCTGAGGGAGTTACTGTTGGTGGGGTCATCACATCTTTAGCATTAAACAGCATCATTATGAGAAGGGATAAGGGAGGAAAAATGCTCTGCTAGCTACTTGCCGCATTTAGAGGAGTAAGACCAAAGGAAAGCATAAGGCTCAACTTCAGTCCTGGGAAACACAATGGGCCATAACTGTCATAGAGATAAGTGGATTAAGTTTCATTACTGCATTCTTCCATGCTGGTTTTCATTTTAGGGATTATTCATGCCATCTATTTTAGGTGCCTCACTGCAGGTATGTAAGATAGGAAGCTGCTTTCCCTGTGATCCAGCCGTAGCCAATAGAGGAAAGCTCTTTGAGCTGTGTTTAAGCTTCACTGACTGTACAGAAGGATTCAAGTCCTAATTTAGACCCCTGAAGTTGACTATATAAATCCCTTTGACATTCATACATCACCAAATGTGTCAAGATTACTGTTCCTCTTTGACAATGAAGAACCTAATCTTCCACTGCTAGAATAAAACCTCCAAAGGCTCTGACTCCAGTCACATCAGCAAGTACATAGTTTTGCAGAGAAGGTATTTCTCAGTACTTTTTTTTTTTTTTTTTAAAGCAAAGCATATCAATATGTTACCTCATGGAAAACACATTAATAATCCCTTTATGCTCATCTGTGTTTCTAAACAGCCACCTGGAATTTCTCCAGACTTTTCTAGCATCTGCCTAAAAGACAATTTACTTAAGTAAAGTCTGGAAAAAAGATGTAGCTTAAGTGGTAAATGTTATTCCAAACCTGTGCGGTAACACAATGGCTGCATGGCTAAACTTAGAGTAGAACCTTTGCAATGTAGACAGCTGCCATATCCTGCTGCACTAGCAGAAAGAATAGCATGAAATTAATAAAGGATGCAAGGTGAATATGGACATATTTGAGCAGCTCATTCTGTTTCTGCACACATTTAATACACACCAAAAACAAAAAAATAAAACTTTGAAAGTGTTAAATTGAGGTTCACAGAACAAACTTTGAAATCCAAAAACTTGCAGGTAGACTACATTTCACCACTCCTATTTGACATTTTCAATATGAGGGCATAAATAAGCTGCTGGTAGCTAGAAAGAGAAAAGGGTGAACACCTGCTTAATAGGAACAGGAATAATAAGAATAGAATGGAAATTACATCTGGAAAACCCCCCAGGCATTTAACTTCCAAGTCAGACTTTTTGCTGCTTCTAAAGGAACTATGCTAACAGCACTGAAAAACAGAAATGGTGGGTAGATCACACTGATTTCTTAGACTGGGAGTTTACTGATAATGAACAGATATATATATATATATATATTTTTTTTCCTTGCAAGGTGATTATTCTTTACTTGTAAACTAGCAGCAGAGAACAATAGGCAAAATATTATCCAAACATGACAAAAGCTGACAAACCAGAACTGGGGACTAGGAGCTTTTCAGCACAAGGAAACTGCTTTGTAGCTCCAGGAACCTGAAGAAACATGACAGAAACAAAAGTACAAATATTTTCTTAAAAAATAAAAATAAAAAATTTACAGGTGTGTTAAAGTATTTTTTTGAAGTCATTTATGAACTGAAGAAATAATATTAATAGCAAAAATCAGAACCTATCTACTGGGTGTGCCAGGGCAGCTATTTATCTATAGAGTTTTTAGTGTAACCTTAATTATAGAGGTGAATACCACATCTCTACATGTTATGATGGCGTTGTTCTATAAATGGATATTTTACGGTCTTGAATAAGGGACTGATTTCTATCCATTTTCACTTTACAACTCACACAGACAGGAAATAAAACAGGAACTGGTATCACATATGCAAGGGATGGAGGTTCTTCCTAGAAAATGGCTTTCCTACAGAGACAGAACTAATATAAGCAATGCTTTTCTAAAGTGTTACGGGATTGCTGGAGTTACTGCTATGTTATTACTAAGACCAAAAAGTAAGTTACAGCGTATTAAACATTGTCATTTCACACTGCTCTTTAAGAAATTTTCTGTCCAGTCATATTTGGTAAGTCAAAATAATACAAGAAATGTCACTTCTCTCAGTCTTTTTTGTTTGTTTTAATGAAAGTTGCAAACTATTTAAAAATCAAGGAGATGTTCTTGTATAAATGTCCTTACTCAGTATGTAATGAACTTCACGGCCACGGGCCTTCGCTCGTGGAAATCAGCAGCAAATCCCCCCTAAAAGGGCTGAAAAGCAAAAGAGACTCTTTCTTTCAGCCCTAGCCTAGAATCCAGTCAGTAACACCACTTCTTAGGCTAGCTTTGTACATAACCCTTGAAAAAGGAGACTCCTTCAGTGTCTTGGTTTGTCCACATCTCTAAAAGGAACATGTCATGTCATCTCTTCCCTCTTTCATTTACAAAATCAATTGAAGTTTGGGTTTGTGGATTTTCCTGACAGAAGCACGTGTGGACAGACAGCAAGTCTGACACATTTTAAATACTGGGCTTGCAAAATGGTAAGGCCCATATGAAGTAAGCCTCACAGTACTGGCTGCATGGGACCCATGAAATCTATCCTACTGCACTAATCCACTCGTGCAGTGCATGCATTTCTAGTCTCAAAGAGTTATCAGTGGCGAATCTCATTGCTCTGTGCCAGGAACTCTCATGAAATTTTAATGCACAAAAGACAACACAGCAAAGAAAACTACCGATGTGAAACCTTCACAAAGCAAAGTATCTAACCTAATATTAATAAGTAAGTGTCAAACACATCAGGTGCATATCAACCTACTTTCTCTGGAGGGTCCTCTCATTATATTATACTACAAAAACATACCTCTCAAACACTTAAGCCTCTAAAATGAACAAATCAATAGTGAGTCCTGTACCTTTGCAACCTGGCTGTAAGTGAAGACTGTCTCTAGGTCTCCCCACATGGGTATGCCAGCCCTTGTAGCTTGATAAGTTAACTAAAATAGCATCGCCTCACCACATACATGGCTTTCATCAAGTACACCCCAAATAACCATTATCCTACCATGCATTAAATTAGCTAAAACTTTTTTTTTTTTTTTCAAAATGTGGTACCTTTTACATTCCTTAGATGTCTCCCAAAGCACTTTTTGTCTCTTCCATAGCAAAATCCTATTGGAACAGAAGTTTTGAGTTGCTTGGCCATGTGGCACCTCAAGTAACAGGGATCTGGTTGTAGAGTGAGTGGGACAGTGTCTTTGGCCATCTTCTTAGGCCTTGGAGAATGAGTGATTGACAGAAATCAACATGAAAGTGTTTTACACTGTGTCTAGGGGACAATGTAAGAGCATGCTACCTCAAGTATGGATTTTCTGTAAGTAATGACATTCAAATCATATATTGCACTCAGGAGATGGCTTACTGTAAGTGTGTACCATATCCAAAGGCACACACAATTTAGTCATTACCAAAGGGAAAGTGTATTCCACTAATACACCAGTAGGAAAAAAATAATTTGCCAGTAAGGGGAAATCATGTGTTAATAAAGAAATTGTTATTTGGTTTAAAGCTCTTGATGCCAACTGAGAAAAAAAATATATATTTATACATCTGTTGAAAATTTGATACTGGCTAGGCTGGTCCTTTTTGTCTGTATGAAAGTCTTAGGTCTTCCAAGATATTTATCGCATTTTATAACTGTGATTTTTGGAAAGACTTCTTAGGCTACAAAACCTGGGCCTTATAGGCAGTATAAACTTTATGCTTAGCTTACAACAGAAGTAGGCAAGATAAACAAAAAAATGAAGAGAATGCTCCAGTTTTCTAAGAGACAAAGGTAACTTTACCAAGGCAGGACTCGATCCATCCAAAGGCTGCATGGACTGGGAACTGAGCTCAGCCACACAAGCACTGACATTAACCTTAGGTATCAAAACCAGCCTAAAGAATGATGCAGGTTTTGTAATATGTAGTATCATATGCCCAGCGAATAGGAGAGAGACAAGAAGTCCTTCAGACAACAAGGAGAAGCTTCTTCACTCCCTACAAGCACATCTGTGGCCATTTTAGAGCACTAATGGCCATGTACCAGTTCCTGGCTTGGCCTGACGAGGCAACTTTCCAGTAAACAAAAGCAACAATGAGGAAACAAATATACCAAACCCAGGGAAGCTGCCACAATGGAAAGAGTCCCCAGCACGCCGTGAGGTCTGGCAATGCGCATTCAGCTTTCAAAAGCTGTGGCTAGCATTGTTGCTCTCCTCTACACAGGGAAAGCTGTAGAGCAGCTGCACAGGATCTGATTTTAGGAGTAAGCACATCCTCAGATGAGCTCCCAGTTCTCTAGGTAAAGGATTAAACTCAAATGATGTCTGAATGTTACATTCATGGACACCGCTGATCAGGGGATGACATCAGGAGAGGGGAGGAAGGCTGTTTAATGCATCCACAAACTAAAGCTCCATGCCCAGTTCTGGGGGAAAGCTTAGTCAGTGAGCCAGGGCATCTTCCCAACATGGGGCATCTCTAGTCCCCATGGCCTGGGAGGAGGACACTCACTGGTACCAGGGAGACACTTCAGTACACTCTGAACAGGATCTTTCTGTAGGAGGTGAGAAATTACTCCAGGAAAACTATATGTGCCACCTTCCTGTCACTAAGCTTCCCAGCAAACCACACTGAGACATCTAACCAACATCATGAACTGAAGTCAGAGTCAGAGTCAAATCCAGCCGGTGACTGACAGGAGAGGAAAAGCTGTCAGCTGGAAAGCCATGGTGATAACTCCAGCAGAGCACATCTCGACATATTACGATGTGTTAGACATATTAAAGCACTTGCGTAGTTTATAAGTTAGGAGCACAAAGGGCATTTGCCTTTTATTAATGTTTTTATGAGCTGCCTGAGTGATTTGTGAGCAGTTCAATATCCATTGCTGTATACCATTACTGCTCTATTTTTTAGAAGACAGCTTGGATAACACAAGAAAGAAAATGACTGTGATCAAAGTGAAATTACAATGCACAATTGCATTTTTGTGAACAATCTACACAGCTAATACGAATAGACTGGGAAAAAAATCAATTCAAGAGGATCCATCAAAAAAAAAAAAAAAGCAGTGAAGCAGTGCTTCTAAAACTATACCTCTTACAGGTATGCTTTTAAATAACTCTATGCTTCCCTTCTGTGGTTTATAATGTCAATATAAATCCGAAGGGATCTGAAGAAGGAAATGTTTATGAGTTCTTTTATTGGACCTCATTGTGCACAGATAATGTCACAAACAAATTATTTTGCTCTTGCTCAGGACTAACTTGATCAACCTGAAATATCACAAACAAATGGACTACCTGCCCTTGCAAGATAGCATTGTGTGTTTTCAGACATATTTCCATATCCTTAAACTCCCACTCATTAGTACACCAATACATTTTCAAATAAGTGCTTTTGCAGGTTAATGTTGTTTTCAATAGACAATTTTTCCACAATACTTTGCAGAAAATGTTCTCAGAAAGACAGTGACTGTATACATTCAATGGCTTGCTGAATTTATAGAGTCTGTTGTTTATGCTGCTTTTTTTCTCTTAGAAGGTGGCATAAAATATTCACATCCCCCCTTGGCTGACCATTCTTTGCTCCAGAACTGGGGAAAGTCACGTTGATCTGCATCAAGCTTTTCCCAGAGTTACATTTTCAGTGCGAATTGTAAATAAATACATTCACTCTTTCGGAAAACATTCCAATTTCAGATGAACTTTGCCAGGATGCCACTGACTAAGAAGATGAGCAAAAGGCACTAGTAAATTGTTTTGGCTTTTTAAATGAGTTGTTTGTTTGCACTCCTTACACCCAACAGTCTCACTGAATTACATGCAGGGAGAACCTAACCCTCTGGATATTCATCTCAAACATACCCAGACCTTTTTGGTCAGGAAGAGAAGCTGGACTTTTTGAAAAGACTGATTACTTTTATGTTTTTAGCATGCTGGGGAATCACTTTGGACTGGGATTGCAACCTTGACCAAAGTCCTGGTAGGCCTAGCCCTCAAACCACAAACCACATCTCATCCAAAGGCTCTTGACACTGGTGGAAAATTGGTTCTGTTTCAACATAGTTCTGAGCATGTCTGAAAGACATTAAATAAGTAACATGCTTTGGGAAAAGGGAATAGGAGCACCCGTAAGTCTGTCTAGCAATCAGTTGGTCCTCCTTAGTGCACCTTTTCTTAAATGACATTCTTCAAAACAACCCAATTTTTGGACAATACAGAGTGCAATGAAAATAGTTTTTTTTTTATATTTCTGCCACATTCGGTGCACATGGTGTGGTACAGGGAAACATGAAGGGCAAGAAGTAGGCTTGGGGTTTACTTTGGGGCCCCAGAGCAAAACCAGATATTAGGATGGCTGATGTTTTGATAACCTTTCACATGTCCCAGTGGTAGACTTGAATACGCTTTGTAGATAGATTCAGCTGCCAGCAGACTGAACTATGTATTTTTTTTTTTACATTGGCAGCAGTCTGCTTTTGCTGTGTCAATTTATGCTGGTTTATAGGAAGGCTTAATTCTTGTTTTGATAGCTACAGAATTGTTCTGTGGTCCTGATGGACTGATTACGATATTCCTACTTCAGCCTGCTTTAGACATTCAAATCCTAATGACAGTTGTGCTGCATTTGTTTTTGTTTTTAACAAAAGGTGCTTGCAGCCAAAGTGTGCAATCCTTTGGGTCCAATGTTTTAGCATTAAGGAGTAAAGTGGGTTTATTTATTTATTTATTTATTTATGAGTTGCCTGGTTGCCTGTAAATTATATGGATTCCTGTTTGATTCCCTGCTGAAAGTACAAGAGGATTGTCATCTGACAGACGGGATGCTAATTTTGTAGTTACTCTACATAAAGGTTTGACATCTGTTGTTAAATTAAAGTAGGTGTGTGGAGTATTCTACCTGGCTTCTTTGTATGCTGGTGGTAGATGTTAAGAGAGAGGACTGCACAAGCACAATGTGTATTTCAGCAGTGCTGCCAGCAGTGTGGCTGCAATAATGATGCTTTCCTCAAAATCATAATTTAGGATCTTATTAGCTTCAGTTAAAAGACATGACCTTCATTTTTGACATTAAATGTACAAATATAATACTTTCAGTCGAGCATCTGTACTGCAGCATTTCTAGTTGCAATCCAACAGAAATTATACTGGAAAAAACAAACAAACAAACAAACATTACATGCACTAGAAAGCATTGAAAACGTAAAGCTACATTAAGAACATAGGTTTTTTTACTATTCCCTTCTTGCATTTTAAAGTAGTGATATTTATTTTTCTGAATCTGTCTTTAGACTGACTTTTTCCCATCTTTCTAGAGGACAGTAGGACAGAACACCCAGATATTTTCATGTGGTATTTCCTAGACTGCCGATTTGTACAACTTAGGCTGACATGTATTAAGGGACTTTTGTTACTTCCTTTAACTTCATTGCATAGCTGGTTACCATGTGCTTATAAAGTTTAACAGGATTTATGGAATTCACATCCAAGATATCACATGTGGCATCATGGAGACTTAGTTGTTCTAATAAATCCTAGAGCTCAGAAGTCCACTACAGCCAAGTTGAGTCCAGTTATAGGACTGAGATCCAGACTGCATAATAATCTTCATTGTGTTCTGGCATTGTGATACTTTTAATGGAAAGCAGTTCAGCATACATTTTTCATGTGCTGCCCTTTCCACATGATGATTTTACAAGGCAATCCTCCAGGGAAGCTTACCAGCATGTTTTTATTCATGTTATCAGCAGACACCAGGGGAGACAAAGGAGGTACAAAAATGAGAATGAATATTGGCCCACTACTTTTTAATTGCAAGCCTACGGTTAGACAAAAATTGAGCTACAGCTTGCAAGGTCACTGCCTCAACATCGTGGCAATCTGATTTACAGTTTGATGCAAGGAAGAAAAGAGGGCTTTACCCTTACCATACCAACTTAGACTAAAACAGCTACATCAACAATATCTGAGACAGTAGGAAAGGATTATAAGTGCTTGTGTTCAGTGATTGTAATGGGGACCAGAATGCCTGAATTACATCAACAGAAATTTTTACCTGGAGAGTCCACAACTTTTAGATGAGAAAAATCATACAGCTGCTGTTGTGATCAAGATATGGATAAGCAGTCCTTAAAATACTTGAAGTAAAACATTGCCAAAAATTACCAATAACGGGGCTCCAGAGGAAATAACAAATGAATCTATGTAGAAGACACTGGGGAAGGACAGAATTAAAATGGACTTGTTTGGTACGTGTTATCCTAGAAAGAACATTTCTCACAGAAAATGTTAGAGGTACAATCGTCACTTGACATAAATGAAGAGTAGACTAATTACAAACTGTGTAATTTCTGTGTCCTTTTAGAAGACTCGTTTTCCAGTGCATAGGTAAGACAAGATGATCTGTAGGACGTTATCTTCTGCATTTTCATTAACTGAGACCAACATTCTATATGCAAGATTTTTTTCCTCCTGCTGCTTTTACTCTTTCTACCTGTTCTGCTTTGCCTGAAGGAGAGAAGGGGAGTTAAATTAATGGGTTGAATTTGAAATATACTTTCCCAACAGCTAAATACTTGTGATCAAACAGTTGTTCTTGCTTAACTGTGACTTCAACATTCAGGCATGCATCAGTCTTATGTTCATTTACCTAGGCAGATGCTTGATTCCTACTTCAAAACCTACAGACATTCTGAAAGGACCCAATAAAACACAAAACTTTAAGGTGTTTGTAATGTTTGTCATTACCTATTGTGTAAACGGCTGCCAGAATTTTGTTCACTGCTCAAATCCCAGTGTGGAAATACATTCAGCTGATGCTGTATGTTCCACTCAAATAAATTCCTCCCTTTGTGCAGAACTTCCCACTGAACAAAATAATGTGTGACCTTGTAGGCTACACATGCATAAGTAACATAAGAAGAGAAGCGGGGACTTGGCTGAAGCTCTCAACTTCATGTGCTCCGCACATCCCCCTTCTCCATTCAGTCCTCAATTCAGTTCTTCACGCTTGTGTGAGGAACCAGGTTTTCTGAGTGCCTAAAACCACTGCAGACATGGATGACCTTGTACTATGAGCCAAGTCCTCCTTCTTGTTCACTGTACACCACCTTACCAGGTGCAAAACCACTGCAGACATGGATGACCTTGTACTATGAGACAAGTCCTCCTTCTTGTTCACTGTACACCGTCTTACCAGGTGCCATGCTCCACACAATCCCCCCTAGCAGCACTGCTGGTTCAATCCAGCCTTCTGTCAGCTGTGGGAAGTGGGGTTGGAAGGAATCCTAGGAAGAGATTTGTTAAAAAAGACAAATTACTCAAAACCTTAATGCCCTTCACAGCTGCAGCACACTGCATTTGAATTGTCAGGGATCTGCTCTCTGGCTCTTTTGTAAGTGCCATTTCTTTGAGGTTGATGTTGTGCCCTAAGAGCTTCTCTCAGCTCTTTATCATTTAACCTGGATGAGCCCAGGGGCAAGGCTGAAGCCTTACTGTGTGCACCCTTACAGCATCCTACCTGCCTCATCTTGAGGGTGGGAGACCTCAGAGCAGAAATGTAAGAAATGCAATAAATAAATAAAATGCTCACCCACTGCAGCAAAACTTTCTGTCACTTCCTATGAGACAAAAAGAGAAAAAGAAAGAAAACCTCAAAACATCACTTCTGTCACTGGAAAAAATCTGCATAGCTGTAACTGAACAGACTCCCTCTCAAAGGTTTTCAAGTGGGTTTTGTTTCATCTCTTACATTTTGTGTTCTGCTCCAGGCCTTAAGCAGAGAACATGCTGTAGCAGTGCATCACACACCGTGTCTGCCACATGCCTGCATGAGTTCAAGCACCACAGATAAGCAAAGTGCTTGCTGATTGCCCACAAAAAGTACCCTCCTGTGCCCAAAAGCTCTGCAGTTCTGGTGGGGGGCCTGCAAAACTGGGCAAAGGCATTTTTAGAAGTGTCTTTTGGGTATCTTACAGGTGTCTTGTCTTAAAGGTGCCCAGAGCCTGCTGCCTGTCCTGTGCCTTTTTCTTCAGGTATGCTGGGGCCAACCTGCAGCTTCAGGAATCCCAAGTACCTTGATTTTAAATTGTTTGCACCCCTAGCCCTGAAAAGGAAAGGAAAGGAAAGGAAAGGAAGAGGAAAGGAAAGGAAAGGAAAGGAAAGGAAAGGAAAGGAAAGGAAAGGAAAGGAAAGGAAAGGAAAGGAAAGGAAAGGAAAGGAAAGGAAAGGAAAGGAAAGGAAAGGAAAGGAAAGGAAAGGAAAGGAAAGGAAAGGAAAGGAAAGGAAAGGAAAGGAAAGGAAAGGAAAGGAAAAGGAAAGGGAAAGGGAAAGGGAAAGGGAAAGGGAAAGGGAAAGGGAAAGGGAAAAGGGAAAAGGGGGAGGGGGAGGGGGAGGGGGAGGGGGAGGGGAGGGGGAGGGGAGGGGGAGGGGGAGGGGGAGGGGAGGGGGAGGGGGGAGGGGAGGGGAGGGGGGGGAGGGGAGGGGAGGAGGGGAGGGGAGGGGAGGGGAGGGGAGGGGAGGGGAGGGGAGGGGAGGGGAGGGGAGGGGAGGGGGAGGGAAGGGAGAAGGGAAGAGAAGGGAAGAGAAGGGAAGGAAGGGAAGGAAGGGAAGGGAAGGGAAGGGAAGGGAAGGGAAGGAAGGGAAGGGAAGGGAAGGGAAGGAAGAGAAGAGAAGAGAAGAGAAGAGAAGAGAAGAGAGAGAGAAGAGAAGAGAAGAGAAGAGAAGAGAGAGAAGAGAAGAGAAGAGAAGAGAAGAGAAGAGAAGAGAAGAGAGAGAAGAGAAGAGAAAGAGAAGAGAAGAGAAGAGAAGAGAAGAGAAGAGAAGAGAGAAGAGAAGAGAAGAGAGAGAAGAGAAGAGAAGAGAAGAGAAGAGAAGAGAAGAGAAGAGAAGAGAAGAGAAGAGAAGAGAAGAGAAGAGAAAAGAGAGAGAAGGGAAAAAAAGAAAAAAGAAAAGGAAAAAAGAAAAGGAAAAAAAGAAAAGGAAAAAAGAAAAGGAAAAAAAAGAGTCTTTTCTGGCTTGCAAGACTAGTTCACAGCATGCTGTCTTACTGCTGGCTGCATGTCAGCCGATGTGATACAGAGCGACCGTGGCAGAGCAGCGATGGCTGCTGTTAAACAGGGATCTGACTGGCAACAGCTGCCATGTCCCTTCAGATATCACAGACAGGTCCCTATTGCTGCATTAGGGTTCATTTCTAAAACATTTTTGTTTTTAAGGGCCTATCACTCCATAGAGAGGCAGGCAAGGGCTAGGAAACTGCTGCCTCTGATTCTCTTTGGGGACAGGAAGGTGATGGGAACACATGGTGATGTCCCCAGAAAATGAGCCAGCGCCCAGCCCTGAGGAGGAACCTGTGTTACAAGCCATACTGCTGCTGTGCCTTCTGCAGTCTGGTACTGTCAATAAAACACAACAAAACATCCCTTGCTACAATGAGGAACACTCAGTAAATTACATGAAAAGAGGAATGAAATTTCAGCAAGAGGCACTAGCTACTGGCTTCACCAAAAAGTCATGGGTCTCCACATCCACCTTAAAAGGACTGCTCTCATCAGGGTGAAGAAAGATCAGTTTGTGGCTGAAATGACATGTGGAGCATTTTAACCCATGGCAGCTTACCAGCAATCTGCTCCCCACTTCTGACAGGAAAAACATTCAGCATCTTTAAGGGAAATGACTTAAGGGAAGAGTGGTGTCAGCAGTAATAATCAAATGATGGAGGGATTTTCTTGCAGCCTTGCTAGCACAGAATTTTGTTTTAAACTCTTTGGTTGTAATGAAAGAAATATCCTGAAGTCTGCACTAGGTATATCCCTTGGGCAATGCCATCAATTCAATGAATTTCTATAAAAAGATTAACCGGGGCAGTTGTAACATGTCCGTATTCCCATGCTAGATTGCTAATTACCTCCATTTGTTTTCCATAATGGACTTCTATCTCAGTGCAGTTTTTTTTACTATGAAAATTTGTCTCACTCAAAATGATAGCAAACCTGCATTCAAATTTGTCCCTCCAAGGGCAGTGTTGTATTTTCACATTTTTATACTCCTCAGGCACACGAGGCAGTGCCCAACACACAAGCTTATGCAATAACCTCATAAATCAAGTGGCTCCCATACTCAAATGCAAAGAAGCAAGGTCTCACACTCAGTTATACCCAGAAAAATCCAAAGGGATTTTACTGACTACAAGAGAGACTTGGGTAAGAACGGGTCTTTAGAATTTTCACATCTGGTTTCAGCACCTGCCAAATTTCTCAGAAGCTGCAGCACTGTGTTCAGTGTGGTTCAGCCTCCTCGAGGAAAAACAGACTGCTTCTTGGTCTTTTTAATAATTGCTGGTTAAAAGCTGCTTTTAGAAACACTGGCAGATTCATAAAGCAAGTACGAGTTGTGCCTTGGAGGACTGGCTGTGGCCATGGTGGTGATGGGGAGGAAAGAGCTGAGGGGCTGCAGACCTGCCTGGTGTGTGCAGAACCCCACAGCCCCTTTTTCTTCCCTCTGCACCCCAGGCAAATCCACCTCTGCTCCATGCCTGCCTCCCTCTACTTTTTCTTATTACTGAAGTCTCACGGAATTTTTCTTTTAAATCATGTTTTTGGAAACTCCACCTCCTCTCAACAGCAGACGGCTACACTCTGCATCACATTAGTGCTGTTATCTTCTCTTTAGCAAGGAAACATTCTGTTTGCATAATTTTGTGAATACGCTTTTGGATCATGTTAAAAGTCCAAAATTATCACTTACTGGTATTTTTTATTTTCTATCAAAAGAGGATATATGTCATTAATTGATTTTTCTCCTGTTTTTCTGAGGAATTAAATGAACCTGTAGTCACACTCTTGCCTAGCATTGAATGCAGAGAACCACAGTACAAACGCCTCTAGGTAAAAAATAGTATTAAGAAAACAGTGGCAATGACAAACTCACACATAGTTATGAATGAAGGCTGATCACTGCTGTTTTTAGGGAAGAGGTTGGTATCCTTTGGCCTGGGAAATGAAAGAACAATAAGAGAACACTGGTACCTAAGGAGCAAGCCACCAGCTCAGTGGGGATCAGTGAGAACTTTATCAGCAAAAGGGACAGTGAGACTTAGGGTGAATTATTGGCTACATTGGTTCCTGATACCCAGCTTTTACCATTTCGGATGTCAGTGATGTACTCCAGTGACATGTCTTGAGGTGAACTTGTGATCTGCTGAGATCACATAAGTGAAATAGCTGATGTCTAAACACTAATCTGTAGCAAAAGCAATTCAAATAACATGATAGATAAGGATTTTCAAGACATAATGATAATGACTGTAATTGCGTCTGAGATGATACATGGGTGAGGAGGACTCATCCACCGGTGACTAAAGCTCTGCTGGCAATTCATGATCTGTGTCTCAGATGTAGAGCACTGGCAGATTTAGGCTGCGTGTGAAGGCTAAAGCAATGCTGTGAAGGTATGGAAAATATGAAGCCTAATTATCATGGCTATGATGAGCCATAAGAATAATGTCCAGTACATTTATTGCCTAAACCACTAATAAAAATTTGCAATGGGTTGTTGTGGTACTGTAGGAAGGAGGACACAGAAAGCAAGAAAAAGACGAATGGCACATTCAGGGCAAGAAGCGAACATGGTGCTTTTATCAGTGGAGCTCACA